>NC_091685.1:27941785-28575714 GCF_041296265.1 Equus caballus
GATATTCTCTAAGAAAAATTATAATTTCACTTTTATGTGTGTGTTTAAATGTTTTCAATTGAAAGAACGGTAATTTTTCTGAGGCCATTATATCCTTTGAGATGATGAAGATAATGGTAGGTTTTATGCCCTTTCTGTTAAAGTTGGCAACCATGTTGGCCATTTTACTGGCCCATGAAATTTAAGTCTGGAAATCACGAGACTGAATGACCTTGGAGATCCTTTCTGCCTCTACCATTCTGTACGTGAAAAGTACCAGCAGCACCTTTCCAGAGCCTCTCCCTGCTCCCAAGCCTCATCTCTGTGTCATCCTTGTCTCCAGGCCTCTAGAGCGGCTACAAGCTCTCCTTCATCCAGTCACTGCTGACTTGGTGTCTGGGATACAGGGCATCTGCGTGGCTCTCACCCTGACCTCCTTAGGGCGTATCAGTTTCTCAGGGAGGCCTTCCCCTGCCATTCTATGTAAAATTGCAACTCCCACCCACAACACACTCACAGTGTCCCTGTCCCCTTACCTACTTTACATTTCTTTTAGCCCTTAGCACTGTCGGATACATGGCAGACTATAAATTTTCCCCCAAATTAATTCCTCCAGAAAGAGGTGGTTGCTTTGTACTATAGGCATTAAATCTTTTCATCAGAATGTGCACATTTTGAACCACACAGTGAAGCAAACTTGTTTCACTTGTCCTGTTTATCGTGCCTCCACTAGAATCAATGACTGACAGAACTGACACTATCCCGGGTCCTGTCACAGTGGTGATTGCAGCCTCTTCTGTCTCCAGTGCCCTTTTGCTGTTCCTTGTTTGTCCAAACCACACGCCTCCCAGAGCAGCAAAAGGTTCCACCTCCCAGGCACCGGTGCCCCCATGCACATCCCCAAGCCGCCACCTCACTCACACCCTCCAGGAGCTCCCAACAAAGAGAGCTTTCTTCACCTGGGCTCTCGTATTGACTTGCTGGAACTAAAGGTGTTTGTGGCTCCCCCTGCCAGGCCCAGCAGAGCTGGTTAGGAGCAGGCACCAGTCCGTCCAGATCTGGGTTCTGCCGACCACCTGAACCATCAACCCCACACTGGCTCACGGGCTCCGAAACTTGGGAAACAAGGTGGAGAAGTCCTGCCTAAGCCAGCCCACTTCTTCTCTGGTCCCAGGACCTTTACTACTTTGAGGGGTGGACTTCGTGTTCCTGACCCCCTCTTTCCAGGCAGCTTTGAACTCTGCAGTAGATTTAGTTTAATGACACAACCAGGTTGGAGGATTTCATGAGGGTTTAATAACTTAATAATACTGTTCAACAAAACAAACGTGTCTCTCACTTGCAGAGACACATGTGCACATGCCTTCTCTTCCTCTCACGTAGACTCTGAGGTAGAAAGTACGCTGCCTAAAGTATAAAAAATACTCCGCAGGCTGAGCCATGGCCCAGACCATAGGTTCACAAGGCACTTGGTCAAAAGGTGGCCCCTTGAGAGCAGGGGCAGAGGCTGGACCAGCTGCACTCAGGCCTTGGAGGGGCTGACAGGTGTCAGCCAGTTGGGCATCCCTGGCTTCCAGCATGAGCCTGCTCAGGAGCTGCTGGAGAGGGTAAGGGATGAAGCTGGGGTGGCTGCTGATCTTGTTCCAAGTTCCAAGGACAGAATGATGTTCCTGGCACCTAAAATGCTCTCAGTAAACATTTGAATGACTGGGGTGGGGCAGAGGAGGAAGAATTCTAGGGAACACATCCTGGAGGTCCTGGGGCCTTCTAGCCCAGGATAGAGGGACCAAGGGGTGGGACAGGACCTCCACCAATTATTTTAGAGGTGGCCAGGGAGGTGAAAATACCAACCCTGGGATGCTTTGGCACACCAGCTGTACTGGTTGGGAGGGAAGAGAAAAGGGGGTCTCTTCTTTCCTCCCAAAGTGTCTACATAATTGGGGCCCTTGACGCTCCAGGGCCCAGCCCTTCTCATCCTTGAAGAGAGGCCTCTGTCTTACTCAACGCAGGTCTCCTGTGCTTCCAGATCAGGTATCAAGTGCTTGTTGAGAGAATCAAGGCCCATAGCAGCATAATTAGCTTATCTTCTGCATTCTACCAAGTGATTCCATCTGTCCTTCTGTCCCCTGGCTGGGTCTGACCATGCCTCAAAGGACTCCATTCACCTCTCCCTTCCATGGTTCATCCCTAGTCTTAGGAAAAAAGTTCTGAGCCAACCGGGCCATGCGCCTGTTCTGAGGCCGCTGACGCCCCTCGCTGCGGAGGCCCTGGGTCCCGTCCACTCCATCAGGTTCCCAGCGGCAGCTAGGGTGCAGCCAGCGGTAGTAGACAAGCCGCAGAACCAGACCCAAAAGGAAGCAGGTGCCGCCCACAGGCAGCAGCATCTGCAGTGGGACCCCACTGGGCAGCCAGGTGCTATGAGTCACCCAGGTGACCACCATGAGGATGCTGTCACTCAGGAGGAACATCAGGTGGATGGTGGCGCGGCCTCGGGTGTGGCCCTCAGCTACATTGAACCAAGAGAAATAAAGGATGGTGGCTACTGTCGCCCGGTACAGCCACTCGGAGCAAGGATCTGGCATAAAGTCCGTGCCCTGAAGCCAGACCCAGAACAGCAGCACCAGCCACAGGCCCAAGAAGTGCAGGGCCACATAGCGGGGGAAGAGGGCCGAGAACAGTGCCACAACTAGGACTCGGGGCCACAGCAGCAGCAGGTTCCACAGGAAGTAGATCACCGAGGAGCCCAGCCGCAGGAGGGCCTTGGAGGGGAGGCAGGTGCGCAGGGCCCGGTGGTAGTCAAGCAATGCCCACGAGATACCCAGGAAGGACGTGCAGATGCTGACCCCTGCGAAGAGCAAGAGGAAACAGGTGAGCCCCGCGGGCAGCCTGCCTGGCGCTCCCCAGGAATCACAGGCCTCATGGGGTCCCTTGTCACCACCCTGAGGTGGGTATTAGAACCCCCAATTTGTTGAAGGAAAAACTACACCTGGAGAATGTTAAGTAAGTTCATACAAGCAAAAACAGAGCCGGGATTCAAATACGAAGTCTGCTCTAAGTACACCACTAAGCTGTACTTTTCAGGTGCGACCACGGTGATATTTTTCAAGGATGAGAGGGTGTGTGACTTTTATACCCTCATCTGCACGCCTCACCCAGCATCCAGCACCCCTGGGCCTTGGCAACACCCTGAGCATCTTCTAGTGCCCTGTAATCCTTCCTTTCCTAGAAGAGCCCATGCCTTTCTTAGGTCTGAAAATGGCAGTCCCAGTTCCTCTTTCTTAGTCTCAGAAAAGGAAGCAGGAAATCCCAGGGGGTGGCAACAGGCCACCGGCTGAAGCTGCCCTCAGGGCCAGGAGGGATGTCCCTGCTGTACAAATGGAACGTCCCCCACTGCCCTCCCCTCCACACTCAGACTGGACCCTGGTCTTGATTTTCCAAGGCTTGAAGTTAACGGTGGGGATCCTGTCCCACCTTCTGGTTGCCCGCCCTGGACCAGGCACCAGGGCCTCCAGGGAAGGATGGAAGCAGGACTGAAATGTCTCTAGAACGCTTCCTCCCTGCCCACTTCCCACCGCATCCACTCAACAGATGTTTACTAGGAACCTGTTACAGGCCAAGAACCCACTCCCAGCCTGGAATCGGATCTGTGGCCATCGTCCTTTCTGACCACCCCACACTCCAGGTCTCGGCAGGGCTGATGTTCTCCCAGTTTGCCCAGCATGCTGCATTCTCTGACCTGGACAAGTTTGCCCATGACATGTAGGCCAAGAGCACATGCCCCACTTCCCCTGTCCTCCTCCTCCTTACCCTGCAAGTTCCAGCTTGAATGGCCCCTAGAGTCACCCATCCTGACCCCACTGCACCCACTCCACTATCAGGTGTCCTGTAACACCCCATCCACTTCTGTCTGGAGTCTTACCACACAGTAAATTATCCATTTACTTCCTCATCTCTGAGCTCTTTCAGGGTAGGAAACAGATTCTGTTCCCCTGGGATCCCCGGGCAGCCCAGGACCTGGCACATAATAGCAGCTGGATAAATGTTTGCTAAATAAAAAGTTGAGAAAATTTGTCTCTTCCCTCCCCGCTGCCACAGTGTAGACTCTCCATGTGGCCTTGGTCCTGGACAGCCACTGCCTTCAAACAGACAAAAATATGTGCCCACTGAGTGCTGTGCATCCCAGGGCAAATCACTTCACCTTTCTGTACCTCGTTCCTCTTGTGTAAAATGGAGATAAACATAGCACCAACCTATAGGGCTGCTGTGGATGTGAGCAATGATGACAACAAAGCACTGTGCACAGTGCCCAGCTAACAGCAGGCACTCAATCATGACAGCTGCTACTACCACTGGGTTTTTTTTTTTCAATTAATATTACAGATTTGATTTTGGGCTGGCCTGGTGGTTGCAGCAGTTAAGTGCACATGTTCTGCTTTTTGGTGGTCTGGGGTTTGCCAGTTCGGATCCTGGGTGCGGACACGGCACCACTTGGCAAAAGCCATGCTGTGGCAGGCATCCCATGTATAAAGTAGAGGAAGACGGGCATGGATGTTGGCTCAGGGCCAGTCTTCCTCAGCAAAAAGAAGAGGACTGGCAGTAGTTAGCTCAGGGCTAATCTTCCTCAAAAAATATATATATATATATATTACAGATTTGGATTAGCAAGCTGAAAGGAAGATCGAGTCCGACCTGCATCTCATACAGGCAAGGAAACTGAGGCCAGGGAGGGGAAGACTCTCTGGGTCGCACAGTGAGTGACGGCAGAGTGGGGATTGGTTCCTTGAGAGGCTGTGCCGTTTACAGCAGGGGGGCCTCAAGGCGTGCAGAGGTGTGAAGGAGAAGGGGAAGCCCTGGCCCCTGGATCAGACGTGAGTTGGAGTCCTAGCTTGGCGGCCATCTGGGTCTGTGACCTTGGGTGTGTCTTCCCATTTACAAGAGAAAACCCTCCCCACGCTCCTCACTGTACAAATTCCCCATGGTTTATGAGGCCACCTGCCCCTCCCTTTTCAGATCACTCAACACACTTTACTTAACTACCTGCTCTACTGTCGATCATCCCAGCAGGGCAGGGCTGTGTCCCCGTTCACGGCAGTGTCCCTGGCACAGGGACAGGCACAAAGGTGCTCAATAAAACTTGAGTGTATGAAGGTGCTCAATAAATCGTTTAGTGACTAACAAACTGCCTATTTTGTGTCAGGCCCCCTTCATACTTTATCTCTATTATCCTCAAAATACTAAAAATTACAATTAAGATGCATTATGTGCCAGGCACTAGGCTTCATATGTGTCACCACACTTAGCTCTGTCATCAGCCCTAGGAGGTAGGATCATTCATTATGTCCATTTTACAGATGAGAACAAACTGATACTCAGAGAGGTCGAGTCATTTGTCCAAACTCATACGGCTAGAGAGTGACTTTGGATTTGAACCCAGATCTGCCTGACTAAAGGATGGTCTCCTTTTTGCTAAACAGCCCTTATAAGAGTGAAGACACTTCTGACATTTGTGGGAAAACTTCCCAAGCCATAAAAGGGGGGCCGGCCACTGGCCCGTCACTCACATTGGTAGTACTCTGCCTGGCCACTCTGCAGCATGATGGCCAGCACCAGCACGAGCTGCGGCGTCGTCTCCAAGAAGGTCTCAAAGAGTCGCAGCATGCTGATGTCCAGGGAGAGGAAGTCGGCGTAGGCCAAGTCAAACTCGGAGGGCACCTCCTGCCGCCACACAAACAGCCCCTGCCGCAGCCCCTGCGCACACCTAGGCACATACGGATGCCCCAAGGGGCCAGGTTAGTGTCCTGTGGCGTTCCTCTCTCCCCTAACCTATCAGGTGGATGCAGACAGGCTCCAATCCTAGCTCCGTCACCAACATGCTGTGGGGCCTTGGGCAAGCGACTTAACCTCACTGAACTTGTTTCTTCATCCATAAAATGGGGATAAATACAACCACTGCTGCTCCTCGTGGCCAGGCAATGTCCCAAGCTCATCACAAACCTTGTCCCATGTACTCCCTACAACATCCTGATTTTACAGATGGGGAAACAGGACCAAAGAGCTACCAAGCAGTGGAATCAGGATTTGCATCCAAAGCTGTTTGAATTTGAAAAGCATACTGCGAAATTGCCTAAGGTGATAATTCTCAAATTTTAGCATGCATCAGAATTTCTTGGGATCCCCTGGGGAAGGGGAGCCACTGAGAGCTTCTGAGCACAGGCGAGATAGATCAGACTGTGCTTTAGAAAGAGCACCCCAGCCGTGGAAAGGAGAACGGGTGGGAGGGGCTGGAGTGGAAGCAGGTATCCAGTTAAGAGGGGGCTGTAACAGTCCAGGGAGAAAGGACGAGAGCCCAGCCAGAGTAGTGGAGACAGAGAGCAGGGCGGAGTTAAGAGAGTCCAGAGGTTGGATAGACAGGCCTGGGCGACCCACTGGCATGAGGGAGGAGTGGAGGATGTTCCAAAGTCTCCAGGGCCCAGAACCATCTCAGTTGGCCATTGGAAGGGGAGCCATTCCCTCACTGCAAACTCATTCATCAGATGTTTACTGACACCTCCCCTGAATAGACTTGAAAACGCACTAAGGGAGCAGGCAGGCAGGCCTGGGTCAGGGCTCTCTCAGCAGAAGCCACTGCCTCTGGTCCCCCAGTACCTGGCAGGGGCCCCTGCCTCATAGTCACAGGCAGGAACAGAGACTCCGTTTTCTAAACCAAAGCTCAGTACAGTCTGTCTGCCTCATGCTCAGCAGAAATAGGGAAGGGAGGATGCGCGGTGTAGTTAAAGGCCTCTCCTGCCAGGACTGTAATAACTGTGCCACTTCCTGCCCCACCGGGGTTTTATTGATGCCCGTATGGTCCCTCAGGCAAAACTGCCACATTCAAAGCTCCTCTCGCCCATTCCTGGAAACTCGATGCAGCTTTGTGAAGGCAAGATCTGGAAAGAATCTGTAAAAATGGAGCCAAGAGTGGATCCTGGCTCCAGCCACCCCATCCCAACCCAGACCACATGATGTCCTGACTCCAAGGCATGACTCTAACCCCTTGCTTTCAGTTTGCCCAACTCTACAGGGCCTGCCAGCTCTGAAAAGGCTGGCTCCAGGGACAAGGATGAGTCAGACCCCATCTCTGCCCTCCTACTCAGCCTGGGGGTGAGGAGGTGGGAGTGGGGAGCAGATGTTCAAGGAGAAGACAGCTGGGGAAGAAAGGGTGAGGGGCGCCCAGGGTGAGGGAACAGGGGCCGCTCTGGGGGTCAGGGCTGCTGAAGTTCCCAGGGTGACCCAGGGAATCCCGAAGCTGGCCGACATTTGTTGAGTGCTCTTCTGGGCGTCTCACAGTTCTCATTTCATTCAGTCCTCACCAGAGGAGGGTACTACAACCATCTCCACTGGAACGAGCAAATTGAGACGAGGAGGGGTCAAGTGACTTGCCCAAGGCATTGCCCACAGCTAAAAGGACCAGCCTCGGCCATTACAACAGAGTCCACCCTGTGCCAAGCGCTGGCGGAGGCGCTTTCCCACGTTTTCCCTCACTCTCACAACAGGCCTGGCGGCCAGACCTGACTCTAGATTACCACCTCTTCTTAACATAGGAGGAAACCGAGGGTCAGAGAAAGGCAGGAATGAAGAAACTGGTGGGAAAGCCAGAACTGGATCCCTGAGGTCGGACTCCAAACCATGCGCCTCCCTTTTTTCTCTGGGCCTCAGTTTCTTCCCCTGTGCCAGGAAGGGCAGGGCTAGATGAGCACCGAAGGCTGTCAGCCGCGGCTCTCTTTCTTTAAGAGGCGGGGAGCTCACCTGTAGGCAGAGGCGCCCGAGGGGCTTAGTTTCGCCTGCTGGGTCCAGGTCCTCCCCTCCCCACCCACTTCCCCGCAGCAGGAAGTGCCGCTGGGCTCCGTGCCCCCTCCTCCTCCCGAGGGCGGGGCGCTCACCGGTACAGGTAGCCGAGCTGCAGGAGATGCAGCAGCGCCAGGCAGCGGCCCGGGGGCTGCCGCGCGTGCAGGCCGTCGGGGTCGGCGCGCAGCCAGACCCAGCTGAAGAGCTGCAGCGCGACCGAGGCGAGGCCCAGCAGCGCCAGCACCAGCGCGGCCCACAGGTAGCGGCCGCTGAGCACATACTGGCCCGCGGCCCAGAGGTCGGCGCCCAGGTCGATCAGGAAGGCGGCGGTGCCCAACACGCCCAGGACCAGGTCCCAAAGGAGCGCGGCGCGGGGCGACCAGGGCATGACCCGCCAGCCTCGCCCCCTGCTTCTCTTCTTCTGCTTGGGCCCGCCCTCCGGGCCCGGGGTCGCAGCTGCAGGCAGGAGGCGGGCACAGCCCTCGGGGCCACCTCGGGCCCGGGCCTGCTGGGCGGGACTTCCCCGCCCCGCCCTGTCCGGGGAGGAGCGTGGCCCTGGGACCCCGCCGCGGGGCCGCCCGCTGTCCCCTACCCCGCCCTCCGCGCTGCCTAGGACCGACCCGGGCCCTGGCTATGCAGCCTGCCCTGGGATGCCCCCACGCGGCACCCCTGAACACCGAGGACCGCAGGGCCCCAAGACGCACCGTCCGAGCCGCGCTGCCCTTGGCCTAGCAGGCTTCTAATTGCCGCGTATTGCCGTTGAGGCTCCTGGAGGCCCAAGACGGCGAAAACGGCCCCAAAATGAGCGCCCGGCCTTGAACTGCGATCCCTCCACATCTGCACTGTTGCAAAACAAAACAACAAAACGGAAAGGCCTGTCTCAAACTAAGTGCACTTGGAGTTCGGGCCCTGTGCACAGTACCAAGGGCACAGGACCAAGAAGGCTCATCTTCCTGGTGGTTCGTTTCACTTTGATTATCTGCACGGGGCGGGGGGGGGGGGGAGGACGTTCCGTAGCTGCAAGGGAGTTGCTTTAAACGTTATGTACATATTAAAAGGAATAATACGCAGAATAAGATGCACGATAAGCATTCTTTTTTGGATAAAACATGAAACTTGAAAGAAACGTGCTTCTGGTGGGCTCTTTTGGGCTTCATTTCCTGATCTGGCTGTCCCACCCCAGTTCACTGTACGGATGCGGGGAAAATGGTGGAAAAGTCCAGCTCTCGGGGTGATGCTGCCCCCATTTACCACCGGAAGGGCGAGCCTGGCGAGCCAGCCGGCGGCACCTAAGGTCACGGTGCCAGCAGCGCGCGCAGGCCCAGCAGCGCCGTGAACAGGAGCGCGAGCCGGGGCGCGGGCGCGGCGCCGGGGGCGCGCAGGCAGGCGGAGTAGGCGTCGAAGGCCACCTCGCGCAGCGCGCACACGTGCTCGGTGCGGCAGGCCTCGCCGCAGGCCTGCAAGTCGTAACTGACCGAGTTGTAGGCGTAGTAGCGCTGCAGCGCGCCCTGGTCGTTGGCGATGCGGTCCAGGGCCGCGTGCATGGAACGGGTGCTCGCGTTGGGCACCCCGTAGGCCTCCGTCACCCGGTATTCGAGCTCCCAGCTTGGCGCCCCCTGCGCGTTCGCCTGGCTCAGGTTCACGAAGTAGGTCACCATGTCCTAGAGAGGGGGCGCGAGGCGGGCAGGCCGTGGGCAGCTGTCCGGTTCCACCCCGATCCTGCACCTTGCCTTTGCCCCTAGATTCTTTATAGCTGTAATAATGACCACTGTTGGTTACCCAGCTTTTACCGCTTACCAGGTGTGCTTGGCCCACATCCTCTGATTGAATCTGATGAGGTAACTGCATTTATTGCCCCCATTTCACAGATGAGAAACAGGCCTAAAGGGGTTAATGCATTTGGCCAGGGTCCTACAGGTGTTCAGTGGCAGAGGCAGGATTGGAACCTAGGTTGTTTACCCCATGGCCTGTGCATTTCCTGTCCCAGCAAGCACAAAAGATGCTCAGTAAATATTTACAGAATAAACGGATAAAAGCAACTTAAAAGAAGTAGGATGGGGTGCCTGGCTGAGAGAGATTATAGAATTGTGGTGGATGGGGGCTTGGGATATGCCCAAGACCTCTAGGATCCAGGTGCATCTTAAGGACTAGAATCTGGAAGGGTATATCTGTCCAACACTTTCCACTTGAAATATAGATCTGCTTCAGGTCCTTAGAGGTGGGGTGAGAGGAGCTGCCGTGTGTAGATGACGACTTCCTGCGAGGCACATTACATTACTTGGGTTAGTCCTCCCCACCCCTACCAGGTACTGTCACTCGCATTTTATAGATGAAGCAACAGAGGCCCATAAAGGTCAAAAAGCTCATGCATCGTGGAGCCAGGATTCAAACCCAGGTCTGACTGACTCCCTCCCTGAGAAGGATGTAGGCATATGGGGGGAGGGGAGGAGCAGGGAGAGTCCCAGCCTATGACTCCTCTTGCTAAGGCCTTCTGGGTGCCCATGTGGACAGCAGGCCACACTCTGAAAGTCCTCAGACCTCGTCTCCATCTACATTTCCTCTGGATCAAGGACCTAGGTTATCCCCTGCAGCCCCTGATTTTAAATGTCCTTTCTCGACAACCAGATTAAGTCTCTATACCCCGCTCTTCGTGGACCTCCAGCTTGAACGCCCGGCTGCCTCATCCCTCGGCCTTTTTACTTGGATGCTGTTTAGACACCCCAAAGTGAACAGGGCCAAAACCAGACTTCTGATCTTCCCTCCAAAACCTGCTCCTCCGCTGTGATCCCATTTCAGTAAACGGCAGCCTCGTCCTTCCAGGCGCTCAGGCTGGAGCCTGGGAGGCCTCCTCGACGCCTCTCTTGCTCCCACTCCCCTCATCCAATCCTCCAGCACATCCTGTCCGCTCTGCCCTCAAAACACATCCAGGATCTGGCACTTCTCACCACCCCACTGCCGCCGCCCGCCCCTCCCAGTGGCTGCCGTGGTCACCTCCTGACTGATCCCCTGCTCTGCCCTTGCCCCCAACAGCCTGTTCTCTGCACAGCAGACATGGTGACTTTGTAAAATTGTAAATCAGAATATTTAATTCCTCTGCCCCAAACTCTCCAAAGTCAGAGTCCTAATGATGGCCTACATGATCTGGCCTCGTCCCTCCCACGCCCGCCCTGTCCTCCTGCAGCCACACTGGCCTCCTTGTTCTTCCCGAACACACCAAGCATGTCCCCACCCTGGGGTCTTTGACTGGCTCTCCTCCGCCTCCCCCAGATCCTCACATGGCTTGCTCCTGGAATTTACTCAGAATTCAAGTGTCACCCTGTCAGGGACACTTCTCTGCCCCACCTGCCTAACAGCATACACACACACACCCTGTAACCATTACCACCTGTCTCCTCACTGTTTTCTTTTCTCCTTAGCACTTCTCTCTGTGTCATACTTTACTTACTGGTTTATTGTCTGTCTCCGGCAAGGTCAGCTACAGGCGAGCTGTGACTGTTTTTGTTCATTTATGTATCACCTGAGCTCAGCACAGGGTCTGGCATGTGGCAGATGCTTGGTACATTTTGTTGAATAAATTAAGGAATAATATTTCTTTGTCACTTGAACAATCACAAGCACATCCTGGTTGGTGAGGGATTGCTCGATGCGTCAAGGGCCTGCTTTGGCTGGGGCCTAGTCAGTGCAGGGAAGCGGGGGGCAGTGGGCCTGAGGTCACACTGTGGGAGGCCTTAACTACGAGGCCAAGGAGATCCAACTTGTCTTGGGGGCACTGGGGAGCCATTGAAGGTTTTTGGGCAGGAGAGAGAGAAGAATCTTTAGAAGGATTAACCCCTTCTGTAGCCTGTAGCAGATGAGCTACAGCAGGGCAGGGCTAGAGGCAGGGACACTAGGTAGGAGGCTGTGACCCAGGGCAAAGGGAGATTTGGGGAAGAAGAATTGACCTGACTTGGTGGCAGGATTGGGGACGTAGCTCCAGGGTTCTGAACCTGAGCTCTGGAAGGGTGGAAGTAACCTGACCTTGCTGAGGCTCAGGGGTTGGCAGAGGGTGGATTAGCTGGGGAAGAGTTAGGGAAGGCAGTAGGCGATCATGTCACACACCCCCCCCCCCGCCCCCGCCTCCTCTGGCCCCAGTGGACCCAGGGCTCCTGACCTGCAGGCTCAGGGTGGCTTGGTCGTATTCGAACACCCGGATGCCTGGATTGTTGGCCCCGTTGACCACTCCAGGTAATGTGGTTTTCCATGGGGTGACCCCAGGTGTAAGGAACATGACACTGATGGGGGCACCTTTCAGGAGAGAGATAGTGGGACTGAGAGAGGCTGGCGGGGGGTGGGGGGGGTGGGCTGGCAGTTGCCCTTCAGGCTGAGTACCTGCATCATCATAGAACATTCGAAAGCTGTCAGTGTGATGGTGCCCGAAGAACTGCCCTGCGATCACCCGATGGTGCTTCTGGACCACCTTCAGGTACTCCTCGTTGAAGCCCTCCCGGAACCACGCTTTGTTCCGTGTCTTCTCAAAGAACCCCGGGGGCACGTGACCAATAATGTACACCTACGGGAAGGGGTGCGCAGGAGGGGCTCAGGGACGCCCTCCTCAACCCTCTCTTCCCCTCTCAAAACCTGCCTTTCTCCCCAAAGGCAAGCAGACAGACTCGAACACACCTCCTCCTCCGAAGTCCTCGTCCTCCCTCTCCCAGGCAGATTCAGGCACTCTGTACACAGCAATGAATGTACCACATGCTGCCCCGCCTCTGTGCCTTTGCACCTGCTATGCCTGCCACCTGGAGCACATTTCTCATTTTCACCTCTGTAAATCCTACCAGCAGTTCAACACTCGCTCAAAGGGCACCTCCTCGGGGAACCTTCCTGGTCCTTCAGAGGTTAGTCTTCGCCCCTTGGAGAGCTCAGGCCCTGGAACTAAACCTTCCTTGCCTGGTTGTGCAGCACATGCTATGTGGTAATGTGGGTTCACCTCCTACATTCCTTGAGCCACTCAGCTAACAATACCTGGGCCCTTGGCCACCATTGCGAGAGGTAGAATGGGGGGTGGGAGGGAGGGCGTGAGCTTCGGAGTCACACTGCCTCTGGGACACCAGCGGTGTGTCACCTCTCCGAGCTTCTGTTTTCGCTTCGGGAATAGCGCCTAACTGGTGGAGTTTTGCATAAATGAGATAATCCATATAAAGCACTTAGCAACGTGCCTGATGCATAGTGAGTGCTCAGAAGCACCAGCCATGAGCTTCTGCTGGGATGTGCTGGTCAGTGCAGGACTCAGGCAGATGAGACACAGGGCCAGTCCTCGGGGAGCTGGCAGCCCAGCAGACTAGACGGACACCCCTCAAGGGCAGGGCATCCTTTTATGTGGGCTGCAGCTGTGGCAGGTGGGGGCAGTGTCAAGAGCACTGGACTTGGAGTCTGGAGACTGAGAGTCTAATCTCAGCTCCACCACTTATTGTGTGACTTGGGTCGGTCACCACCCCTCGGGAGCCTCAAATCTGCTGTGGGCTCCGGGGGCCCAGCCTCACAGGCTGTTGTCAGGATGGAACAAGCCCCCCTCCTGGGCTAGTTTGATGAAGGACCCTCTGTGATGTGGGCATCTCGGGGTAGGTGGGCGAGTTTGTGCGGAGGAGGCAGACCTGTTCAGGAAGTGACCCCAGAGAGGGAAGAGGAGGCGGTAGCAGCCCTCACCATGTCCCCAGCTCGGGATGCGTTGGTCAGCACGTCTTCCAGCCACTGGAACTGCTGGCCGGGGTCAGCCATGCCGGCTGTCTGCTCATTGTTGCTATAGTACAGATTGGTGTTGAGGACCACAATTCGCCCAGCCCCGCTCGGCCCCGGCAACTTCTCAGAATAGAAGGCACCTAGGACATCACAGCCAGGGAGAATCTGGAGGGGTCCTCGGCCTCTGACCAGACACACCTCTGCCCCCTTCACTTCACTCTCCCGCCTTCCCTTCCCTCATGTCCTCCCTTCCCATTTTTCCCGTAGGAGGGGCATCGTGGGTAAGACCAAAGGCTCTGGAGCCAGGTAGCCTGAGTTCAAGCCCTGGCTCTATCACTTATTTGCTGTGCAACTTGGGAAAGTTACATAACCTCTCTATGCCTCAGTTTCCTTCCCTGTATAATAGGAATAACAATGAAGTGTGTTTGCTCCTCCAGATCCACTGTCAACCCTTCTCCACTCAGCTCTCTGCCCCAGGAACTGACCTACGTGAACTAAGTCAAAGGGCTTCTGTGCCCCGGGCTTCTGGTTGGGTTTGGCCAATGGGGAGCCCCCAGAGCAGGGAACTGAGAGAAAGGGAAGAGAGTAGGTCAGGGTCACCTTGGGCTGGCTGTGTCTCTGGATCAGTGGTCCTCAACGAGATGATTTTGTGCCCCAGGGAACATTTGGCAATGTCCAGAGCATTTCTGGTTATGGCACCTGGGGTGCTACTGGCATCTAGTGGGTGGAGGCCAGGGATGCTGCTAAACATCCTACAGTGCACAGGACGGCCACACAGCAAAGAATTATCCGGCCCAAATGTCAGCAGTGGCAAGGTTGAGAAACCCTACTTGAACTGACAGTCACTGCCTCTTCCTAGGGTTGCTGCGAGGAGTCTAGTAACCTGCAGAGAATAGCGCCTGGCACACAGTAAATGCTCAATAAATATCCCCTCTTGATCCTCGCTAGTGCCGTGGGGTTAAGAGCATGGGCCCTGGAGTCACCCTGGTTCCTGCTCCCAAGTCTGCCTCTTCTAAGCTGGGTGACCTTGGCCAGTGACTTGATATCTTCAAACCTCAGTCTCCTTATATGTAAAATGGGGATAAAATCAGTACCTGCTTCATGGGAATGTTGTGAAGACAAAATTAGGCCTTGGCATACAGTAAGTGCTGCTTATAGTAGCAGACGGCATTGTACCTTCTCTGAAGAGAGCGATGGACTCGTTACTGAGCCAGGGTCTCCACATTTCTGCTACCTGATTGTAGATGTTGTTGCTCCCTGGCGGCAACTGGCTTTTGGGGTGAAAGTCATGATTTCCCAAAGCAGCATAGACTTTAGTGTCTGGGGAGAAAAGGAGAGATATAAAAATATGTATGTGAAAGTGCTTGAAATTAGTCATTTTCAGTCAGCCACTGGCCATCAGAGCTAATGGGGAAGAGTGATAAGGAAAAAAATCCACCGATAAGAAAAACAGAGATAAGCAGAAAACCGCATTTAATAGAATGTGGCTAAACTTTGCTCAGACCTGAGAAGGAAAAGCAGTGAGTTCTCCAATCCGTTCCCTAACCGCATCCCAGCAGAATGTTTCCTGGTGAGAAAGGAAGCATCAGATGGCAAGGAAAGAGCTGGAAGATCTAAATAATCCTCAGATCCATTATTGGCCACTTGGTAATTTAGTGTTCCTTGTTCTCATCATTTCCAAATCCATCTTCCGGTTAGGAAAGGGGTCTAGTTCCCTCTGAGAGGCCTTAGGAGTTTCATGCAGTTGTGAGTCAGTCCATATTTATTGAGCACATACTATGTGCCATTGCATCTACCTGGGAACCAGAAACCCGAGCCCCAGTGCCAGACGCCTCGTGGTGCAGTAGGGTTGATGGGTATTGAGTAATTAGAGGTGAGAGAGCTGTCACAAAAAGGGGAGAGCCGCTTGCTGTGCGATTGTATAACAGGGGTGGAGTGGGGGTCAGGGGAGGCCTTTCCAAGGAAGTGGCCTGTGATCGAGCCCAGGAGGGGGAGGGGAGCCCCTCAGACTTATTTCCTCCTCCTGAGTAACCTCATTCTCGCCCTGATTTTACATCTGTCTGCGTCTGGCATGTAGTAGTTGCTCAATAAATATTTCACAATAAATAGAAACTCCTCCAAGCTCAGGGCAGGGCGTTGCCCTTATCTGAGCTTGGCTCACCCCAGAGAGTTACCTTGAACCAATCAAGGAGGCTGGAACCTCCAGTTTCCACTTGGGAAAATGTCTGTTAAACCGTTTGCCGGGTACGGCCTACAAGATCTGGAAATGCCGAGATCTCTGCCAGAGGAGGAGGTGAAGGATTCCTGTCGGGAACTGTTTGCAAAGCCAGAAGCCAGCACTGGAAATGCCTGGAAAAACCCCACCTCTCTAAGGTGAATACAGGCAGCCATTAAGAATCCATTTAAGAAAAAACACAAATCCTGGACTCCCACAGCAGATGAGAAGGAAGGGAATCGCTCCCATTTTTTGCTGCTTCTACGTGCCAGGCACTGTGCAAAGCTCTTTACAAGCATAAGCTCCATGAGGGCACAACCTGGCATCTTGTTCACAGCGAAGTCCCCTAGAATGGTGTCACACCTATTAGGAGATGTTTGAGAAATATTTGTTGGCTGACTGAGTGACTGGGTTACCTTATTTCATCCTTACAACAACCCTCTGGGCAGGTACCAGCATTTTCCGCAGTTTGCACAGGGAGAAAACAGTCTCGGTGAGATTGCCCAGCTAGAATGTGGCAGAGCCTGAACCGGGGCCTCGTCTGTTTGCCTTGCACACCTGCATTCCCCACTGGGCCGTGCTGGAGAGGCAAGTGCTGGTATTCACAGCGACTCTGATGGGACACAAGTGGCACGTACCAGGAAGAACACATGACATGGGACCCCAGATCTCGAATTTCAGTCCTTTCCTCCTCTCCCACAAGTTGCTTTGGCTTATTTATCTATAAAATGAGGAGCATTCTGCTTGACCATGTTGTTATAATTCCCAAATCAGAAAATGCCTCATTTCATCTCTTCTAATTTCTTCTCATTTTAACATCTCTACAAGTGGGGTGTGTCTTACCACTGAGGCCTTAAGAAAGCACTGTGTCACACTTTAAGTGACAGCATTTTTTTTCTCAGCAATACGTAAAATAATGATGCCTCTTACAGTCGATGGCATCTTGGATATGAGGAAATTCAATAAATGTGTAAGTGTGTTATGAACTATAACATCTTCTAATTTACGCTTGTATGTCAAATCGCAGTAAAAAGCATTTTCTTATCCATTATTTCACTTTTATTGCAGAAGCCCCATGTGGAGCAGAGGACAGAGAGCTCACAGTTGGATCTGAGTTTGAAACCCTCCCTGGGACCTGACTAGCTTTGAGCCATCGGTTCCTTCTCTATACATTGAGAATAAGAATGCCTGGGGGTGGGGAGGGAGCGCGGGGGGCCGGATGTGTCCTGGTTTGACCCTAAGTGGAGACTTCTGCTGGAAGATGAACCAGCCCAAGCACGTCTGAGTTGAGTTGGGTTGGGTTGAGTCACACAGACTGGAAGCATCCAGGCAACTCTGCATAAATTGATTTACGTTGAGGAAAGGGGGTGGCAGAAAGGAGGTTGCCTGGAGGAGAGATGTGGGATGGTGACAACAGGTGGGGTTCTCTTGAAGTGGCAGTGGGAGTGGTGGATACGAGGGTGCTCAAACCTGGATTTGAGTCCCCACCCTTGCCACATGACCTTGACCAGTTTACTTGACCCAAGGCTCACATAGCACCTCTCTCTACAATGATCGTGACAATGAGTGAGCTAAGGCACGTAATATTCTCAGAGTGCCTGACAGCCCTGGACACACAGATCCATAGAGTTATTGCTGCTGGTGTTATTATTAGTTTTTATTGTCATTATTCCATATCTGGGTCCTGGGGACCCAGGAATAAGACCTGTAGAGGAAGCAGCTGTCCCAGAATCCAAAGAAGGTGGGGGTGTGGGGGCTTGTGGGCCACTTTCCCAGGTCCCCAGCTGGCATCCTGGACCTGATTCAGCCCCCAGAACCTTGTGTCTGGCACAGCCTGCCTTAAGACATTTTCGAGGGCCGTGAGGTGGGGCATGCAGACCCCATTCTCCCTGGCATGTCCCGTGGGGCTGCTGCCATAATCATTCACGGTCCCTGCCTGCTCTCCCAAGCTCTGAAGGCCTTGGAAGCACCCAGAAACAGCACCTCGGCTGGAAATCAGCATCTCCCAGAGGTTCCAGCAGCCGAGATGGCTTGAGGGTGGTGGATGGCAACTCCAGAGCCAGAGCAGGACACAAGGACTGTGTGCGAGCCCATGTGAGACTCACCCAGGGACAGTGCTTGTATATAACTGTAGGCACCTTGAGAAGGGGCTGTGAGGCTGGTGTTAAACAGCCAGGAGTAGAAGGCAGTGAAATGTCAGGCATTTCCATTCATCGAACTCGGTGTGTCTCCACAGGCGGAGGAGCTCGCCTGTTCCTTGCAGGATTGTTGGAAGGTAAGAAATGATCGCTGTGAAGCGCCTGGCACAGGACCTGGCCAACAGCCACCACTGTCAGTGGATGAAAGTCTTTCCTCTACATCTTCCTGCTGCTGTTGTCCCTTGAGCCCAGCACCGCCTGGGGGTCAGGGCATGCTGTGGAGGACTGATGGCAGAGTCTTACCTGGAAAGACCTCTCTGATGAGCTTGGTCAGGCGTTCCACAATTTCCAGCACGGCTGCCTCTCCCAGCTTCTCATTGGGCACATGAGGGGTATCATCACTGCAAAACATCACCGAGCCAGTTTGGTGCCAGCAGCTCAGGAAGGGGTATGAGAAAAAGAAGGGATGGCTCTCTTGTAAGAAAAGAGACTGTGGAACGGGGCCTCAGACGTCCACTGAGGGGGAATGGCCAGGCTGGAGTTGGGAGTCACACAGGACAGAGTTCAAACCTGGGCTCTGCCATTGACCTGCTGTGGGTCCCTGGGCTGGTTGTTTAACCTCTCTGAGCCTCCATTAGCTCATCTGTAAAATAAAATAATAATGGAACCAACCCATAGAATATTTGTGAGGCTTCAATAAAGAGGAAAAATTATGTATGTAAAATGTAGAAGAGCAGCTGCTAGGTGGTAATTAATATTGTTATTTAGAGAGGGAAGCTCTGGGGTTCCAGTGCCAGCTGCCAGCCCCCAGGGAGCCTGGGTGGAGGAGCCATCTCTGACTTCTGCTCCTTTCCCCAAGGGTTCTAAGGAGTCAGGAGCTGGCTTCAGAGCATAGAGTTCAGACCTACTCTTGGGCAGGTCCAAGACCTACCCCAGGACCATTTAGTCCCCCATTAGCTGACCTAAAGCCCTGATCCACCTTAGAAATGGGCAGCAAGGTGGGGGAGCAGAGGAGGAGGCTGAGGGAAGGCGGGGTTTGGGGTTGGCAGGAGCCCCAACAATGTAAAGCCTGAGGACTCAGCTGCTGCCCAGGTAATCCCCAGGGAAGTCAATTAGCTTACTAGCAGCTCGCACTGGCCTGCTTTGTGCCAGGTACTTTCTGTGCATTGTACCATATCCACCAATTTATTCTTCATAATAATCCTACAGTGTAGGTTCTATTGTTAGTCCCATTTCATAGATAAGGAAACCAAGGCAGAGAAAGGTGAAGAATTCTCTCTAAGTGTATACAGCCAGAAAGTGGTGAGCCAGGGTTTGAACCCAGTCAGCCTGGCTCCAGAGTCTATGCTCACACCCATTATGTCCTACTGTGTCTCTGATACCTTCGAGAAGGCAGCAAGAGGAGCCTTTTAGCTCTGTTCCCGCTGAGGACAGGCTGGGAATCCAAAGACAGCAGAACAAAACTCTACTTCTTTTTTTCTAGCTTGGAGATCGAATTCTGTCTGATAGAAAACCCATCCAATTTCAACAGGTTATCCCCCGAGCAATTGCATCTCTTCCAGAGGAGTCAAATTTCTCAGAAATTGAAGAATTACAAAGGGTCCTAGATGTCAGCTTGTCCAATGCCATACCCTTCTGCAAGGTCCCAGAGATTTCCCAGAAAAATCACGTTTCTGTTAAAGGATCATGGATTTCCCAAAGCGATCATGGATTTCCCAGAGGGAACACATCTTTCAAGGTGTCACACATTTCTCCAAGGTCCCCTCCTCAGAGAATTCAGAGGCTCCCCCAGCAAGAACCCTCTCGCCAGCACAAGTCCAGGTTCACCGCCTAAAGCTCGCTCTCTTCCTAGACTGATTCCTGAGCCCAGGGAAGCCAGAGCTGCCCAGGCCCCTCCTGAGACACTGTCACATTTCTTAAGTGTCCAGCCTTTCCCCTCCTCCTGCTGACCACAGGGTCCATCTAAGGGTCATTCCTAGTCACTCCCATGTCACGCTGAGGGACAGCTGGGGGCATCGTGGGTTGGATGCTGCCTTATAGAAGTGTCCACTGAAGCTGGAAGAGGGAGCAAGAAGTCAGAGCTTCTTCTTGCCTTCCTCACCAGCTCCTGGTTCACCACTTCCTGCAGGAAGTCCCCCCGAGTCCTGCCAGATGGAGTCAGGTGCCCTGTGAAGCTCCCACATGCCCCCACGACCCTCTCTCCTCGCTGGTATATCACGGTCAGTGGGCTTGTCTGTGTTGCCCACAGGACCGTGAGCTCTTTGAAGGTGGATGCTGGTCTCTATCATCTCAGTTCCCCAGTGTCTACCCCAGGCCGAGCACAAGACAGGCTGACCTACTAAGAGGGGAGGGAAGGAGTGAGTGTATGAAGAGGGAAACTTGAGTGACAAGGACAAGTACTGAGGAAAGTTGAAGGACTTACAGCAGCATCCCTGAATGAGAAGCAGAGATGGAGTCTCTGCAGCTGAGCGGAAATCACCTTCCAGCTATCCCCACACGGAGCAACGCCCCGGGCCAGGGCAGCCCGGGGGAGACGGGGGTCAGCAGCTGACCAGGACACTTGGTCCCACTTTTAGCCCTCCTACCTTCCTCCCTCCCTGCATTTGGATCTCCAGGGCCTGGAGCTCCCAGTGGGACTGGCTCCAGTGTTCATCCCCCAAGTTAAAATCCCGGAGTTCTCCACATGCCCAGACAGGCCACCACCGCGTCCCCATCCTCAGAGACAGCCGCATGCTGCTGAGGCCGGGAGACACGGAGGTGGAGGGCAGACTTCGGAATCAGCCAGGCCCAGGGGCCCTTGGGCCAGTTGCATAACTCCTTTGAGCTTCAGGTTCGTCCTCTCTAAAATAGGGCTGGTGTGACGACTAAGGGAGACAGAGTGGGGAAGGTGCCAGGCTGGCAGGGGGCACACAGCAGTGGCCCGGGCAGGGCAGCTGTTGTGACGGCTCTCACCCAGTCCAGAGGATGAAGTCTGGCTCTGGCTCGATCTCCTTCATGGCGTAGATGGAGGAGTTGATGAGGACCCAGGGAGAGTCGCAGAGGTAGTCACCCCAGGGGCCCGCACTGGGCACTGGCTGGGAGCCGGCTGATGGGCACACCTGGAGGGGGTCTTCAGAGACCTTGTAGTCAGGGTCCAGGTGCAGGTCAGAGATGTGCCAGAACTTCCCTGCAGAGGAAAGGAGACCCTCCTCAATGCTGTTGGCTCCCTGAGCCTGGATGGGGAGGAAGTCCGGGGGAGCCTGGGCTGGGGGAGGGGAGGATGCACAGGTGAAAGGAAGTTTTCTCCGAATGCTGGGTTCAGAGAAAAAGGGCCACAGGTCTGGCTTTGCCCAGGGAGGCACTGAGCAGAGCAGAGATCAGGCTTGGCTCTGTCCCTGCCCTGTGACCTTTGGCAAGGCCCCTTCCATCTCCCCACCTCAGTGTCCCCAGCAGCAGCATGAGGGATTGGGCTGTGTGACCCTCAGGAACCTTTTGGGAGTTCCAGGCAGAGTGCTTGTTTTAAAGCCAAGGTGGGAGAGTGTCAAGGTTAAGCTCTCAGGCTTTGGAAGCACATACTAGCTGTGTGACTTTGGGCGAGTTGCTTCACCTCTCTGAGCCCATAACTAGAGTCAGATCTTATTATGCTCCAGAGAAATACATACAAAAATTTGATCTGGGAGAACTTACACACCAGATGCGTTGTAAGATCTTCCTAACTAATACCAAGAAAAACCTGGGGAATATGTATGGAAATGTTTAAGTGTGCTGGACCAGAAGAGAAGGAATGTAACTTCAGATTGGGCTGCATTTCTTGTGTGGGTGTACTTAGTAGTGATTCTGGATGCAGGGTGGCAGCCTGAGCAGCTGGGAGTGGCCCTGTTCGTGAAGTGGTTGACTGAAACCTGGTCTCAGATCCAAACCAGGGAGGCTGAAATGCCAAAAACCTCTTGGTGTAAAACAGAGAAGGGAATTGAAAGAAAAGGCCCCATGGTGTGGCTTTATCATCTGTACCCAGCACAGGGCCCGGGATGAGGCATTTCAAGGACGCTTATTGAGAGAGCTGAACAGGTCCGGCTCTGCCCTCCATCCTGTGTTTCTGGCTAAGACCGAGTGAGGCCTGGGATTTCCTCACCCTCTGGCATTGCTGTCACTTCCTCCTCCATTTCCTGAGTCACTCGGAGCCAACAGTCCCCCCTCCCTACCTCAGGAAATGGGGCCTGGACGTCCCAGCTCCTTCACTTGCAGAGTTGAATAGCCAGGGCACCACCCAAGCCACAGGACATTCGATGTGGCTCTAGGACAGGCCCCAAGGTAAAGTGTGGCCCCCGATCCTCACTCCTTGGCTTTTTCTCCCAGATACTTTTGCCTACCTCTCCTGATCTAAACCTGGTCTCAGGAAAGGATCAGAAACTTGTTCACACTAAGGTGCAAATGACTGATTAAGCAAATATTATCCCTCCCATGGTCATTACACAGTCATCCTCACCACAGCCTGAAGGTATTGATCATTATCTACATTTCGCAGATAAGGAAACTAGGGTTCAGAGGTCAACCTGCCTGAGATCAGCTGGTAAAGGGTGGGGGTCCTGTGGCTCCAGATCCTCTCTGGAGAAGATGTGATTGCTAAGGGGTAAAACTAGTGCCGTTTTATTTTGGGTATGTCTTTTTGCATACGGTCTATGCCTGCATTTTTATTGTTTTATTTTTTTGGTGAGGAAGATTGTCACTGAGCTAACATCTGTGCCAATCTTCCTCTATTTTGTACGTGGGATGCCGCCACAGCATGGCTTGATGAGCGGTGTGTAGGTCCATGCCTGGGATCTGAGCTGAGAACCCCAGGCTGCCGAAGCAGAGTGCACAAACTTAACCACTAAGCCACTAGGCCAGTGGCTGCATTTTTATTTTTTCACCCAAACTGAGAGTCTTTGTGTATAATGGGAGGAATTTAACATTTTTGCACAGATTGTGATCACTAATATATTTGCAATTACTCCTACAGGGGCAAAATCTTAAGCCAGAGGAAAGACACTAACTGCCCCATTTCCACCAGTGGAAGGGCGGGGCTGGTGGCCTTCCCCAGCGCCTGCACTGACGGTGGGCGGTCACGCAGGCTCCAAGCCTGAGGCCAGACCGGCCAGGTCGGAAGCACACAGTGAGAGGCCTCTGTCCTCCTCTCTGGCGTGTGGTCCCCTTGCTTCCTCTGAAGACCGTGGCAGGGACCAGTCCTGCGCCTCAGGCAGGCTCCCTCTCCGCTAACCACAAACATCCAGCCTTCTGCCCCTTTGATGTCAGCCCTCAAAATACTCAGTGAACATTTCTCCACTTCGGAAACTCCTTGTCTGCTCACAGAGGCGCCGGTAGCAGCTGTTGGTTTCTCTTCTTTCCAGCCCGCCTGGAATTTCCTAGTGACCTCTGTGTATGTGTGTGTGTACGTGTGTGTGTACGTGTGTGTGTACGTGTGTGTACGTGTGTGTGTACGTGTGTGTGTGCATGTGTCTCCCTGAAGGCCTGACTGCAGGAGAGGCCGAGAAGGTAGAAAGAATGGCATGGAGAACCAGAGGTCCAGGCAGGGCCTCCAGCTCTTTGGGCTCCAGTCTCCTCGTTGTGGAGGCGGGTCACAGAGCCCTCATCTGAGGTGGTGGCTCAGTCCAACTCACGCCACTTGTTGTCCTCACAGGGCCTCTTTCCTGGCTCCTCTGCCACCTTCCCCAGTCTTCCCCAGGTCACGTGGCTGCTTTCTCCTCCTCATTCAGGCGTCAGCCCAAAGGTCACCTCCTCAGAGAGGCCTTCCCTGACTACGTTTTCTCAAGTTCCACTTGCCCCAGTTTTATTTTCTTCAGAGCACTCTCATATAGGAAATTATCTTGTTGGCTTGCTCATCATCCATCTTTCCTGTGTACAACGTTGGTTCTGAGAGAGCACAGAGCCTGTCTTGTTCATCTCTCTGTCCTCAGCACCTAGACCAGTGCCTGGGATGGGAAACAGGCCCAGAAGTATATTCAACGAATGAACAAGGCCGTGGGGAGGATGATTAGACCAGCAAACACTCAAAGAATGTCGGCTCGGTGCCCTTAACACGCCTCTCATTTCATCCTGGCAGCCATTCTGTGAGGTGCGATTCTTACGCCCATTTCACAGATGAGGAAACTGAGGCTCAAAACTCCGACCTCTCTGAGTCCAAAGCTGAGACACAATGTTGACTCAGAGCCCCCAAAAGTGGCTTTTATAATACGCATACATTACCCAGAAAAGAACGGAGCCACAGGCTTCTATGGGATTAGTTACAGACCATGAGGAAGTAAGCTCTAATTATCACATCCTGGGGACGGGGGTGGGCATAAGGACCCTGGATAGGGAGGCAGGTCATCTGGTTTCTAATCTAGGCTCTTCCACTTGTTGGCTGAGGACTCTGGACAAGCCAGTTGGCCTAGTTGAGTCTGAGGGTGTTTGACATCTGCCCTGCTTGTCTGTGAGCATCAAATAAGACAGTTAAGGAGGGAGGGCTCGTAGAGGAGGATCACAATGCTCCACTGTCCCTGGCAATTACCCCTGGGGCCAGGAGTGAGACTGGGAGGGTGTGGTGAATCATTCACTTTGACCCTTGACCCTTTAGACCGGAGCTTCTCAAACTTGACTGTGCAGACGCCTCACCTGGGGATCTCGTTAAAATTAAGAGGCTTTATATAGTCATACTGCTTGAATCTTTTACAGTAAGAAAAGAGTCATGCATTCCTTGAGTTTTAAGAAAAGGTATCCCCATCTCAGACATTATTATTCATTAATTATTGAGAATATGAATAAATGTGCTATCAAGTACAGTGAGTAGTTGAGGGCACAGACCTGGGTTGTAATTCCAGCTCCACTGCCCACTAGCTGTGTGAAGATGAGCAACTTACTCTGTGCCTCAGTTTCCCCCTCTGTAAAATGGGGACAACAGCGCCCCCTACTTCTTAGGGTCTTTGTGAGGGTTAAAATAAGATCATACATAAGCACTCAGCAATGCAAAGCAGCAGAAACTCCAAATTTGGACCCTGGGACGGGTCTTGCAAGTCCCCCTTTCTCCAAGGCAGGGAGATGGGACAAGGTGGGAATGGCGGCATCCTTTCTCTGCCTGCCTCAGAGTCCCCTCAGCTGCCGTCTGTAGGTAAAGCGCAGGTCCGGGGCTAAGAATATCTGAAGCAGAACAATGTGAAGGTGGATCCTGTCTCCTCCTGGATGGTCCTCCCGGAGCAGAGGGCCGATGGGCACAGCGCACCCCCTGGTTCTAATTTGAGAGCTCCCCTCTGCTCCCTGTCCTTGGCTGGCAAAACAGTCTCCTGGCCCTCCTCCTCCTTCACCAAAGGGGTCGCTAGGCCCCCTGGTCCATTGGGGATGACAGACACAGGGCCAGGACCTAGTAGCTTTGTAAGGCAGATGGAAATGTCTGAGACCTGAAAAAAATGCATTGGCTCCAAAGTTCAGGAAAAAAACCATGTCATCAAAATCAACAACTCATTTCAAAAGCAATACTAAAAATTTTATTAAGAATCATACAGGGAGGGGCCAGCCTGGTGGCGCAGCAGTTAAGTACGCACGTTCCGCTTTGGCAGCCTGGGGTTTGCCAGGTCAGATCCCAGGTGCAGACATGGCACCGCTTGGCAAGCCATGCTGTGGTAGGCGTCCCACATATAAAGTAGAGGAAGATGGGCATGGATGTGAGCTCAGGGCCAGTCTTCCTCAGCAAAAAGAGGAGGATTGGCAGCAGATGTTAGCTCAGGGCTGATCTTCCTCAAAAAATTAATTAATTTAATTAAATAAAAATTTAAAAAAAAAAGAATCATACAGGGGCCAGCCCTGTGGCATAGGATTTAAGTTTGGCGCATTCTACCTCAGTGGCCTGGATTTGCAGGTTTGGATCCTGGGCATGGATCTACACTGCTGTCAGCCACACTGTGGCAGCAACCCACATACAAAACAGAGGAAGATTGGCACAGATGGTAGCTCAAGGCTAGTCTTCCTCAAGCAAAAAAAAAAAGGAGGAAGATTGGCAACAGATATTAGCTAGCTCAGAGCTAATCTTCCTCAGCAAAAACAATAGAAAAAATAAAAATCATACATAGTGTGAACTCCTTTTACTGTGATTCATGATGAGGCGGGGACGACTCACAAAAATCATTCCTAGAGCCTAAGAAGGTACTAAACTGGCCAAAAGTTGGGTTTGCTTATGATCAGAGACAAGAAAAAGAAGGCAGGAAGACACTTGTCATTTATTTACCGCCTACTGAATGCCACATGCTGTGCCAAGCACTGTACCCATGCAGCCTCACGACAAAATCATGAAATACATTCTACTATCGTACCCATTTCACTGATGAGAAAACTGAGCTAGTTAGTGGTAGATCTGGGATTCATACTGTGTCAGAACAGAAATGATCATGGTGCACTGTACTCTGCTACTAGCTAGCAGTGTGATCTTAGACATGTAAAAAAATGGTCCCTTATACTTTTACAGCGCATTACAATGTATGTGTGTGATCTGACTTAACTGTCATATTTAATCTCCCCTTTGCTATTATCCCCATTTTATAGATGGTGAAACAGAGGCTCAAGGTCACTTGACATTAGAAGATAGGATCTAGGTTTTCTGGAAGGCAACAGGTTGTGTTTGAAAGGGCGTGGGTGAAACCGGCAATCAGGGAAATCTTGTTTTGAATCCTGGCTCCTCCACCACACAGGCAATGGCAACTTGAACAAGTGATTTGCTCAGCTGAGCCTCAGTTTCCTCATCTGTAAAATGGGGGTAACCATGCTGGTAGCAAAGGGATAGATGTGTGGATGAACGAAGTGATCTCATACAGAGCACCCAGCTGTGGGGTGGACAGGCCAGTCTGGGTGCTCATCCTCTGTGCCACGCAGCCCCTCAGGCCTCAGTTTTTCTTCTCTTCTGGAGCCTCTGTTTCCTCAAGTGTAAGATGAGGGTACTTCATAAAGTTTATCTGAGGGCCCTGCCAGTTTTAATGCCCTGTGAGTCCATGCTTTTGTCCGCTGTGTGTATAACTCACACCACAAAACAACCTGGGTCCCTAGTTCAGTCCTTTGCTTGTTTTTTTATTTTTTTTTTTGCTAGGGAAGATACACTGTGAGCTAATGTCTGTTGCCAATCTTCCTCTTTTTTTTTTCTCCCCTCCCAAAGCCCTAGTGCATAATTGTATGTTGGAGCTGTAAGTCCTTCTAGGTCTTCTATGTGAGCCACGGCCACAGCATGGCTATGGACAGACAGTGCTGTAGGTCTGCGCCTGGGAACCAAACCCAGGCCTGCCGCTGAAGCAGAGTGCACTGAACTTTAACCATAGGCTGAAGCAGAGTGCACTGAACTTTAACCATAGGCCCCAGGGTTGGCTCAGTCATTTGCCTCTGATGCTAAGCACTAACCTTAAACCCTTGAGTTGTCATTCCTCTTCTGTAAACTAAGGCTGCGTAAAACACAGAGGGTTCACTTGCTAAAACCAACATTTACTGACTTGTGTTAACCACATGAATTGCCCTCTCCTCACAACAGCTATAGGAGGTAGGCTTATCATTCTTGAGGGAAGCGTTTTCCTTCCCTGCTAACCCATCCGGAAAGAACTTGTCTGTTTCTCTGCGATTAGGAGCCGAAGGAGAATGCGGTGTGGCCTGGGGCATGTGTGGGAGGAGACAGAGCCAGCAGTTGGCGCCCCACCCAAGCTCTTGGCTCAGGAAGGTGGAGGCGGAAACCCACAGTGTTATGCCAAGCAGGGATGACTGCTAACTGGTTGGGTGTCTCAAAGTTCTGTGGGAGAGACTCAGGTTCTGAAAAAACTTACAGGTGCTGTGCAATTCTTTCTAAATTTCTGTTTGCTTTTAAATTATAGATGTATACATACCAGAATGTTTGGAGGAAAGAGAAAAAAATAGTATAGAACCTATAAAACCCACCAGCCCGAGAGAGGACCCATCAAAGGGCGTGATGCCTAAGGCAGCTGAGTGCAGGCTCGGTCCTGCCGCTTCCTAGCTGCGGGATCTTGGACAAGTGTGTCTCCTCTGACCCGCATTTGCTTTATCTGCAAAATGATATAATAGTGATAGTACCTACTTTACAGGGACTATAAAAATCAAATGAAAATTTTTTAATTTCATTTTTCAAATGGGTTTTATTTATTTATTTTGAGGAAGATTAACTCTGGGCTAACATCTGCCAGTCCTCCTCATTTTGCTGAGGAAGACTGGCCCTGAGCTCACATCCGTGCCCATCTTCCTCTACTCTATATGTGGGACGCCTACCACAGCATGGCTTTTGCCAAGCGGTTGCCATGTCCACATCCGGGATCCGAACCAGAGAACCTCAGGCCTCCAATGCAGAAGGTGCATACTTAACCACTGCGCCACCGGGCCAGCCCCTCAAATGGGTTTTAAAAGGACAGCATACATCACACACCTAGCGCAAGTGTGGCCCCTCACAAGTGAAGAATAAACACGTTAGCTCTTCTTGGCTGTTTTCCTTAGTGTGTGTTTGTTTTTACACAGTATATTTTAGAAACAGATGGGAGTTGTAGGGCGTGGGTTCACATCCAGACTCCGACACGTAGTAGCTGTGTCCCCTTGGGTTAGTTACTGAACTTCTCTAAGGCTGGGTTTCCGTGAAAATCCCTGTTTCACAAGGCTGTCCTCAGGGTGGTATGTAAGAATTTCAGCAGTGCCTGGCACCTCAGTTTTTGATAAATGTTACTTGTTGTTTTCAGTTTTGCTGTATTGTCTTGAAACTTGTTCACCAGGTGGTTTTACCATCATCTATTCAGCCATTCTTTTGTTGTTCGCATTTTCCATGATTATAAACAATGCTGTGATGAACATCTTGGTGCATTTGGGGGGAGCAGAGAATTTTTTTAACCACTAAGACCGTGGGCTGAGGGGTGCCCAGTGGCATGGGGATTTCTAAGAAAACATATTTAAAGTGAAAGAGTGAGGGGGTGGAAGGTTCTTTCAATCATTCCCCAGCCTCCAGTCAGACAGGCAGAGCCCTGAGTCTCCCAGTGGGGAACGGGGTATCTGCCTCCCAGAGAAAGGAGGACAGCCTCTCTCAGCCTTCTCCCAAGCAGATTGCCCTCACGGGGAATGATGCATCCTCTTAGGGCTTGTCCCGGAGATGTTTCCACCGTTAAGGCACAGCTTTTGGACCCGAGGCCTTCCCAGGCGTTTCACTCTGGTCTCCTGCCTCCCGAGTGCCTATGCATCTCCTCACTGGCCTCTGAGATGCCAGGTCACATCAGCAGAGCGCTTTGCCAAGGCTCCTGGGTAGCGTCTAGGAAGTAGACCGATCAGAGGCCATCGACCCTTCAGACTGCAGCCTGGGAAAACTGAGCTCCACAGCGGCAAGCGATGAGCAGAACCCTGAGCCCGTCCTTCTCTCTCTCAGCCTCAGTTTCTGCAGCTGCACCAAAAGGGTGTTGGATCATCTTTAAGGTCCCATTCAGAGGACTCCAGAAAAGGGCAATCTAGAATCCTAAGGAAAACTACAGGTCCATCCCTCCCACTAACTCATCTCCAACCGCGCGGAAATCTAACAGGCATCGCAAACTGGGCATATCCCAAATCCTTGCTGTCTCCTCCTCCCTCATCTCAGCAAATGACAACTCCGTCCTTCCAGCTGCTGAGACGAAAAACCTTGGAGCCCCCTTGAGTTCTCCTCTCACACCCACCATCTGTCGGCAAGTCTCGTCCAGAATCAGACCGTCTCCTACCACCTCCACTCCTACCACGCCGGGCTGAGCCTCCATCCTCTCTCACTGGATGATGGCAATAGCCTCCTCACTGGTTTTGTTGCTTTTCCTTTACTAGGGTGACTGCACCATCCCAGTTTGCCCAGAACTGAGGGAGTGCCCAGGGCGCCGAAATTTAAATGCTAAAATTAGGAAAGTCTCAGGCAAACCCAGACAAGCTGGTTAACCCACCTTCACCCCATGACAGTCTTTTCTCAATACAACAGACAAGGGTCCTTTTAAACTTACACAAGTCAGATCATGTCAGAGCGCTGCCTAAATCCTCTAATGATGTCCCATTTCACTCTGAGTCCTTGAAATTGTCTACCAGTTTATACAGGAGCTGGCGCAGCCCCCTGCCCCCACCCCGTGATCCCCCAACCTCGTCTCCGCCTCCCTCTGTTGCCCACTCTGCTCCAACCACTCTGCTTCCTTGCTCTTCCCACACACATCGCCAGTGCCTCCAGCTCTGGGCTTGTGCACTTTCTGTCCTCTCTTAATGGAATGTTCTCCCGGATGTCCACATGGCTCTCTCCCACACTGCCTGAGGTTTCTATTCAAATTTCACTTTATTAGACAGCTCTTCTCTGGCCACCCCATAATTACCCCCTCCCCCACACTCCCTACTCCTTTTTCTGCTTTAGTGTTCTCCCTAACACTTGGAATACTATGATTGTACTTGTTCACGTGTCTTTTGGTCTGTTTCTTCCCGGGTGAAGGAATGCTTCAGGGGAGTGGGGCTTTGTTTGTTTTCTTTTCTTTTCTGGTTCCTAGAATAGCACATGGTACATAGAAGGCTCTCAACCAACATTTGTGGAATGAATCCATGAATCTGTGTGCCTTCTACCTTCTGCCTCTACCAGCTGGCTGGCTCTTATGTACCCACACCTCTTAGCAAAGTCAGTGTCCCTCCCTTGGCCAGCTGTTGCCTCCACTTAAAATCTTTAGGTCTCAACAGCACCCCCACCGCCCCTGACTCTCCCACCCTCCCTGCTCTTGCTCCTGCCCTGCTATTTTTAGCGGCTCTTTCAGCTTTCTGAGAGCAGCTTCCAGCTCCCAGATCCCGAGTTCACAGTACAAAACAAAGACACCGCAGGCATTCGCAGCGCCTACCTAGTCCAGCCCTGGCGACTCCCCAGTGGGCCAGGAAAATCAGCAGCTTGAGCAGCCTCATCCCTGGGGCTCGCCTCCCAGGAGCCGTGGGGTCCTCCAGGAGCTGTTAGCCGCGCCGCAGGCTTCCTCACTAGGTGTTTGTGGCCACGTGCCTGAGCAGAACTTCTCGTCCTGTTACCGGGTGTTGCCTGTCATTCAAGGTCCTGGCTCCTCTGGCTTTTCCTCCTTTGCCCAGCAGGGTGTGAGCTGGGTTTGTCCAAGGAGATGCACCAGCCACGCCTTTGGACTCTGAAGTCGACAGTAGCTCCTGTCCGGCTGGTTCCTCAGAGCGTGTCAGTCCAGCCAGCAACTGGAGTCTCCAGCAAGGTCACCCAGCCCCAGCCACTGAGAGGCAAATATCATCTACTTCTGGAGTTTTCGTGTTGCCCCACCCCAGCAGATAAAACAAACCTGTATAAAATGGTTGGCCTTTGCCTTCAAAGGAACTTAATTGCTAGTTGGAGATCGAGATGCTCAACCACAAATGAACCAAGACTAAGAGTCAGCCATTCTTTCATGCCGGGAGCCACGTCCCAGGGAGATGGAGAGGACCTAGGGTGGCCCTGCCCTCAAGAGGGGGAGGTAAACTGCTGGACTGCGGTTCAGCATGTTAGGTGGCTTGACAAGCCCAGGGGAGGGATCTAACTCTCCAAGGAAAATGAGAAGGCTTCTGGGAAGAGGTGACACAGGTTTAATCTCTTCTTTTATTTTTTAATTTTTTTTGAGGAAGATTAGCACTGAGCTAACATCTACTGCCAATGCTCTTCTTTTTGCTGAGGAAGATTGGCCCTGAGCTAACATTCGTGCCCATCTTCCTCTACTTTATATGTGGGACGCCGGCCACAGCATGGCTTTTGCCAATCGGTGCCATGTCCGCATCCGGGATCTGAACCAGCGAACCCCGGGCCGCAGACGCAGAACGTGTGCACTTAACTGCTGTGCCACCAGGCTGGCCCCTCTTCTTTTATTATTGAAATTGCCAAACATAAACAGAAGTAGAGAGGATAGTGAAATGGACCTCCAGTACCCATCCCCCAGCTACAGCAATTATGAATTTAAGGCCAATCTTACTTTATCTGTACCACCACCCCAACCCCATTGGATTATTTTAAAGCAAATTGCAGAGATCATATCATTTTGCGCATAAACACTTTAGTATATCTCTCTAAAAGATAAGGACACTTTTTCTCACACAATGATAATACTATATCAGATCTAAAAACATAATAGTAATTCTTTACTATCACCAGTTAGATATTTGGTCAATGTGTGAATTTCCCTGGTTGTGTCAAAATATTTTTTTACAGTTGGTTCACTCAAATCAGGATCCAAACCAGGTCCACACACTGCATTTGGTTGATATGTCTCTCTTAATTTGTAGACCTCTCTCACTCTGTCTTTTTTCCTTGTCTTCTGTCAAAGGAACCAGGTCATTTGCCCTATGAAATTTCCCACATTCTGGAGTATTTGGCTGATTGCTTCTTGGTGGTGTTATTTAACATGTTCTTCTGTCCCTCATATTTCCCGTAAACTGATAATTAGACCTGGAGGTTTGATGACATTCAGGTTTGATTTTTTTGGCGAGACTGCTCAGGTGGCCTTGTGTCCTTCCTGCTGCATTGCATTGCAAGGCACATACAGATCTTCCACAACTTATGACAGGGTTAAGTCCTGATGAACGCATTGTATGTTGAAAATATCATAAGTTGAAAATGCATTTAATACACCTAACCTACTGAACATCATAGCCTAGCCTAGCCTACATTAAACCTGCTCAGAACATTTACATTAGCCTACAGTGGGCAAAATCATCTGACACAAAGCTTATTTTATAATAAAGTGTTGAATATTCAATATGTAAGTTATTGAATGTCATACTGAAAGTAAAAAACAGAATGCTGGCTGGGTACGCAATGGTTGTAAGTGTACCGGTTCTTTACCCCATGATCCGTGGCCGACTGGGAGCTGCGGCTCACTGCAGCTGAGCAGCATCACGAGAGAGTATCGTACTGCACGTCACTAGCCCAGGAAAAGATCAAAATTCGAAGTACGGTTCCTACTGAATGTGCATCACTTTCGCACCATCATGAAGTCGAAAAATCGTAAGTCGCACTGTTTATAATTGTATGATTGTCCCACCAGCTTAATCTTAATGTCCAAGTAGGAGTTAGCCAGAGGGGAAGATGGGGAGATGAGAGTCCCAGGCGAATAAGCAAACCCTGCTAAGACAGAGATGCTGAAAGGTCCCAGGGAGCTGTGTGGGGTGATGTGGGGGCTTGGGGTCCTGAACCAGGGAAGCAGGCAGGAGCTGGCCATGCTCGGGTGTTTGAGCTGAGAGCTGTGGGGAGCCGTGGAAGAGTCTTAAGCAGGGGAGAGAGACAACCCAACTAGCATCTTAGAAGGATTGCACTGGCTCTGTGGAAGATGGATTTTCGGGGATACCAGCAAGGAGGCTGAGGCAGAGAAGTCCTGGTGAAAGTGGTAAGAGTCTACACTAGGGAGTTAGTAACTAGTAGGAGGAAGGGATTAAATAGACTGGCTGGAGAATTGGTTGAGGTGTTAAGTTGCGTTCTCCCTGTATTTTTTTTTTTAACCTTGATTTAAGCAGGTAGCAAAGATCCCTTCCTTTGGGGGAGGATGCGGCCAGGTGGAAGGCCACAGTTTCTTGAAGACAGCCACGTCCAGGCTTTTGTCCTGTGTTCAGGGCCCTGGGTCACCCCAAGGAGGAGGAAGGCATCAAAATAACCACCAAGACTGAGTTTTCTGCCAGCGCAGAGGGAAGATGGTCAGAGACCAATGGAAAGGAGGCAGTGCGACTTTTCTTGCGCCTGAGCCTATGGCCTGATTCATAATCGCTGGGACGTATCTAGGGCACATTGAGGTATGTTTGGAGGGTAACCTGTGGGACTGGTGGGGAAGGAGGGCAGGCAAGGAGTCTAGGGCAGGCGGCTCCCCAAGGGCTGAGCAGGGAGTTAGCAACCACTAGGCTACAAAGTGGAACAGGGGGAGAGCTCTGAGGGGCTTAGGTGCTCCTTATAAACCCATCCAAGGGGTGCTAGAGTTCCACTCAGCTTTTGGCTGGGTGCAGGGGCTTCTTTTAAATACCTCAGCTTTTTGGTCAGGGTCCCCAGAAGACCCCATCACTATCACCACCACTAACTCATAAGGTATCTTTGTGCAGGTAGAAAAATTCATCCCCTCCAGGCCTTTGTGTGAATTAGAAAAGGTGCCTCCACCCCAGACAGACACAGCCCGGGCTCCGAGTGGAGCCGGGGGGCATTTCAGTCTCCACTCAGCTCTCTGCCGGGTGCTGGTTACCTAAGTGATAGTGGTTCCTTCCTGGGCCCAGCCTGACCTGCTGGACCTGGGTTTGCTGGAAGAGGTAAGTGAGGCAGAGAAATCCGAAGGATTGGGATGTTGCCCTCTTAAGTACAAAAGAGCCCCTCTTCGAACTGATCGGTGGTTGCCAGGGGAAAGGGGGGTGGGGGGAGGGCACTAGGGGTGAAGTGGTGTACCTACAACATGACTAATAATAATGTACAACTGTAATTTCACAAGGATGTTAACTTTTATAACCTTAAAAAAATAAAAATGAAATAAAATTAAAAAGAGCCCCTCTTCAAATTGCCCAAAGTATTTATTTGATCCTTGGCAACTGTAACTTCACTCTTAAGAGAAAAGAATGTTGTATAAAAGCTGATAAGAGGAGAGCATTCTTCATGTTTCTGCTGTAGCCCTTTCGGTCCTATCTCCTCAGCAATGCGTATAAAACACACACTCTGGCAGCAAAGCTCTTGGGGATGAAGGAGACAGCCCACAGGTGCCAGCGACCTGTGCCCATTCCCGGCCTCAGGGCCTCTGGGAACCCAGCTGCAGCTGTGGTTGGCCTGGGGTTCAAGTCCATAGAGGGTTTAGTCCAAGAAGGTCAAGAACGGGGTCATGCTAGAATCCATGAGTGTTGACATCTCTGGCAGTCCCTCTAAAGCAAAGACACATTAGTCTTTTGCATTCATGCATTCACTCATTCATTTAAAAATATTGATTAAGCAGCCTCTGCCTGCTAAGCACTGTGCCAGGTGCTGGCGATACAATGATGAAGAAAAATAGTTGCTAGTTTAGTGAGAGAAATAGGCTCTAGTAAGATTCATACAGTAAAATTATAACTGTGATGTGCCCAGTTTGGATGCCATTCTAAGGACCTGAAACTTTTCCTATAGATCATGGGGAAGGACTGAAGGTTTAGGTCAGGGGAGTGAAACGATCATAGAATAATTGCTTGAATTTTCCCTTTGCAGCAGCAGTGACTGATCCAAAAGAATGAACATCTAATGATGAAACCTGGGAGGCCTCAAATTATACCATATAATTTGTGTCTTCTCTAAGCTGGGCTTTTTGTGATGATTGATCCTTAAAGATCCCAGAGAGAAATTCTAAAGTTGGCCATTATGACAAACTCAGCATGGCCAAGCATTAACTAAAGCAGGCTGCTTCTGCTCTTGAGTTCCTGATCTATTCCTCCTTGTCACCCAGATTCAAACCGGGAGTCAGTTCAGGGCTAGTGCAGCTCTTGGCAGTCAATAGGCTCTCACTTTGTTGAATAAATAAAGGGTGGAGTAAATAAGACCGACTGGATGAATAAAAGCTTAATAAATTAAAGACATCTTAAACCTTCCCCTTTCCTATGGCTTCTGTCTTATCTGTCCCTCTCCTGTTCTCTCTACCTTGGTTCAGGCCCACAGCATCACTATCTGGGTTGTTTCTCCAGCCTCTTAACAGATCACCCTGCCTCCAATCTTGAGTAGTCCCTGGCCTGTCCATGCTCCCTCCCTCTGCCAGTGAGATCATTTCAAAATTTGGAAATGATCATGGAACTCCCTTGCTCCAAAACCTTCAGTAGCTCCCCATGGCTGTGGGGAAAAGTCCAAAGTTCTTAGCATATCATCCAGGTTGGGCACTGTCATCCTCTGTAGGTATCTCTCTTACCATCTGTCCTCCTGGGCATACATCTTGGGGCACTCTTTAAAGTTGCAAATATTTTTTGGAAATGCAAGTATAAGCTCTTTTCACCTCTGTTTGTTTGATAGGACAACAGCATCAAAGTATGGAGAGTTTGGGGGTAAGGAAGTGCTGACAAGGGGGATGGGATGAGCGAAAAGGAGACCCACAAAAGGACAAAGCATTATGGTTAAGAGCTGGGCTCAGGCATCACATAGAGCTGGGTTTGATCCTAGTTCCTCTCTTTTTTTCTTTCTATCTTTTTTTTTTTTTTTGAGGAAGATTAGCCCTGAGCCAACATCTGCTGCCAATCCTCCTCTTTTTGCTGAGGAAGACTGGCCCTGAGCTAGCACCTGTGCCCATCTCCCTCTACTTTATATGTGGGACACCTGCCACAGCATGGCGTGCCAAGCGGTGCCATGTCCGCATCCCAGATCCGAACCGGCGAACCCCGGGCTGCAGAAGGGGAACGTGCAAGCTTAGCCACTGTGCCACCAATCTGGCCCCTATTTCTTCTCTTTACCAGCTCTGTGACCTCAGGCTGATGGCTGAGTCTCATCCAGGCACAGCAGTGCACCACTAAAAGTTTCCAGAAGCAAGGAGATGGTCATCCAAACGTCAGCCAGGCAGGAGGGACTTAGGGCAGCCAGAGACTCCGACCAGACACCTCTGAAGGGTGACTACCATCTTGGTTTGACTGGGACTGGAGGGGTTCCCAGGACAAGAGAAGTTTAGTTTTAAAAGTGGGAGAGTCCTGGGCAAACTGGGACCAGCAATCACCCTGCACCATTGCCCCCTGCCAGCCTCATGTGTTTAATCCAGTGTCATACAAGCATTATTTTCTACATGTGCCTATGATGTGGAAAAGGATAGGAAGCTCAGTTTCCTCATCTGTAAAGTGGGGATGAAGATAGTGCTTTCCTCATTTGGTCGCTGTGAAGATTAAGTGATTAAAGCAGGACCTTTCAATCCTGCCCTCCTGACCCAGAGGCACACCCACATCCTGTGTCTTTGGCAATCTAATGCCCTTTGCTCCAAGATATTAAAAAAACTACCCACAATTTATCTGTCAGTGTAACGAATGTAAGGTACAGCAACATGCTATGTTAAATTGGAAAAATAAATGTAAATTCCTAACCTTAAAAAATAAATGTTTTCCGGGGCTGGCCCCGTGGCCGAGTGGTTAAGTTTGCGCGCTCCGCTGCAGGCGGCCCAGTGTTTCGTTGGTTCGAATCCTGGGCGCGGACATGGCACTGCTCGTCAGACCACGCTGAGGCAGCGTCCCACATACCACAACTAGAAGAACCCACAACGAGAAATATACAACTATGTACTGGGGGGCTTTGGGGAGAAAAAGGAAAAAATAAAATCTTAAAAAAAAAAAAAAAGAAAGAATGGAAAAAACATTAAAAAAATAAATAAAATAAATAAATGTTTTCCTTTCTGAGTGACTACTAAGAGGGCTCTAAGAGCAGCCCCTGCCATCGACAACTCTCATAAGGCTCGAGTGACTGTTCTCCACTCAAAGGAGGGGTGCTGAGTCCACGACCTGGAAAAAATCAGCCTGGATAAGAGTGGAACGTCCTCCTGTTGCCAGAAAGCCAGAAGGCAGCACTGAGAGGACAAAGGAACCAGCCTTCCACAGGCCAAGATGTGACAACTGTAGCATCAGGAACACGATTGTTTTATTATTGTTGTCAGAGTTATTGATATCGAACCTGAAGTGAGTTCACTCACCCGTTGTGCAGCAAGCCAGTCTCTGACACCAGGGGTAGTGGAAGAAAGTAAGAATTTTTATTATTGCACAGCGCTGAGCAAGGAGAGAGGGCAGCTAACGCTGAAATCCCAAACTCCCCGAAAAGCTAAAAGGAAGGGTTTTTATTTGGGGTTTTAGGTAGGGGAGAGGGAGCATATGGCCTTGCTGGTTGGAGCTTTCCCACCTGGCTGTCTTTGGCCTTGAGAAGCTTGCAGAAAGGAGGGAGCCCGTGACCTTGCTGGTCAGCAGCTTTCCTACCAGCCTGGATCTCTTTGCAGGGAGGAGATAGTGAATCCAGATGCTTGTCCTTGGTGGCATCTGTTTCCATGGAAGATAGTGGGTTCTGGAGCCAGGAAGCCAGGGAGTAAGCGGGGAAAGAGTGTTTTGGTTTTAACCTGATACATGCTGGGTTTAATGTGGGGAAACCGATATCAGGGTCGGTATCATTATTGTAACTAGTTGAATCTGTGAAAGGCCATGAATTCATGATGACAATCCAAATCGAAAAGTTCCCAATAGAAAAAGAGCACAGAAAGGTAGTTGAAACACACAAGAATGGTAACTTTAATAATGTTTAACTTTTTACTTTAATAAGTAATGTAAACACATACGAGTCCTTTGCTTCTTTTAGTAATTAGACGTCTGTCCATAAAGTACACATATGTACTTGTTCCCGCTGGGGTAAGGAAAGCCGCTCACAGACCTGTGAGAAGTCAAATAGTCTCAGACAGTGGGACCTGGGGGCAGAACAGGAAGGGCTGACGCGGGGCTGCTCACACGCAACAACCCAGAAGAAGGTGAGGACAACAGCCCGCTCCAAGAGCTGGTTAGCCAACCATCTTGGAGTCCTGCTAACTCCACAGACTCCATTCCTCTTCTAGGAAGCAAAGCCTTCCGGGGCTTCTATGAATAGAACAAAATAATGTATTCATACGAATATGCGGTTTTCAAAATTGCAAAAGTCCCCATCAACGTATCAAATAGGACAAGAGGTTGTACAATGCTGCCCAAGTGAGACTGAAAACCTGTGATTTTGGGGGAAGATATCAGGTTGCTAAAAACTAAAACCTGTGAGAAAGGTATGACTTAAAAAGTCTTACAAACATTACAGAGGAAGCTCAGCCTGGTCATCTGGGGTTTGGTGACAGTCCCCCTGGACCACATGAGCAAATCTTGAGTCCTGACCAAGAATCAATTGGTTGAAGACCCAGATCCAATAACCTCAATTGGACTAAGATGACCTTCCTTTTCCTTTTCAGTCTGATCAGATTTTTGAAAGCCAAGAAAGGAGTGAAAATAATGTTACAGAAACCCTAGGATAACAACAAAATACATACATAAAGCAATGATCCAAGGAAGCAGGGGGCAGGCGTTTCCAGATTTTGTGGGGTCTGAAGCTTATACAATTCGTATGGCTCTATTTTTAAAAAAGAAGGAAAAATAAAGAAACATCTAGACAAACAAGTGGGCTTGGAAGAGGCGGTGCAAGTGAGGGGTCCTGAAGCTTAAACTTCATTAGCTTCACGATGACCCATCATTTTTGTGTTTTGTCTCCTCTTTAAGATAATGAGGTATTCATAAGAATCAGCCATATTAAAACTTCAACTGCAGTTTAAAATTTTAAGGATATTAAATATGTAAACAATGTTTAAAAATTCCAAAGACTGATTTCTAGTTTTACTAGCAATAAGAGTTGCATAAATTGAGCATTAACCAAACAGTTGAGTGTTCTGTGCTACATATAAAAGTTTCTCTGATATTAAAAGAATTCTATCAGTAGTATCCAATTCATAATCATTATTATAGGTAGAAATAATCAATACAATATAAAACTGAAAATGGCTACTCCACCCAGTAATATTGTCATAGATTGAAAAAAAAGTTTCAGGGCCAGCCCGGTGGCGCAGCGGTTAAGTTCACACGTTCTGCTTCTCGGCGGCCCAGGGTTCGCTGGTTCAGATCCCAGGTACGGACATGGCACCAGTTGGCAAAAAGCCATGCCGTGATAGGCGTCCCACATATAAAGTAGAGGAAGACGGGCATGGATGTTAGTTCAGGGCCAATCTTCCTCAGCAAAAAGAGGAAGATTGGCAGTAGTTAGCACAGGGCTAATCTTCCTCAAAAAAAAAAGAAAAAAGTTTGGAGAATCAAATCTTGTGTATAACATTGAAAACTTAAAAAAAACTCCTGAATCAAATTCTACTTGATAGAAATAATGAGTACGCATAAAACTACAATGGCAGATGTGAAAAATCAGTAAAATTTGGTATGGATCAAATTTGAATGACGAATGAAGCCCTCATTGTAGTTTGTCCAGGAGAGAATTGGTTCACATAAAAATGATTTCAGCAAAATTAAAAAAAAAATAGAAATGGCTAAATCTCACCGTACAGAAAATTGAAAAGGGAATTAAGTCTAAATGAAAATTTATCAATGTTGGGACAATTCTGATTAAAAATATGTGTATTTATAAAGTGGAGGCAAAATGACCTTGGAGGTTAGAATGGCAGGTCAAAAACATTGGGAGGTAATGCATATTAAGCATTTAGCAGAGATAATGCACGTATCTGGCATGTGGTATATACTCAATAAATACCAGAGTGATTTAAAAAAAATTTTTAACTGAACTAAAATATACATGACAAAATTTGTCATTTTAACCATTTTTAAGCACACAGTTCAGTGGCATTAACTACATTCACGTTGTTGTTGTGCAACCATCACCACTGTCCCTCTCCAGAACTTTTTCATCTTCCCAAACTGAAACTCTGTACCTGTTAAACCATAACTCCCATTCCTTCTCTCCCCAGGCCCTGGGGACCACTATTCTACTTTCTGTCTCTATGAATTGGACTATTCTAGTTATCTCATGTATATGGAATCATAAAATATTTATCCTTTTGTCACTGGCTTATTTCACTTAGCATAATGTCTTTAAGTTTCATCCACGTTGTAGTATGTGTCAGAATCTCCTTCCTTTTTTTTTTTTTTGAGGAAGATTGCCCCTGAGCTAACATCCGTGCCCATCTTCCTCTACTTTATATGCGGGGTGCCTGCCACCACATGACTTGCCATGTGGTGCGTAGGTCTGATCCCAGGATCTGAACCGGCGAACCCGGTACCCCTGAAGTGGAATGTGCAAATTTAACTGCTTCGCCACTGAGCAGGCCCCTCTCCTTCCTTTTTTTTTTTTTCTTTTGAGGAAGATTAGCCCTGAGCTGACATCTGCTGCCTATCCTCCTCTTTTTGCTGAGGAAGACTGGCCCTGAGCTAACATCCATGCCCATCTTCCTCTACTTTATATGTGGGACGCCTACCACAGCATGGCTTGCCAAGCAGTGCCATGTCCCCACCCAGGATCCAAACCAACGAACCCGGGCCCCCGAAGCAGAATGTGTGAACTTAACCGCTGAGCCACCAGGCCAGCCCCATCTCCTTCCTTTTTAAGTCTGAATAATATTCCGTTGCATGTGTACACCACATTTTGTTTATCCATTCATCTGTCCATGAATATTTGGGATGCTTTCCACCTTCCAGCTATTATCAATAAAGTTGCTATTAACATGAGTGTATAAGTATCTGCTTGAGTCCCTCCTTTCAATTCTATGGAGTACATACCCAGAAATTGAATGCTGGATCATATGCTAATTCTATTTGTAATTTTTTGAGGAACTGTCATACTACTTTCCATAGCAGCTGCACCGTTTTCCATCACTATTAACAGTTCACAAGGGTTCCAATTTCTCCAATCCCCGCCAACACTCAGCGCTTTCTGCTTTTTTAATTGTAGCCGTCCTAATTTTTTTTTCAAAGATTAGCCCTGAGCTAACGTCTGTTGCCAATCTTTTTTCTTCTTCTTCTCCTTCTCCTCCTCCTTCTCCTCCCCAAAGCCCCCAGTACAGAGTTGTATATTCTAGTTGTAGGTTCTTCTAGCTGCACCCTCTGAGACGCTGCCTCACCATGGCTTGATGAGCAGTGCTAGGTCCATGCCCAGGATCCAAGCTGGCGAAACCCTGGGCCGCCAAACTTAACCATAAAATAATGAATAATATTCCATTGTAATGTGATGGAATATTCCATTACAGAATTTACATAGCAAAAGCAGAGCACGAAAATTTAACCACTCGGCCATGGGGCCGGCGCCCCCCATCCTAATGTTTTTAAAGGGTGATTTCTCCTCTTCTCAGTCTTGCTGTAGGTTTTCCTGATAGCAGCCTCTCTGGAGTGGGAAATGGAAGACTTCTCAGAAATCCCTCTATGTGACAGGAAGACCTCAACTTCACAAAACTAAACCTCAAGAGATGAATTCACTACCACATACACACAAAAGGTAAGTACTAATTATTTTAGTGCAGATTGAGAAGCGTGTCCTCTGTTCGATTTATCAGATTACGAAGCTCTTGAAAAGATGTGCAAAAATCTTTTGATGTTTTGCATTGCTATATTTTCTTTTCATTTCATTTGATTCATTTTTAAATGTATGATCCCCACAGCTGAATTTAGAACTATCTGAATCCCAAACGAAGCTGATTAACCCAAGCGAACCCACATCTTAAATTTCCCAGGATAGTCTTAAATCATTTTATCTTATATATCATAAAATTCTCTTACTTGTCAGACTATGTACATTTCAATCACCTTAGGCTTAATATAAAAATGTCATCTTTCTATGCCTCAGGCTTTTGTCCTTGGCTGTGTCTTGTTTATTCCTCAGCAATGATGTGAAGGATTACAAAATTTACATAGGAAACAGCACACAAACAACATCTAGTCTGCTGGTATCTTTTCTTTGGCGTACACGGTGTTTTTAAATCTCCTCACGAGCACTCAAAATTCAGAAATCTTTGGGGCCGACCCAGTGGCATAGTGGTTGGGTTCGCATGCTCTGCTCCAGCAGCTGGGGGTTCACAAGTTCAGATCCTGGGCACAGACTTACACACCGCTTGTCAAGCCATGCTGTGGCAGGCGTTCCACACATAAAGTAGAGGAAGATGGGCATGGATGTTAGCTCAGGGCCAATCTTCCTCAGCAAAAAGAGGAGGATTGGCAGCAGATGTTAGCTCAGGGCCAATCTTCCTCACCAAAAGAAAAATTCAGAAATCTTTACATAAAAATTCAGATTTCTGGTATCTGCTAAAAAAACTTAGGTGACCTGGCAACACTGAGTCCATGTTCTCTATGTCAGTTACTATTTTTTGTTTCAAAGACAGAGAACTTTTTTTTTTTCCTGCTTTATCTCCCCAAACCACACCCCTCCCCCCAACATAGTTGTATATCTTGGTTGCAGGTCCTTCTAGTTGTGGGATGTGGGACGCCGCCTCAACATGGCCTGACGAGCAGTGCCATGTCCGATCCCAGGATCCTAACCCTGGGCTGCCGCAGCGGAGCACATGAACTTAACCACTCGGCCAAGGAGCTGGCCCGTCAGTTACTATTTACCATTATGTTTGTGGGGTTGTTTTTCTTACTGTGGGGAAAAAAGTAAAATCATTTTCCCTGTTATCCAACCCACCACATTTAGTTTTCCTGCCTGACCCAAGTTATCATTTGAGTTTGTGACCCTGCTCCAGGATGTTCAAGAAGGTATAGTAACTATACTGGTTGATGGAATCAGACTTCCTGGGCTTGAATGCAGATTCCCACAACAGCCTGTCTGTGCCTCCATTTCCGGATCTGTAAAATGGGGGTAATAACGGTACTTACTTACCTCACAGGATTGAGTTAATAAATGTAAAGTGTTTAAGATAGTGCCTGCAGCTTTAGAAAAAGAAAAGAAAAATGGTCCAGGAGCCCAGGGACCATGTCTATCTTATTTACAATTGAATCTCAGTGGCCAGCACAGAGAACTTGCAACAAAAGACGCATCAATAAATCTTTGTTAATAAATGCGGGGAAAGGGAGTCTAACAATCTACAGGAGTAGTATTTAGGGCAAGGGACAGACAGACGTGTTCTACTTTGCATAGGAGGGGCACAACCACGGGATATGAAGCACAGGGGAAGCAACGGAGGATGCGCAGCTGGATTAGACTGCGTGGGGGGGCGGGGGAATCCACAGATCTTGTGAAAGGCCGTCTGGGGAAAACGGAGTAGGTTTCTTGCAACCTGTCTGGGGAAAATCCGGACCAGGAGATGCGGATACAAGAAAACAACTTGGCTCCTTACGGAAAGGAACAAGCAATTCCACGAAGCGCGGTGAGGCTAGCACAGCGCATTCCTGGGATACGCAAACGCAGCGCGACTGCCGGGCGGCGACGCCGAAGCAAGATCTCTACTACAGCCCTTTAGATTAAGGCGTCGTCTGATTGGTAAAGAGTTCGGCGGGAACAGGAGGACGCCCAACGAAGGAAGTGATGTCAGGTGTCACTCACTTGACAGGGGTGGGATTACATGGGCCGAGATGCGGAAGTAGTGTTTTGATTGGTTGTTTTCTTGAGACACCACCCAATCAGCATCTTGCCGCTCCTTGCTTCCGTTGGTGCCGCTTGTTTTGCCCTTAATAAAGATGGCCGCAGAGGCGTCCGGCCCTGGTGGGAGCAGAGTGCGTATTTTCAGGAGCGTGACGAGAGAAGACCGGAAAGAGCGTAGGATTCGTGAGCATTGATTGGCTGAAGCGAGAAGCCTTCTGGGCGCTGATTGGCTTCGTCTTTCGCGGGAAGGAGTTTGTGGCGCCAGCGGAAAGTAGATACAGCGGCAGGGGCGACGGGTTTCTGAGGTGTCCGGCGAACCCTCCAGGCCGGAACCTTCTGGGCCTCTTTCCTGAGGAGTCGTGGTCATGATGTTCAATAGTAATGATGAGTGGGGCGGAGGAGGATAGAGTCGCAGGAAGGACGTAGCGAAAGGGTGGGGGTGGGGGACGGGCGGGCGGCGCGGCGGGTGGGGCCGGGGAGGGTGGTGGGCCAGGCCGGGCGACGCCGGGAGAGGTGGGAGGGGCGAGGCCTGAGGCGCCCTGGAGTCGTCGGAGTCCTGGGAAGCGGCGCGGTTACCGACACTGTTGTCGTTTGAAACCAGGTGGCTTTGAGAGCTACGGCGGCTCCAGCTACGGGGGAGCCGGCGGCTACACGCAGTCGCCGGGGGGCTTTGGCTCGCCGACCCCTTCTCAGGCCGAGAAGAAATCGGTGAGTTGGGAGAGCGCTTGGTCCCGTTTCACCCCGTCCCGCACCTCCCGCCTCCGCCGTGCGAGGACGCCCGGGCGGCCGAGGGTGCTGAGCGCGGCCCGGGCCGGCGCCCACCTGCCGTGGGCTCCCCGCGTCCTCCCGTGCAGTGCCGGACGCGGGGGGAGTGGCGTCGGCCCCGGGTTCGCATCCGCGTTCGCCCGGCCGCGTGTGGAAATTTACCGGGACGGCTAGTGAGTCCTCTCGTTGCACACGGTCCCCAGCCCTCTTGGGAGTCAGTTTTGCGCCTGCTAAACGGGATCCGTGATACACCCTTCAGGGCTGTTGGGAGACTTCAGATATGTATAAAGTGCCCCAGAGTCACTTTCAGTAATGATCCCAGGTACTTTTGTTAAAAAGAACACGAAAATAAACAAAATAAAAAGAACACGAGCGTTGGAGCCAGAACAGCGGGTCCCGAGTCGGCTTTGCGCTTTAACCGGTGGCGTGGCTTCGCTGAAGCGGCTTGAACCGTGTGGCCCGTGGTCTTTGTCGTCTGACGGCGGTGCTGGAACGACTCCCGTCGCGGGGTGGCTCTGAGGGTTCTGAGGAAAGGAGCGGGTAGGAAAGTGATCGGTAAAAGGCTGTCCAAACGCTCGGTGTTCGCGCTCTCAGAAGGGAGTTTGCATTAACAACTGCTGATGGTTTCCTCCTTTAAAGACGGGTGGATCTGCCTTCTCCTTGGGTGTCAGTCACATGCCGTGTGAGGATTCAGTATCCACGGGTTCCGCGTGTGTACAGTGATACGCTTTCTCCTAAACTGTTAATTCGTGGGCGTGTGCTGGTGGGAAGGAATTCATTGATAATTCCCACGTTTGGACGTTGCTTTATGTTTTTCGTCTAAATTGTTTCGTATAATCCCATGTGGTATTGATTGTTTACTCGGTTGCACAACAGAGGCTCAGGGAGATGAGGGGGCTGCTTGAGCTTGCATAGCTGGTAAGTAGCTGGAACCAGACAGTGCACCTGTGATGCTGAGCAAACCCAAAGTCTGATGAGCAGTTTCTTCTCTCTAGAATAGTTTTCTTTCTTTCTTTCTTTCTTTTTTGGTGAAGAAGATTGGCCCAGAGCTAACATCTGTGGCAGTCTTCCTCTATTTTATATGTGGGATGTCCCCACAGCCTGGCTTGATGAGCGGTCTGTAGGTCTGCACCCAGGATTCAAACCTGTGATCCCCGGGCCACTGAAGCAGAGTGCATGAACTTAACCACTAGGCCCCGGGGCCAGCCCCATATTGTAGTTTTCCTTTTCCCAGGAAGACTAGAGGAGGCTCCAGCCCTCTAACGTTGTCTTCCTTGAGGTTGTGAAGAGAAAGCAAAAGATAACTGGTTCTCATCTTTTCTCCCTAAGCTTAACTATTTTTCTTCCTTCCAGTGGTTAGAATTTTTATCCCAGGATCCCTAGCTTGGGCTGTGTATTAAGACAGCTTTTCAGACAACAGTGATGGTTATAAGCTGGAGATTCAAACCCAGGTCTTTTTGTTTTTAAATCTAGTGCCTTTTCCACAGTAAATGAGATAAACGCCTTATCTAAAATGTTTCCTATCCACTACAAACCTATTATATTCTATTGAACCATGTGAAATTCCCAGTACTGAGCATTTTTCTACCTATAAAAATGGCGGTTTCATACAGCACTGTCAGAGTAGCCTCTGGTTCACAGTCAGCTAGAAAAAAAGTTTTTTCAAAATTAAGCATGCTTGTGCTGGCACACTCTCTGAATCTCTTTGGAACAAACCAGGATCTCCGTGCAATCCGTTCCTGGCATGTAGTAGGTGCTCATTTCAAAAGAAGGTATCTCTGATTTGAGATGAATTTGAAGGTCCTACTAACACCTGTCATTAAATGTAACTTTCTTAGCTGAGGAGTAATATTTGTTGAACACGTACTACCTGTAGAGATTGGCGTTAGCGTTTTTATATACATTGTGTGTTTCGTTTACAATTTGAAAGGTGGATATCCTCATTTTGCAGAAGAGATGGTGCTGTGTCCAAGGCCGTGGAGCCGGGATTTGAACACAGCTCTCGAGGACTGTCTGCCTCCAAAGCCATTGTTCTTGCTCCTGTTAACCATAGTCGTTCTTAGTTTTCCTATGCTGAAAATACAATGAAAATCTAACCTGTGATAGGCGAAAACAGTATATCGTAGAGAATGAGAGCGAGAACATGGGACTTCAGCAAATTTTAAATCTAGAAATACTAATATAGCATTAACTTCACATATAAAGTACCATAAAGTAAAGGTGAAAAACAGTTGATTCCTTTGCATCCTTATTAAAAGCTGTTGCAGATGTAAAGGGTGAGGACCAATAGCTGGCATCGTAATTGCTGACATTTATTGAGTGCTTGCAGTGTGCCAGGTAGTATTCTAGGTGCTTCACCGTATATTTAATTTTCATAATGATTTTATCATTCCTAGTTTTACAGGTGAGGAAACAGGTCCAGACGAGTTGAGAAACATGACATGAACACATCGCTCCTGAGTGGTAGAGCCGTAATCTTAACCCCCAAGCATGGCTGCTGCCTTTTGTGACCTGCACTGGTGGTTGGCTGGGCTTACTTTATACCAGCGTTGCAGCGCTCACCGTTCACAATGATGCTTCAGCAGTGGGAAATGTTGCTAGTGTTGTGGACCTTCAGGGCAAAACTGCGACTGTTAAATCCATGAAGGCCAAGAGTCTACTATGTTCCGTCTTACAGAACAGCTATTGAGTTGCTTCATGTTGATTTCTGACGGGAAGAACTCTAATCTTCAATCCACCATGCATTTTCTGCCTTGTACATATTCTCTCTCTGAGTTTGTGGGGATACGCACTTGGCCTCAGCCTCTGATGTCCATTCCTTACCCACTGTTTTTTTACTGTCACAATTTTCATGCTTCAGAGTACAGCCCTAATGCTCCCTCTTCTCAAAAGGACCATTAAATTTTTGTAAGGGGCCAGCCCACTGGCATAGTGGTTAAGTTTGGGCACTCCGCTTCGGTGGCCCAGCGTTCAGAGGTTCAGATCCCAGGCACAGACCTAGCACTGCTTGTCAAGCCATGCTGTGGTGGCATCCCACATAAAATAGAGGAATATTGGCACAGATGTTAGCTCAGGGACAATCTTCCTCAAGCAAAAAGAGGAAGATTGGCAACAGACGTTAGCTCAGGGCCAATCTTCCTCACAGAAGAAAATTTCTGAGATATCACATAGCGCATCTCATCCATAGTGTGTCAAGACCAGGTTTGTTACTTACATTTGTACCTCCCTTTGGTTAGGAATGTGTTGAGGACAAATCCTATCCTGTTTTTCTTATCTTCATGTCACCTAGACAGCCCCTGGCCAGTGGTAGGCAACAGTATGAGTCTGCACTGTTGGTAGGCTGCTTTAGGATGTGATTTGAGTGTCCTCTAGACACTCTTCTGCCCATCACATCCTGTCCCTTCCCTCAAGATGTCCAGTGTGGCTGAGCATTTGTCCCATTTCCCCCAGGACTTCTATCTAATTGTCAGAACATCTGTCCTAAAGGAACTGTGCCTCTAACTTTTTATCACAAGACTTAGAGCAACTCCAGAGTGCTGCCTCTGCTGGCCATTGCTTACACCCTTTCCAGTTATCATCTCATCCGGCACCTGAACCGCCAGCTCCAGCTTACCTTCAACGAGTTTCCTCTTTGAAGGTCTGGAGACGGGTCACCCTTCCTTATGCTGTGCCTACTCTGCCTTCTCATTTTGACTCGTCCCTAGTGCCACACAGACTCACCCATTCATCGGGAGCTTTGGAGTCAGACAAACTGACTTTGAATTCTCAAGTGTGGCATTATTATTAGCTATATGAGCCTGGTTTCCATCTCTGTGAAGCAAGGATAATGAGGTTCATTTTGAAGATTCAGTGTTATATATGTAAAGTGCTTGGCACATAGCACTGATAAATGAGTTATAGTTACTATTTTCTTAATTGAATTTATGCGTACTTTTTCTTTTCAGAGAGCCCGTGCCCAGCACATTGTACCCTGTACCATATCTCAGCTGCTTTCTGCCACTCTGATTGATGAAGCGTTCAAAATTGGGAATGTAGAGATTTCACAGGTGTGTAAAATAATTTGTGGAAGAGTCACTTAATCATATGAAGAATGAAATAAAACTTACTTCGTTTAAAGATACATAAATGTTGCTTTGGTTTCCAGGAAAACCAGACTTTTTTTTTCTTCTGATCTAGGTCACTATTGTGGGTATAATCAGACATGCGGAGAAAGCTCCAACCAACATCGTTTACAAGATAGATGACATGACAGCTGCACCCATGGATGTTCGCCAGTGGGTTGACACAGATGTAAGCGTTTGTTTTTAAATTAGGGTGGGGTTACTTTGGGACTTTGGAGATGTCGAACTTTTTTAGTCATACTTTTTAAAAGTTTTCCTTACTATAAAAATAATACGTAAGCAAGACATCAAAGGCAGAAACCCTAAAATGAAAGGTTTATACATTTGATTTCATAAAAATTTAAAACCTTCTAAAGATCCCAAAATACTATAAACAAAAGGCAAGTGACAGGAGGTGCTAGAATGTAAACTTCGTGAGAACAAAGATTTTTATTTGGTCACCACTGTTTCCCCAGCACATAGGACAGTGCGCGTTACATAGTAGCCCTCAGTAAATACTGTTTAAGTGAATGGGAAAAATTTTTGTAACATGTTACAAACATTTAAAATTTTTAATTAATAAAAGCTGTTACAAAGCAAAAAAAAAAAAAAAAAGCAACTGCACCTTAGAAAAATGGGCAAAGAAGATACACAGGTAATTCATAAAAGATGAAATGCAGATTATAACAACAATAACAAAAGCAGGTTTAATAAACATTAAGATACCATTTTTAAGTTGGCAAAGGAAAAAAAAGAATGATAATGTCCACTTCTGGTGAGAACAGTAGCTGGCATAGTGCCTCTCATGCTTAAATATTTGTTAAATGATTTGTTCCTGTTTGTCTAAGGAAGTAGATACCATCCTACCCTGATGGTATGACTATAAATTGGTATAACCTTTCTCAGAAAACAGCCAATGATCAAAATCATCCATCAAAAATATTGACCTAGCACTCCACTGCTGGAGATTTGCATTAAGGAAATATTGAAAGACATGCAAAGATTCGGTTGTAAGAATGTTGATCATGGCATCACAGTCATGCGCCACATAACGACATTTCAGTCATTGACAGAGTGTGTGTACAACAGTGGTCCCCTAAGATTAGTACCATACAGCCTAGGTGTGTAGTAGGCTATGCCATCTAGATTTGTGTAAGTACACTGATGTTCGCACAATGATGGGAATGGCCTAATGACGCATTTCTCAGAAGGTGTCCCCATCATTAAGCAACACATGGCTGTGTTTATAATGATGAAGAAAGCAATCTCAGAATGCTAGCAATAGAGTATTATTAATTAAACCGTGGTATATTTATGAAGTACTGCAAATGATGAATGTATGCATTGTCACAGTGTCTACCATAAATTATTGAGAGGAAAAGAGCATGTTATGAGGTAGTATGCATGGTATGACCGTGTTTTTGCAAAACAGCTTGTATATGAGTTTATATAAACACGGAGAAAAATTGACTGAAAGGAAATATATGCTTTTTATCCTGTTTTTAAATTTGTGTTTACTGATTCAGAATTATTTATATTTATTTGCTTTCTACCATGTGCCCTTTTTTTCCAGTTATTTTATTGAAGTCATAATGGTTTATAACATTGTGTAATTTCAGGTGTACATTATTATTTGTCAATTTCTGTATAGAGTGCATTGTGCTCACCACCAATAGTCTAATTTTTATCTGTCACCGTACATATGTGCCTCTTTACCCCTTTTGTCCCCCGCCCCAATCCCCTTCCCCTCTGGTAACCACTAATCGATTCTCCTTTTTATTTTTTAATTGGGCGGAAGGACTCTTGGTCTTTCATGTTGTTTGCAAAATACATTCATTACACAAAATTTGGATAATAAACATTTTGCGTGCTCTTTTTACTTCAAGAACCACAAGTCATCTGCGGAGGAATGGCTTAGTCATTATGCATTCTTTGCTTTTAGTTTCTTAGAAAAATACAGGATAATTCATTCAGCAATTATTTTTGGAGTACCGATTCTGAACCAGACTGTGCTTGGTTTCATGTATGCAAAGAATGAAAAAGACACAGTCTTTGCCATCAAGTGGAAAGATAGCTACTACAGATGCCTTATACTACACGTTCACATAAAATGTACCATGCTTACTAATAAAACATTTAAAAATCACCTGAAATCCCACATCCCAGAGATGACTACTGTTATAACACATTTTGGTAAATACCCTTTCAGATGTTTCTCTCTGCGCATCTGCACGTACAGATATATGCATACAGTTTTACATAAAGGATGATATGGTATGCAACTGCTCTACAATCTGCTTTTTTCACTCAAAACTGTCTTGTGGAACTGATTCCTAACATCAATAAATAGAGATTTACATCATCATTTTTAGTAACTGCCTATTCCATCATAAGGCTACATCATCCTTTATTTAATAGTAGACTTAAGGAGGTAGCATTAAGCTCGTTTCTGATCATTTGCTATCATAGACAATGCCCCAGTGAGTATCTTTGTGTATGTCTCGCCATGATTATGAGATAATCTTCTTAAGATGAATTCTTTGAAACTAGGTTTTCTAGCTTTAAATCTCCATCGTACATTTTTCAGTCTTACATTTACATTTTTACATTTTTTACTGCCTTCCGAAAAGGTACCAATTTCTACTTCATTAGTGAATGAGAGTGTCCAGTTAGTTCTCACACCCTTTCTAACAGTGGGTTTTGTGAATCTTCAATTTTATATGATAGTTTGAAAAATAGTCTTGTCAGTGAGAATTTTCTCATTCTTTTTATTTGGATTTCTTTGGTTTTAGATTGATTTTTTTTTTTTTTTTACTAAATGTTAATTTTTGGGGTTTTCGTAAATTGTCTTTCAGTCCTTTGATTCCCCCACCCCCAGGAGTGCTTGTTTGTTTAGTTTTGTTTGTAATGGCTTGAAAAATAGTAACTTATCATAATTATACAAAAAATTTCTCTAGTTTGTCTTTTAACTTTGAAAAGCTTTTCCTAGTCTCAAATTATTTTTTTTAATTGTTTGTGTTTTCTATTATTTCTATGGTTTCCTTTTTTTTAATAAAGTCTTTGATCTATTAAGAATATTTTTTGGTAAAATGAGAGAAGTATGGATCCAGCTTTGCTTTTTCCAAGTGGTTTTAAAATGTTCTATGTGGAAATATAAAGTTTTATCTGTGGTATAGAGTCAGCTATGGAAAATAATAGATAAGTAGAGTGAAATGCAAAAAAAAAGTTGGTCTCCAGGTGATAGGATTGGGTTTTTAAAAATTTTTAAATACATATATTTTATTTTCTAGTTTTTTATAATTGTGTTTTATAATCAGAAAAGAACTAAGACTCAGCTTATATATTTTTCTTATAAATAATATGTACACATTTTAGAGAACTCAAAAAGAAATATTAAAATCATTTGTAAGTATCCCAGTTAACCATTAGCATTTTGGTTTGTATTTTCCCCCATATGGGAAACCAGCTTTTTTTATGTGTTACATCTGATCTTCCCAGACAATAAATAGAATCCTACATTATCATTTACAAAGGTGTGAAGTATGCCATTATTTGAAAGTGTACCTGTTGGATATTTAGGTTGTTTTAAAATTTTTAATGCTCTAAATTATGCCATATAAATATTCTTAAAGCTAAATGTTAATACATGTTCTTAATTATTTCCGTAAATTCCTAAAAGTAGAATTGCTATGCTGGTAAGTACATCCACCAGAAAGTTGTGTGCCTAAGAGCATTGAATGAGAGTCCCATAATTGTTTGCTTTTTTGATAACGTGTATAGCATAGGACTTTGGAAGTAGACATTACCTATAGAGATTTTAATTCTGTTTTCTGATGTTATAAAAAAGTAAATTCTAAAAGGCAGAGCAAACTAATTAGTGCCATATTAGAATCCTTTAGCTCTCTTACTTTATAACTTTCTTATTCTATACGTAATTTAGAAATTCTAAAGAGTCTTTTACCAGCATCACTAAAACCTTGCTATGTGTGTATTTTATCTTTTAGGATACCAGTGGGGAAAACGCTGTGGTTCCTCCAGAAACGTATGTGAAAGTAGCTGGCCATCTGAGATCTTTTCAGGTAAAGTCGGAAAAAAATAACAGTTAAAATGTATTTGTATGAAGTGATTTCTGGATTCATGCCTGAGTTTAGGATACTGAAGACTTGATGAAGTCTTTATGTTCAGTAGGAGTTACACTGAAGTTATTTCATTTTTCTCTTCTTCAAAAGGAAATAATGAGTTTTTACCTTAACATAAGACTAACAGAATGTAGAGAAAGAGCAGGATCTCTGCCCATAGTTGCCATCTGTAACGTCTATTAGGTGTAGATTTGGAGTCTGGAAACTAGACTCTGCTTGGTTGTCTAACCTTGGGGAAGTCATTGATCTCTGAGCCAGTTTTGCTTTTTTCCTTCCATTATTGACTATACTTGGATTAATGTTGAGTTAAAAATTTTAAGTATATATAACACATTTTCCCCACGTTGGCAAAATATTTTAACCAAGAAAAGAGCCACAGTGTTTTGATCTGAAATTGACTTGAATGTGCTCATCCTTTATTCACAATTTTCTCTTTGTTTTAATAGAACAAAAAAAGTCTGGTCGCCTTTAAGATCATGCCCCTGGAGGATATGAATGAGTTCACCACACATATTCTGGAAGTAGTCAATGCACACATGATGCTGAACAAAGCTAACAGCCAGGTGAGCAGCTTCCCTCTCATAGTTTTTTCTCTTTCCTGGAAGAACATAGATAGTGTCTGTGCTCTGACTTTGATTTCCTAGACATTTTGAAGATCAAGCCAGAAGAAAGGCATCACTCAGTCCTTAGAACATTTTCTTCATGAGTTTTACTGTGTTATTTTATTCCAAATGAAGCACTCATCTTTCTATTAGGATTACACGTTCCTCTGAACCCAGTGGCATGAATGGCTGAGGCTTAAGACACCCTTAAGTGTAGGCGCATAGGCTGAGTTTTTAGCTCCAGGATTGTCAGTCCATATTCAGAGAAAAACCCCAACTAGGACAGCCTTTTGCTGCTTTCCTTCCAACCTATTGGCTAAATAGGAAAAATTATGCACCATTATTTTGTCTCTGAAATTATATTTCTTGCTTCATATTAAGATTTCTCAACATTATTTTCTTTTGTATGATTTAATTTGGCAAGTCCATCTAGGACCATATAAAGGGTTTGTTGATTCTTGTATTAGAATGTTTTTAGATGATTCTGGTGGTAAGGTGGAAGATTGGTTACAGTAGTAGAGACTAGAGAACTGATGAGCCATTTAGGATGCTGTTGTATCCTATTCTGTGCCAAGTGCTTTGTTAAGCACTGGGGATACAGAGATAAATTCATTCATTCCTTCATTTAAAAAATATTTCCTGAGCCTGGTATGTGCCAGTCATTATTTAAGGCTCTTGGAATACGGCAGTGAACAAGATGGATAAAGCGTCTGCCTTCAAACTTACATTCTTGAGAAAAATGGCCAATAAACAAGAAAACAAATATATAGTTTTAGGTAGTTATAGTTGCTCTGAAATAAGTATAAGCAGAATGGGAGAAAAGAGTGATGGAAGGAATAAGAATGGTACAATTTTAGATAGGAGAAGAAAACTGTAAGCAGAGGGAACAGAAAGTTAGAAGCTGTGAGGCTGAAAGAAGCTTGATATACCTGAGGCCAGTGAGAAGGGCAGAGTGTCTGGAGTAAAGCAAATGACAGGGAAAATGGTAGAGAGATGTAGGCAAGGAAGCAGGACCCAGATCATGTAGGGCTTTGTAGGCCATAGTAAAGATTACTTTTCTAATTGATACTAAACCTGTAGAAGGTTTTGACTAGGGAGTGACATGGTCTGATTTACCTTTTAAAAAGCTCACTCAGGCTACTGTATTGAGACTAGACTGAGGCACCAAGAATAGCAACAGACGTAATTCGGGGGGTGGGGGGGTGCTGGCCCCATGGCCAAGTGGTTAAGTTCTCACACTCTGCTTTGGTGGCCCAGGGTTTCACAGGTTGGGATCCTGGGTGCGGACATGGCACCGCTCATCAAACCATGCTGTGGTGGCATCCCACATGCCACAACTAGAAGGTCCCACAACTAAAAATAATACCACTATGTACCGGGGGACTTTGGGGAGAAGGAAAAATAAAATCTTTAAAAAATAAAATAATTCAGGGGAATAGTAGCAGCAGCTGGGATAAAGGAGTGGTTAGACTGATATATTTTGAAGGTAGCGCTGACAGGACTTATTGGTGGGTTAGATAGAGGATATAAAGAAAAGCGAGGGTTCAAAAATGACTCCTTGGTTTGGAAGTTGAGCGACTAGATGAACCTAGCAGGTTTGGAGGGTAAAATCCAGCATTCTGTCTTGGACAGTGTAAGATACTAGTTAGATATCCACATGGGGAACAGAATGGACGGTTGGATATATAAAGCTGAGACTCAAGGGAGAGGTCAGGGCTAGAGAGAGAACTTCAGGAGTCATTGTTGTCTAGGTGATATTGAAAGCCTCAGATGAGATAACCACGGAGTTAAGGAGGTCAGAGATGCGAGCTCCAGGACACGCTAACCTTTAGAAGTCTGGAAGCAGGACAGGAACCAGTGAAAGTCAAAAAAGAAGCCTGTTGGGCAGGAGGAAAACCAGGAAATGTGATTCTGTAGAATATTCTGAAAAGAGTATTTTAAGAAGGAGAGAGTGGAGATCAATTGTAGAATGCTGCCTAAAAGTCAAGTAAGATGATGAGAAAGGTCTGTTATTGGATTTGGGAACACGGATCTTCAGAAGAAAGGCTTCGGTAGAAGATAGGGGGAAAGTGAGTTAAAAAGAATAGGATTGGTTAGAAAGTTTGGGGTATTTTTTTATTGCTATACTTCATAACATATATGTATGTATCAAATGTTATAAAAATGGTTTTAAAGTGAGAATGGGTGGTTAGGGAGTAAACTGGGAGTTAGGGTGAAACTGGGAACATAGACAATTATATTGAGGAGTAAATAAAACAGTCCTTTCTCTGAAAGAGTTTTTGTTAAGCATTGGGAGTTCAGATCACTTAAGCAGTGAAAGCAGGGAACCACAGAGAAGGGTTTCCTGTCCTGACCTGGACATCAAGAAAGGCCCCCTGGAGGAGGTGATGCCTAAAACAAGTCTTAAAAGATATGAGTACTTAACATATTTGATCTTCTGCCATCTTTATTTATTTAGTTTAATAGATTAAACATTGATTGAGCACATACTGTCCAGCAGGCACTGTGCAAAGATGGAGGGGCTTGTGGAGGAAAGTGACAAGCACACAGTGTGGTGGCTGCTATGTGAGGGAATGGGCCAAATGCTGTGAGAGCCAAGAATGAAGAACGTGACTAACTTGGCTTGGGGAATGTCAGAGAAAGCTTTACAAAGGCAGTGCAATTAAATTGGGCCTTAAAGGTTGAGAAGAGTGTTTACCAGGCAGATGAGAGGAGGAGCATTCCAGACAGGGAACAACATGTTCAGGTCAGAAGCCTGTTTGTGGATGGAAAGAAGTCCAAGTGCAGCTGGGGAGTAAAGTGTGTTGGAAAGGAGTGGTCAAGAATAAAATACAGATTCTGACATCTAGTTCTGGCAGATCTTGAATGTCTAGGAGTTTTATATCATTTTCACAGGCAGGGGGAGCCACCTGAAAGCTTTTAGGCAAAAGAGTGACGCGATCAGAGTTGACTTGGGAGCAGTGAGGAGGCTTGATTGGAGTAGGAGAGACTAGCAGCTGAGATACCGGTCTGGGGTGATGAGGTCGTCTTGAGCTGCACTGAGGATTGTGTCAGTAGGCTGTGGTGATAGATTGTGGAAGGTGAGCGAAAGGAGACTCACAGATGACTGAAGTCTGCAGGATTGGGGTTGGGTTTACTAATTGAGATGGAATGTAGCAGGGCGAGCAGGTTTGGGGAGGGAATTAAATTTTTTTTTTTTTAAAGATTGGCACCTGAGCTAACAACTGTTGCCAATCTTTTTTTTTTTTTTTTTCTACTTTATCTTCCCAAAGCCCCCCGTACATAGTTGTATATCTTAGTTGCAGGTCCTTCTAGTTGTGGGATGTGGGATGTGGGACACCGCCTCAACGTGGCCTGACGAGCGGTGCCATGTCCGTGCCCAGGATCTGAACCCTGGGCCGCCACAGCGGAGTGCGCAAACTTAACCACTCAGCCACGGAGCCGGCCCCGGGAATTAAATTTTTTGAAGTGTGTGAGATATCTAGGTGGAGGGGTCTGGTAGATGGCTGGGAACAAGGATTTGTGGCCTGGGAGGAGGTCTGGGATGAAATCCTAGGAGAGCTGTCAGCCTTTTGGGAGACAGGTAGAAGAAAAGGTTAATAAGGGGATACTGAGAAGGTGTAGTTTGAGAGGTCAGGGGAGAACTGGAAGAATATGGTATCAAGATACCTAGGGAGGGGTACCTTTCAAGTGTACGGGTCAGCACTGTTTGTTTCTAAGAGGTCAAGTGTTATCAGGACCAAAAGAGACTGTTGGGTGTGTTGCTTGAAAAGTCATTGGTGACTTTGGTGAGAACAGTTTCAGAGCTGTGTTTGGGGAGAATCCAGATACAGTCATGTGTCTGTCCCTTAACAATGGAGGTACGATCTGAGAAATGCATCGTTAGGTGATTGTGGTGTTGTGGGAACGTTGTAGAGTGTACTTAACACAAACCTGGATGGTACAGCCTCCTGCACACTGAGGCTGTGCAGTACTAATCTTATGGGACCACTGTCATAGATATGATCTGCTGTTGACTAAAACGTCGTTATGTGGCGTGTGACTGTAGTGGGGGGCTGAGGGGTGACTAAGGAGAAAGGAAATGAAAACAGTAATTATAGCCTATTATTTTTAGAAATTTGGTGGTAAAAAGAGAAAAGAGAGGGTGATTGGGAACTGTCTTCTTTTCTCTCCCTGTAATGCTTCATGCCTAGGTGACACTCAGTAAAATGCTTGAGTGATTAAGCACCAAGGATAGATACAATTATAGCAGATCTCTGGGTAATTTTCTTCTCAGTGCTAATTTTCCTCTGGTTCCTCTCACATCACAAAGAAAAGAAGAAGCCAGGAGGGACTTTTCTCTCTGTTTGCTATCATGTGCTTCAGAGGATTACTTTAACTTCTGTTGAAGTACTTATTAGATTATAGCCGTCCCTTCCGATGTAAGCAATCGTTACTGGGAAAACTGCTTGAATTGTTTTTTATAAGCAGCTCATTAACAAGCTATTTAAAATAGCAAGGACTGTGTTTAAATTGGTGAATTTTCTAATGTTGTGAACTTCTTTCTTAATTCAGCCCCCAGCAGGGAGAGCATCTATCAGCAATCCAGGAATGGGGGAAGCAGGAAACTTTGGTGGGAATAGCCTCATGCCAGCAAATGGCCTCACTGTGGCCCAAAACCAGGTAAATAAACACTGAGTGATTCCAGAAATGCAAAACACAGACAATCCTAAATTTGTTACTTCCTTAATGATTCTAAGGCTAAGTACCCAACTCATTTCTTTCTTATAAAGGGACTCAGATTACATAGGGAGCTGATTTAAAGTAGTTGCTCAGGGGCCGGCCCTGTGGCCAAATGGTTAAGTTCGTGCGCTGCGCTTCAGCGGCCCAGGGCTTCGCTGGTTTGGATCCTGGGCACGGACATGGCACCACTCATCAAGCCATGCTGAGGCGGCATCCCACATAGCACAACCAGAAGGACCTGCAACTAGAATATACAACTATGTACCAGGGGGCTTTGGGGAGAAGAAGGAAAAAAAAGAAGATTGGCAACAGATGTTAGCTCAGGTGCCAATCTTTAAGAAAAAAACAAAAGTAATTGCTAAAATCTTTTCGATTTAAATTTTTAGGTGCTGAATTTGATTAAGGCTTGCCCAAGGCCTGAAGGATTAAACTTTCAAGATCTCAAGAACCAGCTCCAACACATGGCTGTAGCCTCAATAAAGTGAGTATTCGGTTTCCATCAGCCAGGGCTCCAAAATTGTACCCATTTCACCTCACCAGAGTTTTCTGGTAGTGAGAAGTGAGTTAAAAAAAGAAAAGGAAACCATCTGTTAACTGCCATCTTATTGACAGAAGGGAAGTTGTTCAATCATGGAAAAACAGAAAAAGGACTCACAAAGATGGTGCTACCCACCACATCACTCACTCATTTCTTCATTCAGTAAATACTAAATCCCAGTATGTGCAGGGATATGATTTTGAGCAAAAATTGACTAGATAAATCTGACTTCTTATGGGTTTAGTCTGGAGGAGTAAGGGCCTTAGCTCCTGGTCCTCAGGTGTATAGTCCCATTGGCATTACTGTCCCTGCTGTGGAGCTGTGTGCTTCAGGCTATCTGGACCTGAAGCCATTAGTCAGTCCCTCCAACATCCATGTCCTGATTCCATGTTAGACAAGCGGCTTTGTGATTCCAGGAAACGGTGCCTTGTGGTGTTTGTGATAGTTATTTGTTAGTATGTATCAGTTCTAGGCCTACATAGAAAAAAAATGCTGAGGTCTAATTCCATTTCCGATTCTATAAAATGAGAGTATTATTCCTTTCTCAGAGTTGCAGTGATAATGAGGTACAGAATCACTGTCACATGGTAGATACTCTCTAAATTGTTACATTATTAAATATGCTACTGACACTGACCCTGAGGGCCTTGAAGTGTTTGAGGGTGTCATACCATTTCTGGAAAGAGCTTTCCATTACTTCCTACAACTTCCCCGAGGAGGAGTTAGAGGGTTGGTGAGTAGGGAAGGGGAACCTGTAACCGCTGTTTATCCTAGGAGATTTTATGTGCCAGCTGGACTACAGCTTGAGATTCTTATTTCAATTTGCTTAGACTGATATTTAAGGGAGGCCATAATGTCTTGCCTTTGCACAGTTCAGGAGAGGGATCCAAGGTGGTCCTGATAGCCATTCTCTCTCCTTGGATCACCTCAGTTTTGTAATTTTATTGGCATATCTCCTTACAAGAGCCCTCTGTGAGCAAAATGGCTGTGAATTCTTAGCTAAGATAGAAAGTGAGCAAGTGAGTGAAGTTTGCATATTTGGCCATATCCAAAAGGCAATTTCCTTTCTTCTGCATTGGTTTGAAAATGAGCCTTTTGGGCTGGCCCCATGGCTGAGTGGTTGGGTTCACATGCTCCACTTCAGCGGCCCAGGGTTTTGCTTGTTCAGATCCTGGGTGCAGACACGGCACCGCTCGTCGGGCCATGCGAGGTGGCGTCCCACGTAGCATTACCAGGGGCACTCAACTAGGATATACAACTATGCACTGGGGGGCTTTGGGGAGAAGAAGAAAAAAAGAAGATTGGCAATAGTTAACAGTTGTTAGCTCAGGTGCCAATCTTTAAAGAAAAAAATAATAATAGTGAAAATGAGCCCTTTTCTTTCCTTCTTTCTAGGCAAGCTGTGGATTTTCTTAGCAACGAGGGACACATCTATTCCACTGTGGATGATGATCATTTTAAATCCACAGATGCAGAATAACTGGATCTAATTGGGTACCTGAGATATTTTCCAGCTGGACCTATTTTCACAATCTCTTGTCTCCAGCTGAGCGTATGTTTGACCAATTGACTTCTAGGAAGTAGGTTTCATCTGTAAAAGGTCTCAGTTGACATCCTTTTGAAACTTACTGCTCTTTTTGTTTTGAAGCTCAAAGGGAGATCACTTGACAGGGATGTAAACCAAGGTGGAATTTCTTAAAGAAGTTACAAATGAGCCATTTCTACAGCATCAGGATAGATGGAATTGGAAGAGGGATGCTACCAGGAGTCAGGCAGTGTTACTTAAACAACACTCGGAAATTCGATTCCTAAAATGTTTTCCATTGAGAGAAGATGAGCAGGACTAGGGCCTGTCAGCAGTGAGCTAGCCAAGAAACCTGCTAACCTCTGCCTGTTTTTGTTCCCCACTTTGGTTATGTGGTGTTACTTTCAGAATTGCACTTTCCTTCATCTTGTCATGACTGCTGCCGAAAGTGTGTTTTTATGAACATGAGGTTCTAGAGTGGTGGCCTCGGGGGCAGAGGAGAGGAAGAAGTGTTCTGTTTTGTACAGAATAAGTACATCCATATGTTTAATAAAATAGTTATATTATTGCAGAACTTGTGAAAATGTTTTTTTCTTTTTCTTTTTGAGGAAGATTAGCCCTGAGCTAACATCTGCCAATCCGCCTCTTTTTGCTGAGGAAGACTGGCCCTGAGCTAACATCCGTGCCCATCTTCCTCTACTTTATACGTGGGATGCCTACCACAGCATAGCTTGCCAAGCAGTGCCATGTCCGCATCCGGGATCCAAACCAGCGAACCCCTGGCCGCTGAAGTGGAATGTGCAAACTTAATTGCTGCGCCACCAGGCTGGCCCCAATTTTTCTTTTTAAGGTGGTATAATTACTTTATCATCTGAGGCAGTGCAGCATAGTTTGACTTGGATTTAAAATCCTGGCTTTTCCGCTTTTTAGTTTGGCTCTTGAGCAGGCTATGTTCGCTCTGAGAGCCTCCATTTCCTCATTTATGAAAAGAGAATGGGGGCCCGCCCTGTGGCGGAGTGGTTGGCTTCACACCCTCCACTTCAGCAGCCCAGGATTTTGCCGGTTCAGATCCTGGGAGCAGACGTGGCACCACTCATCAGGCCATGCTGAGGCAGTGTCCCACAGGCCACAACCAGAAGGACCTGCAACTAGAATATACAACTATGTACTGGGGGGGCTTTGGGGAGAAAGAAAAAAAAAAGAAGAAGATTGGCAACAGATGTTAGCTCAGGTGCAAATCTTTAAAAAAAAGAGAACAATGTTCTTTCCTTATAGTTTATTGTGAAAATCAAATAACATTTGTAAAGCATCTAGCATTGCCATTAATAGGGATTAGAAAGTAACCCTTAATTTTGAATAGCAGTGTATAATCATGGAACTGAATCGAATATCTACCATTTGACCTCAGATGAGTCTCTCTAAAGGCCTACAGCTATTTTTTGGCCAACTTAATCAGTTGCACTTCTCGTGGGAGAGGAAACTAGTTCAAAGATGTTTTTGACAACTCCAGAAGGTAGCCTACGTCTTAAATGAAAGAACTAATTCTGAGACAAGTTAATGAGGTGTAACATGCAAATAAAAATTCTATAACTGCTTTATCTGTTTCTAAATGAGATCTCCTGGCAGCTGTGTGGAAAAGGCCCCGCCCCTCTGGTTTCTAACAAAGAACAACAATCTGGCTGTTATTTTGTATATATAGAATCCTTCCCATCTGGGGAGCGGTGTTGATGCTTGAAAGTCAGTCAACCAGTATGTTGATTTGCAAGCACATCCATTCTCGATTAGTTCCTTCAGGACAGTGGCCACAAACAGGTTTAAAAATCACACATTTGAATTTAGAATGCACAAGATACTTTTATGAGTGGTTGACATCTCTTTCTAGTTATCACACCAGTGCCCTCAGATGGGCACAGCAATAGCAGTGGTTCTGGGGGGAAGTCTTTTTTCTTTTGATTTTGAATTTGATGATTTAGCAATTAAAAACTATTTACTCATTAATTCAACAAGTATTTATGGAATACCTACTTTGTCAGCCCACTGGTCTGGGAATATAAAGTAAATATAGGAATAAACTGAAACTAGGACTATAAAGTAAAATAAGAGGTTGTTGTCACAGGATTTGCTGGTTCAGCATTCCCAGGAGCACAGAGCAGCTGCTCGGCGGTGCTGAGTTCCCCGCCGTCTCAGCATTGACACAGTCTCGCAGGAGTTGTGTGGTTTCTGAGCACTGCAGAGGCCTGTGGGGCCAAGCGCAGGCAGGCTGCTCCTCAACAGAAGGAACTCCGGCCTTTGCAGGGCTTCTCCCTGCTCTAGCAGGAGGCCCTTGCGTTTCAGGTGTTTGCGGTCACCTGGGATGTCAGGTATTCAGTGTTCTCTTGACAGTTCGTTAAGATAGCAGGAACAGCAGTGTGACCTAAGTTCTTAGAAACCCCCCCATTGTCCCAGCCACGCAGTGAGTCCGGCCTGCTCTTGGGAGAATCTTTCTCTGGGTATACTGGTGGGAAACGAGGATCCTTAGGGAATAGTACTACTTTATTGGGTTTAACTAGAGAAAGGCCAGTAAGAGTTAGTGTCTGATGTAGATTGATAGATTTGTTTTTAAAAATGCAGTTGAGGGAAATTCAAAACTCGAGAAATTTTTGAGCATGCATCCCCAGTTTATATTCATTTATTTAGCAGTTATTTACGTCTGTTACAGTGTTAGTATGTTATATACATTATAAAACATTAAAAAAGAAATGGGGGGGGGCTGGCCCCATGGCCAAGTGGTTAAGTTCGCACGTTCCGCTGCAGGCGGCCCAGTGTTTCGTTGGTTCAAATCCTGGGCGCGGACATGGCACTACTCACCAAACCACGCTGAGGCAGCGTCCCACATACCACAACTAGAAGGACCCACAACGAAGAATATACAACTATGTACCGGGGGGCTTTGGGGATAAAAAGGAAAAAATAAAATCTTTAAAAAAAAAAGAAATGAGGGGGTCGGCCGGGTGGTGTAGTGGTTAAGTTCACATGCTCTGCTTCCTTGGCCCATGGTTCACGGGTTCAGATCCTGGGCACGGACCTACACGCAGCTCACCAAGCCACACTGTGGTGGCATCCCATGTACAAAATAGAGGAAGACTGGCACAGATGTTAGCTCAGGGCCAATCTCCCTCACCAAAACAAAAAAGGATATTAAAAATAAATACGAAGGGATACACTAATAATTCTTTTCTGTTTCCCAGTGGATCATCTTGTGTACCCCCAGGAGTGTGTGCTCACTTTGGAGACCACTGCTCAGGAGGAATCCCTAGCCCCATTATAACACCCTCCATCTCCCAGTGGCTTATTCCAGAGGTATAGACAAAAGCACCCTGAGAGCAATGTCCCCCTTTGGTGCGTTCCCTGCCAACCCCCACTGCTCTGATAAAACATTCACAGTTGTGGTTTTTAAATGTGTTTTCCTTTTAAGCCCAGTTTTTCATGCTGTGAAATTACTTTCTTTCTCCTTATTGCAGCATTTGGCCACTCTGAAATCCCCTTTTGTAGGAAGTGGTAGCCCTCTCCTCTGCCCCACTTTTGTGATCTTGCTTAATTTGGTGCCAAGGTTAAGTGCAAACGTGGAAGTGAAAACTATTGGCATTTTGCCTGTGGGCCTGGCCCCTAGGGGTTCTGTGCCAAGGAGGAACTTTCTCTCTATCTTGCTTATTGCTTGTTCCAGACAGAGTACTCTCTTGCTCAGGGTCTTCCTACGCAGCATAGATTGTCTCTGTGGAGGAAGGCCTGGGAACTGGTGGGAAGATGAGCGTGGGGTGCTAGATATGAGGGACTGGCCCCACAGCCTGTAGTAGCCACTCAGCAGTCACCTGGAGACTCCATGCTGGGGTGTGGAAGCCAGGAAGCCTGGGAAGTGCAGTGGGTCCAGACAGCCAGAGGGATGTTAGCAGGCAAAGGAAGGACACACTCAGGTGCAGTGCCTAGAATCCAGGAGCTGGAAATTTGGCCCTCTGGCTCCCTCCTCAGCTGGAGACTCAGATCATCTTTTTGTCTATCTCCTGTCCTCTGCTGACCGTGGGGCTCAGTTCTGTGACTGCATCAACCTGGGAACGTACCACACCACTTGCTGGAAATGAGGCCTGTGGTCTTACCTCACTGAACAGGCCTAGACTGACCTTGGAAGCTGAGTTAGTCTCTGCATAGGCACAGGCTTCTGTTTGTTCTCTGTATCTCCGTTACACTGGATGGTGAGGCTCTCCAACCGGTCAGCACCCTGTCTCCACAGTCTAGGAACATCGTACATTTCAAACACTGGGTGAATTCCATGACTAGGAGACAGTGGGCGTGTGGAAAGATAATAGGTTTTGGAGAGAGGCACAGCTGTGTGATCTTGGTCAACAATAATGACACATTTTGCTTGAGTGTTCATTCTGTGCCAGGCGTCAAGCTAAATCCTTTACAGAGAGTCTCATTTGATCCTTAGGACAATCTTGTGAGGTAGATGACTATTAGTTTTATTTTACATGTGAAGAAACTGAAGCTTAGGATAGAATAACTTGCTCTCAGGCACAGCTGATGGGTGGTGAGCCCAACCCAGGCTCATGACTAGTCTGCCTCCTGGAGCACTTGCCACTCATGCTTGTTTTCTGATCTTCAAAATCAGGCCATTCTCTACCTCAGAGAGTTGAGGATTTAGATAGGGTGTGTCAAGGGTCTGGCCCACAGAGAGAACTTAGTAAGTGATAGCTGTTAATCACTTTTTCCAGACGTTCCAGGTGTCATTTTTATTCGGTGGTTTTCGAGTGAAATAACCTTGGGTAGTTGCCGGCGGCTGTCATGTGCCGGGTGCTGCAGAGATGAGGAAGACAGTTCTAGTCTCTTGGGCGTGGAGCCTTGGTGCGGGAGGGGGCGGAAGAATGGCCAGCCTCAGTGGCAGGAACGTAGAACCTGAGGGAAGCTGGTGCCGTGTGCCTCCCATTTCAGGCCCCACAAAGCCATTCCCTGTCCGCAGTTTGATTTCTGGGAGGCCTTGTCACAGGTCCTGCAGAGGCATGTGACGCCTGGCTGGGGTCTCGGCTCCCCCTGAGGAGCAGCGGTCAGGAGGCATGCTTCCCGCAGCACCTAGAGGGTCTTCTGAAAGTGGTCAGACACTTCTTCGTAATCGTGGTCATAGTCACCTGCAAGGGTCCGAGTCAGTGAGCATCTCTGGCCTCAGGCGGGTCCTTCCCTTCTTTAGGGGACACTGGCCAGGGACGGGGTTGGTCTAGGTGCTCTAAGGTCCTTGCCAGCCCAGAAACCAGTTTGTTCTGTCTGAACACTTTGCAAATGTTCCCCCTGTATGCCCTGGGAGAGCAGTGTTGGGGGAGGAGTGCATTTTCCTTGCCAGGGCTCTGGAGCCCCTGGGAGAGGGACAGTGGAGGCCTTCAGCCTAAGCCCACCCCACATAGGCCTGTTCGTCCCACTGGGCAGGGCCCTGCTGAGAGTATGGCCAGCACCATCAGAGATGAAAGCAGCAAAGGAGTGGCGGGGAGGGGAGAAGCGAGGACAAGGGTGAGCAGGGGCTGACAGGGACTCACCTCGATCTTTTGTGTCGGGCTTAGTGAGCCTCAGGCCCTTCTTGTGGGCTGGAATCTTGCTGTACATATTTGAGCTGCCCTTGGAAACCTCTGGTAAGGTCTTCGTCTTGGCTTTGGGCAGCAGAGGGGGTTGCTGCAGCTCTAAGACTTGTGATGACTAAGTGGGAGAAAAAGCAGAAGTCAGCAGGGTCCCAAGAAGTGGGGCGGCAGAGTCCATGAAATGTCATTTCCTTCGAATGTTACTTCCCCTGCTCCCCTCTCTACTTCCTTTTCAGGGTGGGGCTTCTCCGGAGCCCAGAGTTTTTGCTGCAAGCATGTGAAACGTCCTTTGGCAGGGAAGAAAGGGGTGAGAGATGATAGGGTTGGGGGCTAGAGACAGGGCGTCCCTGAGTTTCTCCTCATAGGGGTTTGGTCAATGTCCTTCAGATCTGTTGCTGAGGGGGGAAAAAGCAGTCACAAGCCTCAGGGCAGAGTGCCAGAGCTGAGAGGGGGCCCAGAAGGAAGAGGACGTTTATTGGACCCCTCCCTCGTGCCAGATGCTGTATGCATATCTGCTCATTTAATCCACAGGTGACCCTCTGAGTAGCTGGGTCAGTTCCCAATTTACACATAAGGAAACAGGCTGAGAGGGCCATGTCCAACCTCAGCACAGAGGGTCCCTAGCCGGCCCAGAACCACCTGGACCCAGAACCATATCTGTGACCTCTAAAGCGGCTGCTCCTTCCACCACACCCACTTTAGAGAGCAAACAGGAAAGCTCCCCTGATCAGCAGCCGAGAATATGATGCCCAGAGAGCAAAAGGTGCTGGTTGAGGGCAGCAAGCAGGAACTGGGCCCAAAGTCACTTCCATCAGGAGCCAGGGCTGGGACTGACGTCTCCCCTCAGTTCTCATATTCTTTCCACCACTGTTGCAAGGCCTGCGTTCCAATGACCCAGTCCATTCTTTGTCCCATCAGAAAACAACTACCCAAACCCTACCCTGCTTCTGGGGCTGAGAACACTCAAGAGTCATCTTTAACTTCCACTGCCATCCCTCTACCTGCCCACACAGGACGAAATATGAATCTCCCCAAATCCCAGAACGATATGCTTGTTACAGCTTACAAAGTGGCTTTTATGTAAGTCACCCCCTCCTGTTCTCAGGGGAGCCAAGCTGAGGTGCTGAGGCCGAGTGGTTAGACCTGATTTCAAACTGCAGCCCGCCACTTGCTAGTTGTGTGATTTCAGGGAAACTACTTGACCTCTCTGCGCCTCTTGTTTTCTCAACTGTAAAAAGAGATGCTATCAGTGCCCACCTCAGAGGGACAACGTGCCGGCCACAGAGTAAGCACCCAACAGATAGCAGCTAATGAGACAGCACTGTGAGCGGGGATGTTATCTCAGGTCCACTGGGAGAAAACAGATGCACAGAGAAGTCTAGGAGACGTACACCGAGTCTTTCTGTCTCCACGCCTGGTTCTTTCCCCCTTTTTGTGATTCACTGTGGTTCAGTTCAGCACTCACTGGAACCTTCTCTGCCCACCTTGGGGCAGGTGAGGCCTCTGCTCCACAGAACTCCCATTCTAGCCAGAGAATCAAGTACAACTAACCGAAAACCTCACCCCCGCCCCCCAAGCTCTGTACAACACGCGGTGTGAACACAGAAGAGGAAGGACTGTCGCCGCCCGGGAGGAGAGCTGCGCTGAGCCTTGCCTGGGAGCCTGAAAGGAGGAGCAACACTCCTGGCAAAAGGCCCGGCCCATGGAAAGTGCTGGCAGGAATCCTGGCACACTGAGGGAGCCTCGGGATTTCTCTGTGGCTAGAGCGTGGCCTGCAGAGTGGGTAGTGAGAGATGGGCCTTGGACAGCAAGTCTGAAGTCAGCTTATAAAGGACCCTGGATGCCATATTAAAGGGTCTGCATTACCCGCTGGCAATGGGGAGCCACTGAAGGTTTCAGAAGATGGGGCCAAGGCCCATCGGTGACCAGGGAAGGATTTGGGAGGCCATTCTGACAGCTGTGGGGAGGGGTCAAAGAGGCTGCTGAAATGGTTTAAGCGAAAAATGATGGAGCTTGAACTAGGGAGTGACAGCAGGGGTAGCAAAGAGAGACCAGTGAACTTGGAGTCAGGATGCTTATGCTCCAGTTCAGGCTTCCCATGGATTAACTGTGTGACTTAGGGTGAGGCTCAGGGTCTCTTGAGTCCTCATTTTCTCAACCATAAAATATGGATAATCACACTAACGTCAGGATTGTCAGGATCGAACAAGAATAATAGGTGCAAAGTGTGTATGTTTATAAACTGCAAGTTCTATACAATTGTAAGAGAAACGTGATGCTGGGCAGACAAAGAAGAAATGGCAGGACCTGCAATGACCCCGACAGGGGTCCCCTCTGGCCCCTTCAGTTACATTGGTACCTTAACGCCTCTCTCCTTGCCGCTCTGCTTCTTCTGCCCGCTGAGGCCCTGACCTTTCGGGGGCCGGGGCGGGGGGGTTTGGCTCTCGAAGGCCGGTAACTTCCGAAGGCGATAGTAGAAGGCATCCGTCACCTCCTCCACTGTGGCTACAGGGAGAGACCCAGCTGGCTGGTCTGGCTGCCCCTCGGCCTCCACAACTGTCAGGTCCAGCCACCGGGGAGGGATCTCGAAGCACATCCCAGGTTTGGAGTCCAGGCTGACCACCAAGAAGGGTTCCGTGATCTTCTCCTCCAGCCGCAGGCCCGGGAAGGAGGGCAGAGGGTCAGCAGGGTGGCTGGCATCCTTGGCCACCACCTTGACTTCACAGGGCAGTGAGAACTGGGCAGTCAGGTCTTCCAGGCTGTAGCGCCGGCCATCGCTCATCTCCTCCACGAAGCCACCGGAGACGTAGAGGGGCAGCAGAATCTGCTCTTGGTCCTCCGCCTCCTCTTCAAACTCTTCTTCCTCCTCCTCCCTGGTCTCGTCACTCAGCCGCTGACACACCAAGACATCTATATCCCTGCCTTGAACCCCATGGGCCTGGCCAGACCGCAACACCTCCAGCCTGTCACCCACAGCCAGGGAAGTGAACCCCGAGTTCTCCACCCCCTCGCCCTCATAGTCCTTCGTGGCCACCACCCTGAGTGGCCGGCCTGGCTGGAGAGCACCCAGGAGGTCATAGGCCGTGGGGAACTCTCTTGGCCGCCGTCGCAGCTTGCCCTGGTAGGCCCCAGAGACCATGAAGTGCCTGGGCACCTTCCGGCCCTTGGTTGAGACCAGGACCCTCCAAAGTGGCGAGGCCAGGCCATAGATGCAGAGCCTCTGGCCTTTCTGGAAGGAGCCCATCCATGGACTGGGGAAGATGGGGGGCCCCTCCGGAACTTCCAGAATCTCTGTGAGCAGGGGGAACGGGCCTTCTCGGGCCAGGACCTCACTCAGCAGCAGCGGTTGGATGAAGTGGATGTGTTGAGAGGAGGCGGTGACATCCTCCACGTCGACCTCCAAGGTGGAGGGGATCTTGACAATGGTCCGACGCACTGTGGAAGGAGAGGTCAGCTCAGGGGCGCACTACACATTGGCCCAGGGGTGCACCCTCCGCCCCAGCAGAGAGGTCTGGGCTGGCTGGCCTCTTTCTGTTCTCATCTTTTCTTTCCAACCGGCTTTCTCCTCTTGTACCAGATTCCTTGCCCACTCTTTTCCTTCAACCTCTTTTTTAAAAAGTTATTACAGAAATTTTTCAACATTTATAAAAGTAGGGAGACCAGTATAGTGAACCCCCACATACCTATCACCTAGCTGCAATGTCTAACCCATGGCCCATCTTCTTCATTTATACTCCCATCTCTCTAGTCCCCCTCCACTGGATTATTCGGATTCAGAGTAATCATGCCAGCTGTGACATTTCAGTGTGTATCTCTAACAGGAGGACTAAGTAGAATGAGCAAAAGCATAACCACAATGCCATTACTACAACTAAATAATAATATGATAATTTCTTAATATCATCAAATAGCCAATCAGTTCAACCACTTTTTTATTTTAATTGAATTTTGAATGTAATTTTATAAACTGCCTTTCCAAATCCTTTTTGGATTTAAGTAAAGAGAGAAAAACAAATTAAGAAAAACACTGACTGGGGGCCAGCCCCGTGGCCAAGTGGTTAAGTGCGCACGCTCCGCTTCAGTGGCCCAGGGTTTCACAGGTTCAGATCCTGGGCACGGACATGGCACCGCTCGTCAGGCCATGCTGAGGCGGCATCCCACATGCCACAACTAGGACTTACAACTAAAAATACACAACTATGTACCGGGGGGATTTGGGGAGAAAACACAAAAAAAATATATACTATTTTTTTCCTCAAAATACTTAGGGATTAACTGAGCTGCCTCATTATCCAGCGCAGCCAAGCCCCACCCACCATTAAAACCCCTGGCCCCCAGACTGTGGTCTCTTACTACCATTTCCCAAGAGAGGCCAGGATTCCCTGGTCGAGAGCCTACGTCTGTTCCTGGGGAGGAAAGGTTCAAGATGGGCCTGGAACATCTTATACCAGAAAGCAAGAAAATCTAGTCAAGACCACGTGGGTTATGTAGGAAGGATTCAGGAACCAACCTGAAAAGTCCCCCACTAGGCAAAGATGAGATAATTTGAGCATCGATAAGAATAATAACTTCAGTGGACAGGGACATTGAAAACATTTCATCTGTGAGTTCATGAAAAAAAACCCGGCGTGGTGGTGCAGCAGTTAAGTGTGCATGTTCCGCTTTGGCGGCCCGGGGTTGGCTGGTTCGGATCCCGGGTGCGGACATGGCACCCCTTGGCAAGCCATGCTGTGGCAGGCGTCCCACATATAAAGTAGAGGAAGATGGGCACGGATGTTAGCTCAGGGCCCGTCTTCCTCAGCAAAAAGAGGAGGATTGGCAGCAGATGTTAGCTCAGGGCTAATCTTCCTGAAAAAAAAATAAAAAGAGAAGAAAAAGAAAAAAAACCCAAATAATCACCCATGAAGGATGCTAGGGAGCCAACTCATTACTTTAAAAACTAGTAAACAAAGTTAGGTTGTTTCTTAGGACATTCCTCAGTGCAGGCCGGTGGCAGCATCCAGAGCAGGCGTGGGAGATGAAACAGAGGCAGAACCTGGCCAGGTCTGGCCGGTGGGCAGCTGAGCCTGATTGGGGGTAGGAGAATGGTGCCCCGGGGACCTCTGCATATACCAACACAGTGTCCTGAATTTCCTGTACAAACTGTAACCAACGAGTAGATGAGGGGAAGTTTCTCTTCATGTAGTTTCCCGGGTAATAAATGAAGAAGGAATGACAGGATCCAAGTATCACCATTGCAATTCCCAATGAAATCAGCAACAGCCGCTCGCCTCACAAACACTGGCCCATCCGTTGTGGTATTTGATCCACACCACATGGCAAGGGGGCAGACACAGAGCCAGCTGGGGAGTCCTTGGCCCACACCTCATGCAGCGATGAGAACTGGGTGCCTCTTGGGTCTCGTCAAGCCTCTCAGTGCCCATTTACAGGTGTGCAGAGAAGCGCTAGTGTAGGCGGCCTGAGACCGCCACCCCTAGGAAGGCCTGCCGGCAAGGTGGTCCTTGACTGGCCTCTGGGAACGTGGATTTCGGAGGGTCCCCACCATGCTTGCTGGTAAGAGTGACTGACTGTGCCTGAACTGAACAGCCAATGTGACTTATGCTGAAAGCCTGCTTTCCCTCCAGGAGTCTGGAATTTTGGTACGTCCTAGAGAGAGGGTGCCCACATGACCAGCGCCCAGTAAAAACTTTGCACACTGAGTCACCACTAATGAGCTTCCCTCACACGTGTTGTCACAATCCAGTGCTGCAGGAATTCAGCATGTCCCGGGGGAGGACTCTTGGGCACTGTACCGGGTTTCCTGCGGCCTTCGCCCCATGAGCCTTTCCCTTTGCTGACTGTGTTTTGTGTCCTTTCAATGTAATAAATCACAGCTGGGAGTACTACTATATGTCGAGGCCTGGGACTCCCCTTAGTGAATCATCGAACCTGGGGGTGGTCTCGGGGCTGACACAACAGGAGACACAGGGGACGGAGGAGCAGGTTAACACCACCACAAGGATGCTGGCAACAAAATCCAAAATGTGAGAAAGCCTACAGAACAAGTGGTCTAGTCCCTTCTACAGATAAATTACAAGAAAAATGGAGAGGCCATCCCCACAGCCAAGTGATTAGGTTCACGAGTGCTCCATTTCAGTGGCCTGGGGTTTGCCAGTTTGGATCAAGGATGTGGACCTATGAACCTGCACACTCCTTGTCAAGCCATGCTGTGGCAGCATCCCACTTAGAGGAACTAGAATGACCTCCAATTAGGATATACAGCCATGTACTGGGCCTTTAGGGAGAAAAAAAGGAAGATTGGCAATAGATGTTAGCTCAGGGCCAATCATCCTCATCAAAAAAAAAAAGAAAAATAGAGAAGAAAGGGGAACCTATAGATTAAAAGGGACTTAAGAGCAATGTTGTGGACCTTATCTGGATCTTGCTGTGAATAAACTGTAAAAAAATGTATGAGGGGGCTGGCCCCGTGGCCAAGTGATTAAGTTCGTGCACTATGCTTCGGCAGCCCAGGGTTTTACCAGTTCAGATCCTGGGCACGGACATGGCACCGCTCCTCGTCAGGCCATGCGGAGGCGGCGTCCCACATAGCACAACCAGAGGTGCTCACAACCAGAATCTACACCTATGTACTGGGGGGCTTTGGGGAGAAGAAAAAAGAAAAGAAAAGAAGATTGGCAACAGTTGTTAGCTCAGGTGCCAATCTTTAAAAGAAAAAACAAGAACAAAAACTGCTGACTGAATGATTACGTTCATTCAACCAGTAAGGAAATAAGCTTTCTAAAAAAAAATTTATGAGACAAGAGAGGAAGTTCACCAAGTGGCAGTATCAGGAGTGAGTAACTTTTTTGGTGAGATAATGGTATTGTATGTCTGTTAAAAAAAGAATCATCTTTAAAAGAGACACATATTGAAGTATTTACAAAAGAAATGATACCTGGGGTTTGCTTTGAAATAGATGGGGTAGGGTGGGGAGAGATGAAACAGGCCAGGTTGTGAGTTGATAATTGTGTGTTAGATAATGGGGTCATGGGGATACCTTATATTACTCCCTGCTTTTGGATATGTTTGAACTTTTCCATAATAAAGTCATTTTAAAAGAGTTGTGTGTGGGCTGGCCCGGTGGCCGAGAGGTTAAGTTTGCGCACTCCGCTGCAGGTGGCCCAGTGTTTCGTTGGTTCGAATCCTGGGCGTGGACATGGCGCTGCTCATCAAACCACGCTGAGGCAGCGTCCCACATGCCACAACTAGAAGGACCCATGACGAAGAATATACAACTATGTACTGGGGGGCTTTGGGGAGAAAAAGGAGAAAAATAAAATCCTAAAAAAAAATAAAAATAAATAAATAAAAAGAGTTGTGTGTGTGTATGAGGAAGACTGTTGTTGGGCTAACATCTGTTGCCAATCTTCCTCTTTTGGCTTGACGAAAATTGTCACTGGGCTAACATCTGTGCCAATCTTCCTCTATTTTATGTGGGACGCCCCCACAGCGTGGCTTGACGAGCAGTGCTAGGTCCACACCCAGGATCTGAAAATGTGAACCCCGGGCCACCAAAGTGGAGCACAGGAACTTAACCACTACATACTGGGGCTGGCCCCTAAAAGCTTTTTTTTTTAAGATTTTATTTTTCCTTTCTCTCCCCAAAGCCCCCTGGTACATAGTTGTATATTTTCAGTTATGGGTCCTTCTAGTTGTGGCATGTGGGACGCCACCTCAGCACAGTTTGATGAGTGGCACCATGTCCACACCCAGGATCCTAACCGGCAAAACCCTGGGCCTCTGAAGCCAAGCGCACAAACTTAACCACTGGGCCGCGGGGCCGGCCCCTAAAAGATTTTTTTTTAAGGCAAAGGATCCCTACCTGGCTCTGTCGTCTGCAGCAAGCCTGACCAGCTGCTCTCTGGGTAACTGCCAGGGTCGAACCTCAAACTCTCTGTCCGCCGGGGAACTGGTCCCCCAGGCATTGTTCTCCCTATGCTCCGGCTTAGCCTCCAACCGGCCAAACGTGGCCAGGTTCTGCCTCTGTTTCATCAACCCTGCTCTGCACGCTGCCACCAGCCTGCCCTGAGGACTGTCCTAAGAAATAACCTATGCAACAGCTGGGGGATTCACTCAGACAGTGCCCTCTCACCCAGAGAAAAGGACCTTCAGGAACAATTCTGCTCTCCCCAGAGGCAGGAAAATATGCTTCTCCTGAGCAAATGGTCATGGTTTCATTTTGTCACACTGTGTTTCTTCGTCCTAGCTGCTAGCAAGTTCGCAATCCAACTCTTGCCCAGTTTAATAAAGTATGTGGTCCCTCAGTCTGAAGTTATCCCATTTCCCTGTCTCCCTACACCTCACTTCCCATGGTTTGGGAATCTTTATTCTGTTGCTTTGTATATACTGGGTAAACCACCTGGAATCTCCAGATTGTCACTGGGATTGGGCGGCAGAAGGGGGTGTCTTTCGTCAGAGTGGCCCCCCACCCACCTGCCCGGGCAACTCACTGTGCATGATGGCTTGGAGCTCGTACTTGGGCCTCAGGATCAAGGAGCGCCAGGGGAGGGTGGGGCAGGTGAAGAGGAGGTGCCTCAGGGCCGGGTCCTGCAGGACCTGGAGCAGGGTCCGAGGGGTACCAGGCTTCCATTCCCAAAAGGGCCCCTTCTGGGACAGGGGCAGGTGCAGAACGACCTGATGGGCCCCTGTGTCCAGCACACAGCGGGCACACCGAGTCCGGAAGTGCATTTCCACAGCCTCAAGCATGAGGGGCTGGTCCTCAGGCACCACCCTGGTCTCTGTGGTGATTCTGTGGGTGGACAGGAAGCAAATGGGCAGCTTCTTGGAGCACTGGGTTGCAGCAGAGACCAGCTCCTCCAGGGTTCCATAGCTCTGGGGGCCGGTGAGGGGATGGAAGTGGCCTGTGGGGCAAAACGGAGGCTGTCAGGGTGGGGCAGACCTTTGCTGGGTCCAGAGCCACAAATACAAGACTCCCGTCTGGTCACAGAGAACCCAGCCAGAATCCCCCAGGACAGATGCCAAGGGACATCTGGGCTGCAGGGCCGAGGGACAAGAGGCAGCGAGTGACCATGTGTGAATGGACAGTGAGGGGCAGAGGTGGGGACAATAGCTTCTGACACAGACAGGCACAGACACAGAGGGATTGTCACCAGAGACAGACAACAGAACAGGGATGCGTTCCCCAACAGAGACTGACGACTGCCACATCTGCCTACCTCCTGACCCCTCCCTGCCTCTGACTTTGCCAACTGTGCCTCCAGATTCCTCACTTCCAACACCAATCACCCCATCCTGGGGCTGTGCCATTGTCCCTCTCTCCCAAACTAGAAAGCCAGGACCTCTGACCACCCCGACCCCTATGGCGTGCCTGCCAATTCCGGCTGCGCGACCGCTCTCCCCACCACCCCACCCACTCTTCTCCTGGCACTGGCCTGGCCTCAAACACCCCAGACAACATCGCTTCTCAAAATACTCAACACGAATCTAATGAAGGAAATATCGCATAAACCCAGATTGAAGGACAGTCTACAAAAACACTGGTCTGCACTCTTCAAAAACATCAATGCCCAGACAGAAAGGCTGAGGAGCTGGTCCAGCCTGAAGGAGACTAAAGGAGGACAGAGCCCTGCAGGTAATGAGGGATCTGGGGTCGGATTCTGGGTCAAGGGCAAAGCCGGGGGTGAAGGACGGTATCAGGGCAGTTGGTGAAAACTGATACAGACCATGGTTAGACGGCAGCATTGTATCATTATTTTAAATTCCCCAAATTTGATCATTGAACTATAGTTTTGTGAGTGAATGTCCTTGTTTTCAGGAGACATACTAAATATTAGGAGTAATATTTAAATGTAAAGGGGCATCATGTCTGCAATTTACTCTCAAAGTATATACATAGGGGCTGGCCTGGTGGCGCAGCGGTTAAGTGCACATGTTCTGCTTCTTGGCGGCCCGGGGTTGGCCGGTTCGGATCCCGGGTGCGGACATGGCACCCCTTGGCAAGCCATGCTGTGGCAGGCATCCCACATATAAAGTAGAGGAAGATGGGCACAGATGTTAGCTGAGGGCCAGGCTTCCTCAGCAAAAAAAGAGGAGGATTGGCAGTAGTTAGCTCAGGGCTAATCTTCCTCAAAAAAACAAATTTTTTTTTTAATATATATATATATATGCAGGGGGCTGGCCCCATGGCCGAGTGGTTAAGTTCGCACGCTCCGCTGCGGTGGCCCAGGGTTTCGCCGGTTCGGATCCTGGGTGCAGACATGGCAATGCTCATCCAGCCACGTTGAGGTGGCGTCCCACATGCCACAACTAGAGGGACCTGCAACTAAGATATACAACTACATACAGGGGGGTTTGGGGAGATAAAGCAGAAAAAAAAAAAAAAGAAGAAGATTGGCAACAGTTGTTAGCTCAGGTGCCAGTCTTTAAAAAAAAAAAAAAGAATATATATAGATACCTATACATATATAGTAATATATGTCCGTGTGCGTGTGTGTGGAGAGAAAGCGAGTGTAACAGAATGTTTAACAATTGCTGGCTCTGGATAAAGGCTGCGCAGTAGTTCCAGCAAGTCTTCTGTAAATTTGAAATTATTTCAAAAGAAAAAGAAAACCTTCAAAATACAGAATAAAATACCTCCCTTTCATCTTTAAAACCCTCACTGGCTCCTCAAAGCCTTTAAAATAAAGACTGAGATGTGTCTGCTCCCCCTCTTGCCCCCTGGCAGTCTGGCTCCCGCTCGCCTCCCCACCGCTCGCCCTCGCCTGTCCCGGGCGGGAGATCACAGCAAATCATGCTAAGAACGGGCCCTCAGAGGGCGCCTGCGCCGTGCCAGGCCCGGTTCTAAGCGCTTCGTGCATGGCGACTCATTTAATCCTCACATCGAGCCAGATTTCCCCCTTACAGAGCAGAACGCTGAGGCACAGAGGTCACGGGACCTGGTCAAGCCACCGCCAGTAGCCGGCTGAGCTGGAGTTCCCATCCAGGCTCTTGGCTTCAACGTCCGGGCACCACGGGCACCCAGACAGTCCACCACGCTACACCCCTCCTGCAATAACTGAGCTACCTGGGGTTTCTGGAACACCAAATGTGCACAGGCTACTCTCTCCAGCTGGATCCTTCCTCCAGCTCTGGTGGCACCTCCTCCAGGAAGCCTGCACAGAGCCCTGAGTCAAGCTACTCCTACCCGGAGCCCTCTCTAAACTTGTGCCTATTCTACAGTTGCCCTCCTCTCACTGCCATCCTGGAAGCTCGCCGTTGGAGAGTGCTGCACCTGGGTCATCCTGAGGCCCAGGCTCCAGCCCGCAGCACAGGACCTGGCACATAGGGGGGTCAGTAAATGTTTGGCGAGTGAATGTGTGAGCGACCATGGAGACTGGCACATGAAAAAAACCCGAAACAAACAAAGTCTTAGCAGAGAGGCAGGTGATCAGAGAGACAGACAGGAAGAGGGCACAGCCTCGAGGCTCAGGGCATTGTCAGACCACTGAGGACATCCAGGCCTGGAGACTGCATAGTGGTGGACGTGAGAGCTGCATGTGCAAACCTAGAGGGGTGGGAGTGCGTGCTGGGGTACGCAAGCCCATAAGTGTGTCCGCAGGTGTGCCTAGAGGATGCCAGGGCACTCAGCCACCTTACCATGGAAGTTGGGGGCCAGCTCCATGGTCTGGCCTGTCCCCGGGTTCTCGCAGACCGCCGTCTGGAGGCGAATGTGGGTGACCTTCATCAGGTCCCCCGTGGAGAGGCAGCACTCATTCCCAGAGATCTCGTAGATGGAACCTGCAAAGATACAGACTCAGTTTCCCCATTCAGCAAGGGTCAAGCACTGGGTGGCCTGTGCCCTGATCCCCAACAAGCCCTGCTCTGCCACACCTTTGCGCGTGGTGTTCCCACTGCCTGGTATGCCCTTCCCGGTCTTTCTCTTGCCTTTGCCTTCTTTTAGCGCTGGACGAAGCCCTCTGTGGTCCATTCCCTGGCCTCCTTCACATCCCCGTGCCTCCTAACCTGAGCTTGCAGCCTCAGCGCCGCCAGCACAGCCACGGCCCCTAAGCGTGTGTTAAAGTCACAAATAAGTAAAAAACCCAACAGATCCCAACTCTCTTATTGCACAGCTACAAAATCAGGCCCAGAGAGGTTCTTCAGATGAACTATTTTCAAAGGAAGCACAGGAGAGAACAGAGGGCCACTGACTGGGGGGCCCAGGCGGCAGGGTTCTGGGCCCCCACCTTCAAGGACAGCGGCCCCACTTTCCATGTTTAAAGTGCTTAAAGCAGGGGGCCAGCCCCGTGGCTGAGTGGTTAAGCTCATGCGCTCTGCTTCGGCAGCCCAGGGTTTCGCCGCTTTGGATCCTGGGCACAGACATGGCATCGCTCATCAGGCCATGCTGAGGCGGCATCCCACATAGCACAACCACAAGGACCCACAACTAGAAATACACAACTATGTACTGGGGGGCTTTGGGGAGAAAAAGGAAAATAAAATCTTTTAAATAAATAAATAAATAAAGTGCTTAAGGCAGCGTCCAGAATGGAGGAGGTGCTTGATGAAGATGGCTCTCACACAGAGGGCACAGGCGCTCCATCCTGCTGACGAGGGACGGGAAGGTGCAGGTGGGCCAGCAGTGAGGCCACCTGACCCCACCCCACCCCCAGGGCAGCCCCAGCAGGGTCCTTCGCAACAGCCTTGAGAAACTGGTGAAAACCTCACCTCTTATCCCCAGGAAAATGTGCACAGGCTCGTAACACACACAGCTGTGTCTACAGTTTCAGGGGTGGCCATCAGGGCAAGCGCTCACCACACACCCGGCTCCTCCGTCCTGAGCTTGGTCATTGCACTTAAGACCCGTGACTGTCCTTGGAGGGAGGGACAGCTTCCCTTTCCTAAAGAAGGAAACTGAGCCTCCAGAGGCTGAGAGCGTGGAGATCCTCAGGTAATAGGAGGCAGAACTGGGACGAGAACCCGGGGCGTTTGCCTCTGCAGGTGGAGCTCCGAACCACGCAGCTCCCCACTTCCCAGCGGCCCACCCAGCCGCCTGCCCCATCAGTGTCACCATCTCATCTCTCGTCGTCCACTCTCACCCCCATCTCCACACTTGCACCCCATCAGGCTTTTTCTTATATGACCCTAACTTCTGCCACTTCCCACCACTGGGGTCAGGCAGAATGAGGAAACTCAGGGATTGTGACACACAGCGGGCAGGGGATGTCCCAAGGAGAGCAGAGCCCCCCAGAGGCAGAGGCAGGATTTGAACCCAGATCCATCAGATTCCCAAGTGGATCTGGTGAGACCCACTGTGTGGTGGCCTTCCATGCGTCTGTCCCTTGACCTAGGGCCCACTTGGGGCCTCAGCACACTTTTCTGGAAGCTGCTATGGCAGAGGAAGGGAAGAGACAGAGGGAACAGGATGGGGCAGGGCCCCCAGGCATTAGTTTCCTCTCTAAGGAAGGAGCCTGCCCCCACCCCAATCTCTCAGTTCCCTCTCCTCCACCGCTGCCTTCCCCACTCAGTCCGTCGCAGCTCCCCCTCCCCCTCACAGCAGCCCGGGCCTCCCATCTGCCGAGCAGCTGTCCTCTCCCTTCCACTGCCTGTCAATCCCTCGCCTCTTGCTCTTTCAGACAGTAAGTGGTGACTGAGTCCCTGCTGTGTTTCTGTCCCTGTGAACCAGGCAGGCTGTGGCCAAGTGGGCAGATGTGCAGGTGTGCAAGGAGCAGAGAGCCTGGGAGGCTTCCCGGAGGAGAAGCCACTTAAGCTAACTGAGAGCTCATCAGATCAAGTACTGCCCATGCCAAGCAGAGTGCAAAGGTGGGTTGGGGGCACTCAAAGAAGGCCGTCAGGGGGAGGAGTAGGAGGGTACGCGTACGGGAGGAATGACCTGGCACTTAAGAAATCAAGCAACAGTTACGCGTCAGGAGCGCCCTAAAGCCGCGCCCCCAGCGCAGTCGGAGCTCAATCCACGCGCACAGAGGTTCCACCTCAGCTTGGTTCGGTTCCAACCACCTTCCGAGCCTGAGCCTACTGACTTCTCATCACCGCTTTGGGGGCAATCGGCGATCCCGCATTCCACGGAAGCAAAAGCCGAGGCCCAGAGCGGTTGCGTGCGGCCCCAAATCACGCAGCTTGGGCACTGGCAGCGGCGGGATTCGAACCCGCGCGCAGCTGCCCAGGCTTCCAGCGCCCTGAAAGCGCCTCTGCCCCACACCGGCGGGGCCGGGGCTCGGAGGGGTCTCGGCCCTTCACTTACCCTGGAAGTAGACCCCCGAGCACACCCGCAGCACACGCGGGAGGGAGGCGGGGTCCAGGGCGCAGGCAAAGTCCTGCAGCGACACCGGCTCCATGGTCCGTGAGGCTCGGGGACGCCGACTGAATGGCCCGCCGCCCGCTGTCGGCCGGCAGCCCCGCCCCGCCCCGCCCCGCCCCGCCCCGCCCCGCCCCAGCCCGGCCCAGCGGGATGGGTGGAGCCGCCCGCGGAGGGCGTGGGACCTGAACCTGCGCTCTTGGCTAAGCGATTTCCCGCTCCCAGCCTCAGTTTCCGCATTTCTTTTTTTTTAATTTATCTTCTTTCTTCTTGAGAAAGATTAGCCCTGAGCTAACTGCTGCCAATCCTCCTGTTTTTGCTGAGGAAGACTGGCCCAGAGCTAACATCTGTGCCCATCTTCCTCTACTTTATATGTGGGACGCCTGCCACAGCATGGTGTGCCAAGCGGTGCCATGTCCACACCTGGGATCCAAACCGCGAACCAGGGCCACCGAAGCGGAGCCTGTGCACTTAACCACTGCGCCACCGGCCGACCCCCAATTTCTAAAATGGGGTTGCACCTTTCACAGGGGTGACACGATTTAGAAGATCTAGATCAGGACCTGACACCCGGGAGGCTCTGAGTAAATAAAAGCTGGTCCCCACGTCCCCAGTCGTCAGTGATGTACCCCATGGTGGAGGGGGACGATGATGAAGATAAGCAGAAGCCCCGGAACCGCCCCGCCCCCAACCCCGTCCTCCCAGTTAGAAGGAGGAAACGTGGCCCGCTGCGTGTAGCGCCGGGTCCCATAGGAAGACACGGCCTTGCCCTTTGGGTCTGAGCAGGAAGATACAGTGTCAGGTCTCCTGAACTCCGCTCCAGGACACTCCGTGGTCCTCTACTGACGGGGAACTCATTACCCTTCCAGGACGCTCAGACCCTCTGGACAATTCTAGTTAAAAATGCTTTCCTGGGCGAAAGAGTAATCTCCTTAGAAGAGAGACGGCTTCTCCTGACCCCACAGAGACATCATTCCCATTGCCCTGTCCCTCGGGGGTCAGACCGAGCAGAAGTTCGAATCCCAGTTCTGCCTCTTGCTTCATACATAACTTCAGGCAAATCACTTCGATTTTCTGAGTTTCGGTTTCTGCATATGTAAAATAGGAGAAAGAATCTTTTCTTAGCTGGTTCGGAGGATTGAATGAGATGATACAAGTATTGCACAAAATGCTTTATTTCACTTTTTTGTCACTATGAAAGTAACAGATGACTTCTAATCAGAAATAACAAAATTTACAATAAGAGGAATGAACCCTAATTAAAGACATTTGACAAATAAAAAGAGGACATTCTTTCCCCATCACCCAAATGTACTTACTACTAACGTTTTACTACTCTATTTCTTTCTAGTCTTTATTTTGCCTCTATGTGTGTGTGTGTGGGGGGGGTGTTTTTGTTGTTTTTTTTTTTGAGGAAGATTAGCCCTGAGCTAATTGCTGCCGATCCTCCTCTTTTTGCTGAAGAAGACTGGCCCTGAACTCACATCCGTGCCCATCTTCCTCTACTTTATATGTGGGATGCCTACCACAGAATGGCTTGCCAAGCGGTGCTATGTCCGCACCTGGGATCCGAACCTGTGAACCCCGGGCCACCAAAGCGGAACGTGTGTGATGCAGGGTCGGCAAGCCAAGGAGTCAAAAGAAAGATTTCTTGGACTCTCAAGGCCTGGCAGTAGTGCTCTTTAATTTAGAGAATAGTGTGGAATAGAATGGGGACAGGACCCATGGGCAGTCAGAGCTGCTGCTGCCAACACGGGTTGAGGGTAGGGCTAAATTTAAGGCATAGGTATGTGAGTTATCTCTTTACAAGACAAAGGAAAGCACATGTAAAAAAAAATCGTTAAAATGGATCAGTGCAGGTGGGGTCTGGTTATTGAGTGGTCCTATAATTTTTAGATAAGAATCAAACTGGATTAAGTAAATGGTTGAAGCCACCGCCTTAAATATTATGTTCAGCTAAAGACAAAGGAGGATGTTGGGGGTGGAGAGGGAGTCTATCATGGGAGATTACCGCACAAGTACAGTAAACAAGATGCAGATTTAAGTCCTTGCCTTTGGCACTGATTAAGAGTTTCTAGAGATAAAGTCATCCCCCCTTCTTCCTGGTACAGAGGGAGACACCTTTACAGATGGAGATTTCCTTTACAATGTAAATGTCTCTCAAGGAAGGGTAAGTAAATTCTACTCCTCAGAACCTCCTTCCTGTCTGCAGTTTTTTAAAAGTAACCAGTCTAAAATAATCTTCATCAATGCGCACTTAACAGCTGCGCCACCACCACCACCGGGCTGGGCTGGCCGTGGGTGTGTGTTTTGACTTACAGTAAACTTGTAAGAATGGTGGAGCTTTCCCAGACATCCCTCGGCTGGTTTCAGATTCCCCTAACACTACCCCCTCACACTACTGTGGTGCGTTTACCAAAACTAAGGAACCAGCATTGCTACACTACTGTTAAGAGAACTGCAGATTTCCACGGATTTTATCTGTTTCTCCCTGAGGTCCAGAACCCTGTCACCTCCACACGGCATTGAGTCATCATGGCTCCTGTCTGTGACACTGTCTCAGCCTTTCCTGTTCTTCTTATGACTTGACAGTATTTTGCAGAATACCCCTCAGTCTGTCTTTTTTTCTGAGGTTTTCCTCATGACTAGACTGGGATGATGGATTTCAGGGGAGGTACTTCCAAGATGGGGTGCCTTTCTCACCACATCTGCTCCTTGGGCACAAGACGCACCCACACGACTTCTCCCTGTGATGTTAACCCTCATGGCTCGGTTAGGGGGTGTTCCCAGGTTTCTCTACAAAGTTGCTGTTTTCCCCTCTCCATACTCTGGAAACGAGTCTCTCAGTGCAGCCCACCCTCTGGGAAAGCTAAGCCGTGCTTCCTGGGGGGAGGGGGGAGCATTCCAATAAATTACTTGGAATTCCTCTGTAAAAAAGCTTTGTCTCTTCTGCCCGATTTATTTATTTATTCAATTATTTATTTATCTCAGGACGGACTTCATGTCTATTCATTTTATACTTTGACTTATAATCTACTACGTTATTGATTCTGTTGCGTGGATCTTTCCAGCTTTGGGAGTTCCTTCAGGCTGGCTCCTGGGTCCCTTTGCCTCGTCATTCTTTTCTCTGAGCACTTCCTTACTGAGTGGCTTTACTGCTCCAGGCTCATCCCATCTTTTCCCTGCCCCCACCCTACAATCTGCCATTTCTTCCAGAAGCCCTGGTTCCTTTTCTCGGAGAATGAAGTTTAGAAACCACCATCTGGTTGCTTAGAGGGCTCCTCGCCCCTGGGTTGCCCACTCTTCCTGTCTGCCTTTGTCTTTCCTTGCCTAAACATTTACAGACACCGCTGCCCACCCCAGGATCCAGCCAAAATCGGGTCCAGCCCTGACCTGCCAGGTGAAATCTTGGGTGATAATGATGGGGATTTTTAGGCTGCTTAATTTTAAAACAGTTTATGATGAGGATTTTTAGGCTGGTTACTTTTAAAACTACAGATAAGAAGCAGGCTCCAAGGAGTGGAATTTGTTTGCCCTTTTGATCAGAGACAATTGCAGTTGTAAAGGAAATCTCCATGCCTCCCTCTCTGGAATTTGTTTGCCCCTTGTTGAGAAAACATTTACACTTCTAAGGGAAACATCTATCTGTGAAGATGCCTCCCCCTCTGAGCCAGGAGGAAGTGGGGATGGCCTTATCTCTGGAAACTGCCTGGCAACCTCATGTAACTGACCCTCACCCCAAAATCCTCCTTTGTCTTTAGTTGAAGATAATATTTGAGCGGTGACTTCTGCCATTTACTCAATCCGGTTTGATTCTTATCTTAAAGTTATGGGACCGCCAAATGGCCAGACCAAACGGGCACTAATAAAGAGATAACTCACTTACCTATGCCTTAAATTTGGCCCTAACCCTCAGTTCGGGGCAGCAGGAGCAGCAGAAGCTCTGACTGCCCATGGGTCCTGTCCCCATGCTACTCTACCTCTATTCTCTAAATAAAAGAGCACTACTGCCAGATCTTGAGAGTCTAAGAAATCTTTCTTTCGACTCCTCGGCTCACCGATCCCGCATCAATAACACTCAACAGAAAACTTCAAATCCCCCCCTTTCGCTTCGCCTTTATCTTGTGAGCGTTTTCCCAGATTCCTGGGCACAGAAGTAGTCTTGTCGAAGTTAGTAGGCAAAGGCCCAGTACAACTGACACGTGGAAACCAGTTCCAGGCCGTTACAATTTGCAGTTACAATTTATCTGTGTAATTATTTGCTTATGTCTCCTAAGCAATAGACAGTTGGTTTCTGGAGGGTGGAGACGGGGCTACCAGTCTGCCTTGCTCCCCGGTGTATCCCTAGCATTTTGCACTGGGTCTGGCGCACAGTAGGTGCTCACCAAACTAGCATCCTTGATGACTCACTGAATGAATGGGTGGGAAATACTTCTTTGGGATGGATTCTGGAAGGAGAATTTCCAGGCCAAACGGTGTGCTTGTTTTGACAGACTCTCAGGGCGTATTTCATTCGTGTTGAAGACTGCTGGGCCTCCAATGGACCCAGTAAAATGAGAAAGGAGGAGGGCTTTTGTGAGAGTTGAGAGGAGTGGCACACAGAGGCAAGCAAGGGGCCCCAGACCCAGGAGGAGGGTCTGCTAAGCAGAGGAGATGGGACGGAGGGGGCATTTCTACATGTTTCCAGAAACATCCGCGGGTGTGACAGTGAGCACCTGCTCTGAGCAGGCCCTGTACAAGCAGGCCCTTAATCCCCCTTACAAACAGGCAAGACAGACGCTATCATTCCCACTCTACAGGGGAGGAAACTGAGGCTCTGAAAAGCGAGGGGAATTGCCTAAGACCATGCAACAAGAAAATGGAGAAGTGAGGATTTTAATCCAGCTCTGCCTGCTCCTCCTGCTGAGAAAATGGCAGTTCTTCATCTCTTCCCTGTGTGTTTCGGCAGGCCGTGCAAGTCTGACAGATTTCTGCTCAGTCCAGTTGTGCCTCGAATTGCAGTAGAGGATGAAGAATAAAAAGATGGGCTTTGGAGACAGAGCTGGGTTCAAAGCCTGGCTCCACCACTTCCTAGCTGTGTGACTTTGGGCAAGCTCCTTAACCTCTCTGAGCTTCAGTCTCCTCTGTCCAATGGGGACTAGTGGGAGCAGGGGTGTTGGTGAAAATGATAGTATAACACAGATAAGTGTCACTTGACAATTGCTTAACGTCTGTTATCATTACTATTTCCTGAGGGCCTCTTGTGCCTCTGATATTTCTCAGAGATCTCAGATCTGATTTACTTCTCTTAACACTCTGCTTTCTATTTTAGGAAAATAAGATTCTGAGTGGGGGGCACTGGCCTGGTGGCGCAGTAGTTAAGTTCACACATTCTGCTTCAGCGGCCTGGGGTTCACCAGTTCAGATCCCAGGCCTGACTGACTTACCGCTTATCAAGCCATGCTGTGGCAGGCATCCCACATAGAAAGCAGAGTAAGATGGGCACGGGTGTTAGCTCAGGGCCAGTCTTCCTCAGCAAAAAGAGGAGGATTAGCAGCTGATGTTAGCTCAGGGCCAATCTTCCTCAAAAAAAAAAAAGATTCTGAGTGGGAAACTATCTTCCTTGCTGTTCCTTATGCAACATGCAAATAGAGGACCTGGAATTCAAACCCAGGCCTGTGGTGGCCATGGTTCAAGCCCTTTCCACTTCCCCAGGCTGGGGACACCCGCCTGGGTCTTCCCTGGCTCCTCAAGAGCTGAGTGGAGTGCACAGAGGGCAGGAGTTCACCCAGAGGAGGGGGTAGGTTGGAAAGGAGCCATGCGGAGGACGCCTATGATGACGGAGAGCTGGAGATCCTCATTGCATGCGCCAGGCTCTCGCAGGGTTTTTGGAGCCTGAAGGTGACTGCCTCAGAGCAGACTGCCTCTGTGGGCAGACGCTGTCAGAATGTCAGAGAGGAAGTGGGTTCCCTTCTGGCGAGTTAAATCAGACTCCACACCGCAAGGAGTCATCTCGGAAAGTAAGGTGCAGCAGATAAGAGACTGAGGAGTCATTTCCAAAGTCGTGTGGCCCTGAACAGAGGGAAGCAGGGACATTTATTTCCAATGGGGAATGAGTATGCAAAAGGGAGCGGTGGGTATTCGCTTGCGCAGGCTCAGTTGGAAAACAGGCTTCCACACACACTGAGAGGAGATCTTAGCATTCAAAATGAGGCAAAGGTCACAGGCGTGGCTCTGGGGAGGCTTGGTCTGGCTCAGGGAGGTTGGTGATTGCATTTCCTTAACATAACGAAAGGAAAAAGAGCAATCTGGGAAAACAGTTAAAATATCCAAACCTGCCCTTGCGTTCCTCAGGGCAACTAGTTCGTGACAAGAGTAGCAGGTGTCTCAGGGTGACTGGGGACAGGGGCTGGGCCCCTACCTGCTGCGTTGGCACCAGACACTGTTGCACGTGGTACCACGTGGCCTGGTGTTTCCAGGCAACGTCCGACGGGGTGGGGTGGGCCTTTCCAGGAGGGGAAGGGGCCTAAAGGTGACGCAGCACGAGATGAGGGTTGTTACAGCGTCCTGCTGTTCGCTTAAATGTCCACCAACAGGGCACGTAGGCCCGAGGCGGTGGGAAACACGCCTCCGGCGGGAAGGTCAGGGCCCGGGGGTGGGAGAGGCGGAGAGCGCCCCGCTGTGCGGGCTGAGCGGCCGGCAGGGGCTTCCCCAGGCTCCTGCGGCCTCTTCCTCTCCGCTGGGCCATGGGCCGCGCTGAGGTGGCCTTGAGAAATGTGCTCTTTCACAAGTCCCGTCACAGTCTGTCACATGATGGTCCTCTGGGCATCTGGGACGTCCCACCAGTGCGGATACGTCTGGGGCACCCTATCCTGCCAGAGGCTCGTGCAGAGACAAGGCCTGGAACTCAGGGTCCGGCCAGAAAGGCTCACCGCCCGGGAACCAGGGGACTTGAAGGGCCTTCTGCGGTCTTTTCTCTGTTCCCTAGATTTTCTATGATATGGTTTGTACAGACAGTATGAACAGCTCCCTGCCAAGGATCCCCTGAGACCACTGTGGGGACCCTCCTGGAGGGCTGCCCCTCCCCTGTCAGACTTTCCCTGGGGAGAAAGGCCCTTCTGGAAACGGATACTCAATATCCTTACATCCTGACGCAGGAGAGCACGTGTGGTTGTAAAGCTTTGAGGGGCTGACTGACTCGGGCTCCGTGTGCTGGGGAAGAAAGCTGCTGTGAGACAGGAGCAGACAGAGCAGCTTTTACAACTTGGTGCGTGGGGAGGAAGATGAGAAGGAGGGCGGGTAAGGAGAGGTGGGGGGAGGAGGGGCAGGGGAGGAGAGAAGAAGCTAGAGAGGAAAGGGGACAGGAGAGACTACAGAGAGGAGGGGAGGGGAGGGAAGGGGGAGGAAGGGGTGAATGAGGAGATCCGGGAGCCTGCGGGTCACCCTGAGATGCTTCCACAGCCCAGCCCCAGGGCCTCAGGGAAGGCAGAGGGGATGCTGGTCCTCGAGGGGTGGGGGTCCCAAGACCTCCTGGGCGGGCCCAGATCAGCAGGGGTGGCAGCTGAGGAGGGCTGGGCCCAAGGTGCTCAGGCCTGGGAACCGGCCAGGTCCCGAGGAGGGGGTGTCTGGGGGAGGAGCGGAGCGGGAACACAAAAAGTGAAACCACTGACCCCGGGCCTGGGGAAGTGGTTTGGAACCCAGAGATTTTCACCCTTTTGCTTCCTAACGGGGACTGGATGGAAGCCAAACCCCTGCTGTGGGTGTCGGTGTGGGAGGCTGCTGTCCCCTGTGGTCAGAGGCCTCTGCAGCAACTGCATGGCTGGTGGTGCTGAGAGGGAAGCCGAGGTGCCCAGCTCTGGGAGCGGAGATCAGGCTTCGAGCTCCAAACTCTACAAAACCTCTGTGCAATTTCTGGGTTTTGAGGGCGGTATCTGGGCCTGCTGTCTCTCTTCAGCAGAGGTTAAGTGAAAAGTTTCAAAAAATTAAGAAACAGTCACCATATGATCCAGCAATCCCACTTGTAGGAATATACCCAAAGGAATTGAAAGCAGAGGCTCAAACAGATGTTTGCACACCCATGATAGCAGAGTTATTCACAGTATCCAAGAGGCGGAAGCAACCCAAGTGTCCATTGACAGATGAATAGATAAACAAAATATGGTATATACAGAAAATGGAATATTATTCAGCCCTAAAAAGCCAAGAAATCCTGGCACATGCTACAACATGGATGAACCTTGAGGATATTAAACTCAATGAAATAAGCCAGTCACAAAAAGACAGATACGGGATGATTCCACTAATACGAGGCTCCTAGAGGAGTCACAATCACAGAGACAGAAAATAGAACGGGGCCGGGGAGGGAAAATGGGGAGCTGTTTAATGGGGATGAAGTTTCAGCGTTGTGAGATGAAAAAGTTCTGGAGATCGGTTGCACAACAATGTGGATGTGCTTAGCACTGCTGAGCTGCACACTTAAAGATGCTTAAGATGGTGAATTTTATGCTATCTGTATTTTATCACAATCTTTAAAAGATAAAGTCATCTTGAGCTGTTGCTAAGCCTAAACCTAAGGTACAGTATTGTTTATTCTTTAGCAATGATCTGGCTGGTGTGCAGGTCCAGGTTGTAAACCATGTGCTCCCCCCAAACTTGGGAGCATGCTCCCCGGCCTTGGAGTAACTCGCTCGCTGTGGGGAAGCCCAATGTTCTTCTTATTCCAGACTCCTCATCTCTGAAGGTGGGGAGCCTTTCTCTGTCCTGGCTGCTCTGATATTTCACACGCTCAGCCATCCGCAGGCCCTTCATTCTTGCTTCTGGGCACTTGTGGATCTTTTTAATCTGGGGATTTAGGCTCCTCATTCTAGAAACGTCCTTGTTTTTCCTTCTTTCAGGAGCTCTTTTTAGCTGTATGTTGTATCTTTTGAACCAATTCTTCATCTCCCTGCCTCCCTGTTCTGCTTTCTAGGAGATTCCACAGACTTAATCTTCTAACCATATTACTAGTTTTAATAATTTCTTTTATATTTTTTATTTTTATTTATTTTATTTTTTTGGTGAGGAAGATTGGTCCTGAGCTAACACCTGTGCCCATCTTCCTTCATTTTATATATGGGCTGCTACCACAGGATGGCTTGATAAGTGCTGTGTAGGTCCGCGCCCAGGATCACCAAACCGGAGCGTGCGAACTTAACTGCAGCGCCACCAGGCCGGCCCCTTATCGTTTTAATTTTCAAGAACTTCTTTTAAATTCTTCTTTTTATTCATTCTGTTCTTATTTCATGGATATTATGTTTTATGTGGGAGAGAGGGAGTTGCCAAAGATTGTCTTCTGCTTTGACCCCCCCTTCCAAAGAAAAAGCTTAGAAGTAATCAAGAGATGACAACTGTAACACAATTATCACGGATCAAATCAATTAAGATAGCCAATTGCCATTATGGGCTTATTTTTGGAATTTACAAGTTACTTCCACAATCTGAAGTCTGGTTGTCTTTCACGACTCTCTTGTGCAAACAGTCTTTCTCAGGACAGATTTATATTAACAGAGCTAACCTGGGTTTTTTGTTGTTTTTTTTTGTGAGGAAGATTGTCTCTGAGCTAACATCTGTGCCAATCTTCCTTTATTTTATGTGGGATGCTGCCAAAGCGTGGCTTGATGGGCAGTGCTAGGTCCAAGCCCAGGATCTGAACCTGCAAACCCTGGGCCGCCGAAGTGGAGCACACGAACTTAACCACTCGGCCACTGGGCCAGCCCCCAAGCTAATGTTTTTAATGAATAGTCCCACAAATCCACCCAGCGGACAGGAAAACAAGAAGGACACTCTTGTTAAAGTTCTCCTTTTGACCCTATCATGTCTGATGCTTAAACTCATTTTTATGATGGAGCATAGTAGGTATTTCTGTTTCTATAGCTTCAGGGGAGAAAAGACAGCTCCCTCTCGTCTTTCTGTGGCTGATTTTACAGTGGTTGGTAATTAGGAAGGTTTCCATTCTTAGGGCCAGGCACTGGAATTTTATTAGTTAATACAATAAGAAAGAGAAGGCCTGAGGAGGCCAAGTTCTAGAAGTAGAGAAAAGACGAAATTGTTTAATAAGTCCATTATTGAACCACATTGAAATCCAGAGCATTTGATACTTTTTTACAATATTGTAGTTTGAGGTCAGAAATATCTTCTTAGAAGATGGAGTTTCTGTTCTTCTTCTCCTTATTGTATGGGAGGGTGATTTTTGAGAAGAAAAAGGAAAGAGGATGCCTCTACTCCACCTTCTTTTATTTTTTCTGAGTATTTTATTCTTTTCAATGTTATTGTGAATAGAATTGCTTTCTTTTCTTTTTGGTGATGAAGATTCAGCCTGAGTTAACATCCATTGCCAATCTTCCTCCTTTTTGTTTTTTGCTTGAGGAAGATTAGCCCTGAGCTAACATCTGTGCCAGTCTTCCTCTACTTTGTATGTGGGATGCCTCCACAGCATGGCTGATAAGTGGAGCAGGTCCACGCTCAGGATCCAAACCCGCAAACCCAGGCTGCTAAAACAGAGCATATGGAACTTTAACCACTTGGCCACTGGGCCAGCCCTCCACCTTATTGAAAAGGCAAACTTGGATCATTTTTCTAGATTGTGTTGTACTTCTTCCCACCACAGGGCCTTTGCATATGCCACTGCCTCTGCCTGGAATGCATACCACTCCCTTGCCTGGGTAACTGTGTAGAGAAAACCCCATCCTCCCAGGAAATTTTCCCCACCCCGAGTAATTCTCCGTGACACCAGGTGGGTGTCCTACAATTCAACTCAATTCTGACACTATCTACTTAGAGTTAGCATCAGGTTCCGCAGGATTCCCACAGGACTACCCTCCTCCCCTACTCCAGGTGTGTGAGAAGCCCAGGTTATCACCTGTCTTCCAACCAACCAGCTATAGATCGGAGGTTCAATTAATTTGCTAGAGTGGCTCACAGAACTCAGGGAAACACTTATGTTTACCAGCTTATCGAAGGATATGATAAAGGATACAGATGAACAGCTGGATGAAGAGACACATAGGGAGAGGTCTGGAAGGGTCCCGAGCCCAGGAGCTGCTGTCCCTGTGGAGTTGGAGCGTGTCACCCTCCTGGTGTGTGGGTGTGTTCATCCACGTGGAAGCTCTCCAGACCCCACGCTATTGGGATCTTATGGAGGCCTCCTCATGGAGGCATGATCAATTATCAACTCCATTTCCAGCCCTGCTTCTCTCTCTGGAGAAGAGGGGGCACCGGGGCTGAAAATTCCAAGTTCCTAATCATGGCTTTGTCTTTCTGGTGACCAGCCCCCATCCAGGAGCCCACCCAGAGTCACCTCATTAGAACAAAGGATGCTCCCAGAGCCCTTAACGCTTAGGAAACTATATGGGTTTTAGAAACTCCGTACCAGGAACGGGCGGCAGAGACCAATATCTGTATATATTTTATTGTCTCACAGTAACCTTCTTCATCCTGAGTCTCAGCTTAAACGACATCCTCAGGAAGGCCTCCCTGACCCCCTAGACAGAGTTTGGACCCTTATCACACCCTTGCGCAGTACCGTGAAGCCCTTCTCCATAGCCCTCCCCACAGTTATAATGTTACGTCTATGATGTCTCTTAACATCTCCTCCCCATAGGCTATCCGCTCCATGAGGGCTGGGCATGTCTTTTTCCCCCACTTATTTCCGCAGAACCTGGCATTTGTTGGATAGACAAAGGGAGGATTCTGGAAGGTGGGATCTGCCCTCACTCCCCTATCCTCCACACCTTCCTCCAGATCCTGTGAGAATGGCCCTCCCTGGGGTAGGGGAGAGGGTCCTGGGGACTCCAGATCCCTGGGCTCCCTGTTTGTCTGGGTCACGGCCTCTTCCTTGTGACCTTGAGCCATATAATCGTGTGAGTCTAAAGCGTGTGCCCTCACCTCCACGAATCCCTCAGCCTGGTTTCCAGAGGTGCTGCAAAACTCGCATTCGATGCGATCAGTTCAGGAAAGCTGCAATACCAAACCTGGCTCTGAGTAACACACAGGCCACAGCAACAGCTCCTGCCGCCTCTTAGCCTCAGTTTCCCCAGCTGCAATAAAAAGGGATTGAAGTAGAAGGTCAAAGGTCCCCCCACTCTACCTGTCAGGATTTCTCCATCTTCCTCAACTCTGGGGCCCTGTCCCACAGCCCAGCACTTCTTCCCTCTGTCGCCTCCACTGAGTATGTCTCACCCATGCCCGGCCTGGGCATTGCACAAATTTGAATTTTCATACACATGGAGGCGACGGGAGGGCCTGGGGGCCTGGGGGCCTGGGAAGGGGAACTTGGCTCGTCGAGCGCAGGCACCGTGCTCAGTGTGGGACGCGCGTTGTTTCATGAAGCTCACAGTACCCCGAGAGATGTAGGTTGTCTCGTTCTTTGCACTTGACAGACAAGAGAACTGCCACCGAGAACGGTGAAGCAGTGTGCCCAAAGTCCTGCAGCTGGGAAGAGACTGAACCAGGGTCGGAGGTTCCAACAAACCCCCCCTCGGTGCTGCCGGGAGCAGGAAGCCCCGGGTCAAGTTCCCTTTCTCAGGGGCCTCTCTCGAGCCCTGCCTGCAGGAACTCCCTGTTATGTCATCTCATTGCCCTTACTTCCTCTAAGGGTTTGGGATTCTTGTTGAAATGTGACTTCAGTTTGGTGGCATCTCCTCCCAACACCACTGGGGGGTCACTGGGTTCAGGGCGGAGACCCTCTGGGTGGCACAGGTGAAGGGAGGGACACAGCCCCTGGACTCAGGCTGGAGGCTAACACCACCTGCGTATTCAGCGGCGCAGGCTCCAAGGATCCAGGGAGGGAAGCAAGGAGAAAGAGCTTCATAACGCATTTCAGCTCAGTGCCGTCCACATTTCTGGCCTACTGTGGGTTTGCTGGGAACCTGGTAAACATGGCAGATAATCTCTACCCTCCCTGCCTTCAGGTGGGGACCCAGTGGGTGAGGGTTACTCAAGCACACCTTCCTTCCGTAGCCTGGGGACCGGGGACGGCTGCCCAGAGGAAGCGACGGCTGAGCTGAGGATGAGCGAGAGACGAGGGGGTAGGGCAGCAGAGAGGATGCACATTGAGGAACTGAAAGAAGTTTCGAGTGGGAGTGGGCCTTGGAGGCCCCAGAGGGAGTGGGAGCAGGCTCTGAGAGACCCCAGTAAGGAGTTTGCCTTTTGACCCATGGGTTTTGGGCATGAGTTCCTGATTGATCAAAATGAGGAGTGATGTGGTGTGAACTGCATTTTAGCCAGACTGGTGAAGGTATGGAAGGTGGCTCGGCGGGCAGGGAGGGGCTGCTGCTGTGCTCAAGGAGAGAGGAGGGAAGGCCCACCTGGGCTGGTGGGCAGATGGGAAAGGCATTTAGGAGGCAGAATGGAGAGTTGAGGAATGGAGGGAGCCCATGGGGTCTGGGTTAAGGCACCCACCCCTCCCATCTGCTTCCAGCTCTGGTCAAAGTCTGGTGCAGGCAGGTGGCTGAAACAAGGAGGACAAGGCTGGCCACTGGGACAAGGAGGAAATGCACCAGCCAGTGCCAGGCTTGCCTCCCAAGCCCTGCTGTCTGTGAGCTGCTGATGGTGACCTTGTGTTTGGACTTGCTTTGATGACCGCCCACTTCAGCCTCAGTTCTGAGCTTTCCCAGAATAACAGGGGCCTGGGGCCTGGGGCTAGGTGGCTGTCTCCACCTGTAGGTGGGCGTTTGGTTTCAGAGTGGCTACCGCTGCAGCTGTCTGTGCTGGGTGCCCCGCAGAGCCTCCCCACTGCTTTCTAAAGAAGCCTGGAGCAGTGAACTATAAGAGAGACGGGAGACCTCTGTCCCAGCAAGTGATTCCAGCCCCTGGGGGCTCCAGGGGCAAGGTGAGACCTAGAGACCCCAGAGAGAGAGGAGGAGGGATGAGGGAGTGGGCCTCCCTCTGCCCTTGCTTAAGCCCTGCCCACTCTGAGCCCTCTGCTCGTCTGGCTTCACAGGTGGAAGTCCTCAGAATCCTCCTCTCTGCCAAGGCTTCGGTACCTGTCCATGTCGCTCTTCCAAGCCTGTGTGTCCAGCCTGACCCTGGGCTTCAGGTGTATAGACAACTCCCCACTTGACATCTCCCCTGATGTCCGATGGCATGAAGTTCCTCACACTCAGCACCTCCCCCGTAACCTGCTCCTCCCATGTCCCCCTCTGCAGTGAATGGCACCTCTGAACACCCGGATACCCAGACGAGGGACCCAGGAGGTAACCTGGGTCATCTTCCTCTTCCCTGGACTCCACCCCTTCTCTCCAGCTGCCACCGTGACCCGGGTGGCATCATCTCACCCTCTAACAGCCTTGCCGCTGCTGGTCTTCTCACTTCCATCTTTACCTCTTCCACAGCACTGTCCGCCTCCCTCTGTCTGCTCTTAAAATGCCACCTCTTCTTAAACACTTCCATGGCTCCCTAGGGCCCTTCTATGGCTCCTTATGGCCCTCAGGTCCATTGGTCTGAGCTCCCGGTAACCCGGCCCCTCATGTCCTGGCCCCTGACAACTCCCAACCTCATCTCTTGCCTTCTGCTTCCAGAATACCCTCTTCAGCCACCTCGAAGCACTTGGACTCTCCCAGTCCTGAAAGAGCCCCTTACTTACCCAGGCCTTTTGCACATGCTCGGAATACTCCTCCCACTCTTGTGCCTGGATCACCTCATTTACCTATCACATCACAGTCCTCATAGCCCTTTTCCAGGGAAGCCTTCCTGGTAGCCAAGCTGGTTAGGAGCTCCCTTGGCTTGTTCCTGTCCCAGCACCGGTTCATTCATTCAACAAAGGGAGCTCACATTCAAGTGGGGGGTGGAGGGAAGACAGACCATAAACAACACAGAGCAAATGATCTAGCGAGGGAGAAGGCAATGAGTGCCATGTGGAAACGAGGGAAGCAGGTGACGGGAAGGGTGGTGCGCAGGCTAAGATTTTCACTGGAGATGGCAGCCTTTGGGCATAGGCCGTGTCAAACCCTCCAGCCAAAGACCGCCAGGAACACAGGGCAGTTAACCAGTTGGGTTTATGACTCATAGTGAAGGATGGCATGCTCTGTGGGGACCACAGGGTGGCTCAGTGAGAGGACGTTAGAAAGGACTTATGATAGGATCTGGGCTTGGGTTAGATGATTTGAGAGGGTTGAAGGAAGCAGGGCTTTGCTCTGGACTGGATGCTATCAGGAAGCAGGGGCAATGCGATGACTGGGCATCTTAATAAACTGTATGCAGGAGGAGAGAAGCCCAGCCCAAGACTACAGCTGTCATTAGCAAGAAGCAGCAGTCTCACATGTTTGCCAGCCTAGGGGGATTGCATTAGTTTCCTAGCTTTGCCGTAACAAATGACCACAAACTTGGTGGCTTATAGCAACAGAAATTGATTCTCTCACAGTTCAGGAGGCTGGGAGTTTGATATCAAGCTGTGGGCAGGGTTGGTTCTTTCTGCAGGCTCTGAGGGAGAGCCTCTTACACACCCGGGGTGCAGGCAGGACAGCAACCCCAGTCAGGAGCTCCTGTGCTGTTCCTAGTCCAAAACCTCAGGGCCGAGTTGGAATCCCTGCTTTACCACTTGTCAGCTGTGTGACATCGGTCCGTGTACTCTCTCTGAGCCTCGAGTTCCCCAGCTGTAAAATGGGACGTTACTAACCTCTCTCAGGGGTGTTGGGAGAATTAAGGGGGACAACACACAAGAAGCGCCGGCAGGGTGCCCGACAACAACGAGCCGGATTCCTTCCTTCCTCCTTTCCCACCCCACAGCCCTGAGGGTGCGCACCCGTTACCGTAGTGGCTCCGAGCACGGGAGCAGGGCCCCGCCTGCTGGCTGACTCTGGAACTGCACCTCTGCCCCTGTTCGGAAGTCGAATCCTTGGAATCCAATTACCCCTGCGGAACCGGAAGTGGTTTTACTCCATGGCAACAGACCCCACCCAAACTCAGCAGGTGAGCACTCCGGAGCCTTCCCACCACCCCCATCATATGCTGGGGGCGTCAATCCACCCCCGCTTTGCTCCTGCAGCTGCCCCCGCTTGAAAACATCAAAGGTCACCCCTCTGAAGCTTTCCATGACCCTCTCCCCTCAGCGCCCCCATCCCTCCCATAGACAGAAGTACTGCGGAGCTTTCTCTTCCTTGTTCTCGCAACATTTGGCCTTCCCTCTAGATTGGCTGTTGAGAGAGCAGAACACCTGTCTCCCCCGCTTCGAGGAGACTCAGCTGAGGGCAGGGGCTGCCTTGTTCACCTGCCGCCGGGGGGCTTTTCTGACATCTGAATCTGACCGCTCACTGCCGCTGCCTGAAATCTCCCGAAGGAAGCCTTCTGCACTCTGGGTGGGGGGTGTGAGTGTGAGACGTACATGTCTCTGAATTTTCCACTATTTCTACACGGGCATGCCTTCACTAATTTTTTTAATTCTTTTTTTAAGTAAAGGAAAAAAATCCTTCAGTGGCTTCCTGGTACTTTCAAATTCCTGGGTAAAGCCTACAGGGCGAGATCTGGCCTCTGCCTTTCTGACCCCTCCCTCCCCCCACCCACCAGCCATCCCCAGGGCCTCCTTCCACGCCTCTCTCTCACTGGTTCCTTTGCCTGGAGAACTTTGGTCCACACTCCTCCACATAGCGAATCCCTATTTGCTCTTCAATGCTCGGCTCAAATGTCGTCTCCCTAGAAGCCTCTCCGACCTGCAGGGTCTTGCTTGTCTCTGCTGTCCTCACCCTGTCCATCCCTCCATTAAAGCTCTCGGCAGTCCACCGCGCTGGAAGTGTGCCCATTTCCCTCTCTAAGGCAGGCCTCTTGGAGGCAGGGGGAGTGCACTCCCGTATGCTCAGTCCACGTTAGTGGAAAGAAGTGAGGCCCCACTGCCATGGTTGCTCACAAGCAAAATGAAGGATCCAGACAGGATCTCATAAATCCTTCTGACTGTAAAATTCTATGATTTGCAGGTAATGGTGAGCATATTTCAGGCAAGCTGTCACCAAACAGCTGATCCTGAGCTGGGATCACCCGGGGAATGGGCTGGTTCCTCTCAATAGGTGTCCTTTACAGAGTTCACCACCCTTTCCCGCTCTGGGGAGGGGAACATGGATGGGTCACCCCGTCCCTCCTTAGCAGATGGCCCATTAGTGGGCACAGGACTCTGGGGAAACCAACAGCTGCTTCTCCTCCAGGGTGGGCCCTGTCCCTTGGGGAGAGGCTGTGTCCCTCAGCAGCATCAGGCTCACTTGGGTGATAACCACTTGTCAATCCTTGTGGTGAAGGGAAGGGCATGGTCTCTATGGTCATCGTCCAGAGCTGCATTAAGGGCAAGAGGCAACTGAGCCCCCTCTGCAGTGCTCATCTGTCAGCGGTGCTAAAAAACGATCGGAATCAATCAGAAATATGGTGCCAACTAAGCCAGGTTTCCACAGACATGCCTCCTTACGTCACGTGACTACCAAATTCAGTCAGTCCTGCTTCCACTAACGCCGGCAGGCCCTGGAAGGGGAAGATATAGCTCTGCAGATGTGGATATTCTGTTGAGCTTTCTTTGAGACACCAATGCAAATTTCACTCTGCAGCTCTAATTCTGAAACCAAATAATGCATGGCACAATCTCTCTCAGAGGAAGGACTTTATTATCTAAACCAGATCTAAATCCTTTAATATACCCTCAGTTGTCCAGTTTGAGAAAAAAAAAAAATTTAACTTCAAAACAAGCACCTAGCTACAAATAGATATGGCTCCAGCTTACCAAGCACATCCTTCACCTTAGCTCATCCTGGAGGCTGTGTGAACCTGTGCTCAGGCTTTGGATTCAGACCGGAGTTTGAATCCTGACTTCACTACAGGGGGATCATGAGGAAGTTTATTTTGTCTTTGAGCCTGTTTTCTCATCTGTAAAATGGGGATGAAAACAGGATTCCTCTTAGGGCTATGTAAACTAAGCGACATGCTGTAAATGGTTGGCAGGGTAGGGAGGTGCTCAGTGCGTGACTGTTAACCAGCGCTGACAGTACCCTTCAGTGGGAGAGGAAGGCACCCTCATAAGATGGGGACACTCGTTTTTACGGTAGCTGGCAGTGAAGCCAACTTCTCGTATAGCTGTGGTTTTATGGATCCTAGTTCTTCAGCAGGGGCTCCTGCCGAGAGTCCACACTCTCAGCCAAGGGCTTTGGAGCCTAGTTGGCATCTTATCGCAAAGCCACCTATGTAAGTCTCACCACACACAAGGTGCACTTCCTGCGTACGAGGTTCTAGCATGCAAGACACATCCACTCAATCCAAACTCGGGCTGAAATCTCTTCTAAAGGTACTCAACTATAGCTTCCTTTTGCTCCTCTGCGACTTGAGCTATAGCTGAAAAACACGCAGCTGTAACCAGAAAGTGGGTGACCAGATTTAACCACGCCCACCTCAGGACAAGTGTCCCAAAGCCCGGTCCCCCCTCGTCAGGGCTGCGGTTCTGCCTCCTGATGAAGGGCAGCAGGCAGCTCTTAACCCACTTTGCTTGGTGAGGCTTCAGTCTGGGGACTGGAATCTCTAATTAGAATTTCCTCATTCATCAGAGGGCATCTTTATTTGTGGTAATAAAATGGGGACAGAGCATAACCTCTCAAACCCAACAGCCATACCTTTGACAAACATTTCCCAATGGCAGTGGGAATCCGCGATGGCGACTGAGTCACAGACTGCACCCGAATGACAAAAGTTACGTTTAATTTACAATGTAATAAAGGTTACAGGTAAAAAGCTACACATAAAGCATGAAAAGGCCTATTACACAAATGTACAAATCTCTGTACAAAGCTCATATCACTGTTTCCTACCTTCGTCTCCTATGTCTGTCGGCCAGGTCTGGCCATGCAGCTCCGGATAGCAAGAGCTCTCAGCAAGGGGGGAAGGGCCTCCAAACCAGCATCTAAACATCTCCTCTTAGAGACGTCAGTTACTTGCAAAGTAAAATCTTTTTCTTTTTAATTGGAATTGCTCTAAGTGGTGATATCCTTAAAAAATTGCCTTCATAACACACTTGATAAGGAAAGTAATGCCTTAGAGAGTAGAGGACAGTACTCTGGAGTCAAATGAGAAACCTCGGCAAGCAGAGTACTCAGGTTTTACAAGAAAAATAGGTAAAGTCAAACAATACTGTAAGTTTAAAACTATCAACCTGTGTCTGTGGCATTGGTCACAGACAAGGGAATATCAAAATATTCTCATTCCAACAGAAAGGACAAGAGAAAAGCCTAGCTATTGGACCTCAAAACCACCGACCCAGGAAAACATTTCTGTTTAAACCCTAGCTTAACTGAGGAATTCTAAACACTCTTTTTGATCAACCTGGGATCTGTGGCAACTCTTGTGCTCTCTGGGACTTGCAGAGATAGTCAATATCAATTAGGCTGCTGGACCCACAAGGCTGGTACTACTACTGTCACCTCCACAGCTCTGGGTTCAACCTGAAGGCCTAGAGTCTCTCCCTAGGGCATGTGACTTTAAATAAAAATGATCCTAGAAGGAGGGAGAGAAAGAAAAAGGAGGTAATGAGAGACCTGGGAAAGAGCCTGGGCAGTCTATGTAAAACGACATATGGAACCTCTCTCTACACTGAAAGTGCTCTGAAGACAGGTCTTTATGGGATATTCCAACCCCACCCCCAGTTTTAATATTACATGGTTAGGACCCCAAGAGACATTCTGAAAGACGATACTGCACACATGGAAAGTTTTTCTCCCTAGTTCATTTAGCTCCCCCATCACCCTTCCACCCAATTCCCACCCAATTCCCACCCTTCTCCATGACCAAAAATATCAAATAAGCAAGGAAGGTGTGGGCTTCTTGCCCGGCCAAGCCTCTTTTGCATATTTCTTCTTCTTGGGTTCGTTGACAGCTTCGGGGTTATAGACTGCAGGGTTTGGTGCAGGGTTCATGTTCACTGCTGACGGCACAACAGGAGTTAAGTCCACATCAGGGGCAAGGTTCGGGTATGGCATGGGCAAGCCACCGATGAGTGCTGTCCCATGGATGCCATGCGGCTGAGAGCCGGCTTCACTGTGCGTGGGGGGCAGGCCCCCGTAGAGTCCTCCGCTGAATGCAAAGTTCTGTATGCGCCTGCTCCCTGATTCCTCCAGGCCCAGGGAGCCAGGGCCCTCCACCCGCTTCTTCTGTGGTTTACAAGGAGCAGAGGAGACAAGAGGTAAGGCAAGAGAGTGGTGTGTGTTAGCCTTTTCTATTCCAGCCCTAGAAAAATTGGGGAAGGCCTCTAAACCTCTAGCTTCTTTTGTTTCCCAAACAACCTATTTCACTGTCTTGAAATCTCAGGGTTTGAAGAGACCTTAAGAGTAGTCATCTACGTCCCAAACACTGCTCCACAGTGTTCACATCCTACGTCACTCTGAGAAAAATGAGGACCGTGTGAGAGCTTTTCAGAAAGTAAAGCTTATCCAGGTTAAGTAACTATTCTTTATCCTCAGGTCACACCCCTGGGTCCCTCTCTTTTTCTTTCTTTCTTTTTTTTCCCTGCTTTTTCACCCCAAATCCCCCCAATACATAGTTGTACATTCTAGCTGTGAGTGCCTCTGGTTGTGCTATGAAGGACGCTGCCTCAGTGTGGCCTGATGAGCGGTGCCCAGGATCTGAACCAGCGAAACCCTGGGCAGCCAAAGTGGAGCGCGTGAACTTAACCACTCAGCCACAGGGCCGGCCCCCTCTCTTTTCCCGGTATTAAAATGCCCTTTTAGGAAAGAGAGGTGATAATTGGTGGTAGTAGGTATTTAAATTCTTCTTTTTGTGGGGGAAGAGAAAAAGTTAGTATCTTCATGTTGGGTGCCCAAGTTTTAAACATTAATCTGAGAGCGGAACAAACCTATGACTGAAAGCCATCTCCTGGTTGCCTGGGGCTGGGACTGGGAGGGAACTTACAGCAAAGGGACATGAGGGAACTTTCTGGGGTGACGGAAATCTTCTATATACTGAGGATAGTGGTGGTTACCCAGGTGTACACATTTGTCAGAACTCAAACTGTACACTTAAATGTATGCACTTTATTGTACGTAAATTATACCACAATAAAACTGACATAAAGTAAAAATATCTGCCAGTTTTGTACTTTAATAACAACTGAATATTCTAAAGGAAGAAGAAAAAAAGAGAGAAAAGAGCTCAAGGGGAAATGTGACTGAATACTATGGAGTTATTCAGAAAGTTTCATCTTGTACTTCTTCACACGTTGACTAAAGTCCATGAAAGATCCCCCTCATCAATCTACTCTTTTCGAATTAAAGACTAACCAGGAACTTGACACATCTTATCAATCTAGTCTAATATAATCTAAAGATTATTTTAAAATAAAACTCTCTATAGCCTCTCTGACTAGCACCTTCTGATCATTGCTTGACTATCTCTATTGATAGGGATCTCACTGCTTGAAGGGGCCTTTTGCTCTCTTTTGGACAGTTCTGGCTGTCAGGTAGTTATCCACATGCTGAGCAATCAGAACACTCTGTAACTTCCACCTCTTGGTTCTTCAACATACCTGATCTTTAAACCTAATCCAGATGTGGGCTGGCTTTCCTATCTGTGCCATTCTCATTCACAAATAAAGGCATGGCAAAAGCCAGAGGTGCCATGCAGAAATGCAACATCACTTCTTCCTCGCTAAATAGCTTACTTTGAGTCAGAAGGGAAAGGCTAAAGAAATATGGGCCTCTCTACATCCTGCTGGGAGGCCAATTTACAGATTCACATGGCATCATCATTTACATGCACCATCAAGCTGGCTGGTCACCTGCAGCCTTTCTATGGCACTCTAGGATCCCCTAGACATAGATGGGGTAAAAGTATTTCCACAGGAGGAAAAACAGGAAAGGAGCAAAGGATGTGTTTTAAAATTAAGCACAAACTTAACAGTTAACCTACACATAAAAGAGCAGGTTTTTAAACCAGACTGTATGGCATTTCAAATACCGTCACGATGTGCTTCCTACCTTGACTGGGACCACCGCAGTCTGAACCATGTTCCGGAAGCGACCAACTGAGGGATCCACATCCTCTGCAAAAAGACATGAGGGAAGAGTTAGTTTGGTACTCCAGCAGCTGGATTAAGGGTATAAGGCTCACTGTGAACAAAACACTCACAACAACTCATAGGAAAACAGTAAAATACAGCTAACACTCCAAGCATTCACTGTGTGCTGGGTGCTGTGTTAAATCCTCACAACAAGGCTATGAGGTAAGTACTACTACAATGAACATTTAATAGATGAGAAAAAAACTCAGGCTTGGAGGAGTAAAGTGACTGGCCCAGTCACCCCTTTGGAGAGGGGAGGAGCCAGGATTTGAGTCCAAGCAGCCAGAAATAGGCCTGTGCTCTGGAACACTGTGCCGGGATGCCTTCACCAAGTTCTTTCTCATTCCATGTACTTCCCTCTTTTGAGGGGAGAAACAAAAGAGAAGATGTTATCAATCCCACGTTAGTGACAAAACAATGACAAGTCAAGAGATCACACACCACATATCTTGCTAATGCCCGCCCATTAGCAAATATCAGAACTAGGATTCAGACCCAGAACTTCCAACTTGACTTTGCCTTTTGACCTGAACAACTGTATACAATTAAGACTTTTACTAAAGGATCTGAAGCCCCCTGTCTAGGCAGATGGGGAGAGCAGCTTCCTTTTCACAGCTTATACACACATTAGTGTACCCTACAAAGCTTCCAGGATCATTCGCTCTGCAGAGAGAAAGTGCTAAGACCAAGTAAGGGACGTGCTTGCAGTCAGTCACTCTCTCATGCCTCATTTATTGGACATCAGGCATGAAAATAAAGAGCAAGACATTGTCCTGCCTTTAAGGAGTTCACATGTATAAAGCCAGACAGGGTACAACACAATGGAGGTGGTTCAGGAAAGCTGCAAAACAGCATTCCTGGAGCAGAAGGGACAACTGGGCTTGGTCACTGAGGATGAACAGGAGTTTTCTCACTGAAGGTTGAGTGTGTGGCAACAGGCAGGCACAGATTCATTACTAGAAAAATGACTCCAAGCCCCTTTTATCCTAATATAGTGGTAGGAAAGGAACTGTTTCCCTAATAGATACTGTATGTCTTATTTTTAAAGATTTTATTTTTCCTTTTTCTCCTCAAAGCCCCCCAGTACATAGTTGTGTATTTTCAGTTGTGGGTCCTTCTAGTTGTGGCATGTGGGACACTGCCTCACCATGGCCTGATGAGCAGTGCCATGTCCACGCCCAGGATCCAAACCAGTGAAAATCTGGGCTGCTGAAGCAGAGCGCGCGAACTTAACCACTCAGCCAGGGGGCCGGCCCCTGTATGTCTTATTTTAAAAGCACTGAGGGCACTCGCTATTTAAAGAAACACTCTTATGAATCCCTTTGGAAAACAAAGATTCCCTATTTAATTTGAATAATTAACTCCTGATTTATTTGTTTTAAGTCTGGCTTTTCACATATTAGGATGCCTCTAAAGAATACACCCTGATATTACATTACCAACCAATCTTTGTTCAATGAATGAATGAATGAATGGCTTCTATATGGAAGAAGAAAGAGGAAAAGATATCCAGGCTCATTAGGAGGGAGACAAGGTCTGTAAAAAGGCACCTTTATCTTTTCTCTCATCCCCAAAGGAGCCCTGTTCCAATCATCCCTTTGGTAAGGAAAGCTAAATGAAACACAAGAACAACTGGAGCCCAACAGGAGTGGCCTGTGGAGATGTGCCCCATGTGTGCAACAGGCCTGCAGAGGGGAGGGGCTAAGCCTCTCTGGGGGACCCTGTCCTGTGCTGGCTGAATGGTGCTCAGGCCTTTTACCTTCACCTCATTCTCTAGCTATCCCACTCCTAGAGAAAGGATACACCCATTCCAGGATATCTCTGCTCCTGGAAGGTCTACCAACAAATTCCCTGCTGGGTCTACTTCTGGTATAAGAAAGGGTGCAGGGGTAAAAGGCACAAGCGGTGGCGGATGATAATGGGGACAATGGCTAACATTCATCAAGGGCTTACTGAGTGCCAAGCACAGATATGAAGTATTTTCACATATATTAATCATTTAATCTTTCCACCAATCCTGTGAGGCCAGTAGTCTGTTAAGTCACTTGGCCAATGTCACACAGCTACTAAACGGAGAGGTGGATTTCAAACCCAGGCCCTATGATTTCAGGGTCCACGCTCTTAGCCACTGTGTTATACTCTGCCTGAATACACTGCCTTAATAAAGCTCTAGGGCAATAATTTTCAAGGAGAAAAAGAGCAGACCAGACCTTGAGTCCTGAAAGAGACAAAAGATTGTCTGGTCCAGTGAGTCCCAAATTGCTGGCTGTTCATGGGTACAACAAAGATCTTGTTTGAAGCTACACATTTTGGGGGCCGGCCCCGTGGCAGAGTGGTTGGGTTCATGGGCTCTGCTGCAGAGGCCCAGGGTTTTGCTGGTTCGGATCCTGGGCACGGACATGGCACTGCTCATCAAGCCATGTTGAGGTGGCATCCCACATGCCACAACTAGAAGGACCCACAACTAAAAATACACAACTATGTACCGGGGGGCTTTGGGAGAAAAAGGAAAAAAAAAAAAAAGATAATAATAATAATAAGTAAATAAATAAATAAATAAATAAATAAAGCTACACATTTCTAAGTCCACCCCTAGAAACTCTTATTCAACAGGTTCTGGAACCCAGAAATAAGCTTCTCAGATCAGTCATCCAGCCCCTGCCTGAACATTTCCCTCGGATGTTCACTACTTGAGAAGTAATTCATTCGATTTCACACACCATCAGAAACTGAACATGTAGTCACTACAATGAATGCCATGATTTCTTTCACTGATTCCTTTACATTCTTCTTTTAAATATACGAAGGATTTGTTGTTGCTTTTTATGCTGAGTCAAATATGTGCTACACACTGGCTCTGGTTTTGCCAGTCCTTCCTCCCTAAGGTCAGCCCTGCAAATATCCAACCACAGTGGCTGTGCCTCCTCCAGTCTGTTCTCCCTTATGGATGGCTCCCCTACAATCTCAGCATTCAAGGTACCATTTTCCATAGCTGTGGGTCTCTTCCTCCTACAGGACTACATAACACATTTGGTGGCTAAGGCTATACTTGCATTTTGTAACACATTTGGGTGAGTTCTGGACAGAGCACAGGCTAGTGGGGTTATTGTCCCCTATTCTTCTATTAATGCAATCTTAAACTGCCCTTGATTAGTTTCCACATCCCCCTGATGACTCAAACTGCATTTTCAATTAATTAAAAACTCTAGGGGCCGGCCTGGTGGCGCAGCAGTTAAGTGCACACGTTCCACTTTGGCGGCCTGGGGTTTGCCAGTTTGGATCCTGGGTGCGGACATGGCACAGCTTGGCACGCCACGCTGTGGTAGGCATCCCACATATACAGTAGAGGAAGATGGGCCTGGACATTAGCTCAGGGCCAGTCTTCCTCAGCGAAAAGAGGAGGATTGGCAGCAGTTAGCTCAGGGCTAATCTTCCTCAAAAAAACCCAAAAAAAAACCAAAAAAAACCTCGATCTTTTTTTTTCCCATGAGCTGTCACTGAAGCAGATCTTCTCTATTTAAATAATTGATATTTTGAACCTAAACACAGGACTTGAAAGCTATTCTCACTGCATTTCAATTCGGGAAATAAGAGCAACTTGTTAGTCTGGGATCCCTGTTTCCATCCATTTATTTTCCAATAAGGTTTTTTGAATCTCAATTCACCTGCATTATATAAACTATACCTCCCAGTTCCATCTCATCCACCTACCAGAGTACTTAAGATATGTATAACATGAGTCCACTAAATGAATGGTGAATGATGGAACAAACTCGTAAACTTAGTGGCCTTCCCATCAACTGATGCTCTCATCTTGCTGACATTTCCATACAAACTATCTATAAATTACTTCCTTACAGAGAGATAAGTCTTCAACATGGTTAATAGTGGTAGTAGAAGCTTCTCCAATCTTAGAATTACCAATCACACTCAGAACCCCATAAAGACCATAATATTCTGCTCTGAGGTAAAGACAGTGAACACCTATACCTTACTAAAACCTCCACTATGACACAGACATACTGGATCAGCAGAGGAGAATTACAGCCTTACTCTGTATACTGAATTCTATAGGCCTTTCCTTTAGCTATTTCTTTAATACTGCAACTGGATAATGCTTGAGTGTTGACAGTACTCCACCAACGAACTGTAAAAAACCCCTCTCTCTTTAATATAGCACCTGTTATCCTAAACCTTGTTGAGAAACATTACAACTGACCTATAGGTTGTGTACACTACTCTCTGAGACCACAGCTTTTTCATCACAGGAAACTAGCAAGATACTGCACCTGGGTTGATGATCTCATCATCCTCACTGAAAGTCACCCGTGAGTTCTTCCTCTTCCTCTTTGGTCTCTGAATGTCCAGATTCCCCTCCTCAATGGTGAGAGTGGAAATCCGCTTATTGTGGGCAGTGTTGAACTCTGTTAGGTTCTAGGCCAGGGTTCACACAGGAAAGACAGGAGTCAGTACACAGGGAATTTGAAGGAGAATATATTACTAAATAAAGGGTAGGAAGGCAGTAAGGGCTAACCTTGACCTCCCTAGACAGACAAGATTCTCTTTTGTATTCAGAAAAGATTCATTACCATCCCTGCACTGCTAATATTAACAAGCCTCCTTTGCCAGAAAGTGGAACATCCTCATTGACTAGTGAAGCCGTGATATTCAAAAGGAGGTGAAGGGACTTGAGCTGAGAACAGGTCATCTGGGCATATATCCTTGAGTTGAGGTTTTGGGTTTTTGTTGGTTTTTTTTAAAGAAAGGCTATCATGTCTTCAGGCTGAGAATTAAAGGAATGCGACTGGGAGGAACTCCAAGAATTGTTTCAAAGTAACAAGAGAGAGATGAGAAAGGACGATTGACAGCTTCTTTCCCAGGTGCTCTCTCCTTTAATAGTCCTAAGGACACTGCCACTGCACTTAACATTTGGCATTAATATCTTGTCACTCCCTATCTCTGCGCATAGCCCCTTTTCTGTTCGTAACCTCCCATCCATCTCAATGATTAACTTGGCCTCAGCACTGCTGTTTGCCTCTTCCCAATCCTCTGGACTTATTCCAATCTGCATTGCAGTTTGAGATATTCCAAATGTCCTGAGGACGAAGACCCAGACAGGACCTAACATACTGAACTTAACAGACATGGAAGCACGGAGGCCGCCTCACAGAGAAATGGGCAAGAGTGACTGTCAGCGAGGTCCCTGGCCATGAGGCTACTTCTTAAGAACAAAATATCTTCTAAATGGTAAGATTTCTATTGTGCTTTTCTTCCTAAGGACTGGAAGACTGCCTTGGCGTACAAGAATAGTAAATGCATGTGGGTGGTTAAGGACATGGTTGCATTCGGTCTACCTGAATAGACCAGTCATACCAGTGCAGTGACAGACGTGCAAAGGACGACAGCCAGATCACAAACTACTGGGATCAGCCTCTAGGAAAGGAAAACTGTAGCACTTTTATAAAATTAAATCCTATAAAATTCATGGCCTTCAGTGCAGTCAGGACCATAAGAACAAAAGTCTAGTTCTACCCAGAAGATTCCTGGGCTATTCGAATAATATCAATAAAAGCAACATAAATGAATGAAAGTTTCAGTCTCTCTAAGCCAGGGCTGTCCAGCTGAACTTTGTAGATGATGGAAATGTTCTCTATCTGTATTATTCGATACAGTAGTCACTGGAGTGACTACTGACTACTTGAAATGTGGTTAGTAGCTACCACACTGGATAGAGTAGCTCTAGAAAAATTTAACTCCTAGCCTTGGCTTCTAATGTCCAGTGACGGTGCACAAGACAAGCAGGAGGGTCTACTGGCAGGAGATCAGTCACCTTGTTAGCCCCGCTCATACATAACCAAACCCACACAACGTGGCTGTCCAAGGTGTGTCACTGCTGGCCACACTACATTGCCAAAGTGGCAAAGGCCCATTAGTGGGCTCAAGAAAACCTCCTGCTGCTAGGTCACTGGAATTTCAAGCTACAAAGAACAGCTACATACTGCAAAAACCAGAGTCCCAAAAGACAAAACAATGACATAGACATGAAATTACATCAAGCTCAGTTTCCTCCTCTGGAAGCCCCAGTAAGCCCTTGAGTTCATCATCCTCTCCACCCATCTTCTCATCTCCTTTCACAGCCGATGGCAATGTCTGAGGCTTCTCACGTAGTGTGTATGCCCTTGTGGATGCGCCAAATGAGACTGTGGAATCGATGGGGATTTGCTGAGGCTTGTGAGGTTCCAACCGAATGTGACCCAAGAAAGTGCCGTGCGCTGGGAATAACCAAATCAGAAAGAGAGAGGAAAAAAAACCAACCTGAGTTGTAGAAAGGAGAGTGGCTCCTCCCAGCACATCAGTTTTGCTTTATAAAATGAAAATGACACTAGGTCCACTCTGCATCCCATGTCATGGGTCTGAGTAAAAAGGAAAACCCCTTCACTGAGTCTTGAATCTCTTCAGTGGATTTCTTATACAACTTCAGACCTGCTCTTACCCAAAGTAACAAATACCTCTCTTTGCTCTCTGCTACCAGATAGGCTTAGCTCCATTCTGGTCCAGCAGGAATGGTTCCAGCAACAGCCATGCCCCAGAAGGCAGGAGACAGGCATCACTGTGGTTTGACCTCTCCAGCCCCAAGTCTAAGGATCAAAGGCCCTGGTGGCAATTACGCTTGGGTTTTCTCCAGGACAGGAAAGGTGGTTGACTAAAACAGGTGCAATATCACTGCCAAGGCAAGCCAAGATCCTACTGGAGAGTCTGACTATTTTTCCATGTCTGTATTCTGCATGTTATGAGATGGAGAGAAAAGATGAGACAAATTTGCAAGTAACTACTTATGAGACAAGGCTCTCCAAAACCATTATATAAGCAGATTAGGGGCTGGGGGTGGGGGTGTTGGGGGTGTGGGAAAGGAGTAGAACACAATTAGCCCAGGAAGCAGGATCCTTTACATTTTACACTGCAATTATATATGGAAAAAATGAACAAACTTCAGGGCCCCATGCAGTCAAATCTCAATTGCATTTCTGGGATTATCTTTGGCAAAGTTGAAAATTTTATTAGTTGGAGTGTGTTCGTGGAATAAAAATTGATATTATTAGTAGTCAAAGCAAAATGTAACTGGGATAAAGAACCCATTATAAAAAATTTAATTTTGCTCAAAACAAGTTTTTTTTTTTTTTTAATGTCCTGTACCACTGCTCTGCTATATTAATGCAACTAATCACGGCTTCTGCTTAAATTGGACCCCAATTTACCACAGTCCTAGTACCACTTGAATTCCCATAGTCCCTAGCTCCTGGGTGTTTTTCTTAATTCTCTATACATACTTATTGCCTCCTCCAGGACAGTGTTCCCCTAAACTCTCTTTTCTCTCCAGTCATCAATTATTTCAGGAAAACAGGAGATATCACAGGAGGGCTGATTTAAAAACCAAACATAAACTTCTTCCTTGATGAGCAATAAAACATGATTTTGAAACTGAAGAACCCAAAGAGCATTTTCACACTGCTCAAAAGGGAATGTGTGAAAGGGGATGGGATGGGAGTTACTTACTACTGTTGAGGTCTATTAGGAAAACTCTCTTCAGATGCTTGTGGTAGACCAAGGCAGCGTGGACCCGAGAGCAAGACTGGTGGTCAATGGTAAAGTCACACAAATCAGGGTTTCTCCCAAATAAGTAATACTTCTTCTCATCAATAATCAGTTTCTAAATAAATATTAAATTAAATATTACTTAAATCTTGTTTCAACAGAGTTTAGCAGAAATTCTTCCAATCAAATAAGTAGCGGACCTTGAGTAGATAAAATTCCTTGCCAAGGTAAAAAAAATTTTCCCTATTATCTTCAAGATAAACAACTCAGCATAATTTACTAACATTTTTTGGGGGTGAATGGCAACTAACCTCCCCAAATACAGTAGTCAAATGTTTAGTCTTAGTATGAAGAACTTTTCCTAATTCTATTACATATAAGTGGCCCGTAAGAGTGGTTGTCTTCTGTCCATTGGAAATTTAAGATTTCACAGGATCTTAATTTTAGGTCGAGCAGGAAATAAGAACATAAAGCATGTCTATAAAGTAATAAGGGGGCTGTGCCGGTGGCACAGCGGTTAAGTGCACACGTTCTGCTTCGGTGGCCTGGGTTTCGACAGTTCGGATCCTGGGTGCGGACATGGCACCTCCTGGCAAGCCATGCTGTGGTAGGCGTCCCACATATAAAGTAGAGGAAGATGGGCACGGATGTCAGCTCAGGGCCCGTCTTCCTCAGCAAAAAGAGGAGGATTGGCAGCAGATGTTAGCTCAAGGCTAATCTTCCTTAAAAAAAGAAAAAAGTAATAAGACTGCTTTTCAGAAAATATATATTCAAATGAAGATTATAAATTGGTTAGGAAAGGAAGGGGGTGTAAACACCTAGATCTATATTCTAATCATGCTGCCCTAGCTCCAAAGAATTTTTGGAACCCTCTTTAGGAACTGGAATTACATTAGACATCATTGTACAAGCCTCTAAATCTAATTTTATTGTTCCATTTCACTTTGGCCACAAAAAAGTATTATTCAGAGTTAACTCTACACGAGTATTTGCTGTGCCCAAATATGGAACTACCTCACAGGGCAAAGACTCTCCAGGTTTAGGGGAGAGCGACGTGGGAATTAACATTTACTGAAGGACTGTTACTGCTAGGTATTTTAAGTATTATCTCATCTAATCCCCAAAACAACTTTGTGAAGCAAGTATCACTTCTATTGCTAAAGATAAGAAAATAGATTCAGAGAACTGAAGTCACTCACCCAAGGCAGCCCAGCCCAGCTGGTTAAGTGGCAGGGCTGGGACTTAAACTCAGGTGTGAATGACTTGCGATGCTAATATTCTAAACAACACTGTGATGGATCTGAAACAACTCTAAGAGCTCCGAAATGTTTCTAGCCATTGCTATGGCACTGCAAAAAATTAAACTGTAATGCCCCAACATAATAGCAGAAAGAGGGATTTGACAGACCAGCAAACTGCTACTAAAAAACTGTAGGGGCTGACATAGCATTGTTAACTTTTAATTCTCCCAAATGAGGACTTTTAAAAAAAACTGTCACTGATCAGTATCATCAGTCATTTTATAAAAGAAAGGTCATTTTAACAGCAAATAAGCAGGAAGAGTAAGGATAAAGGACCATTCTTTGAGAAGAATTTAGCTTTACACGAAACTCCCTACACTACCCTTATTTTTCTTTTAATCCTAGATCAGTAAAGCCTCTGCCACAGATTGGTTGTAGACTGGGCTGTCAGAGATAAAGGATTCTGATGAATTTTTGCTAACACTTCCTCCAGTTCTAAAAGTCTATAATTTGACCACTTTGAAGAATAACCCTCATTCAGATACATTATGTTTTTTCTTGAAACACAAGGTCTCGTTAAGCTCTAGCTCACATTTCACACTATACTTCTTTTAAAATCCCTGAGAGAAGACAGCAAATGCTGAGTAGAGAAGTACAGTCAAGTTAGTATGGTACCAGGCTAGGAATCAAGAGGCTTATATTTCATTCCTGGCTGTGTCACTGAACTCACAGTGGGCTACTCTTTTCCCCTATGCTTTAGTGTTCGCCTTACAAAACCAGAAACAGACCTCATGCACTGATAACAGTAATAACTGCTGAGCGTTTAAGTGCCACACACTGTGCTGTGAGTTTTACGATATGTCATTTCATCCTCACAACCACTCTGTGAGGTGGTTAGGTGCTATTATTCCTATTTTTATAGATGACAAAATTGAGGCATAAAGAAATTAACATATTCAAGTCACACAGCTAGATATTTATAAGCTGGATTAGAAATTAAGGTCTGGGTCTACACTCTTTTAACCATTATATTATGTATTTTCTTCACTCTACCTGCATCAAAAAATACACAACACGGCAAGGAAAATTTTAAGGAGTGAACAAGTACTACAGGTCACACTCTTAATTTTTCTTTAAACAATCACTTACCCAGTTTCTGTCAAGCTTAGCCTTAAGGCTCAATTAGTTCAAGCTAGTCCAGCTATGTGGGTAACCTCTGGAAAACCCTGTCCAGCAGTGCCCATCTGCTGCTGGCAGAGCTTGTCCCAAGCCCATACTGCTAAGGAGCACCAAGATTTAACAGCCTGACGACTCAATCAGACAATGACTCCCATGTCTGCTCAGAACCAAGATTTAAGAATTGGCTAAAAAATAGACATTGCATTAGAATTGACAGAGCCCTGAAATTTCAACATCTTGTTCTCTCTATGTAATATAGCTGGCCCTCCATATCCGCAGATTCAACCAACCTCAGATTGTAAGGCCTACAATGGTTGCTTACATACCGAACGTGTACAGACTTCTTTTCTGTCATTACTCCCTAAACAATACGGTATAACAACTATTTACATTATATTAGGTATTATAAGTAATCTAGGGGCTGGCCCGGTGGCGCAGCGGTTAAGTTCGCATGTTCCGCTTCTCGGTGGCCCGGGGTTCGCCACTTCGGATCCCAGGTGTGGACATGTTACCACTTGGTAGTGGTGTCCCACATATAAAGTAGAGGAAGACGGGCATGGATGTTAGCTCAGGGCCTGACTTCCTCAGCAAAAAGAGGAGGATTGGCAGTGGTCAGCTCAGGGCTAATCTTCCTCAAAAAAAAAATAAAAGTAATCTAGAGATGATTTACAGTATACAGGAGGATGTGCATAGGTTATATGCAAATACTGTGAAATTTTATATAAGGGACTTAAGCACCTGCAGATTCTGGTATCCGTTGGGAGTCCTGGAACCAATCACCAATACCGAGGACAAGTGGACCTATGCAGGTTGAATCTCATGGCATTTCTCATTCATATTTATATGCACACAGATTATGCCCTGATAAACTTAAATTTGCTAACCACAGTGTTCATAGGCTGGTCTCAAGGAAACAGTATAAAGACCACCAGCTCCTGGGTTATAATATAACCATGACCAAATTTCTATGATTCTAAGGTGCCAAAGACATACCAGAAATTTAGGTGTTTAGAAGGGGAAAAAAAAGAGAAAGGGCCTCCAAATCAAATATATACATTATATTTATATTAATATAAAGGCATCTCAATCACAGAAACATTAAAACATAGGGGAAAAGTAGTATGTCTTAAAATAAAGCAAATGTGTTAATTCTTGGACAATGTGCCTCTTTTGTCCAAGTGAATGAAATGATGCACTGATCTTTCAACAGTCACTACAACCACAATTTCTTGACTAGCTATGGCTGGTATCATTGTCCACTTGTGCCTCTGAGTTATAACTCAGAGTGTGTCTTTACACACTGGGCTTAAAAGACTCATGGCTTTTGTTTTAATATTGCACTTCTTAAACCCAGCTATCACAATACATCACAAGCCTTTGACACAAGGCTAGGATATAGATAGCTCGGTTAGTATCAAGTGCTGCCTAAATCCTTAAAAATAAGCAGATCTCAGGTCTATTCCTCTCAGAAGCAATACAGTGATGTCTAAGGATTATAACTTGACAATCACGTGGCAACTCAGCACACCTAAGTGCACTGAAAGACAGAGAACATTATCAGTTAATGGAAACCATAGTCAGAGAGGCGTCTGACAAGTTAGAGTACTTTGAAAATATGTTATTTCACAAAAGAGTATGATAGTATCATTAAGGGTAGGCCTCCTTGTCTGTTTCTTTCTGTTGCAAACTAAAGATTTACTAAATTCTAGTAACAAAATAGATTCCTACACGTCTTCAAAGCTTCATGGTATTCAGCAACAATATTTTCTATCTGTTGAACAGCCTACATGAAAAAGGTTTTACAGACATTTTAGCTAAGTTATTTCCTTGAATAATTTTGATGTTTTGTGACCTTTAAGAAGGGAGAACCCGTGACAAAGGGGCTCTAAGTGACTGGCAAAGGGTATGATGAATTTATAACAGAATTCATCACAACTCATGCCTTAACACTTTACAAAATACCCGAATATCTCTACAACATCCTGGAAGTGATAACAACGTATTTATAACACAGCTTTCAGGAGATATCACACACAGCTTTTCAACCACAGAATGCAATGTTTTTACTATATACACCAAAAAAGCCCAACTGCACTCAATAATGGGGCCTTGAAACTAAATTCTGAGCAAGAAAACCAAAAATTGGTCTAAGACACAGAGACTCACAACTCCAGTCATAGTGGGCTTAATCTCCCTTTCTTGGTAAATAAATGGTACCATAAGGATTTTTAAAAAACCTTACATAACCTAATAGCTAATCAAAATTCACATTCTCTTGAAGTTCTATGTGGTGTTCATTCTAGAGACTTGTATAAAAGCTGGAATTCTGCTAAACTTTACAGTACTTAACTCCAATTATAACTATGTAATTTTTGTGTGTGATTGTATCTTTCCTACCATGTGATTTCTTTAAGAACAGGAACCACGTTTGTTTTGTTCACTGTTGTAGATCCTATGCTGAGCACAATGATTGGCACACAGTAAGCACTCAACCCATGTTTTGAATGAACGAATGAATTTCATCACCATTCCATTCTTTCCTTTGAGCAAGCATCTTAGTTGATCATCTTTGAAGGGCTTGGGCCTGAATCTCATAAAAGCAACTTAAACTCAATCTAAATCATTCACTTTCTCCTTCGCTTGTTGCATTTGGTGGACGTTCCACACAACTCCATGTACTCAGAGAGAGGGAATTCACCCAGTTATAGGGCTTCCAACTTGACTGGGGCCCACAGGCCCATGATCTATTAAAACCCTTGATTTGGGAGGTGAGGGAAGTCACAAAAAACTGAGTGTCTGTGGGAGATATGAGGTTTGAATGTGTTATATCACTGTGTCCTTTTAATAGAAAAAAAAAGTCAGGATGAACAAAAGTAGCATTGCTGGAAAACAAAGCACAGGAGAGGAGGTGGAAAAGTGAGTCACTGGAAAAATCTTCACCGTGGTGGGGAAAAAGGGAAAGACATGTATCTCCATACCTCAATTAGTTTGTCTCCTTTGACTACATCCAGATGTAAACCAGGTGGGGGTTTACCTGCCCTGAAAAATAAGAGTGAAAAAAGCATTTTCAGGATGAGTCCATAAATGCCATTTACAATTATTGTCCCATTCAACATTGCAGCTCTCCCACCATCCTATAATTAGTTCATGTTCAAGCAGAAATGTCATCTACTTCACTGTTATTACAGCTCCTCTCTACATTTGACACTTACTTCCCCAGTGATTCAATTGCTCTAAAACAGAATTTAGTGAATCCATATTTAGAGCAGCACCAAAGAAACCTATATTTTAACACTGGCTATCTACCTCGGAAAGAAAGCAGCATAGAGAGTGCAAGTACTATAGCTGGGGAAGTCTGGTCACTCGGAGTTTGAATTTAAGATTTGCCACGACCACTAATACCATATGAAGGTAGCATAAATCAGTTGGTGTTTCGGGCTAATCAAGATTAGTCTCATCACAAAATAAGCAGAGGGTGTTGTCCTGAGCTCTGAGACCAAATAAAAGGTACATAATTAGGGAGCTAGCGTAATTCAAAATCATGCCCACGAAACCAAGTACCAAGAAACACAAGAGATATTTGTTACCCTTGAACAGGTCTTTCTACAACGGCTTGTTTAAAGGAACTTTTCTCTATACTCCTATAACCACACCACTCAACGGGGATACACATATGTCAAAGCCACTAACACAGTGCCTGGTGCATACCAGACTGAAGAAACGGTAGGTGGTCTCAAACAGTCTAACTATAACTTTACTGTTCTGGTCCAACTTCTGAAATCAATGCAGCAAGGAACTAAAATGAACAAAGAATTTGTAGGCTGAAGCAACTGAGTGTTACAAAAGTGCAAAGGGACCCAGAATATAGCCACACATTCACTTCTTCCTGTTTGCTCCTTTGAAGTTTGAGGAAAGAACAATCTTGCCAGAATCCCTATATTTGCATAGAAAAAATGCATCCATCCATCTAACTGAAGATGCAACATAGTCTTCTCATAATCCTGCCCCAACGCACCATGGCAGTTGCTGAAAGGACAGTGCACTGGACAACAGCCCATCTTGTCCGGGAAGCAGGGAAAGCCAGTGTTTACATCCAAAGCATGCTTTCTGAACTCCTACTACGTGCCTGGCGCAGGCCTAGGAGCTGGGAATATAAAGATGCATCAGCTAGCCCTTGTCCTTGAGGATCTCAATATAAGGGGAGACAGAGACGAGTAACCCATAAACGGCACACTGGGATGAGCTACAGCAGAAATAGCTCTAACTCCGATGGGTCTCCTAGCAAGGCAATTCATATCGCCTACTCAAAGACTAAATTAAATTATTCCATTATTCCCAAGAACTTGCGAAGGGATGGAGGGGTTCGTTCCAACAATTGCTGATGCCCACTTGTGCCCGTCTTCGCGCTGGTCGCTGAGAACGCAGTGGTAGGTCAGAGCCGTCCCTGCCCTCAGGGAGCTCCCAGTCTGCGAGAGACAGACTAGGACCGCACCGGGGATGCAGCAACGACAGAGGGATGCGGGGCTCTGAGACTGGGCTGGGGCCGGGAAGCCAGCTCGTGCGCGCTCGGGACAGAGAGCAGGGGGGCAGGTACGGTGCTCCGCAAGAGCACCAGGCGCTCAGTCAGGAGTTGGGGTAAGTTCTGGGCCAAGGCTCCGAAGCGCCCCAGCAACCAGCTGATTGCCCGAGGAGCTACCTACGCGAGCGCCCCAGAGCCCCCAGTTTCCTCAGTTCCTGGGCCCGGGCTCCAGGCTCCTCCACACGCCGCTCGGCCCGACGGACAGTTCTCCCTCAGTCAGACCCGGGGTGTCTGAGCCGTTCGGCTCACTGCCAGAAGTGAGCCGCCATGCTGGCCCAGGCCAGGCCAGGCCAGGCCACCCCAGTCCTGGTCGCCCCGCCACTCACCAGGTCGGGCAGTCGAACAGCGGGAGGTTAGAGCCGGAGTTCGCGGCTGCCGCCATCTTGCGTCTCCCCCTCCCATTTGGCGGGCCCGAAGCACGCCGGGAAACTGGAAGACTCAGAGGGGAGAGGCGGCATCCCAGCAGCCTGTGCATGCGCGCGCGCGCGCGTACACGCACACACGCACGCACGCTCGCACAGGGCCTTCCAGTGGCGGGGGAGACTGGGGTCTGAGTTTGAGATGCTTTTCAGTGTTTGAGAGAGTTGGCGTTTTCTGGAAGAGTCTCCGGAGGCTAGGGCTTTCCTTGGCCGGGAGATGTCTTGAGGAAAAGGAGCTTGTAAGGAGAGGTAGCGGTCTTCCCCAACGTTCTCCTGCAAACACGCTCCTGGGCTCTAAAATCTTGCAACTCCATCCTTGCTCCGGGCTTACAGCGTTAGCCTTTCCACCTGTCTGGAAAGAAGCTAGAGGGCGGAGCTCAGAGGTTGGAGGGATCACTCATTCTGTTTCTCCTCCTTGGGCGCTTCTCGGCCGTGTTGCATGCCGCCTCCTCATTTCCCCTTCCTAATCTAAATCTGGGCCTTGAGGGCTTCTGTAGATTATCTGGGAAGCTGCTTTAGGGGGTCCTCTAGGCTATTTATGAAAACTCTGCACAAACTGCAGCCAGGAGCGGACCCAATCAGAAGGCAGGCGTCCAAATCTTCAATGTGCGTGAATGAAATGGTTAATCGAGTTGTGGTCCCTTTGGATTTTTAAGTTTTGGTCATAATGACTAGATCATGTAAGGAAGCATTAGGATTCAGGCCTGCCCTAGGCCAACAGCTGGCTGAAAGAGACCATCAGCAGGGCCTCTGGTTGTAATAGCTTTGTCTATTGAGTGCTTCCTTATCTGGATAAGCATGTATTTTATATGGGTCTCTCATTTAAACCTCACAACACTGAGATGGGTATTGTGATCCCTGAGGAGAGGCTCGGAGAGACTGAGTTGCCCACCCTCACCCTAGAACAAGTGAGTGGGATTCAAACCTAAATCTGTACAATGCCAAAGGCCATGCTCTTTAGTCACCACTCTCTCTCACACTTATGTTGGCACCATATTTATTATTAGCATGCAACTGATGCCCAACACTTTACATAACTTTTGCAGAAAACATAGGATTATCTGATCTGGTGTTTTTTCTTTTTTAAAGAAACCAATTGCAAAATTATTGTTCATCCAGAAATAGGCACTGCACAGCAAGTTCTCTCTTTCTATGATGGAGTTCTTTTCTTGATTACCTGCTACTGGTCCTCTAGATTTTAAATCGAACATCAGCCTGTTTGAAAGATTTGGCCCTTGGTGACATCTCCAGGCATCAAAACTGTAGCATAGTATTAACTTGGAATTTAAAATTATCAACTCTTAGGCAGGTAGGAGAATCAGCTTTTCCTCTGGCCTTCAAAAGCAAAATAAACTCATCTAATAAGGATGTTAACTGATCAGATGACTTATTAAATGACCTGTTAATATGCTCCTTTCCAGCCTTGTGATTCCAAAGAAAGACTGGGCTTTGGGAAAAATACAAATTCTAAACTTGGTTTCAAGAAAACAGGCTATGGCTCCCTCCTTTGAGCACAAGGACGTGATTCTTGAGAAGGAATTAAAGTCTCAACAGTGTTTTGAGTGTAATAGAAGAGAACCAGGTACTTTTATCTACAGAGATTGTTCAGGCCTTTGAAGTTCCATGCCCTTTTCAGGCCTGAGGTGGTGTTGAAGCCCTTTCTAGCTATCAGTGACCTGACAACATCTTACATCAACTTTGCCTTTTAATTTCTCAGCTTCTGTGTGTGGTCCATTATTTAATCCCTTCTAGTGCTGATTATACACCCACGAAACCTAAAGCTATATTCTTACCCTTATAATTCTTTACTCCTTGGCCATGTTCCCTGTTTCCAGCACAGCTGATACTCACACTGGTCTGTGATGTAATGGCACCTTACACTTACCTACGCCTTATAAAGCAAAATGCTCTTTGTTTGGGCGCCCATGATGTCAGTATAGATCAGCAAACTGGAGGGCAGCAGTCTGGGCCCTTAGCATTTTGAAACAGAAAGACTGATGGGCTGGGTGCCTTTGGATTTTGGTATCTCAACAAAGATTAATTTTGTAGACTTTGAGGCTTTCTTAGAATAGAATCTAAAGACATTAGGAGCACAGTTTTTGTCAGAAAACTTTCTTAAAACATCTTTGATATATGAGTGATCAAATAGAGACACTGAAAAGATTGTGTGTGTGTGTATCGACAGTGTGAGCAGGTGGCTGCTTTTAGCAGGGCGGTGAATGAAAAGTTCACAAGGTGCTGATGGAAGAAAAGATGTTCCTGAAAACTTGGGTAGAAATTGCTACTACTACAGGTTTTTAGAGAAAGCTTCGTGAAAGAGGTGGTGCGCAGGACAGTTTATATCAATGATGCATGGCGACACTGTATAGCATCTAAAGGTGTGGTTTTGAAGTCTGAGTGCTTGAGATCAAATCCTGGCTCCAACAGTCCCAAATTGTGTGTCCATGGGCAGGTTGCTTATTTACTATGCTTCAAGTTCCTAATCCATAAAAAGGGGAAAAGAAAAATACATCTCCTAGATGGTTTTGTGGGTATAAGATAATAAATGTAAAATGTAAAACACAACATTTAGCATAGTAAATTGCTGGTAGGAAGGGCTCAAACATTACCTTACAAATGACCATTCGCATGCAGAGCACTTCCTCAAGCCTATAAATTCCTGTATTAGACTGCTACTCCTGGCCTCAGCTTCTTCAGTTATAAAGTGATGGGGCTAGTAGAGATGAGTGGTTCACAAATGTTAGAGATGTCATGGACCAGAAAAAAAAGTAATAGAGGAGTATCAACTTTTATTTTGCCAACTAAGGAGATTTAAAAATGAACACTGCCATCTAACATCACCATATTTTCATTTTTATAATCTTGAAATATCCTTTTTAAAAAGTTGGAAGGTCAGGGGCCGGGCCCTATGGCTGAGTGCTTACGTTTGCACACTCTACTTCAGTGGCCTGGGGTTTCGCTGGTTCGGATCCTGGGCGCGGACATGGCACCGCTCATCAGGCCACGCTGAGGCGGTGTCCCACATAGCACAACCAGAGGCACTCACAACTAGAATATACAACTATGTACTGGGGGGCTTTGGGGAGAAGAAAAAAAAAAAGATTGGCAACAGTTGTTAGCTCAGGTGCCAGTCATAAAAAGTTGGAAGGTCATTAGCTCAGACTCAAAGATGGTACTTTAAAAAGCCCACTACATCATTTTTCTCATTTCTCCATGGACTGGTAAAAACTTGGTCCTTAGTCACACTCCAACATTAAAAATTCTCTTATTTCAAGTTTATTCTTTAAAAATTAAGTGCTAAGACTGTCAAACAAGTTTCACTTTGGATAAGTATTAAAATGAACTACTCAGTTGGCCTAAAAGTAGAATTGGGGGTTAGGAATCAAAACCTTTCAAACTAATTACTGGTTAATTGGAAATTCTAAAGTAGTTGTATTTCATAGTGCTAGAAAGCAATACTGAAAAATCCTTTGAAACCCAGGGATACTAAACATGCTTAGAAAAGCAGGAAGGAAGCAGGTGATTCCTAGGAATCCTAGTCCTAGGAAACAGGATAGAATGAAATATGAGTTGGGTTCTAGTCTGCATTTAGTGACCAAAAGCAAAAGCTTCATCCTCATGAATGAGGACAACCTCTGAATAGGAGGGAAAAAAACTGAATAGGGGAGGCTCAGGGTGTTTACTTTGTACTGATTGAATGCTAATTGCATTTTGATATTTTTGCCCAATGGTACAAAGCAGTGTATCACCACCCCTTAGCAAAACAAACGAAAAACTGCCCTGGGAGCATCAGATCAGCAGGTAGCAAGTTCTTGTTCTGAAACATTCCCAGATGATGTGGCCAGTGTGATATTATTTCTACTTTACCCTATGCAGTACTACAGTTTTAATTCACTTGAAGAGAGAATGCTAGATCTGCCCAGTACTTCTAGAACATTCCATCAAGGAAAGAGAAAAGGGGAAGAGAAAAGGAAAGGAATAGACAGGCAAATATAGAATTTGTATGTTCAGACCAAACCCCTGTGTTCCTTATATTCAGAGAATTTTATCATAGAAGAGAGCTATTGAGAAAACTTGGGGCTTATGGGTTAAATGACTTGTGCAAATACCTGCAGCAAGTTAATGGCAGAGCTAAGATTCTCCAGGCCGTCTGTACCCCAGTCTAGTTTTTGACCTCCAAACCAATGGCTCTCAAACACGGTTACACACAAGAATTATCTGGAGCTCTTCAAAGTCCCTATGCCCGGCTATACTCCAAACTAACTAAATTAGAATTTTGGGGCCGGCCCGGTGGCACAGCAGTTAAGTGCACATGTTCCGCTTCAGTGGCCCAGGGTTCAACAGTTCCGATCTCGGGTGCGGACATGGCACTACTTGGCACGCCATGCAGTAGCAGGCGTCCCACATATAACGTGGAGGAAGATGGGCACAGATGTTAGCTTAGGGCCCGCCTTCCTCAGCAAAAAGAGGAGGATTGGCAGCAGATGTTAGCTCAGGGCTAATCTTCCAAAAAAGAAAAAGAATTTTGTGGCAGGGGCACCTAGGTAGGTATCGGTATTTTTTTAGTTTCTAATGTGAAGCCATGGTTAAGAACCACTGTCCCAGACCATGGTGCCCCCAAAGATGAACAGAGTACACATAAGGAGGATTCTGTGAACAGGTTTATTAGGACCATCTAGCAGAACCTCTTGGCAACTACCACAAATTCCAAGCCATTCAAATTCCAGGCCAAGGCCATATTTGCTACCCATGACCACTATTACCACCACCATTAGATTACAGAGTATGTCTTACAGAACAGAACTATGGTGGCTTCAAGTTACCCAAACTGAAATCGTTTTTCACAACCAAGACTTTTTTCTTGCCTGGAATGGTACAAATGATGTATCCAAGTCCAGCTGTGGACTTGGAGCTGAAGGGGCAGTGATCATAGAACCAAGGAATTAGCTCTGAAGCTGCTGCATGGGCTACTGTGACAGCCCAATAGCTCCATCTTGGTTTTCAAGGAAAGGACCACAGTAGTGCCTATTCTACCACCAAATCAAGTCACCTGATCGCCAGTCTTCTTGCAGGTCTCAATTTTTCTCCGGATAGCGCATTACCTAATATCTATCACATTAGCATGTTAACTCATAAAACCTTACTACAAAAGCTTTTAAAATGTTTATTTGTATTAAGTGGGTGGAATGGTAAAGAATGTAAAGAAACTTATGCGTTTGGGCCCTTGTTTCCCTGTTGTTCACATTAGTTGAGTAAAAGATTAAGTAACATCAAAGGGAGTGGAAGAAATGAATATAAATATATCCAGGGTAGCCAAATCCTCTAATTCACTAAAGGATGAACTGAAATTGTTGGCCTAATTCACATTTATGTGAGAGCCTAAAGAAATTATTCTCTTTAACTGCTCTAGACCTGTGAAAAAGGGAAGTGGACAACATTTATATTACAAGACAGCAATCTTTTATTGAAACATTTTTTGTCTAAAACTATGCACGGAGAGATTAATCTCTTGTTCATAAATTAGGATAAATCTAACATCACTATTCCAAACTAGTATTATGTACAAAAATGAACCTTTTCTTTGCTTTATCAGCAGGTTCACAGGACTAAATTTTAAACCAACTTCAGACTAGCTTTTAAAAGCAACCCTTGTAGGACAGGGGGCAGCCTTTTGACAGTAAGTAACATTGATCATTCACCAGGAATGTAGAAACACAACTGAACAACAATAACAAAAAGATTAAATCATTCCAAACAATTCCTATTTGCTTGCCAAAAGCATGCTTTGTCTAATTCTCCCTTTCTATACAGACAGGTGGGAGACGGACCTCATAGAGAATAGTAGTGTTAATTAAATTAAACTTTTCAAAAGTGAGTAAGATGTTTTAGTGTGTATATGGGTGAAGTGCTGTGGATGACACTAGCAGATAATAAAGTAAACTTTAAACCCAGATTAATATGTACCCCAACGACTGGCCAGCTCCAATAAATACTTCTCATTTAATCGGATCACGTGTGCAATTTTTTACTTTCCAGTTAAATACACTGCCAAAATCTTTCAAAGCAGATAAAGAATAGGTTTCTTAAAAATTCAAATTAAAATGTTAAAGAATAAAAATTGCTGGCTTATTATACAGTCTGACAGACTCCAATATGCTGGGTGCCAGAAAGTAATTCTATCTCAGTTGCTAGTAAAAAGATAAATCTTGTACACATAAAAAGACAATATTACAAGACTGTAGTGTCACCTGTCAAAACAAGAATATCTAGAATGGAATTTTCAGTAGATACTTGGGATGAAGGCTAATTAGAATGCAAGAGAAAGCAAATCCATATAAATTAATTCCTAATTTGAGAAATCAATAAAATGTACACATAAACTGATAAATACTGTCTCCATAGGTCACTAATTCCAAGGACTAGTTAGTAGTTAGTTTCTAACTAAATTATTACAGGACGTTCTGGTGTATGCTCTCTTCTTGTGATCAGTTTGTTCTGGCAAGACTCCAACAAGCTCTTGCCCTCGAAAACAGCTCCGCGGGAGAAGGCTCTGAGGCAAGCACTTCATTTATTAACTAGGCACAAAGTAAGTACCAAGATTACAATAATCACTGACAGGACAAGCACCAGGATACAGATCTTCTTGCGAGACTTTTTCTGAGGAGAGAAATATGTAAAGAAGACACTCATGAAACAAGTAAAATTTTTTATATCTAAGACTCAAAGAGTGCTTCGTAAATCTGCCTCCTGGTAATTCAGAATTAACTCTATCCACGCATGAATATGCAGACACTTTCCCAAAATCTCAAAAGTTACCAGCACTAGGCAGTAGTGCGAGTTCTAATGCCAGGCTCCCAAATACAATTTTGCAAAGGAACTGTTTATACCTATACTACTAGCCATTATTTGCAATAAGTTATTTGTGCATGTGTATTTTAAAGAAGTTTTATAACTATTATAAAATTTAATGTTCACTGTAAAAAATACAGACAAGCAGAAAGAAGAGAAAATAATCACCCACGGATAAAACTGTTGACATTTTGATTGTATTTCCTTCTCATCTTTTGTCTATGCATATTGTCATTTGACATAATTGGGATCATACTGTATCAGTTTGATGTTTTTCTGACTTAACATTTTAGCATAAAAATTTTATTATAAACTCTTCATAAACATCTCTTTTAATTCCCACATAATATGTCATTGAGTGGATATATGTAATTTCCTTAATTGTTCCTTTACTGTTAGATACTAAAGTCATCACTGGGTTTTTAAAAGGAAATACTATTATTAAATACAAGTTTCTTTAAGAACATTCCCATGTAAACCACAGATACCCTAGGAACATGGAAAATGACTGAAATGCTAGGTATTTCTAAAAAGCCATGCAACACCAAATTGAGGAGAAATGAGATGGACCTCATTCTCAATATCTGTACACTGAGATAAAGACCCAGATAAGTCATAAAACCAGAGTTTCAACTAACATGTAGAAGAATATCACTTTATAGAAAGTAGAATGATTAACCCCTATTTATTCATAGATAAATAACCCCAAAATGATAAACCCCTATTTATTCATAAATAAATAGCAGATGGAGTTGATTCTATGTCCATTCTCTGTGACAACAGTCAACAAAGTATCTGCAAAGTCCTCCTTTGTACCTACTACTATCCTAATTGAAACAAATTTTAGCTGTTCAGGATATAAAATTAGCCTTATACCAGATTTAGCTAACATGTAGCTTATGGGGTTAGCTTTGTAGCTAAGAAGCTTTTAGGAAAGTTTATTCAAGGTTTGATGCCTTTCCTCTCTGCAAAGGAAAATGCTAAAAATGGAATTGGGACTGCAGTTATGACTACTTGCCTCCAGCTTAAGCCTAAGCAAAAGCCTGCAGCTGTTCTCAATGTGTCAGTGTACTCTGATGGCCCATAAAGTCTGCAGCACAGAGTGGCTTTTTTTGGTACCTGCTTTTACCTGATAGTAAGCAGCTTGCTGTAACTGATCAGTGGCTCTTTCTACATGTACCTCTGAGCTTTCCACATTGGCTTCTATGCTATCTGCAAAAAAGAAGGACAGTGGATGTTTTACCACACTCACATGTTTCAAGACAGCAAACTGACTTCTGATGTTAGGGGTCCTGGTTTCTCCACCACCATTCCAACTATCCAGCCATGAAATCAAAAGTTACTAATTCCCTGAGAGAACAGCCCTATTCTTTGGAAATAAATACTGAAGTATTTGGGGGTAAAGGGTTATGAAATACACAACTCATCCACAACTGGTTCAGAAAAAGTTATGTATATACATATAGAGAGAGAAGGAGTGAGAGTAAATAAAAAGCAAATGGGCTAGAATGTTAACAAGAGATAAATCTGGGTAAAGGTTACAAAGAAGTTCCTTGTAGTATTTTTATTTTTGTAATTGTTTATAAACTTGAAATTATTTCCAAATAAAAAGCTTAAAAAAAAGAGTTACTAATCCTATAACTGTGCAAGTTTCTGGAGAGAAAAACTGGGAAGCTGACAGCTATTTCCCTAAACAGCCAAAGATTTACCAAGAGGCTATGGCAAGTGAATGGAGCTGAGCATTCATGGAGGCCTCACTTTAACTTTTACATTTGACAACTTAAGAAAACTGCTAAGAAAATGAATTTAATAATTTTTAAATGGCATTCCTAAATTCCTAAGACACATCTTACTGACTTTTTTGCACACAAACACTATCAACTCACCTGTATGTTAAAGGTATCAATAATACATACCAATCAGATCACCCTGGTCATGGATCATCATGGCCAAATCTTTAAATATCTGATTGACATCCAAAATGTCAGCCTAAGGAACACAAAAAACAATTAACTAACATTAAGCAACATGTTAGAAGATTCATTTCCTCTACTTACCTAAAGTTTTGGCTATTAACATATGTGTTTTTAAGGCTTAGATATCATGCTTCCTCCATGAACGTAAAATGAAAATAAAGATAATCATTAACATTTACTAAATGCCAGCCCTGGTGGTATAGGGGTTAAGATTCTATGCTCTCATTGCCAAGATCCAGGTTCCTCTCCTGATCAGAGAACCACATCACTCGTCTGTTGGTTGTCTTACTGTGGCAGCCATGTGTTGCTGTGATGCTGAAAACTATGCCACTGGTATTTCAAATACCAGCAGGGTCACCCATGGTCAACAGGTTTCAGCGTAGCTTACAGACTAAGACAGATTAGGAAGAAGGACCCGGACACCCACTTCCAAATAAATTCACCACGAAGCAGGAGTGCATTGCCTGACATAGCAACAGGAGGTGAGAGGATGGTGCAAAAAGACCAGGCAGGGTTCTACTCTGCTGTACACAGGGTCACCAGGGGTTGGAATCAACTCAATGGCACTAACAACAAAAGTGCCTACTATATGCCAAGTACTATACCAGGTAGGTAATTAAAAGCACAGACTCTTGGAGCCTGTCAGCTATAGAGAGCCCATAGTCTTGCTGTGTGACCTTAATCTTCCACAGTCTTGTTATGCAACCTGAAGTTAAGAACTTCTCTGGACTCTCCCCTCTAAAATGTGGATAATGACAGTACCCATCTCATAGGGTTTCAGAAGTAGTAAATAAATTAATATATTTAAAATTCTTAGAACTGTGCAATAAGCACTTCATAAGTGTTAGCTATTATTAACTATTACTTAACTTAATTGGTCCTCATGACAACTCAATGAGACATATTATCCCCATTCTACAGAAAAAAAAATTGGGGCTCAGAGAGGTTTAATGACTGTCTTTTCCAAGGTCTCACAGCTAACAAGTGGCAGAACTGTGAATTAAAAATTCATGATGTTTTCATTATGTTACCACGCCTCAATGATACTTAAAATTAATCATTCAGTTACTCTATGAAGTAAGTTATCTTTGAGGATAAGGAGGCACAGAGAGGTTATGTAACTTATCTAGTCACATAGCACCTCAGTGAGGAAACTGAGCATGGCAGCCAGGATTATATCTCTAAAGCCCATGCTCTTTCAATTGCAATACACTGCCTCTCAGAATGCTACGATAAAAAACGATGCCTTGCCAGCAATGACTTCCTACTCAGAACTTGGCAAGAACAGTTCTTGCCAGCATCTCAATTACTTGCTAAGAGTCTACCGTAGTTGGAACAGTCTGCTAGTTGCTGGGGACTTGACTTGGCAAGCCCCTAAGGATGGGGTCTGGTGGCCAGGGAAAGCAACCTTGTGATTAGAGGAGGGGAGGGAGGCTGGAGGTTGAACCAATCACCAATGGCCAATGATTTAATCAATCATGCCCTCGCAATGAAGCCTCCATAAAAATCCTAAACGATGGGGTTCAGAGAGCTTCTGCGCTGGTGAAGGTGCTGAGAGAATGGTGCGCCTGGAGATGGCATGGAAGCTCTGCCCCCTTCCCACACACCTTGCCTTATGCATCTCTTCCCTCTGGCTGTTCCCGAGTTGTATCCTTTTATAGTAAACCGGTACTCATGGAAGTAAATTGTTTTCCTGAGGTCTGTGAGCTGCTCTAGCAAATTAATCAAACCCAAGGAGGAGGTCATGGGAACCTCCAATTTATGGCCTGTCAGTCAGAAGCACAGGGGACAACCTGGACTTGCAACTGGCGTCTGAGGTGGTGGGGAGGAGCTCAGTCTTATGGGACCGAACCCTTAACCTGTGGGATCTGATGCTAACTCCAGGTAATGTCAGAATCTAGTTAAATTGAAGGACATCCAGCTGGTGTTGCAGAATTGCTTGATGTGGAAAAACCCACACATTGTTGGCCCGAAGTACCAGATGTGTAGTGTGAGAGTAGAGGAGACACACAGGAGTTTGTTTTTTTCCCCATTAGAATTGTATGTTAGATGTAAGAAATGACTGGATATGAAAATTGAGCCCCGGCTAAAGAATTTGAACTTAATTCTGTTAAATGGGAAGTGCCCATTACATTCCTAAGACCCACTATGCTACACTCCTTTCCTTAACTCCACGTCTCACTCTACTCTCTGCTATAACAGCATTTCTAATTTAGAGAACCAAGTCCATGATTACTAGCAGGAGGTGAGTAAGAGAAAAGATATGACATCTTTGCAGGCAATAAAATAATCAAACTTGAGGAGGAACTGTCCCATCTAAAAACAGACGCTGATGGGCTCTAGGGCAGTGGGTCACAACCCTGACTGCACATGATAATCACCTAGGAAGTTTGTAAAAAACTTCTCCATGCCCAGGGCCTCTTGTAGATATTTTTACACCATTTTTAACCTACAAAAAAATAGGCATTTCATACAGTCCAAACTAATAATTAGTGGGTGGGGAAGGAGAGCTGCGGTATTTAAAAAAAAATCTCCAAGTGATTCTAATGTGCAGCCAGGATTCAAAACCACTGCCACAGATGAAGGTCAAGGAAGAGCTCCAAGTTTCTCCTCTCCACAGCCGCCTCCTCCCCACTGTCCCCCAGGGATGGCAATGAAGCCTCCATAAAAATTCTTCTGCCTCCATGGAGGAGAAAACTACTCAGATTTAAGGATATTTTATGGGTCATTGTGTCACCGACTAATTACCCCAAGAAACTCAAGGGTGGGGTTGGATATTTTAACTGTTTTTCCAAATTGCTCTTTTTCCTTTTGTTATGTGAAGGAGATGCAATCACCAACCACCCTGAACCAGACCAAGCCTCACCAGGAGAGCTACACCTGTGACCTTTGCCTCATTTTTAATGCTAAGATCTCCCCAGGAGGAGCTTAGGCCTTATTACCATAACCTGCAGTGTATGTGGAAGCATGTTTTCCAACTGAGCCTGCTCAAGCGAATACCCACCTCTCCCTTTTGAATATTCATTCCCCATCGGAAATAAACGTTCCTGCTTCCCTTTGTTCCGGGACGCACGACTTTGGAAATGATTCCTCATGGTCTCCTATTTGCTGCAAATATACTTTGTGAGACAACTACTTCTGGTGTAGAGTCTGGTTTAAATTGCCAGGAGGGAACCCACTTTGGTTCAGTAACAACTGTGCAAAGTTAAAGTTGGAAATTCAGGTCAAGAAAGACCTCTCCCACAACCCCCACCTCAAAAACTATTCCTATTTCTCTGACTCACTGAAGTGCTATCCACAACTTGGGACTGGACATTGGGATGCACGAAAATGGAGCAAACCTTCTGGCCTGCCTTTATTCTGAGCTATTCAGACTAAACAAAGGGGCTCTCCACAGACCCCTCCTAACCTAGAGGTGGCAGTGAAGTCTGGGGGCAAAGGCTTAATGAGCAATAAAATATTTGTTTGCCTTGCTCTGTTCTCCATGCATATTCTCATGGAGACTCGTATCACCATAAGATGCGGTGATTGAGGAAAGGATTTGGCTATTCTTGGGCACCATGGCCAATCCCATCACAAGAGTAGTTCAAATTCACCATTGAGACCTAACATGCAAATCACACAACTCATTTCCTACTTTTTCATAACCACCAAGAGAAAATCCAGGTGGATTAGAGAGTGCAGATATATTGAGTCAAACAAAAGCCACGGGCTGGCTCTCACCTCCAGCTGCCGAATCGCTGTTTCCCTCTCTTTAATAAGTTCCAGATCCTGCTCAGTGATGGCCACCTCATCCTCCTGGCTCTGCATCTGGTTCCACTCCTCATGGCTGCAGGGAGACAAGCACACTAGCTGATTCCTCTTCTCTAAAGTGTGTCTGAGCCATATCTACAACACCCCTACTGCAGCAGAGCCTCTGCAGAGACCTTCCCAGGGCTCCAGCCCCTTGGATAGCAATACCAAGTTCCCGAGGGCCACTTTCCTTCATATCCAGAGGCAAAAAGCTGATAACACCAAGAAAACAAAGGCTCGCCTTTCTTGGGCAAAACTGAGATGAAGGAGAATTATGAGGGACAGGACTCCTTGCTGTTTCCATGGAGGGGTACACTCTGCAATCTTGCTATGGCTTGCTAGATGAGAAAAGCAGGCAGAGATTTGAAGTTAATGAAGTATACTGGCCCATTCTCTTCCAGGGCACTCTCCAAGTGCAAGCTGTGTTGGTGTCTTGGGTACTAAATAGGTGGAGGAGAGCAGGCTAAGTGACCTGTCAGTGCTGCGCCAAGTAGTCCAACAGAATCACATGTCCTGGTTTTCAGGAATCTTCTTGAGGTTATCCTTTGGGTTTAATGCCTCTTAACAGATAACTAAAGTAAAAAGCTAATGAAGTGTTGTAACTCTCCTTTTCAGGTACCATATTTAGAAGAAACGCATACAACATACTGTACTAGACATGAAGCACTTTGAAAATCCAGTATTCAGCATTTTTCCAACAGTATGCATAAATCACACATCATCTCCACAATATTTAAAGAATTTCCTCCATGTGCTGGAGATACAAAACTACGTAAGACAGCACCTCAGGCCTCTGAGGTGCTCACAGTATAGCGGGGGAAACATACATATCTATGATTAAACATTTTAAGTTTTGAACTAATACCACAAATATATTTCTATGGAATTAGTTAATTCAGTTTGGAGAAGTTAAGAAAGGAGACATCTTTCAGACACAAATTGTCTGCTTTTTCTGTTAATACTCCTAGAAGGATGGGTTGCCTCCATTTTAGAGATGAGAAGCAAGAGACCCAAGAACTCTGAAGAACTTAAAGCTGAATTAGACATAAAATGATTTAGACCTCCTAATCTGAAGATTTGTGGGTTCGTACTTATTCCTAGTGAACCTGGCCTTCTCCCCAACACACAGACATTAGGGGTTTCTTGGAATTTTTTATTTACTTTGAAATTATTCCTTCTATAATTCAAAGATCTTGGAAAAGTCCACAGTTTTGACTTTTTTATTTGGTGGATTGTAAGTTACCCACTCCAGGTCTTCCTTTATTTTTCCTCCTTTTGCTCATTGATTGTTTAAATTAAAAGTAAGTATAAACTATAGAATCCTATCTCAACTATCCAGCAGGCTATATGAATAATTTCTTTACCTGTCAAATGAGACGAGCTGCTCCTCTCTTTGCCTCTCCTCGGCCTAGAAAGCAGATGGCATTATTGCTGCTGTTATCCAGAAACATGTCACAGACAGACACACAAAACAATGGCTTCCTTTAGCTACAATATAAAGAAGCAACATCCCTTGGCTCCAACAGGATCTGTTAAGACGCCACAGGGCTCTGGCCATCTGTCTCGACTAGGAAATGGGTGTGAAGTAGTTGAAAGCGAGTCGGCATTCCAGTTTGGGCTCAGAACAGAAACCATACTGAACAGGATGGAGAGAACATGGGCAGGAGAGAGGAATAAAAAATAATAATAATGATAACCTATTTTAAAATTTGGAGGGAGGTGGATTAAGGGAAAGAGTTGAAAACTTGCAAGGAAACATTTTTAAAACATGCAAAGAGTTTTAAAAATGTACATTTATAGTACATTAGGTAGAAAAGTGGCAAACTCACTGCAAAAATCAGTCTAAGGCATTTTTAGTTTTGTGATTTAAAAACTAAGAAAAAACGTTAAAAGCGTAATCTATTATTTTTTTCCCTTCTTCTTCTCCTCAAAGCCTCCCAGTACATAGCTGTCTATTCTAGTTGTAGGTCCTTCTAGTTGTGGCATGTGGGATGCTGCCTCAGCATGGCCTGATGAGTGGCGCCATGTCCGTGCCCAGGATCCGAACTGGCGAAACCCTGGGCCAGTGAAGCACAGCATGCGAACCTAACCACTCAGCCACAGGGCCAGCCCCCTATTATCATTTTTAAAAAGCTTTCCCTTTTTATAATAGCAATGATTAAAAGTAAAAGCAAAATGAAGAACATTTCAAAATTCTACCCATCCAGAGGAACACTGTTTTTTTTTTTTAATTTTTACTTTTTCCCCAGATCAAGAAACAAAACACTGCTAGCGTTCGAAAGCCTATCTCAGTGCCCTTCTCCAATTACAACCCCCTCTCTCTCGTTTAAATTAAACATTATTCTGACTTTATGTTAATCATTTTCTTGCATTTCTAAAATAGTGGTATGCATCCCTTTTTTTTTTTCTTGGTTATGAAGATTGGCCTGAGCTAACATCTGTCGCCAATCTTTCTCTTCTTGCTTGAGGAAGATTGCTGCTGAGTTAACATCTGTGTCAATCCTCCATTTTTTTTTTAAAGATTGGCACCTGAGCTAAAATCTGTTGCCAATCTTCTTTTGTTTCCCCTTCTCCCCAAAGACTCCCAGTACATAGTTGTATATTCTAGTTGTGGGTCCTTCTAGTTCTGCTATGTGGGATGCTGCCTCAGCATGGCTTGATGAGCGATGCTATGTCCACACCCAGGAGCCAAACCCACACCACCAAAGCACAGCGTGCAAACTTAACTGCTTGGCCATGGTGCCAGCCCCAATACTCTGCTATTTTGTCTATGGGACGCTGCCACAGCATGGCTTAATGAACAATGTGTAGGTCCATGCCTGGGATCCAAATTTGCGAACCAGGGAATGCCGAAGTGGAGTACGTGAACCCAACCACTGCCACCAGGTCGACCCCTGTATCCTTATTTAATATCATTTTACCTGATTTTGAACTTTAAATGAATGGAATTATGCTGTGTGTATTCTTTCATGCTTTGATTGTATCACGCCAGATTATGCTAGATCCATGCCTGAGGCTGAGTGTAACCGTGGTTGGTTCATTTTCTTTGCTATATATCATAGTGTGTGAATATACCACAATGTATTTATTCTTCTACTTTTGGTGGACATTTGGATCTTTCCAATTTTTGACTACTGCAAACAATGCTTCTATGAACATTCTTGTACATATATACTGGTACAAACAGCCAGTTTTCTCTAGGGTAGAACTGCTGGGTCATAAAGTATGCATGTGTTCTGAACATACAGCCAAAATGTTTTCCAGCGGTTGTTCCAATTCACACTACCACCAGCCAGGTAGGAAAGTTCCTATTGCATTATATCCACAACAACCACCCTCGGTGTTCACAGAATTGTAAATTTTTGCCTGTCTTTTGGACATGAAATAGTATCTCATTGTGGTTTTAATCTTCAATTCCATGACTTTTTAAAAAGTCAATACCCTTCCATTTGTTTGACTCATTCAAAATAATACTAAGATTTTATTTGCCTTTTTCACTGTGTTGACATTTGCACTCATGGAACAAAAATAAAGGTAGATAAAACTGCTGGCACTTTAACATGAATCAAGGCAGTGGCACCGAACTGTAGGAAGATTATTGTATTCTTCATTATCACACACGGGGGGGAAAGACAGTTTGTCCTTAATGAAGCCATTAAAATGATTAATTAATTAAATCCCAACACCTCAATACATGTCTTTTTAATACTCTGTATGACGAAATGGGAAGTATACATAAAGCATTTCTGCTGCATACAGAAATACAATGTTTGGGGCCGGCCCTGTGGCCGAGTGGTTACGTTCATGTGCTCTGCTGCAGCGGCCCAGGGTTTCGCTGGTTCGGATCCTGGGTGCAGACATGGCACCATTCATCAGGCCATGTTGAGGCGGCGTCCCACATGCCACAACTAGAAGGGCCCACAACTAAATATACAACTATGTACTGGGGGGATTTGGGGAGAAAAAGCAAAAAAAAAAAAAAAAATTGGCAACAGTTGTTAGCTCAGGTGCCAATCTTTGAAAAAGAAAAAAAAAAAGAAAGAAAGAGGCCAGCCCCTCAATTTCAATTTTTAACACAATATATATCAATAGATATCATTCATACAAACGAAAGTTCTTTGGAGTCCTTAATAATTTTTAAGTGTAATGGGGTCCTGAGATCAAAAAGTTTGAGAAACAGGGCTGGCCCTGTGGCCGAGTGGTTAAGTTCGTGCGCTCCGCTGTAGGCAGCCCAGTGTTTCGTTGGTTTGAATCCTGGGCGCGGACATGGCACTGCTCATCAAACCACGCTGAGGCAGCGTCCCACATGCCACAACTAGAAGAACCCACAACGAAGAATACACAACTATGTACTGGGGGGCTTTGGGGAGAAAAAGGAAAAAAAATAAAATCTTTAAAAAAAATTAAAAAAAAGTTTGAGAAACTATTGTTTTATTGGGTTGTGTCTTTTTTATATTGATTCATGGGAATTCTGTATATATTCTGGATACTAGTCCTTTGTCAGTTATACATAGAGCAATATCTTCTCCCTGTTCGTGGTTTGTCTTTTCACATATTTACTACTTTCTTTGCTCTTTATTCCTTTCTGCTTTTCACTTACCATCTGGCATCGCCTTCCTTCTGCCTGAAGTATATTCTCTAGAATATTCTTAAGTAAGGTGTGCTGATAGCAAACTCTCTTCTGGCTGAAAATGTCTTCAATTAGTCCTCATTCCAGATATCTATTTTCACTGGGTTTAGAATCCTAGGTAGACAGTTACTGTCCTTCATAACTTTAAGGTAACACTCTGCTGCCTTTCACTGTTGCTGTTGAGAAGTCAACTGTCAATCTTACTATTGCAGCTTTGAAGGTATTCTATTGTTTCCCTGGCTATTTTTATGATTTTCTCTGTCTTTGGTGTTCTGAAGTTTCTCTCTGATGTATTAGTTGTGAATTTTTAAATTTATCCTTCTTGGGATTTGTTGGGCTTTTTGAAACTGTAGATTGATGTCTTTTGTCAGTTCTGAAACACTACCAGCCTAATGGTACAGGTACATCACCTCTTCAACTATCACCTCTGTTCTATGTCTGCTCTACTCTCATTCTGTAACTCCAATTAAAACCATGTTAGATCCTTTCACTTCATTCTCCATTTCTCATAATCTTTCTTCCCCAATAAACTTCTTAACCCTCTCCCCTACATGCTGGATAATATCTTCTAACCTATTTTCTAGTTAAACCATCCATCCATTAAGTTTTTAATTTCCGTATTATATTTTTCAATTCTAGAAAATCTTTTGACTCTCTTCCAAAGCTTTTTGTAGTTTCCTGCTTCCTGAAGATGTTTTCAAGATTTTCTTTTCTTTCTTGAAACACAATAATAATAATATAATAATAATAATAATTCTAATATGTGAAGTCTTTGTAGGTCTATTTCACCTCACTGCTGTTTCTACTAGCTCTTGTTCAGGGTTATTTGTTTATGTACTTGGTTATTTTTAACACTGTGCTGTTTATTACACTTCAAAAACTATTTGAGGGTATTCTTTCAGGACTAGGATAAAGGTGTCTAATCAGAGAGGATTTGTATTTGCTTCTGCCTGGCACCTAGGTACTCTACCAGCCCAAGACTACCTGAAGTTTGAGGCTTTTGGACCATTAAGGCAGTATGAATTCGGGCAGTAGATCTGCCTGAAGGTCACTCTGTGGTACAACGTGTTGTCTGGACTTCCCCTCCCGCCTGCCCTCCTCCACCACCGGCCCAGCTCAGTGCTAATGCAATTCTTTTGCAGTCCGCTGGAGGAAAGGAGGGCTTACCTTTGGCTCACTCATACCCTCAGGAGTCTTTTAGGGCCCAGTTTAACTTGAGGAGCACATTCTTTTAGATTCTCCACCTTGCTTGGACCTTGGGCTTTGACTTTTGTCCCCCCTCATACCATAAGGACATCAAAACTGAAGTCCAAGTTTGTCCTCAGCGAATGTACTCAGTGCAACAGCAGTGTTAGCGCTCTGCTTACCTCTATGGGCCCTCACATTCTCTTAGATTTTGACCTTAATATTTCATCGTTCTTTGATATTTTTGAGAAGTTGGGGGTTTTTTTTAATTAATTTTTTTTCCTTTTTCTCCCCGAAGTCCCCTAGTACATAGTTGTATGTATATATTTTTTTAGTTGTGGGTCCTTCTAGTTGTGGCATGTGGGATGCCACCTCAGCATGGCTTGATGAGCAGTGTCATGTCGGCGCCCAGGATCTGAACCAGTGAAACCCTGGGCTGCCGAAGCGGAGTGTGTGAACTTAACCACTCAGCCACGGGGCCAGCCCCAAGAAGTTGGGTTGTTCAAATCTAATATTTCTTAATTCTTTTCACTCCTAGAATTTGTTAATTCTGTTAATTCTTTTCAAATACTAAGTCTAGTATGTATTGTCCAAATAACACAGCCTGTTATATTCTAGGAAACAGATTAATTCTTTTTTCAAGTTTTTAATGTAAGACCAACATAACAATAAAAAAGAAAAAAGAAAATTACACATAATTCTACCTGTCACTTTTTTTAACCTTTGTGCATATTCTAGTCTTTGACCAAATGCACACACATTTTTTATATAGATTATACCAATCTGGCATTTTCACAGCAGCTAATGTCTATGTTTATTATTTGGGGGGGATAGTAAACAAAGGTTAATGGTGAAAGAGGGAAAAAACAACTTTAGGAAAGAACATCCTGAAATTTGCAAAAGTCTTCTTTCAGGAATAAACTTACAGAAAGACGAGATCCGGCTCTTGCTCTGGCAATACTCTCCTTTTCCTTTTCAGACACCCTTCTCTGCACAGCCTGGAAATTGTTTAAGGCTGCAGAGAAGTCATTCATGAGGCGTTCCTTCTGAAGTTTCTGCTGGCGCTAAGGAAATTAAACAAGAACTTGAAATTTCATATTAACCTAGATTCATTTAGTTTTAATTCGCATTAAAAGCAAAATTATACCCCCGAAAGATTTTCAACTAGGAAAATTACTATGAAATAGCCTCTCCCTTAAATTAATAAATTTGCTCTTTGCTAACTCAAATCCCTGTTATAAGCCAAGTCATAATTTTCCTTCATTCAGTCTGACAAACCTGGGCATTGGGTGTCATTTACCTTGCAGGGTAATCTCAGAGGGAACTGCAATTCAGAATTTTGGCTCCCTAGAAAATTGTAAAGCAGAATAAATATCTCTGGATTCAGACTAGATCCAAACAGAGATTTTGTGCTAAAATGTTAAAACTATATTCTTCTATACTGAGTTCACAGATGAAAACCACAGAATCATTTTCCTTTACACTGTAGTAAGGTTTAAAATCTTTGAGAACCTGAAAACTACTTTGTATAGTTACAGACTACCTTTACAAAGCTTACTGATCCTATGTCTCAAAAAACACATACTGAGAACATTTGCCATGTGCTAAGAACACAGAAGTAAAAACTCACCCGAACTCAAACAGCTTGCCTTCTATTTGTAGATAAGGGATATAGACATACAAGTAACAAATCACTACAAGTAACTGTTATATCCGATTATTACCATAGGAGTTCAGAGGCAGGTAGAATCAGTAAGAACTCAAGCGGTCAAAGGTCTCAAGAGGAAGTAGACACTGAAGGGAGAGTGAGGTGTGAATAAGCAGAGAGAGAGAAGGGGCAAGGCAAACCCAGGAAGAGAGCAGCATGAGCAAAGGCATGGCAGGAGAAATTTGAAGAGGATCTATAAGTAGATAGTTTGGCTGGAACCAAAGGTTTTTTCATGAGAGCAGCTAAAAGATAAAATTGGAAAGGCACAGAAGGGGCTGACCACAGCAGGTTTTAAATGCTAAGCTAAGGAGTTTGGGATTCAACCTCTAAAGCAGAAAGAGCAATGAAGATTTCTGAGCAGGAAACGTGATGGGCAAAAAATGATAACTTAGAAAAATTAGTCTGACGGCATCTAAGATGGAGTGGGAAAAAGTAACAAGTCAAAAGGATTGCTGCAATAGTCTAGGTTTACCCTTAGGAGGATGTGGTATCAGCAACGGGAACACAAAGAAATGAATTTAAGAAAAGTTATGACTTAATGACCGGCTGTGGGGGAAGGGGAATAAAGCCAAGAATGACTCAAATTTCACACCTGGGAGAGTGACGGTACTAACAGCGAAAGCAAATTTAGATGGGGAACTTTTTTCATTTTTCTGGGATTTTTATTTTATATAAACATTGTAACAATAAGGGGGAAAAAACATTCTCCAATGTCACTATCCAAAAATACTACCTTTTAAGTTTATCATAAACATTTTCCATGTCACCATACTCTTCACAGTTATGGTCTTTGTTACATAACAGTCCATCAAGTTGATCTAGTAAATTTTATGTAAACATTCCTTCTAGATTGTTCCCACTTTTTAACTATTATGAATAAAGCTAAAGTGAGCCCTACTGTAATAGCTAATATTTATACAGTGCTTACCATGTGCAAGTACTGTTATAAATACTTTATAGAATAACTCACTCAATCCATACAATAACCTATAAATTAGGTACTATTATAGTCCCTATTTCACAGATCAGAAAACCGAGGCAAGGAGAGGTAAGTAATTAGACTAGGGTCACACAGCAACCAGCAAAGGTAGAATTTAAATCCAGGATATTTGGCTCCATAGTACATAGTTGGGTTTTTTTTAGAACTCTTTTTCCTCAGGACAAATTTGCACAAGTGGGAATAATGTCAAAAGGCACAAACTTTTCTGTGACAATAAGTATTGTCAATCAGCTTAGTTAAAGGGTTTGGGTGAAACGGGAGGAATTCAGTATAAATGAAGGCAGTATATTCAAGAGGAGATGTCAGAAAAGGAATTGGCAATATGGGCCAAGTACTTAGAGGCTTAGGAGCTAGGGGTGGAAAAAGATCTGGGGGACACGTTCATAAAGGTGACACGGAGCTCAAAAAGTAGATAAGACTCCTGAGGGAGAAAGCACAGAGTGAGAAAATTCCAGGGTCAATGGCAGAGCCTTGGGCATGCCCACTTCTAGGAAGACAGAGTTAGAGAAGGAGGCGGGGCCTCACCCTGGGGTCAGAGAAAATAGGCCAGAAAGGGATCACCAGAGTTGGGGGACAGAACATAAGGGGATCATGGAAAGAAGAAGAAAGCTTTGGTGGAGACAGGATGGAAGAGGATCAAATGACTCAGAGAAGAAAAGTGAATAACAACTCAAAAAAAGGCCACTGGTTTTGGCAACTAGAAATCACTGATGCTAGTACGTAAGTATGAAAAAAATACTGAGGTAAGTTGTGTGGTTTGATGCATGGCCAGTAGCAAAATGACAGGTGATGGGGCCAAGATTAATTAGATGAAGAAAGAATTGAAAGGGAAGAGAGTATTCAACACAGTAGGAGGAGAGGAATCGAGGAATCATATTGCACCAAAGAGAGTATGTTTGTCGATCTGTTTTGTGTTCTTAATGATCCACGATAATGGAAGGGAACAACAGCATGCGTAATCCCAAAATAACTTCTATTTGATTTTAGAATACATTAGATTCTTTTCTCTTTGGTAGCAGATTTAACTTTCTATTTATATTTTGCTTAGGTGACTACTTAACTCTTAAGTACATTCAATACTCTGTATCAGATGCTCAGACTCCTTTTTTATTACTACTACAACTATCTACAAATATTTATTCCCTAAGTGCCCAGCTGGGAAGAGGAAAGGCATAATTTGGGAACAACTTGGAGATATTGGTTGGCAAGGAGGAACTGATCCACCACTGAAATATCAGCACGAGTAACAACTAAAACAAACAGCGTTCATATGGATAACCAACAGTGATTACATTAAGATCATTTTTGTGTGTCAGGAAGATTCGCTCTGAGCCGAGATCTGTGCCAATCTTCCTCTACTCTGTATGTGGGATGCCTCCACAGCATGGCTGACGAGTGGAGGAGGTCCACACCCCGGATCCCAACCAGTGAATCCAAGCCACTGAAGCAGAGCACGAAGAACTTTAACCACTCAACCATGGGGCTCCCCCACATTACAATGACTTTTTATTGTGACTACTTTATAGCAGGAGGACAAAGCATCTAGTCTTGGTTCCTCTCTTTTGTGCAAGGGGGAGCCAAAACTCCAAAGACTGAACATATAGTACCTCGTTAAACAGCTTGCCTGGGGTGGTTAAACTAGCGATTTTCAAACTTTTTTGATGGAGACACACAGTAAGAATGTGACATCTTGAACTAGGACCATATACACACATATGTATGAAGCAAAAGTTTCATGTATCCACATTCACCCTTATCACAGGGTACCCACTCTGACATTTCTATTTTATTTCATTTTTTTTTAATGATGATCACAACACACTAAAATTATTTTATGTTCCAATAGCCACAACTCACAGAGGACCCAGGAGAGGGAAGTTGTAGGCTTCATCTTTAGAGCCATCAGAGATAGGACAGCATCATTTAAAAAGTTCAATAATAAAAAGCAATATTAGTGCCCCCCTGCCCCCCTCCCCCCCATGAATGGTATAGAAGCTAAAAGCAAAATGGAACCACAATAGGCTAAGGCGGATGAAGAAGGTTTTTCCTGCTGGAAGAGAGAGGATCTGAGGTAGACCATGAACGATAGGTAAGAGTCACGCCACAATGGAGGGGGCACATCTGACTTCAGGAATGTGTGAAGAAAAGGCACGGCATGTCAAGGGAACAACGAATGCCAACGAGAACTGTGTGTTTTTAAAGGATTTAAAAGGCCACTGAATCAAATGACCTGAAAAGAGAAACCATTTTCCCTGAGCATTTCCTCAACCCGAGACCCATGAATGACTCAGGACGGGACACGAAAGTGAGTGTAAAATATGAAAGAGAGAAATTTGATTGAAATGTATAGATACTAGATACAAAACAAACTAGGATCAAGCCTGAAAACATTAAGCTGCTAGCCAAACCCCAAGGAGATGCAAGCACTGAGATTCTCCTTCAGTTAAGCCCATTTTATTAACACAGTAATATGTAACTACTAAGAATAGCAGCGGTCATCACATAAATCGAGTACCTACTAAATGCCAGGACCTTGCAAGAACTGGTGCCTACATTCTTTCTACGATCACAACAGCCACATACCCCCATTTTACCCAGGAGGAAGTTGAGGTTTAGAGGAGGTCTACCTAGCACCAAAGGCCAAGTTATTTTTGTTTCACACGCTGCCTTTCCATGAAAAGAAAGTCCTGTCCTACTAAAAAAAAAAAAACAACCAAAAGAAAAAACCCCCAGAAAATACCAACCTGTTCTGAAGTAGACAGGGGGAGGGGCAAGGACCCTAATTCCTTCAGTAATTCATTTGTCTCCTTGGCAAGCTGATTTGTGGAGTGTTGTAACTGCTGCCTAAGAGAGAAAAGACATGTTTCAGGAGATTCTCACTTCTTGAGTGAGGGCTGTTAGTTAGCATCGGTTTGTTCCCAGAGTGTCTCACTTAGTATCTCTCAGACATCTCACAATGTGGGGAATGAAAGGGCACTGGAGGAAATGGGTTCCCAGATGCCCAGGTTCAGAAGAAAACTCCAGAAATACTACTAGTCAAACCCACTTCAAGCCTTCTTCGTGTTACTGAGTTGAAAGAACCTGCTTCAATGAAACCTGCTGATCAGATTTTAACCCTTTGGGGAGAAATGAAAAGCATATCAGCAGTTCTGATAGAAAAGAAAAGAGCAACTGCCCCCACACCTAAATCTAATCGTTCTTACGCATTGAATTCTCACAAAACTCGCACACTGAATTGCCCAGGGGTTCTGCGTGGTTCCTGTCTGTCGCAGTCCACTGACCAGCGATGGAAGCCAGGCCCCGGTGGCTGGATGAAAGGGGTGCTAAAAGCACAGCTTCCACGCCAGGGAACAACCTCCAAAGATCTACTCCCACGTTCTTGCTTAAAGCTGCTGCTTTCTCAGCTTTATTCTTGGCTCCCTACTTGTCCTTTATGCCTGACTTTCTGGCTCTTCCTTCCAAAACAAAGAACTTTTATACTGTGTAAAAATACATAAGGAATAGAGCGGGAAGGAAATTAAAGAGGGAAGAATATGTAATATATCAAATGGGATTGGAAAGTAGTGGAAACACTTTCAGTCATGGTTTCCTCTCCTAACTGGCCATTTCTACAAAGGTTTTAAGGGAGGACAGAGAAACCACACTACTAATTATTAATGTTTTTCACTGCAAAGGGGCCTCCAAGATAAAAAACAAGGGAGTCAAAAACAAGAGGGTGTCAATCAGGAGCCTGAACATCCTGGTCAGTACCAACATGTCCAGAGGAATTTCACATCTCCCTGGAAAAAGCTCAAAGTAGTAAGTCGATCTCTCACTTCACAACATCTAGGACAGGAAACAAAGAATACTGTTCAGTATATTTTAAAGACGAAGAACAGAACTTCTAAAAGCAGAAATGGAGTCAAGGAGGTATGTGATAAAAAGAATCACGAGTCCCCGTGACCAGTCCACTGTTCTCTCCTGCAGACTCCCCTTGGGTCATTCTGAATGAATTTTTCTCATATTATACAGAGTTGGAAATCCAACTAGAATAGATTAGCTCAGATCATCAGGAGTGCTGTGCCAACAAGGAGGCTCATTTATGTAGAATATAGTTTAAGAGTGGCAGGGGTCCCCTCTCTACTTCCCTAAGTTGTTCTGCTAAACTGCCCAAAGGAAGAAAAACCAGAGTTCAAGGACTTTAAGAGGCAGGGGAGATCACAACCCATTAATGTATTCTGTTGCTTCTCTCCTAGATCCAGCTATTACCTCATGTCCCACTGTCTCTCGTTCCGACTTCACTGGCCTGAAACCTAAGCCGCCACGCAGCAAGGACGTTAGGTGTGTCCTCAAAGGGCCCTCAGAGAAACCCAGCCTTGCCAGGAAGCTACTCACAGGTTTTCCTGCAGCTTGCTTGAGTCCTGCTTAGTTCCTAGTTGGCTCATCAAATTCTTTATCTGAGCAGCTGGGGAGAAGGGGGAAAAAAGGATTCATTTAAAAGGAAAATACATTCAACATGAGCACTCTCCTCAGATCACTGATTTCTCTCCACATCTGGAATAAGTACATGCACCTAACAGAAAAGCTTGCTATAATCAAAACCTTGGCATTTACATTCTACTAAAACTAATGATGAAGTTCGCCTTTCTCCTGTGGAGTAACTATGTCACTAAACAGAAGGTGGTGGTTTTGTTCATCACCCCCAAAGAACTTCCAAATTTTTCCAGACTTCCCATGGCAGTGAATAAAAACTCCATCACCTTTGGAAGGGTGTTGATACCAAATATCAATTCGCAACAATAAAAGTTTATAAATCCACTAATACACGATCATTTGTCAATAGCAAACACTTTTGGAAAGACAATGTATATTTATCATTAATAACAAGTTACAACTGACGGAGCACCTCTACGTGCCAGGCACTATATTAGGAGCTTTGTATACACTATCTTATCACTTTTCACGGCAACCATCTGAAGCAGAAATAGCTTCATTTTGCGGGTGAGGAAATACGTTTAGGGAAGTATCTTATATAAGGGTACACAATTAATAAGCAGCAGGGCAAAAATTCAGTCTCAGGTACATCCGACTCCAATGCCTGTGTTCTTTCAATGATGCTATCTATAGTCAAATATACGGTTTTGTTCAGCTAATTCTACCTTTTCCTAGATATTTTGCTAAGACTAGAATGGTCGTGTTTGACTCCTGGATGCTCAAGCCCCTAGCCCTGGACTAGGAAAGCAGAGATCCAGAGGAACTGATTATCTATCAGTAAGGAGGCACACTCTAACACCAGCCTGCCTGGGGATCTGAGCACCCCTGTCCCTCACTGATTCTGCAACAGGGATACAGCCCTAGATTTCTTCAGTGTCCCACCTTCTCTTTGCTTTTTCTGGTTGGCCAGGAGGGTGAGGAAGAATCGTTCATTCGTTCATTCACTCACCATTCACTTGTAGAGGATGGAATTTTGTTGCTTTTTAAGAGCATTCACTGTCTTCTATTACAAGTAACTGGAGTACAGAACACAATAATAGAGTATTCTTTGCCCAGCGGAAACACAGTTATCTTCAAGTTTCACTAGAACTTCAAGAGATGATATATATGGCCCCTCCAGCCAAAAGACAGTCTCCTTTGTAAGGGCCTTTCCTATCCTCTCAGGATAACGCCGAAGTTTCCCTTGTGAAAGATCAAACTACTATTTAACTGGCTTAGTGGAGGAAGATGAGGAAACCAAGGTATATCATTCGTATACATTGTAGGGACAACATATGTATACAGTTCTTCCATCTCCAATGAGAAAGAACTCTTCAGAATTTTGAATTCTAAAATTTAATTGTTCCTTATGATAGAGTCCTCTTCAGAATGACAAAATTTTGGGGTCACAGTAATAATCTTGCCCCCAATTTGGTCACCAAGAATGGTAAAAAGGCAAGCTAAAAGTTATTAAGTACCATTTACCTTACGAAAACGCTGATGTGCTAATAGCCTCTAAGTCTGAACAGAAACAACGATTAGGCAAAATCTTCTTACTGATTGCCGGGCTACACGGCCCCTCAGTTGAGACTGAGCAACATAGTCCTCGGCAGTACGCATAAGTTACTTCTCCCTAGCCAAAAATCACTGTATCAAGGTTGTTACAAAGCAAAACCTTCCGAAGTCAAGAATATATAGATTATAAGAAAATTATGATTTTCTTATTTTGAGACATTGTTTTTCTAGCAAAAATGTAACTCCCATTTTATAATGGAAATATAGGATTCAATTGATTAAAAATTTGCCTTTTGAGGGGCTGGCCCCGTGGCCGAGTGGTTAAGTTCGCGCGCTCCGCTGCAGGCGGCCCATTGTTTCGTTAGTTCGAATCCTGGGCGCGGACATGGCACTGCTCATCAGACCAAGCTGAGGCAGCGTCCCACATGCCACAACTAGAAGAACCCACAACGAAGAATACACAACTATGTACCGGGGGGCTTTGGGGAGAAAAAGGAAAAAAATAAAATCTTTAAAAAAAAAAAAAATTTGCCTTTTGACAAAGCTCCCTAAAATATATCTATTCTATTAGGTGAGAGTTACTTTTAGCTTCCTGGTTCCACAGGAAAATGTAAGCACTATTAATTACTGTATTGTGCTAAGACAGAATTATATAAGATATAAATAAACATTTTTCATCACTAATGTGGGATTTCCTTCTTATCTAAGTCAAGTGGGAATCAGGATACACTAAGCTATCAACTAGCTAGCCATACAAATAATTTATGAAAGAGGGCAGACATTAGTATTTACTGAGCATTTACCATGTGCCAGACACTGGGCTATGGACTTGACGTGGTTTAATAAAAAATACAGTTGGTCTTTGTCCCCAGTTCCTGGCACAAGCTCCTAAAACTCTTGGAATTTCCTGAGTGATAGGAGCATCTTTCATTATTCATAAAGAGCCCCCTTTCAGCACATGGAGTTTATCCTCACGAGGTGACTTAAGGCGGGGCTCCTAGATAGCCTTAGATTGCGTGGGGCTGGTCACCAGAAAGACCAAGTGATTAGAAGGTTGGAACTCTCAGCCCCACCCACCAACCTCCTGGAAGGGGAATGGGGGCAGAGGGGATGCAGACTAAGGTCTACAGGAACTCTTCAGCTAGACTCGATGAGCTTCCAGGTTGGTGAGCACATGGAGAGATGCAGGCAGAAAGTCGAGCCCAGAGGTGGCACGGAAGCTCCAAGCTCCTTCCTCTACACCTTGCCCTAGGCATCTCTTCCATCTGGCTGTTCCTGAATTATATCCTTTTATAATAAACTGGTAACCTAGCAAGTAATGTTTTCCTGAGTTCCGTGAGCCACTCTAGCAATCAATCGAACCTGAGAAAGGGGTTATAGGAATCTCCAATTCGGACTTGGAATTGGCATGGGGGGCAGTCTTGTGAGACTGAACCCTTAACCTGTGGGATCTGGTGCCAACTCCAGGTAGACAGCGTCAAAATTGAGTTAAATTGTAGGACACCCAACTGGTGTCTGGAGAATCTGAGAATTGCTTGGTGTGTGGAAAACCCACACATCTGGTGTCAGAAGTAAAGTATTGAGAGTAGAGGAAACATGGAAGGAATGTTTTCCCTTTACACTTGATAAGCATTATCTTATTTGATCCAACAACCCTTTAAATAAGCATTAATATCTTAATATTACAGATGGGCACGCCGAGGCTCACGACAGTTACAGAACTCATTTGTTCAGAGTACCTACTCTACACTGTTCTATGCTCTGGAAAACATTTGCTCTCAAGAAGCTGACATTTTAAGGAAAAGAGATAGACAATAGGATATATCAGGTGGTGATAAGTACTATAAAGAAAAATAAACTCAAGTAAGGGCTGGAATGAAGGGGTGGGCAGAGGGTACTAGTTTATATAGGGTGGTACTAGTTTATATAAGGTGACACTGAGCAGAAATCTTAAAGGAAGTCAAGGGTCCAGCCATGCAAATATCTGGAGAAGAAGCTTTGTAGCAGAGAGAGTACAGTATTAAGTGCAGTCACGTGCCACACAATGATGTTTCAGTCACGGACAGACCGCATATAAGATGGTGGTCCCATAAGATTAGCACCATATGGCCTAGGTGTGTAGTAGGCTATACCATGTAGGTTTGTGTAAGTGCATTCTGTGATGTCCACACAATGATGAAATCACCTAACAACGCATATCTCAGAACCTATGCCCATGGTTAAGTGACACTTGACTGTACGAAGTCCCCAAGGAAACAGCACTTTGTGCGTTGGAGGAACAGAGAGGAGGCCAGTGTGACTAGAGTAGAGCGAACAATAGATAAGAGAGGAAGCCAAAGAGCCAGAGGGGAGCCAGAGCGTACAGGACCTTGTAAACTAGTGCAAGGGCTTTGGATTTTAGCCACGGATGGGTTTTGAGCAGAGTCATAACAACCAGAATTCAAACCCAGGGCTAATTCCAGTGGCTATATTCTTCGTGCCACATTATGTTCTCTCAAAAGGCTGACACTTAAAGGAAAAAGACTATAATGACACAGGGCAGGCCTCCAATTCCCAGTGTTCCACTCAGCCCCACCCTGCGTATCTGATCCCCAACTTAACAGCTCTCTGCTCCAGATAGGCTGACGTCCTTGCTCCAACCTGCTCCCTTCCCCAACTCCCTCCCACCTTTGGGAATATTCCTGTGTCCTCACCAGAGTCCAGCAGAGTGTCAGGCATCCAGTGGGGACATAAGTAATTGCTGATTAATTGAGTTAGCCGCCCTTTTATATCATGACACTTTCTTTAAGGCAGAAGATACTAATGAAGATGAGCTAGCAATAATGAGACCTGAAATCTAAGCCAAACTTGACCACTAACTAGATGTATGGCACCAGGCAAGTCATTTTATGCTGCTGGGTCTTTTTTCACCAACTGTATATGATATTCAGGTTTAACTAACATATTGAATACTTACTATTTGTCATACTACCTACTATTTGTGTGTGGGGAGGTTTTTTTTCCTCATTAAATCTTTACAACTATGTGAGGACTAAATGATCTCTCAGTACTCCCACTACTGCTCAATGTTAAAATTCACTAATAATGAGGAAGCTCTAGTCCCAGAATGATGCTGTGTAACCAAGGAGTGCTTTTGCAAGCCAGAGCTTGGCTTAGAGAGGCTCCACCTGTGAACAAATGGGACTGGAATGACTATATGCCTCTGGAGGGCAGGGACCACATTCTACTCATTTCTGTATTTGCATAGCCATATATGCACACACCCCTGCAGAAAACAGTTGATTGAATATATGATGACACACGAAGGTAGATTTTACAAAAAATTCAAGGAAACAGATCTCATCTTATTGACTGTCTTTAAAAAGCAGAGCACTCTCCTTAGAAACTCTAGAGACATGTCAAAGTATCAAGTTATTAATCCTCTATCAAAACTTATTAAATATCCCAGAGAGCAATGGGGATTTTAGAGAATATGGAAAAATCAATTAAAAACCAGCTGTTCTTTGTGTATTCTCAGCTGAGAACTTTTTTTCATCCAGACTTTTTTGACTTCTTTTGTTTGTTGAGATTACCTGAACTGGCAGGGGTTGGGGGGTGAGGGAAGCACAGGGCAGGGGACTTCACTGGATCATTTGCTAGCTAAGCACCAGAATTAATCCAAGCCTCCATCAACTCTTTCTGAACATTAAGATATCTTCCTAAAAGTTTCTAGTAAGACTCAGGCATCAGATACCCAAAACTCAAATCATGAGAACAGAAGTGTCTTAGTTTACTGGAACCCAAATAAGCAGAATTTTTCATATTCTGCCCTCCATAATCACCAACATTAGGGATTTATTCAGAAACAGTGACTTGGGGCTGGCCCGGTGGCACAGAGATTAAGTTCACCTGCTCTGCTTTGGCAGCCCGGGCTTCGCAGGTTCGCATCCTGGGCACGGACATTCACACTGCTCAACAAGCCATGCTGTGGCAGTGTCCCACATATAAAATAGAGGAAGGCTGGCACAGATGTTAGCTCAGTGACAATCTTCCTCAAGCAAAAAGAGGAGGATTGGCAACAGACATTAGCTCAGGGCCAATCCTCCTCACCACTCCGCCCCAAAAAAAAGCCAGAAAAGAAAAGAAACAGTGACTTGATGACCCACCTAATTTACATCTAAGGACTGTATCCCTTAATAAACCTAAAGCCCAAAAAGAAATAGAATGTTTACATATACACTTATTTTCACTTGAGTGGACTTAAAATGTCAAAAAGTAAACTGTTACTTTTTGGAAAGATTTTTATCAAAATAGGTTGAATCTAGAAGGGTTTTCTGGTCAACTTGGTTAATGAGAAAATTCTTTTCCAGTCATTCTAGTAAATAAAAGTTTTAGATTGATTAGTTACAACATTTTGGATGAAAATAATTTGGTATCTTCCATAAAATGCTACATAATCCTGGAAACCAGATGACTAGGCCAAACATAAAGACAAATCCTTGAGTTTCATGTAAGCAATTTTGTTATTTTTAAAACTAGGCCTCGGGGGCCGGCCCCATGGCACAGCAGTTAAGTGCGCACATTTGGCTTCGATGGCCCGGGGTTCACTGGTTTGGATCCCGGGTGCAGACATGGCACTGCTTGGCAAGCCATGCTGTGGCAGGCATCCCACACATAAAGTAGAGGAAGATCGGCACGGATGTTAGCTCAGGGCCAGTCTTCCTCAGCAAAAAGAGGAGGATTGGCAGCGGATGTTAGCTCAGGGCTCATCTTCTGCAAAAACAAACCCCCAAAAAACTAAGCCTCAATTTCTCCTATCCCCACCCTCTCATTTTTAAAAGCACATCCTGGTTAAAACTTTTAAAAGACTACAAAGCAAATAAATGTATTGTATAGTACAGCTACTGTCCACACTAGGAACTACTCTAAATTGCACTCTTTCTGTGCTTTTAGCTGACACCAGCTTTAGGCAGAATCTGAATCTCCAAATGAACCTTTATCCAAACCAAAGTCTAGTCCTATCGAAGGCAACTACCACCACAGGTGGGAAAAACGTTTCTCTTCATTTGACAAACTCGAATGCCCTAATTCAGTACTTTTAAAAAACCAAATATAAAGTCACCAAAAAAACATTATTTACACCAAATTAGAAAATGACAGCCAATGTGGCAATATGACAATGAAATCATTTCATTTGTCTTACTCTGAAAATTAGGTTGACACTCTGTTTTTATACAGCTACAATGAAAATGCCCTTTTAAAAAGTAGCTACTGTATAACAACAGTAGAGCTCTAAGCTGAAGATGAGTACTAAATATCAAAGGTACAACGTTCCATTCACCATACCAGGGACAGAACACGAAAGGTTAAGAGCACACTCTGAATTAAGACTGCCTATGTGTTACTCCTGGTTCCACCACTTCCTAGCTTCTCTGGGCCTCAATTTCCTCACCTGAAAAAATAAGAATAACAAGAAAACTCTCATATGGTTGTTGTGAGGATAAAATGAGATAATACGAAGCTAAATTTAGAATAGTGTCTGTCACTCAATTAAGGATAGCTATCATTATCAAACTTAAGACCAAGAAAAATGTACTTAGCAATGATAAAATCAATTAAGTACATATTGAATGCCAACTACATATTCATCGCTGTGCCAGGCACGGTAGCTACAGAGAAATGTACAATGCATGGTTGTACACTTCTCTATCCCCACAAAACCAACAGTGATCTCTCTAGTTAGAACGACAAGGTCAAGAGGCATAAATCAATTAAAGAATACAGAATATAAGTGCTAAACTGTGAAAGGAAATTGCTTGCAAATTCAAAGAAAAAACCCCAAAATGATACCTAACATTTCTTAAACACTTACTGTGTTGCAGGCACTGTTCTAAGCACTTTACATAAATTACCTCATTTAATCCTCACAATCCTATAAAGTAGATATTATTATTAACTCCATTTTATAGATGAGGAAATTGAGAAAGAGAGAGGTTAAAGCGATGTGTTTACACAGCTAGAAAGAAGCAGATCTAGGATTCAAACCCAGGCAGTCTGACTCCTGAGTCTGCTCACCTAACTACTAAACTATAGTCGGGTAGAGGACTCAACCAGAACTATCACCATTTACTGAACGCCTACTACGTGCCAGGCACTAAATGAGGCATTCTCAAACATCCCATTTTAACAACGCCATTCATTTTATAGATGGGGTAACAGACAAAAAGAGGAAACAACCTGCCCAAGGGTAACAGTACACAGAGGAGCAGAGACTAAGTCACAGATCTGCTGACCCCAAAACCCATGCTCTTCTGACTTCACTCTCTTTTTTGTTGAGGAAGATTAGCCCTGAGCTAACATCTGCTGCCAATCCTTCTCTTTTTGCTGAGGAAGACAGGCCCTGAGCCAACATCCATGCCCATCTTCCTCTACTTTATACGTGGGACACCTACCACAGCATGGCTTGCCAAGCAGTGCCATGTCTGCACCCCAGATCCGAACCAGCGAACCCTGGGCCGCCAAAGCAGAACGTGCAAACTTAACCACTGCGCCACCTGGCCGGCCCCTTCACTCTCTTTCAAAAGCAAAGAAAGGCTTAGTTATGAGGGGCAGGTTTTAAACACAACTCAAAGGATTTGTATAATTCAGATGGCTAGGGAGGGAAGATACTAAAGAAAGAAGGAACAGAATGAGCAAAAACCAGTGTTTAGGGATGTTAAGAAAAACAGCCTGCCTGTAGCAAAGGGTGAAGAAAAGTTGAAAATATGGCTAATTTGGGTTAAGATGATAGAGAGTAAAGCAAGGTGGAATGTTAAGATCGGATGCAGTAGACACCAGAGAGCCACCATACAATGAAAACAGGATTTTAGACATACTGCTGATAACATTATCAGAATGAACCAGAATGGGAAGAGAGACACTGAGAGTATGCTGCTGGAGTAGAGATATTGAGATCATGAAGACTTAAGAGGGTGGCAATGAAACAAAAACCAAGTGGCAAATAGGAAAATAACTTTGAAAGAACACCACACAGGATTTCATGATAAGCCGTTTTAAAAGTCCAACTGCTTTTTATTTTTTTAGTAAACAAAATCATATCAATAAAGTAGCAACGTTAAAGAACAGAAATGCTGTTCCTTAATCTCTTTAGAGATAACTTGGAGGCTATTAGCTGTTTTCCTATATCTGCCTCAGCAATACTTGCCCAGAACCTTCATTTGACCATAGGCAGAGTCAAGCATTTTTCCTCTGTACCCCACACATACTGATAACAACCCTCGGTACAGGCAGTCATCCCTAGCTGTACCTGTAACAACCCACGCAGTGGCCTGGGTATTTCAGGCTAATAGGCTCAGGAATTCCAAACCTACGTCTGTGGCTGAACAGTTGAGAAAAGAGAATAACTATTGTCTCAAACTTTCAACGGGTACAGGTCCTTGCAGGGCTATATGAATGTGAGTATATGTCTGTGAGCTCACATTCAGAGGATATACTTAGGTATGCCGGCCATGTCTTAGAGAGGTTTGGGGGAAGGCACTAGCTTGATAACTGGGTAGAAGCAATGTCACCCTATCAATGTCACATTCCCAATTCCTTGCCAAACAATCCCAAGGGAAGAATTCCAACTCATACTACCTAGGGTCATAAGATGTGATAGGTACCACATAGTACCAGGAGAATGAGGCAGGAAGAGTTCCAAGATGGTAGAAAATGGTAGTTGGTAGAGTCAAATCTACCAAAAACAATTTATTAAGCATCAAGACCCTATGTGATATGATCCCTGGCTACCTCCCTGACCTCTTTTCCGACTATGCTTCCCTTCTCTAACTGCAGTCCAGCCACACTAGCCTCCTTGCTATTCTCTAAACACACCAAGGCCTTTACTCTTGCTATTCCCTCTGCCTAGAACACCTTCTCCCAGCTACTCACATGGCCCTCTCTCACACTTCATTCCGGTGTGTCTACTCAAATGTCACCTCCTCTGAGAGGCCTTCCTTGACCAACTTATCTAAAATAGCACACTCACCCTCTTTCTTTCCGCACTCTTTGTCCCCTTACCCTGCTTGATTTTTCTTTTTTTTTGAGGAAGATTAGCCCTGAGCTAACTACTGCTAATCCTCCTCTTTTTGCTGAGGAAGACTGGCCCTGAGCTAACATCCGTGCCCATCTTCCTCTACTCTATATGTGGGATGCCTACCACAGCATGGCTTTTTGCCAAGCGGTGCCATGTCCGCACCCGGGATCTGAACTGGCGAACCCCAGGCCGCCGAGAAGCGGAATGTGTGAACTTAACCGCAGGGCCACGAGGCCGGCCCCTAGCTTGATTTTTCTTCACAGCACTTATTATTATTTGACGTTATTCATATACGTGTATGTATGCATATGTGTGTATATGTATATACACACACACACACTATCAGGGCGGGGATTTTGTCTGTCTTGTTCATCCCTCCATCCCCAGCACACAGCAGGTGCTTAAAGAATATCTGTTGAACAGTGAATGCCTGAATCTATCATATACTTGGCACTGAGAGAAGCACTAGAAATATAAAGATGAATAAGTCATGCCCCATGCTTCAAAGGAGCTACCAATCTAGCAGGGGAGGTAGACACATCACAAGAAGAGAAAGTTCCACAGCCTCAGGTATTCTCCAGAGTTTCCTACGGAGAGTAAAAAAAAGCAAGTCACTTGTAACTTGAAGTGTTAACTGTTACAAAACTCTAATATTAATTAAAAATTATAAAAAAGGCTAACTGCTGGTCATAAGAGGCAGACCTGGTTTCAAATTCAGGTATTGCCCTTTGGTAGCTGGGTAATTATTTAAGCTTTCTCAGTCTGTTTCCTAACCCATAAAATGGAAATAATATAGGTAAGTATTTCACAGGGTTGCTATAAAATTAAATAAGATAATGCAAGCAAAGTACTTTTCATACTGCCTGGCACACAGTATGTACCCAAACTTTAGCTGTTAATGTTATTAATGGTTGACTCCAATGGTCCCTTGAGCCCAATGCCCAATCAACAACTAAATCTTATCAATTCTATCACCAAAGAAACCTCTCCTATGCCACCTTCCTTTTAATTTTCACAGTCCCTAGCTGGTGTCTCTGATTCCAGTCTCTCCCTTCCAATTCAATTTACACACTCCTAAAGAATTCAATCCAAACTCCCTTAGTTTAGCACTTAAAGCCCTTCATGTCTGGGCCCCCACTTACCTTCCCAAACCTATTTTCCACTACTTTCTGGAGTCAACCACTCTAGACAAATTAAATCACTCTACCTTTCTATACTCACCCCCATGCCTTCCCATTACCATACCCTGTTCATTTTATTCCCTTTTGGAACGCTCTTCCATTCTTTACCATCTGAAGTTCAAATTCTTTCCACCATCTTTCCAGACGTAACTCAAATGCCATAATGCCTTCCCTGATCCCTCTCAACTGAAAATAGTCTCTCTTTCCCCTGAATACCCACATAATGTCATTTACACCTTGTCTAGATAGCATGATCCCTTTCAACTTTATATTTAAGTTCAAATATGAATATATGAGAGAAACCATGACAGTTCCTATACATACTACATAGCCTGATACTCAAACATATGTTGAATGACTGCACAAATAGACATTAAAATTAGACACAGCCTCAACAAGAAACTTTCAGCCTTTAACCAGAATTTTCCCATCTAACCGGTACTACAGTTCCTTCATAACAGGAAACTGGAACACACAGTACTATACTTTCTAGCCAGTGGTGATATTAATTTTTTAAAAATTTCTGGATTTAACAGGCTACATATTCTTCTTTCCACTTGCAAATCACCCAGTCTCAACCCCTTCCCATCAGAAACTTCCCACCTCTCAAATTCTACATTACATATTTAAATTTAAAAGCAAAGTGACAGACTGTTCTTTAAAATCTAAAAAGTAACTGTCATTCAGGACCAACCAGTTCTATTAACAGAACACAACCACGCTCAGAAAAGCACAATAATAAACAACGATGACAATCATCATTCTCTCCAAGTAAAGTTGCTGCTGCTGACTCCTGTTTATAAGCCTCTGTGCTGACTTCCAGGCACGAGAAACAACCTATATTTGACTCATTCAGCCGCAGTCTCACTCAAACCCCAATGGTGGGGATGGAGTTTTAAGACAAGCAATGACATTCTAAAATCTACCTGTGACTCGACCGGGTCTTACTTGCTGTGTGACTGTGGCCAAGACCCTGAGCCTCTCTACGTATCACATCAGACTTGCTCAAAAGAGTAGCTAAACAGGGAAGGAAAACAAAAGCCTCATCAGCTTGAAATCCAAAAACATATGAAAATCTTTTGCTACAAGAGACACAATAATGTAAATTGAAATGTGTTGGGTGAATTCTCTTTATTAAAACAGAAGTCATCTCACCCCTCACATACCATTCATTGTATCTGATTTACAATTTCATTACAGGAAGAACTGTGTATTAATTCACCATAACACAGGCACTCTCCACTTCTTTTAATTGAAAGCTGCTGGTCTCCAAGAAGCCAGAAGCTCAGCAGAATGTAAAGCTAAAGTCTAAACCAGTAAACAACTCCCAATCCAAACTGGCCAAAGAAGATAGAGAGGTGGGTGGGGGGAAGGCGGATGACAGGAAAAACTCGGCTGACCACTGCGCCAACTCAACTCACTCACTGCTCTCGAGGTGACACACACACCCCTTCCCACCCTGGGGCTGTCAGGTCTGCCGTTTTGGCCCCAACATCACGAGGGCAGAACTCCTGGGGAAAAACTCGAGCTTCAGCTAGGGCTCTGGACCCTTGGGGAGCCCGGGCCTGACAGACACGGGGATGACAGCCCGCCGCCCCCAGAGTGGAGAGCCCGACACGGCGTCAAGGGTGGCCTTGGCCGTAGCCCGGGCCGGGCTCCGCGTCCCGACAGCCACACCCAGGCCTGCCCCCCGGACGGCGCCTGCCCCCCGGACCGCGCCCGCCCCCCAGCCCGGTCCCCGGCTCACTGGCTTGGCTGATCCGCTGGATGTTGCCACTGCACGTCTGGATGATGCTGTTGAAGTCCCGGAGGTGGGGCCCCGAGGGCCCCGGGTTCCGATACATGTCTAAGGGACCGTAGGACATGACGAGGAGCTGAGACCGACTCGCCCCGCACCGCGCTCCTACCGGAAGCAGCTGCCAGACGGTACCCGCAGACTGACAGGGGAACCAGGAAGAAAAAGGGCTGGGAAGAGGCTGAGGCTGCGTGCGCACTAGCCCCGCCCCCACGCAGCGCGCGCCCCGCCCCGCCCCGCCCCGCCCCGCCCCTCCGCTGCGCAGGCTCCGCGGGCAGTGGCGCAGGGGACCGTAGCTTAGAGACTGGGCGTCCCGGAGCTTGGGCTTGAGGGGCGGGGCGATGATGTCAGAGGGTTGGGGCTCGGATTAGATGAGTTGCCGTGGCTGTGTTCTTTCTCGCCAGGGCGCGGTGACAGGAGGCAGGAATTTTCGATTAGCATAAAATTGGACCAGATGATCTCAGCCCTAACATCCTATTCTGTTCTATTCTGAGAATTCAGGCCCAAATATGGGAGAATTTGACAACCTTGAAACTCAAATCCGTAACCAGACTCCTGAAATTTCTCACTCTACTTCCATCCTCTAGGGCTTTGATAGTATTTGCGGAGACTTTTCTGGCTTACAAACCACTTTCATTTTTCCCTGCACTCGTCTTCTAATCTAAACAATAAAATATTAATAGGGGCTGGCCTGGTGGTGTATTGGTTAAGGTTGCGCGCTCAGCTTTGCCTCTGGATCCCTGACGTGGACATACGAACCGCTCATCAAGCTATGCTGTGGCAGCGTCCCGGATACAAAGTGGACGAAGATTGGCAACAGATGTTAGCTCAGGGCCAGTCTTCCTCACCAATAATAATAATAATAATAATAATAATAATAATAATAATAAATTATTGAGCAAGTGCTATGTGTGAATCCTCACTGCAGTTCACTTGTTCATAAGCTCCTTCACAGCAAGGGAGGATGTTCCAACTATACCTTTACCTTCAGAATAAATAATGCACAATGGATTTTTTAAATGTTGAAGTAACTCGACAAAGTACCCGTTATTATTTTCCCTTTTAAAACTGAGAAAATTAAGACCGCAGAGGTTAATTTGCTTTTCTGAGATTTGACTACAAAACCCAAACACTAAGCTAAATCCATGATCATCTCGTTACTTCCCTAAAACGTATTCTCATATTCCCAACTTTATTCTCCATCTAAATCCCTCCCAAATAGCCTCATCTATATCCCAAACCAAGATTTCTTGGAAAACTAGACTCAAATTTTAAAAATCATTCCCTTAAGTAATTTTGACTGTATAACCTTCTTGTTCCTATAGAAGACTGCAATTTGTGAGCTATAGTAAATGGAAAGACGTGGGCAGGATCTTGGTTTGGGAGAAAATCAAGACGGGGAGAAGTGAAGGGGAACTGGTGGTGTTTGTTTCTCGGGTTTTCCACCACACCCTGCCCAGCCTGCTTTGCAATCTCTGGGGAATGGCAAAGAGAGGAAGCCACTTGGTTGTGTGGGAGGGGACCCCAAACGGGTGAACGAGCCTGCATTCAGCGTTAGAGTTTTTGTAAGTCAGTCTATCTCTGTTTTTCGTTGAAGCATTTATAAGAATATTTCTTTACAGAAAGGGACAGGTGACATTTGGGGGCTCTCACTCTGATTATGAAAACCCTACCATTTCTTAGAATCCATAGTTTTATGTCAAATCTTTAGCAAATCATGTAAATTGTAGTACTTTTTTACCTATAAAATAGTCTTGAGAATGTTTTCATTTACATTTGACTGTTTAAAGTGAAGTTCAGTAAAAGTATTTTTCTCCTAGGAACTGAAGAATAGTGGTTGTTGTTGTTGTTTTCTTTTTCCATCAGAAATAAAAAATGGTTTTCTATCTGTGCATCTCTCATAGCAATAATTTGTGCCTTGCAAATACTAGCTGTCAAATGAACATTTATTGAACTGATACATGAATAATAAAAAATAACTACCTTTTCTTAAATGCCTATACAGGCAACGTGAACATATTTTACAAATGTTAATAGTAATCCCCAAGATAAAGTGCATATGATAAAGACCACCTGTGGTCTGACAAAGTTAGGTTGGTTAACACTGCAAGGGAGAGGAATCATGGACATCTCACCAAGCACAGGAAGAAATATAGTTATTCTAGGATCTGAGGAAGTGATGGAGTGTAGGTAAACTTTAAAAGAAGCAGTGTTTTGATAACTCCAAAGCACACCAGGCTATGTGTAAAGGGATTATCATCAGGCCTGAGCTAAGAGGACTCAGGGTCCTGTTTCCTTGGAAACTACAATGTGAAGATAAATGTGAAATATTGTATCTGGAAACCCCTTATCTGAAGCTCTGCACCTGGGATGGAAATTGAGGCTGCTTCTCCGTGTCAAAGTAGCTCAGATCCTCCAGGCAAGAGCAGAATATTCCATTCTTACTGATATTTCAAATAGCTAATTTTCTGAAAATCTGTAATTTTAGAGAATAAGATTTCTCAGCATTATGTCCTTTTGTTAATTGACAAATACAGTTTTCAAACTCATCAAGGTGAGATTAGCTCATGGTAACAGATAAGGAAACTGGTGTTCTTTAGAGGTTCTGGTACTTGCCCAATGTCATACACCTATTCAGTTGCAGAGCTGTGATTCATATATGTTCTGTGACCTAACAATTCCACTCCTAACTGTATACTCAACAAATATGCATACATGTGTTGCAAAAAACCAAGTATAGGAATGTTCAAAATAGCTTTTTTTTAGGACTAAGCAGCATTTTTCTGTATTCATTTTTATTGAGTTATAATTGACATAAAATAGAATGCATAGATATTCAGTGCTCAAGTCAATGAATTTTGACACTTGTGTATACCCATGTAACCAGCACCCAAACCAAGAATATAGAACATTTTCATCATAACCCAAGAAAGGGGGCCAGCCTGGTGACATCGTGGTTAAGTTTGGCACTCTCTGCCTCAGCAGCCTGGGTTTGCAGGTTCAGATCCCGAGTGCAGACCTACAGCACTTGTCAGCCATGCTGTGGCAGCAACCCACATGCAAAATAGAGGAAGATTGACACAGATGTTAGCTCAGGGCTAATCTTCCTCAAGGAAAAGTGAAAATAAAAGCCAGAAAGTTTTCTCAAGCTGTGCTCCTTTCTAATTAACTCCCCTCATCCCCAGAAATCGCTTTCTAATTTTCATCACTATAGATTAGCTTTGCCTATTCATGGACTTGATAGAGATGGAATTATACTTTATGTATTCTTTAGTGTATGACTTGTTTCAATTAACATAACGTTTTTGAGATTTATCCATGATGTTGCATGTATCAGTGATTTGGTCTTTTTTATTGCTGAGTAGTATTTCATCATATGAATATATTACAATTTGATTATCCATTCTCTTTTATGGGTGGACATTTGGAATCTTTCCAGTTTGGGGCTATTATGAAGAAGGCCAGAGCAGCATTTATTTTCACTAGTTCCAAACTGGAAACAACCCAAATGTTGATCAACAGTAGGGCGGATAAATTGTAGTATTATAGAGCATGAAAATAAATGGCCTACGGCTATGTGAACAATGTGGGTGATCTTGTCCAGACACAATGTGTCGCAAAAGCCACACACGAAGTGAGTACAATCGGTATCATCCCATTTTAATTTGGTTCAAAACCAGCAAAATCAATCTATGTTATTAAAAGTCATAACAGTATGTAGTTAGTTTTGAGAAAGAGAGGGAGTGACTAGGAATGGGCACATGAGGTGGGCTTCTAGGATGCTGGTAGCAGTCTATTTCCTGATCTGGGTGGTAGTCATACAGGTGTGTTTACTTTGTGAAAATTTATCAAACTGTATACATGTGATTTGTGTCCTCTTCTGTAAGTATGCTATACATCAGTAAATAAGTTTCGTATTTTAAAAATAAAATATCATTATCACCAATATGGTAAGCTTCCTGGAGAATGGTAGGAGAGGGTCAATGGAGAAATTCACTTGGGTTGCAAAGAAGACTGCATTAAAATTAGCGCTCCTCATACATTGCTAGGGGGAGTGCAAAATTGTACGGTCACTTTGGAAAACAGTTTGGCAGTTTCTTATAGAATTAAACACAGATTTATCGTACAACTCAGCAATTCATCAATCCCACTCCTAGGTATTTACCCAAGAGAAATAAAAACACATGTTCATACAAAGACCTGTATGCAAATGTGTAATACAACTTTATTCATAGTAAAAAACTGGAAATATCTCAAATGCCCATCAGCTGCCAAATAGATAAACAAATTGTGGTACATCTATACAATGGTAAACAATTCAGTTATAAAAAGGAACAAACTACTGAAATACGGAATAAATTACTGAGACAAGCAACAACAGGGATAAATCTCAAAAGCATATGCTAAAAGAAAGAAGTCAGACACAAAAGGCTACATACTGTATGATCCCATTTATATAACATTCTGGAAAAGACAAAGCTATCAGCATAGAAATCAGTTGAGGGGCCAGCCTGGTGGCGCCGTGGTTATGTGTACACGTTCCGCTTTGGCGGCGCGGGGTTTGCCGGTTTGGATCCCAGGTGCGGACATGGCACCGCTCATCAAGCCACGCTGTGGTAGGCGTCCCACATATAAAGTAGAGGAAGATGGGCACGGATGTTAGCTCAGGGCCAGTCTTCCTCAGCAAAAAGAGGAGGATTGGACAGCTAATCTTCGACAAAGGAGCAGAGGGCCTACAATGGAGAAAAGAAAGTCTCTTCAACAAATGGTGCTGGGAAAACTGGACAGCCACATGCAAAAGATTGAAAATTGACCATTCTTTTTCACCACACACCAAAATAAACTCAAAATGGATCAAAGACCTAAAGATTAGGCCTGAGACAATAAGTCTTTTGGAAGAGAATATAGGCAGTACACTCTTTGACATCAGTTTCAAAAGAATCTTTTCGGACACTATAACTCCTCAGTTGAGGGAAACAATAGAAAGAATAAACAAATGGGACTTCATCAGACTAAAGAGCTTCTTCAAGGCAAGGGAAAACAGGATTGAAACAAAAAACCAGCTCACTAATTGGGAAAAAATATTTACAAGCCACTTATCTGACAAAGGGTTAATCTCCATAATATACAAAGAACTCACACTGCTTAACAACAAAAAAAAAACAACCCGATCAAAAAATGGGCAGAGGACATGAACAGACATTTCTCAAAAGAAGATATGAATATGGCCAATAGACACATGAAAAGATGTTCATCATCGCTAATCATCAGGGAAATGCAAATCAAAACTACACTAAGATATCACCTTACACCCGTTAGATTGGCAAAAACATCCAAAACCAAGAGCGACAAATGTTGGAGAGGTTGTGGAGAAAAAGGAACCCTCATACACTGTTGGTGGGAATGCAAACTGGTACAGCCACTATGGAAAACAGTATGGAGATTTCTCAAAAAGTTAAAAATAGAAGTACCCTATGACCCAGCCATCCCATTACTGGGTATCTATCCTAAGAACCTGAAATCAGAAATCTCAAGAGTCCGTTGCACCCCTATGTTCATCGCAGCATTATTTACAATAGCCAAGACGTGGAACCAGCCTACATGCCCAGAAACTGATGATTGGATAAAGAAGATGTGGTATATATACACAATGGAATACTACTCAGCCATAAAAAAAGACAAAATTGGCCCATTCACAACAACGTGGATGGACCTCGAGGGTATTATGTTAAGCGAAATAAGCCAGTCAGAGAAAGACGAACTCTATATGACTCCACTCATAGGTGGAAGTTAGTATATTGATAAGGAGATCTGATCGGTGGTTACCAAGGAAAAGCGGGGGTGGGGGGAGGGCACAAAGGGGGAAGTGGTGTACCCACAACATGACTAACAAAAATGTACAACTGAAATCTCACAAGGTTGTAATCTATCATAACAGTAATTAAAAAAAAAAAAAGAGGAGGTTTGGCAGATGTTAGCCCAGGGCTAGTCTTTCCCCCCCAAAAAAAAGAAAGAAAGAAATCAGATGAATGGTTGCCAAGGGTTGGAGTTGGGGGAAGGAGAATGACTGTCAAGGGGCACAAGGGAAGTTTTTGGGGTGATGAAAATGTTCTATATCTTGATTGTGGCGGTGATTACACAACTGCATACGTTCATCAAAACTCTTTGATCTATTCATTAAGAAGGGTAAATTAAGGAAGTGGCATGCATGAAATGGGTAATGTGAAGTTGAAAAAAAAGCATGAAAGTTGTGGGTTGAATGAATGTTCTAGTGGCCTAAAAGTGATCTTGGGATGAAGTAACAGGAAGCAAAAAAACAAGTGAACATACATGTTCATTCTAAGCTGTTACTCTATTACTTTCCCTCTTATGAAACATAATATAGATTCTGTAGAAGTCATGCATAATAATAGCTTACAAAATTGAGCAAATACTATGTGCCAAGCCCCGTTCTAAAGATTTTTACATATGTCATTTAATCCTCACAAAAACCTAAGGTAAGTAGAAACAGAATTCTAACCCAGGCAGTCTGATTTCAGAGCTAACCATAGAATGACATACTGTCACTTTTCAAGAAGAGTTGATAATCTGCTACAAGGACAGCCTGGTAAGCATTGGTAAGTAGTCATTGATTCCAGTAATAGCTAAGAAATATGAACTACTTCCAAAAATGGCATCTTTCATTGATGCCTTGAAAATCCAGAGGGTCACACAGTTGTTACTCAATCCTATAGGTCAAAGGTCAATGTGGTAGCCAGCCTCCAGATGGACTCCAATGATTCTCGCCTCCTGTTATGAACACACCTGGGTGGTCCCATCTCACACTGAATAGTGTCAGTAATTTGACCTCTGTAACTAATTTCAAATTTATGTAGGGTATTGCAGAAATGATGGAGTGTGACGTCTGAAGGTAGGCCATGAAAGACATGGCAGCTTCTGCCTTGCTCGCTTGGATTTGGTTTGGTTCCAAAATTCATTCCCCATGTGGCAGATTGTATATATATATATATACACATATATACATATATGTTGTTAAAGATTGGCACCTGAGCTAACATCTGTTGCCAATCTTTTTTTTTTTTTTTGGTTCTTCTTCTCCCCAAAGCTCCTCGGTACATAGTTGTATATTCTAGTTGTCCAGTCCTGGTTGTGCTATGTGGGACGGTGCCTCAGCATGGCCTGATGAGCATTGCTGGGTCCGAGCCCAGGATCTGAACTGGTGAAACCCTGGGCCACCGAAGCAGAGCGTGTGAACTTAACCACTCAGCCATGGGGCTGGCCCCATATTATACTTTTTAAGATAGTCACCACAACAGCTTCCATACCACATGATCTTCTACTTTGTCACCCTCTCACCAAGAGAAGGGATCTATGTCCCTCCCCTTAAGTCTGGATGGGCTTCTGACTGCTTTGACCAATAGAGTACTGCAGAAGTAAGGTAATGTGACCTATGAGGACAGGTCGGAAGATATAATGCAACTTCAGCTTTGTTCACTGGAACACTTGCGCTAGTAGTCTTGAGCCACTACGTAAGAAGTCTGATTGCCTTGAGGCCACCATGCTGGGGAAGGCTAGGCTCTATATGGAGAGGCCACATGTAGGTGCTTCAGTCAGCATTACTAGATTCCAGCCTCCCAGCCCAAGCACTAGACATACAAGTAAACAGCCTTCAGAGAGATGATTCCAGCCCTGTTAAGTGTCCCTCAGCTTTTGAATCTTCCCAGCTGAGGACTCAACACTGTGGACAAAAACCAATCATTCCCACAGTGCCTTGTCCAAATTCTTGATGACCAGGGTCTGTCGGCATATTTAAATGGTTGCTTTAAGCTACTAAGTTTTGGAGTAGTTTGTTAAGCAAGAATAATAACCAGAACACCCTGTAACTCCTGACAGTTTTAATCTTCCCCCAAATGGCCCCTCCTCCAAAGTCCTTGAGCTGACCATCAGTTGAGGAAAGCTATACTGCAGGTAACAAGGTCTTAAACAGCAAAGGATGGAACCAAAGTCTGCTAAATTACTTCGAGGGTTATTTAGAGTGGTTGAAGTCCTTCCTGAAGAACTAGATGCCGTCTTTCTCTGTTTATACTATATTCTTCCCCTATGGTGGTTTTTAAGGCTGAGTAAATGGATAACAAGATAATTCACATAATATAGGTGGTCATAGACATAGCCTACTGTCCTAGTCCATTCAGGCAGCTATAACAAGATATCACAGACCGGATGACTTATATACAACAGAAATTTATTGCTCACAGTTCTGGAGTCTTGGAAGTCCAAGATCAAGGTGCCAGCATGGTTGTGCTCCAATAGAGGCCCTCTTCCTGGTGCATAGCCGGCACCTTGTTGCTGTATCCTGACATGGTGGAAGGGGCAAGGAATCTCTCTGGAGTCTTTTTTATAAGGACACTACAATCATGTGCCACCTAACAACATTTCAGTCAACAACGGACCACATATACGACGGTGGTCCCATAAGATTAGTACCATATAGCCTAGGTGTATAGGAGGCTATACCATCTAGGTTTGTGTAAGTACACTCTGTGATGTTCCCACAAGGACGAAATCTCCTAACGCATTTCTCAGAATGTATCCCCATCTTTAAGCGATGCATGACTTCAATCCCATTCATGAGGGCAGAGTGTAAGCACCTCCCTAAGGTACCACCTCCTAATACCCTCATCTTTGGGGGTGAGGATTTCAACATACGAATTTGCGGGGGAAACACAAACATTCAGACCATAGCACCTACAAAATAAAACTACCTTCAATTTATCTAGAGAAAGTAAGTTGTTATTGAGTCTATAGAATAGAATGACCAGGATGTGACAGTGACAATGTCTGAAAGGCATCTATTACTAACTTAAAAATCTGCTAGCACTAAGGTTTCAAACTAATACATTCCTCTCCTTCTCAAGATGGCATCTCAAAAACCTTTCACTCATACTTTATGAAGATTCATCCTGTATTATATTTTGAATAATAATGGTAAATATAAAACCAAGGAACAAAGGTGTTGTCCAATAGTCCACTAAACGGAAGCCCCATGAGGACCATAACTTTGTTGACTTTCTTCACTGCTGGCACAGTGCATACAACAAAGCAAGCACTTAAAAGTGGATAAATAAAATCACAGAAGAAAGAGAATGAATTTATTCTCTGATGGACGTGAAACTCCCTATTAGCACTTAGGCTTTTAATTTTTTAAGTCTGTAAGCAAGACAAACTTTTTTCTAGATTGAAGGAGATAATGGAAAATATCTATTGGTGAACTAGCAAGAAAAAATGATTGAAAGAAATGGAAGAAGACATAAAGAAATGGAAAGACATTCCATTTAGAGTTAACATAGTGAAAACATCCATTGAATCTACAGATCAATGCAATGCCTATCAAAATTCCAATGACATTTTTCACAGAAATAGAACAAAGAATCCTAAAATTTACATGGAACAAAAGACCCTAAATAGCCAAAGCAATCCCGAGAAAAAAGCACAAAGCTGGAGGCATCACACCCCTTCATTTCAAAGTATATAACAAAGCTGTAGTAATCAAAACAGCATGGTACTGGCAGAAAAACAGACACACAGATCAATGGAACAAAATCGAGAGCCCAGAAGTACATCCACACATCTATGACCAGCTAATTTTTGACAAAGAAGCCAAGAACATAAAATGGACAAAGGAAATTCTCTTCAACAAATGGTGCTGGGAAAACCGGACAGCCACATGCAAAAGGATGAAAGTAGACTATCATACACCATACACAAAAATTAACTCAAAATGGATTAAAGACTTGAATGTAAGATCTGAAACCATAAAACTCCTAGGAGAAAACAGGCAGTACAGTCTGACATTGGTCTTAGCAGTATCTTTTGGAATATGTCTCCTTAGGCAAGGGAAACAAAACGAAAAACAAACAAATGGGACTACATCAAACTAAACTATTACTAAAAAAGACAACAAATAACAAGTGTTGGAGAGGATGTGGAGAAAAGGAAACCCTCATACACTGCTGGTGGGAATGTAAACTGGTACAGCCACTGTGGAAAATAGTATGGAGATTCCTCAAAAAATTAAAAATTTAACTACCATATGATCTAGTTATTCCACTTCTGGGTATTTACCCAAAGAACGTGAAAAAACTAATTCAAAAAGATATAAACACCCTTATGTTAACTGCAGCGTTATTCACAATAGCCAAGCCCTGGAAACAACCTAAGTGCCCATCAAGGGATGAATGGATAAAGAACATGTGGTATATATACACAATGGAATACTACTCAGCCATAAAAAACGATGAAATCTTGCCATCTGCAGCAATATGGATGGACCTTGACGGTATTATGCTAAGCGAAATAAATCAGACAGAGAAAGCAAAATACCATGATTTCACTCATTTGAGGAATTTAAAACAACAACAACAATACATAGATACAGAGAACAGATTGGTGGTTACCAGAGGGGAAGAGGGGGAGGGGGAGGGCAAAAGGGGTAAAGGGGAGCATTTGTACAGTTATGGATGGCAACCAGATTTTTGGTGGTGAACACGATATAGTCTATACAGAAGTCGAAATAGAATGATGTACATCTGAAATTTATATAATGTTATAAATGAATGTTACCTCAATAAAAAAACTCCAACAATTATACTTGAGTCAATATGAATTTTTATTAACACACATTTGTCAAAGTCTGTACAAACCAAAACATTCTTGTGTTTTAAAATGTCCATTATTACAAACATACAAATAAACAAAAGGTGTTACCAAAAGTTAGCTACTCAATTTCATGGTAAAACAGTGTCATGATTTTTAAAAAGCAAAATTTTAAGACTGAGGTTTCTTCTTTCCCTTTTTGGAACTTGTGGAAAGTTATAAAATGTGTGGATTTGCTTTATATTAAATGCCAAGGCCTTAAAAAAAGATTTAGTATAAAACTAAATATGTGTTTTTATATTGTCACCTCATGTAACAGAATTTCTCAAGTCTTTAAAATTAAAAAAAAAACCATGACTGTAACTTTTTTCACAATCTATTCCCCATAGTCAATGTAAATGCATCTGAAAAATATGACAGTTTATCTTTACCTAAAAGGTTCTCATTCAAAGAGTTACAAAACTGTTGAGCACTGCCATTTCCCTTGCTTAAAAGGGAAAATTACATCCCCTACTAAAGCAACATGGTCCATTGTTTCTCTTATCAGAAGGAAGCCACTCATTTCCACTTCTGTGTCCAATTATATGCATGGATCCACCGTGAGAATGTTATCACAAATTATAAGCACTTGCTTCTAGGAAATGCCTACCAAGTTAAACTTACTGCTACAGTTTTGGTAGACTGAGGTACAAATGTCACTGCCCTCATGATTACCTCGAACTCTAGTACCCCACTGCATTAACAATTCCAAGGTTGTTGGTTTTATGCTGTTTCATGGCACACTACACATCTCTAATTCCCTTCACAAACATCACACAGAGGACCTGAGAGTATGGCTAGAAATGCAAATCTATCTCCTCTCCTGGAAAAGCAAATTGACGTGCCTATTGGGTCAAAGGAAAACAGGACACAAATAATTCTGGCTGAGGCCAAGCTGCTTCTGAGAAGCACCTATTTTCCCTACATTTCCATTAAAGGCAGGGAGTGTACAGGCTGGAGAAGGTACGCTGATATCATTTCTCCCAATCAGACTCAGAGTCCATACTTGAGCAGCTCATACTGACCCCAAAAATGCTCTGTAGTTCAAATATTCTCCCATTTTGAATCTGCTCATGTAAAAAAAGAATGTTCTCTGACAATGGCCCAGTATGACAACTGATACAAGTAAAGGATATTTTTTTAAAAAGAAGTGGCAGTGTGAGAATTTAAAATTAGTCACATAAAACAATCAAGAAAGGGGTGGGGGAGGGAAGCGTCCAGTATAACCTGGACAACCTTTCTTTCTGCCCTTACTTAAAAAGACAGACTGTTCAAATCTTTGCTACCTCCTTTCAGTAGCTTCTTAAACGCTCTTCCAAGAAATCCTTCAAAAGGCACTTAACTCCATACTTATGCATTGAATTGTTTCACTTTAGCAATCAGTTTTTAAGACTCGAAGGTAACAAGAAAAAAAAAACATCTGATTCTTTTACTAAAAGCTAGAGACTTTTTTTAAGAAGCATCACTTTTACAAGAAGAACAAGCTAGGTTACCATTATTCCTTTATCAAGAAAAAGGTTCTTTTTTAAAAAATAAATAAAACTCTGGCTATACATAGTACAAAGTTCATACATAATATACCTGGAAAAAAACCCAAGAGTATACCCTGAAGCAAAAGGTTTATTGGAGAGAGAAAGCCTCTTCCATTGTACCAAGTCTTAAGGTGGCAGTTTTCAAAGTTCAGAGGGTGGCAGTGATATGTAATTAATGCCAAACTATTTGCTCATGGGTATGGCAGGATGCAATGATGGACAAAAAAAAATCATTCTGCACATAACACTGAGCAGCGACCACCACACACAAATAGTAGTACCAAAAGAGAGAGAGAGAGAAAGAGTAGTAACTAGAGAATGGGAAGGGGGGAGCAGGAGAAGAGAGGAGTAAGAGGGTGAGAGAGAGGGAGAGAGCACGAAATCCCAAACATTCAGGCATGCAGTCATAACACAGCACAAACCAGGTGTTTCCATTCAGCCCACTGCAATCGCACAGAGAAGGATAACTATAATAAAATAGATTTCTTAAGAAAGCTTGCAATTCCCAGAAAACAGCCACGTCGCCAACCCTAACCCAGGAACCCATTTGCTGTTGCTGGGAGCCTCCTTGTCGTCTCTCAGGGAGAGGTTATAGTTCCTGACTTCTCGGACTTCTTGCTCTTGGACAAGGCAGCTGCCTGCTTCAGGAGCTCTCGGTTTTTGGCCTAAAAAACCAGTGCAAGAAGGATATTTTAACAGGATAGGGTATTTTTTTCATGCAGATGCTAAGGCAGACAACGTAGAGGGTCAGGAAGAGATGAACAAATTCTAGAGGTAGAAAATGACAGACAGCTCTAGGGCTTGGTTCGGGGGAAGAAAGTATTTGCTGGAGGTTAATCAGTGAACTTTAGTCTCCCGAGATCCACTGTTACAAAAGGATGCTCTATGCAACAAAAACAAACCATGGAGGGCCTTAATGTGCTGGATAAACGGAATTTATAATTCAGACATCTGGAATCACATCTGGTTTATCCAAAAATCAAATAACACACTTATCAATTCCACTTTTTTTTGAGGGAAGAAGATCAGAACGCACCCAAAAGTGAAATAACAAAAGGTATCTGTAGGGTGGATTAATGTCATCTGTCAATACTTTGAGAAAAATGGTATCTAAGAGACGATCACTTAAAACACAATCAGCTAAATATACCAGAGTTACCACATAAAATAAGCAGTCACCTGCAATTGTTCTGTGACTTCTTTGTGGGTTTTCTCCATCTGGTTCATTTTGGCTCTCATCTGAGATTCTTGGTATTGAAAATCAGCCTTCAACTCTGTGATCTGAGGGGAAAAAAGGCAGAGTAACCAGAAGAAATTTCTGAGCAATGAAGAATGTTTTGGTACCAGAGAGCTAACTGGTCCCTCAAATTAATGAAATCCAGGGTTCTCCTGAAGATCCATACCTAAATCAAAGCCAAAGAATTCCATATCCTACTTTTTCAAAAGATTTCCTGAAAATTACACAAAATCCTGAAGTCACGTTTCTGATACTTAACACTAGCAGGTTTTAGTGATTTTATGTATTTAATATATGCCAATAATCCTCTGATTACTCACCTCCAAATATATCAGTGATTACACCACAATACGATTGATGGTTTGAGAAGCCATGAGAATAACAGATGCTATAATTTACTGAATTTTTACCCTGTTCCAGGTGAACTCTTTGATTATATTACCTCATTCAATACTACAACCCTGTGTGGGGGGGTATATTATTCTTCCCATTTTACCCATGGGAAAACCTTTAGAAAGGATTAAGTAACGTGGCCAAGATCATACATGGTAGCAAGTGGCAGAGCTAGAATTCAAATCCCAGGCCTTCTTCTATTGACTATGCTATTCAAGGAGCACAGAGAAGAAATATGTAAATCAGAGAAGCGATATGTGAGCTGAGTTTTTTTTTTTTTTTAAAGATTTTATTTTTTCCTTTTTCTCCCCAAAGTCCCCCAGTACACAGTTGTATATTCTTCGTTGTGGGTCCCTCTAGTTGTGGCATGTGGGACGCCGCCTCAGCGTGGTCTGATGAGCAGTGCCATGTCCGCGCCCAGGATTTGAACCAACGAAACACTGGGCCGCCTGCAGCAGAGCGCGCGAACTTAACCACTCAGCCACGGGGCCAGCCCCATGTGAGCTGAGTTTTGAGATAAAAGCAGCAACTGGCACATGAGGTAAGGAGAAAAGCATCCAAGCAAAGAGAGCAGTATGGGCACAGGCAGAGTGTGAGAGAACTGAGAGCTTGTTTGAATGACTAGTGAGCACGCAGAGTGGCAGGAGATGAGGCTAGAGATAGGCAGGCACGATGTGGAAAAGACTGTGTTCCATGCCAAGGAGTGTGACCTTGATCCTGAAAGTCATGGAAAACAATCTACTATTTGGTTTTGCTCCTTTTAAAATCCTAACTTTGCAAAGCACTAGAAATAAGTGTTCATTTTACGTCTACTTTGCAAAAATCCTTTTATGTGCTGCCATTCTGACCTAGTCCATGAAGAGAATATACCTGAGTCCATTTTCATCTGACAGTTATGCAGTAAAGTGGAAAGAATATGGGTCTCTTCCCATGAATCTCCACCCTACTGGCAGAAGAAAGCATAGCACAGTAGAAAGAACAGTAGAGTCAGAAAGACTTGGGTTCGTTTCTTTGTTTGTTCTGCCATTTACTAGCTGTGTGATTTGGACACGTCACTTCATCTCTTTGGGTCCATTTCTTCACGTGCAAAATGAGGTAGAAATTAGAGGGAAAGAATGCATGGGAAGATTCTAATGTTATAAATGTCTTTATTAGCCATTCAGAATGAATCATAGCATTCTGAATCTTGGCACAAGACAACATATAGCCTCAGGTTAAAAACAGAGGGAGGAGAACTGATTGGAACCCTCAGAAGGAAAACATTGAAGGCACTCTTCATCTATGAAATGATGATGATAATAATTCCTACCTCAAAGGGTTGTTATGAGGATAAATGAGTTAACACGTATAAAGCACTCAGAGTCAGACACACAGTAAGCATCCAATAAAAGTTAGCTATTGTTATTATTGTTAACATATTAAGGCAAAAATGAGATACTCTCTAAGAACCTAATAATAAGAAATTATAGACATAAATCAGAACAAAGATGTAAAAAGATCTCTTAAAGAGGGAGGATGATTCTTAGACCAGAGTAAGACTTCACTGAAGATATTAAGGTGTTTAAAGAGTGGGTCACTCAGGAAGGGAGCTGTCAGCAATAGAAGCAAAGTGACGCAAGAGTCATGGAGGAAGGCCTACCTGAACATTGTCCAGGGAGGAGGGAGACCTGGCCCACATACTTTGAGTATTACTGTCCCACGGACACGGCCATCCCAATAATAGAGATGGAGGCATCAGGTTCTCTTAGCCTGAGAGCATTAAAAATTCCAATTACATAACTATCTCCTCTTGTCCCAACTCCATGCTCATTTAGCACTTTTTGATTATGACCTTCCAAGGTAGCTCGTGCTGAGGGTAGTACAGTCATGCATCGCACAACAACGGGGATACATTCTGAGAAACGTGTCACTGAGTAATTTTATCATTGTGGGAACGTCATAGAGTGTACTTACGCCAACCTAGATGGTATAGCCTACTACACACCTAGGCTACATGGTACTAATTTTAGGGGACCACTGTCATATATGCAGTCCGCTGTCGAGCGAAACACTGTTACGCAGCACAGCACTGTACTCAGTTATATGCTCCGCTGTGAATTAAGAGGGGGCATCGTAGTTTTACACACCATCTCTGTAAGCTTGGTTACCACAAGTCCTCCCTGAGATGCGGAAGCTCCCTCCAAATGCTGAGAAGAATCAACTTTCTCAACCCACTTGACCGAGGCAAATTCACCATGGTAATACCACGCCATGAGTCATTTTGGCACACAGCAAGCCTCTCCCCAGGATATCCCAACCTTACAAATGGATCTCTCTCAAAGCATCAATGGTGAGTACCCAACAAATATCAGTTAGAGTTAGCATCGTGCCCTATCCCACATATCTTACCCTCACATCATTCTGGTCTCAGAGGCATTAACTAAACCGTACCTTCTTCTCTTTCTCTAAAATCATTTGATCCTTTTGATGCAGCATCTTCTTCAGAGTGGCCACTTCTTCCTTCAGTTGAGCAATGATGACAAAGTGGTCAGTGCCTGGTGAGTCCAGAGCCAGGTCTGGGGAAAAGCTGAGTGGAAAAATGGATGGGAAAAAAACCTTAACTTGGAGGAACAGACTTTTTTCTACCTGAGGACACATCACAGGCCACTTGACTGCAGACTCAAGGGCAGGAGCAACTACGTGAATTCCCAACATTAAGCACAATGCACTATACATGCCAGACTCAACAGCATTTGCTAAACTGCACAAGCAAGGTGGTCATCAGATAACTGCAGCAACCCAAACCACAACCTGCAGCATTCCTGCAGCAGCATCTCTCACACTCAGGACTGAAATAAAAGCCATTTCACAAGAGCCAAGGATATTCCATTTCAGGTTTATTGAAGGTCTCCAATTATTTATGGGTGAAACAGTCATAATTTCTTTGTGATTAGATAATTTCCCTAGAATCTGGATAAATTATGAATTGTAAGCCCATGCATTTTTCTTTAAGGCTCCCCACAAAGTTTGTCTTTTGGTTCTCCGTTTTCCACCCCAAAGCTCTGTGATGTGGTGCAGCTGCTGAGAAGCTGCTGCATTCTACCCCGGGAGAGTCAGTCCTTTTTTAAAATGATAATAAGATGACAAAATTAATAGGAAGGAAGCCAACTTCCCCTATACTGCAACTGGCCTGTTGATTATCACTTCCAATACCAAGAATTCTGTGACATTCAGTTAGGAAAGGAACAGAGAGGTGACAAACTCCAGAGTCACATCACAACCTGGGTTTTCACTGAAATTACCCCTGAAATTGTATGTACAATTCTGTGTATACATACAGTGGTTTCTAGGGTGAGGATTCGTAGCTTTCATTGTTGGTCAGAGGTGTCTTAGACCCAAAACAAGTTAAGGAATCACCACAGAGGGTCAAATCCTGCCCTTCCCTAGAGACTTCCCACAGGAAGCTCTTTACTTTTCCCAGGGCAATCTTTAGAGTAAAACACAAACCTGCTTTTCCTAAGCAGACACTGGACTACTGATTCCAAACTCTCTGTACCAATATAGCAACAATTCTAGTTCCGCCTTGCTGTTGGTTCTTTCCTATATCTTTAACCCCATCTAATACCCAGCATTTCTCCACACAGGTAGAAACTCCAAATAGCAAGCCAAATCACTGGATGTACCTCCTCATAGTTACCAAGTTAAACATTTCTATAGCTAGAATGGGCAGACATAGTCCATTGATAAGAATATTGTCCCTCAAGTCTACATCAAGCATATGAGAAAAACGTTCAAAGCATGGATCAATGCTTTCATAACTGGTGAATATGCAGAATTACTGGGTAATAAAAAGTAAGTGCAAAATAATAAAACAAGGCATACAGGAGAAAATGTTGGAAGGACCCATCAGAGTCTCCACCAGTTTCAATACCCACCAAGGGACTGTCTTCCCTCAACCCAACAGACTCTATTTAAACCCATAACTAGAGTGATGAAGGAAACGCAGTAATGGGCTAATATAATTAACTTCTTGTTGTCCCAAAAGCTCTTAATGCTCTGCTCTACCTGCTTCTTGAGAGAGGATTCTTCCCATACCAATAAATTGCTGACAAAACCAGTTGTGTCTATCCTGTGTTAGGGCCTGACCTTTCCAACTCTCTAACTTCTAATTAAGAACTGCTGGGAATCAAAATGAAAAAAGATGGCTAGATGAGAGCAAGGCAGAAAATTAGATCCAGTCTCTTTCCAAATACCTCACTACTTCTCCAGGAAGCTTCTTATCTTTCCCAAAAGCTTTTAATATAAGCACAATCTTCCTCAGCTTGAGCCAAAACCTGCCTTCCTGTCATTCCTGTCTATTGGTCCTGGGTCTGTCCTCAAAGGCCACACAGAATAACTCTAATCCTTCAAGTGTATTTCAGAAGGAGAATAAAATAAAACTACAAGGAAAGGAGGAGAATATCCTTTAGAAATAACAAACCACAAGGTGTGGTAGGGCATCACTTATTGTTGAGAGTGCCTTTTTATTGTCAATAAAATAATAAACAAACATGATCAAAAAGTAGCTGGTGCATTTTCTCAGGGAAGGAAAGCTAGAAATGAACTCAAGATTTTCCTCAAATTGAAGTTTTTGTTAGAATTTCAACATTAAAAAACATGAAATGAGTGGCTGTGAATTCTGCAGGATACTAAAAAATAAAAAGACTAAGGTATTTTATAAGTATAAAACCATTAGAGAAATGGTTTTATTTAAAAAAACCCCTAAAGTAATATGTTCTCTTTGTACAATATGAAAGGCTAATGGGTAAAGAAAAAGAGGAGGAAAAATAATCAAACATGCCTCAATATTTAAAAAATAAATGAGAGAGGAGAATATGGTGGTATCAAAAGGTCAATGGGAATAAAAATGAAATAAGAGCATACATTTTAAAAGTATATGGATACTTTATAAGTGGGGCCAGGAAAGTGGATTGTGATTAATTAAAAACTGGGAGGCAGCTGCAACAATAGACAGTTCAGAAATGAGACTGGTAACATCTGGTACAGAAGTGAATTCGAGATAGATATTCAGTAAAAAAATTTTGGTCTGCATGACATTTTAAAAAAGGACTGTCAAAAAAACAAAAGCTTGTCAGAAGGAAAGGCAAGGAAAAAAACACAACAAGTAAAAAGAAAAGGAAAAATGTAATTTACCTTGTGCTATGAACTTTTAAATAAAAGAAATGCAAACAAGTGGAATAGACTAAGACTGCTAATGCAGAAACATTCAGTTGGAACTCGTATATGCATGAAAATAACTTTTGTGGCAGCAGAAAAATTTTATAAATTTTCAAGTTGTTAGTGTAAATTATTTTTAAAAACTAGCACATACATTTCAAGAAAAAATTATCTTTTACTCATTCTCTCCTGATCCAGCATCTGCATTGGGCTGTCTTTCTACATGCTAAGGAAGCATGGATTACCCCTCAGAGACTGAGCAACACTGCCTTACCTCCAACCTGTCTCTGCTGTGCCTCTTGAGACCGACTCCTGCTCTGCCTGGAGGAGGCTACAGGCACAGATCACAGTGAAAAGCATCCAGCCATTGACTTCTAGAATTAGTATGGGGAGTTATTTGTGGACTGCAGAATTCACCTGCTATTAAATCCAGTTATATGTTCTTGTCTGAATGACAAGATTAGACTTATAAATAAATATCAGTACTGCCTGTTAATAAGATAGCAAGTGGCTAGCGTAGTGACCTTACAAGGTTCTCTGACAACCACAGACTAGCGCCAAGGGACACCGTAAAATGTATTCCTGTTTCAGGAACTGTGTATGCATTTCAAATGGAAGTGTGTGCACACACTTCCATTGGCTCACCTGTCTCCATTGGTCGTGATTGACTCAAACTTGGATTTTTTCTTTGGGATTTCATTTTGAATTGAAGACGTAGAAAGTGTTTTCTGGCTTTTAATGGCAAAAAATAGAGACAATTAGAAATCAAAGATTAATTAAACATCAGAGTGAAAGTCCGTCAAATGGGACCACCATAACATCATAGCTCTTCTTTTTTTTTTTTTTTTTAAAGATTTTAATTTTTTCCTTTTTCTCCCCAAAGCCCCCCAGTACATAGTTGTATATTCTTCGTTGTGGGTCCTTCTAGTTGTGGCACGTGGGACGCTGCCTCAGCGTGGTCTGATGAGCAGTGCCATGTCCGTGCCCAGGATTCAAACCAACGAAACACTGGGCCACCTGCAGCGGAGCGCGCAAACTTAACCACTCAGCCACGGGGCCAGCCCCATCATAGCTCTTCTATGCAAGAGATAATTATTCTTGATTATTAAAATCCGCCAACGTGTTTGATTTCATAGGTCCCGGATGCATGGGTAGTCCGTTTCCACGGGCCCCCCAAATTCTTGGCATTAATTAAATATTATCTGCTTTATTAACAACTATGAGAACAGAATTAATAAAACTTCAATAAGAAGTATAATCTATCCTATAGCTTAAAAAGTACTTTTATATTCATATGCATATGAAGATGCATATGCAATGTTTCACATGCATCTTATAATTCTGTGAGGTATATACAAGGTATTATTTCCACTTTGCAGAAACTGAAGCTCATCAAGGTTAACTGATCTATCCATGGATAGACAGCTGGTTAATAGTGAAGCTGGGACTAGGCAGCAGGTTGACATATTTCAACTCCTAGTCCAATTCTTCTTCACTATATCTCTGTGAATCTACAACACTAAAAATCAGTTGTAGCCCCAGTAAGTTCACCCTCTAAAACTGGTCTGCAACTCTTTCACTTTGATGGATGTCCAACTGCCAAGTCTAAAGGATGCTGCAGACCCTGTCTGACTCGACCTCTTTTCAGTATGTGATACCCTTGACCATGACATCCTTTCTGCCCCCAGCTTTACTGATAAAGAATTGGCAAATATAATTGTACATATAAAGTGTACAATGTGATGAGTTGATATATATGTACATTATGGAATGATTACCAGGATCAAGATAATTATAATTATCCATCCACCACCTCACACAGTTAACTCCTTTTTTTAATGGTGAGAATGCTTAAGATCTACTTTTGCAACTTACAAGTATAAGATACCATATTAACTACAGACACTCTGCTGCATATTAGATCCTCAGAAATCCTTCTAACTGAAAGTTTGTACCCTTTGACCTACATCTCCCCATTTCCTCCTCCCCCAGCCCCTGACAATCATCATTCTATTCTTTGTTTCCACGAAACTGGCTTTTAAAAAAAATTCCACAAAAAAGTACTACCACACAGTATTTGTCTTTATCTGACTCATTTCACTTAGCCCGACGTCCTCCAGGTTCATCCATGTCGTCGCAAACAGCAGGATTTCCTCCTTTTTTATGGCTGAATAATATTCCATTATATATATACACCACATTTTCTTTATCCATTCATCCATCGAAGGACATTTATGTTGTTTCCATATCCTGGCTCTGATGAATAAAGCTGCAGTGATCACAGGGGTGCAGATACCTCTTCGAGATAATGACTTTACTTCCTTTGGATATATATCCAGGAGTTATTGCTGGATCATATGTTAGTTCTATTTTTAATTTTTTGAGGAACCACTATACTGTTTTCCACAATGGCTGTTATCAATTTACATTCCCACTAACACGGTACAAGAGTACCCTTTTCCCCACAATCTCGCCAACATTTACCATCTCTTGTCTTTCTGACAACAGCCATCCTAATAGGTGTGAGGAGACACCTCATTGTGGTTTTGACTTGCATTCCCCTGATGATTAGTAATGTTTAGCACCTTTTCATGTATCTATTGGCCATCTGTATGTCTTCTTTGGAAAAACATCTATTCAGGTCCTTTGCCCATTTTTTTAACTGGATTATTTGCTTTTTTTGCTGTTGAGTTGTATGAGTTCTTCATATATTTTGGATATTAACCCCTTATCAGATATATGGTCTGTAAATATTCACTCCATCCTTCTTGAGTGCTTCTAGAGTTCTGTTCTCAGCCTCTACCTGAGTTATACCACTCAAAAGCTTGGTTTCAACAACTACCTACCCATTACAGGAACTGGAAATGGGTGTTTCCCAGATCAGTGGCATCAGAATTTTCTGGGATGTTTATAAAACAGTGCAGATTCCTGGACTCTATCCTAGATCCTACTGAATTAAACTCTGGCATGGGGCTGCAGGAATCTGCATTTTTAAACAATTTCTATTCCCACCGACTTTTTTTTTCTTAAAGATTGGCACCTGAGCTAACAACTGTTGCCAATCTTCTTTTTTTTTTCCTGCTTTCTCTCCCCAAATCCCCCCAGTAATAGTTGTATATTTAGTTGTGGGTCCTTCTACTTGTGGCATGTGGGATGCCGCCTCAACGTGGCCTGATGAGCAGTGCCATGTCCATGCCCAGGATCTGAACTAGCGAAACCCTGGGCCACTGAAGCAGATTGCGTGAACTTAACCACTAGGCCATGGGGCCGGCCCTCCCACTGACTTTCACGTGCTACCAATGGCCCGCCTTCAAACCTCTCTTCTGAGTTCTAGGCTAAGATCTCACTAAATAATTCTTCTTGATGCTTCAAACTCAACTTTTCAAAAGTGAACTACTTTTCTCCCCTTTCTATATCCTCTCAGTTAAAGATCAACCTACTCATGCAAGTAAGAAGCCTGAGAATTATTGTTTACTCACCCAGCTCCTGCCCATCTGTCTGATCATGAAATTATCTAAGTTTCTTTGTAATTCTCCCTCTAAAGTATCTTCCTGAATCTGCCGCTTTGATCTTCAGTGCCACTGCCTCAGTTGAGGTTCTCGTAGTAACATCTCTTACCCAGACTCTTACAAAAAAGCATCTTAACCAGCCTCTCTTTTTTCTCCAATGCATTCTCCACAATAATCAAGGTTAATTTTTTACTGACCTCAGGATCAAGTTCATGCTCCTTAACAGGTCTGCAGGGTCTTGTTTCCTTCATTCCTGGGCTCCCAACCATAAAAGGACTTGCAATTCCCCAGGGTTCCATGTGGCTCGTGCTCTCCATGCTTTTGCAATGCTATTACCTCAGCCTAGGATGTCTCTGCCCCTTCCTTATCTGATGATTCCGACTCATCCTAAGATCCAGCTCCAACATCAGCTCTTTTCTGAGCCTTCTTTGCCTGACTTCCCAAAGCAGTTAATAACTATTGCCTCTCACATCAGTATCCTGACATTTCCACTATGGTGTCCATTGAATTATACTGCAATGATCTGATTACAGGTCTGTTTTCCCCACCAGACTGCACACTCCTGGTGAGCAGCGTGATTCTTTTATTCATCTCGATTCCTAGCAGAGTTCCTGGCCCATGAAAGTACTTAATAATGTTTGCTAAATGAACAAACAAAATCATAATGGTAATAACAACAAAGAGTAACTAAAATGTACTGAATGCTTCCTACATGCCAGTTATAAAACTAATCATTACGCATGTGCCATATAATTTACCTTCACAACAACTCCATGAGGTAATACTATTATTTCCCTCATTTTACAGATGAAAAAACTTGCCCAAGATCCCACACAGACAACCAGTAGAGACAGCATTCAATCCAGAGCCAGAATTCTTAACAACACTACAGATACTCTGAAAGGAAACTTAAGACAACAATGAAAGGACATCTTTTTGACTGGATCCCACAAGGACAAACCTAGAACATCTATCAACCACCTGGGCAAATATGCATTAAAAAGCTGAATTCCTCAGAAAGTGAAATGTCCAGTCTTCTAGGGAGATAACTCACTCTAAGTGTGGGAGAACATTACACGGGAAAGTGGAACAAGTTCCACAAACTTTTCAGACATAATACAAACCAAGTCAGGAAATCCTGACACCTTAAGGAAGTCTCTCTGCCCCTTGGGAGATACGTGAATTGCAAAATATGACAAAAGAGATTCCTCCTATAGACCAGTAACTAGAGAGAAAAGAATAGGAAAAAAATAGAAAAAAACCCCTACAAAATGGTATCTTTCATGGCTAACTGTGTGAGTATTACTTCTGCGTTACCAGCATCTCTAGTCCTATCTTCTGCATCTTGGGGCTACCTGTTATAATGGCTGCCACCACTCAGTCGACTGTACTGCTCCTTCTCCTGGTGGCTGGCACGCGAAGAGCTGCTCAGGTGCTTCCTCTGCTCTTTAGTCTTCTGAAGGACCCGTTTGTATGAAAGTGTGCACAGCCAGCACAGCAACTTCCCATCTACCTGAAAGATACGGAGACGAAGATAAAGAAGAGGGAAAGTAGTCTACAGGCACTCCAGAACTGGGGTACTGGCAGCTGGAACTTCTGGGTTAAGGCCCACCTCTGCCACTTCTGAGCTGTGTGACCTTAGGGAAGTCATTTAAGCTCTCTCTAGCTCAATTTCTTCGTGTGTAAAATGAGGGCTAATAGTACCTACTTTAGAGGGTTGTTGCAAGGATTTGGTGACATATATGTGCCAGGCACATAAAAATTGCTTAATAAATATGAGCTGCTAATTTGTTTATCTTTTTGTTTCATTTTTCTTCAACTTAACAAATATAGACCAGAGCCAAGTTCCCACAGGATTTCTAAAGACACACATACCTCCACGGTGCTCATTAAGGAAAACTCAGCAGGGAGAAGACACAAGATGAAACATAAAATGTACACTTCAGTTTTAATACCTTATAAATGGTTCACAAAATAGTATGTTAGATATCTTTTCTCAGATGGAATATCCCCAGAAAAAGACTGTTGGGCAAGTGGCTTCCAGGGCCCCAGTCCCTGGTGGTAGCCTACCATGGCACTTTATTTAAATTAGAAAAAGTCGATCCCTTTGGGCAGAAGCAGCTCTGTACCAGGGCACAGGGTGCAGGGCTAGGAAAGTAGAAGGGGCTTCCACAATCCTCTGAAGCTGGAGTGCTTCTGTGCAGTACTCAGACTGCAAACCTGTCAGTGGGGAAGCCTGGAGTAGGTGGCAGGACAGGTGGGCTGGTTGGAATTACTTAGCTTGGGGAGGGAGTGTGCTGATATTTTACAGAATTTCAGTTTTCATGTCTTATTGCTGAAATTAGATTTTGTGCCCCATCTTGAACATGGGTAGGCTATACTGTCATTTATCTAAAGTATTTTTAATCTTGTTAGCAAAAGCCTCTTTGTACCCCACCTCCCGAACCCACTGGCAAGCTCATCAGTCTGAATCTATCCACTTCTTTCCAATTTCACTGCTTCCACCCAAGTACAGCCATTCTTCTCTCTCAACGATCTCCCTACTTCTTCTCTTGGGTTTTTACAAACCACTTCCACACAGCTCCAAAAGTGGGCTTCTTAAATGTAAATTTGATTATATCTCACCTCTCCTTAAAATCCAATGGTTTCTCATCATTTCTAGTATAAAATCCACTTTTTACCATGGCCTATGCTGACTTAAATGTAGCCCCTATCCGCCTCTATAACCTCCTTCCCTGGTCCATTCTGCCTTCTTTCTGTTCTTCCCATGTGCCAAGCTCATTCTTGCCTTAGGGTCTTTTCACAGCTGGTCCCTCTTCCCGGAATCTTTGCCTCCAGAGCTTCCCAGGGCTGCTACCTTCTCATTATAGTTTCAGCTCAGATGTTATCTCCTTGGAGGCCCTCCTGATTGCTCAGTCTAAACTGGCCTCCCCAGTCACTCTCTACCATATACTCTACTTCTTCAGAACACTTATACCTAAAATGCGGGTGCATTTATTTCCTTGTTTGTTCTCCCCCATCTCTCTCATACGCACAAATATAAGCTCTGTGAAAGTAAGGTCTTGTCTGTTTAGTTCATTCATATATTTCCAATACCTATAACAGTGTCTGATATGTGATAAGCATTTAATTATTTGTTAATGAATGTAGGAATAGACTTTGAAATGAAACTTTGATCTGGTTCATTTCATGGTTATGGCATTTTAAAACACTTTGGAAGACTTTGCCCAGAAAAGAGCTTTCACTGAAGAAGAATTAGAAAACAAGGCAACTCCACTGAAAGAGAGCCAGCACTGAAGATAAAAATTACATACTGAACTACAGGACGCTTTATTTCAGATCTCACCTTTAAAAATATAAAATCACCCTCTGAGAATTAAACTATCATAAAGAAATAATCCTAGGTAACACTGATTACTTATCATGTACCAGATTTCTTTTGAATGGCTTTACACATAATAGCTCAACCTTCATAACAATGCACAAGGTTTGATCAGCCTCCTTTACAGATGAGGAAACTGAGGCACTGGCAGATTAATTTGCCCAAAGTCACACGGCAAATAAGTCAGACTTCAATGTGGGCATTCTAAGTCCAGATCACCCATCCTCAATCCCTAAACTTAACCCCACTAAAGTTTATGAACGTGTGATTGAAGATGCCTAAAAACATCCAAACTCCTAAGATAGGACTGTAACTAAGAACGCAGAAACTTAATGAATCTAATGTAATCAGATTAATAAAAATTAGCTATTCCTATTAATAACAAGATAGTTACCATTTATAAAAAGATTTAGCTATTCCTATTAATAAGATAGTTAACATTTATTGAGTTTTATTATGTGCCAGGCTCAAAATTAAGTGTTTTATATACCTATCTCAATTAAATCTATGTCCTTGTGAAGTAGTTACTGTTATTCCCATTGGAAAGATGATGAAATTGATGCATAACAAGAGTAAGTAACTTGCCCAGCTGGGATCATTCAGCTGGCTTAGGAGTGGGATAGGACCCAGGTCTGAGGGACTACAAAGCTGTGCTCCAACTATTATTATATGCTACCTCCTGATTACTCATTTATCTTCTCCAGTATCTTGATTCAGGGAGGAGGAGCCTGGTTGGCAGGCAAGAGTATTCTAACCACTGGAAAGTTATACCCTTCCATTGTAAATTAACGAATTTGGTTAGCAAGAGTCAGCTCTTGAGAGCCTAAGCACCTCTGGACACTGAAAAAGAGTTTCTGAACTGCATTCTTTGATTCAAAAAATATTTATTGAATACCTAGTATGTGCCAGGCTGCTGGAAATATAGCAGAGAACAAGATGAACACAGAGCTCACATTCTAGCAGGGGTGGACAAACATGTAAGCAAATAAATAAGATAATTTCTCATAACGTACATGTTATAAAGACTTAATAAAACAGGGTAATATGATAAAGAGTGACGGAGGGAGTTAGTAAAAGAAGCTCTCTGTGAGGACATGGCATCTGAGCTGAGACCTGACACAAGGAACCAGTTAAAACACTCCGGAGAGGGGGCCGGCCCCAGGGCCAAGTGGTTAAGTTTGAGCGCTCCGCTTAGGGGGCCCAGGGTTTCGCCAGTTCGGATCCAGGGTGCAGACATGGCACCGCTCGTTAGGCCATGTTGAGGTGGCATCCCACATGCCACAACTAGGACCCACAATTAAAAAATATACAACTAGGTTCTGGGGGGATTTGGGGAGAAAAAGCAGGAAAAACAAAACTACCCTCCGGAGAAGAGTATATCAGGCAAAAGGCCAGCCAGCACAAAGGTGGGAATGAGACTGGCATGGCTGAAGGACTGAAAGATGGCCAGTGTGGCTGGAGCAAGGAGAGAGGCGAGGAGTGTGATGGCAGATGAGACTGAGAGTCAGATATGTGCCTTGCAGGCCATGGAAGGAGTTTGGGTTTTATTCTAAGTGTAAGCGGAAGCCAGTGGAGGGTTTTAAACAGGAGAGTACCTTGACCAAATCGAAACCATTTTGATTCCACCAAGGTACCTTTATTCCACATAGAGCTTCCCTCTACATCATTTTCTTGTGATCTTTAACTTCAACAGACAGAAATATTTAAAGAGCCAGAGAGTAAAACTGTTAATGACTATATCTTGTTTAAGTCACAATCTCTCCTTTACAGAGTGCTATAGAATTTTGCCAATCACCACTTTACCTATATAGGATATTGTAATTCAGATTCTCATGAAATACTAACTCATGAAATGTTAGAATATGATGGCCCACATTTGATAAATGAAGAAAATACAGGCTGAGTATCTTCTTCAAGGTCAATAACAGAATTGGGAGAGAAACGGAGAAGTTTTTCTCGATTCTATGTCTTTTTAACACAATTAGCCCACCTTAATTTCTCTGAAACAGAAAAAAAAGTCAAGAAAAACACAGAGATTTACCTTCTTTCTATCATCTTTCCTGTCAAATGCACACTGCTGCTTGCACTGTTCACAAGAATATGGTGGTCCATATTTCTTCTCTGAATTTGTGCAGCGCTGGCATTTGTTGCCAATAAATGCTGCAATTATGTTGCAATACTGACAAGGTTTGGGCTTAAAGAGAAAAAAAGGGGTCAAATAAGAACATTATAAAATACCAGTGCACTTTTTAAAACAATGATTCCTATTACACAGTCCATTAATCATGGTAAAAATGTACGCTCAACTTCATAAATTTCCTTTTACACTGATCAAATACAGCCCAATTCCTAACACTACATAAAGTGTTTTTCTGCACAGGACTATTGATTTCAAAATAAATTAACGAACAAATAACAAAAACCCAATAGTGTATATGCTGGGACTTCTATGAGAAATTTAACAGAACCAGCTCTTTGGAGAAATCAGCAAGTGCTTCCAAATTTCTGAAAAGGCCTCTTTGCCATTATCAGTGTATAAACATGTTGGGAGAATGATTGCAAGGACACAGTATCCCAAATCCTAACACTGAGAGAAAAAAAAAAGCATTCATCAAAATGAATAGTCAACTGCTACCAAACAAAGAAGTCAAGTCATAGGATCCATCTTTCCCCTACTCTTTCCATACCAGTTACTGAAGCCTCTCAAGGAAAATTATAATCACAATCCTGCCATAGCGACTATAAACCCAGAACTCCTCAATACTAAGTATTAGCTAAGTTTCAGAGCTCAAACACTAGATAAATACGGTTACTACATTAACAGTCCACAGAACATGAGGTTCCCAGAGACCTGAGTACTCACTGTTAGGTACAGAGAAACTCTACTTACTGTTCCATACAGCTGCACATTCTGAGCACATTTCTTGCATATTGTATTGGTTTTACTGTAAAAGAAGAAAGAGACACAAGGCTTTTATAAGAAAAAAGTTGTTTTAGTTAGAATAACTGAAAACTGATTATTCCTTAAGCTCAGGAATTTGCTCATTGCTAAGTGCCAAGGTGAAATACGTTCTGGACACTTGGTTAACTGAAGGTTGAGTTATCTGGCCAATAACTCTTTTAATTATTTTGCGCGTTGCTTTTTTTTTTTAAACATTTTATTTCTCCTTATTCTGCTGAAAGCCCCCTGGTACATTACATAGTTGTATATTTTTAGTTGTGGGTCCTTCTAGTTGTGGCATGTGGGACGCCGCCTCAGCATGGCCTGATGAGCGGTGCCACGTCGGCGCCCTAGATCCGAACAAGCAAAACCCTGGGCCGCCGAAGCAGAGTGCGCAAACTTAACCACTCAGCCATGGAGCTGGCCCCTATTTTGTGGTTTTTAATTTTATTAGCTCAGACAAAATGAGACTTTGGCTAAAATGGAAAGTTATTTCTGATTATGACAACTCCAAGTATCACTAAGTAAAACTATCAGATATGGAAAGGACCCCCAAAAGAATATTATGTTAGACTGAAATGGACTTGCAGAAAAGAAAATAATTCTCCTCAATTCAGATGAGTAACAGAAATTTGAGGTGGGGCATAAAGTATATGTGTTTGGAATATAAATTTACAGATTTTATCCATGATGACCTTATTCCGTCTATGCTCCCCTCTGTAAGTAAAAGCATATGAAAACCCCAAATGTGGAGAAATAGATGCTATGACTAAATATTTTGTCAATATTTCCAATTTATCGAAGAGTAAAGCACTGACAAAAATAAAAAGGTCCTTTGCCTTCTGAAGATCCAGAGGTTATCTTACTGAAATGCCTGACCTGATAAACTGCCTTGAGAAAAAGCCATCTTCAAATAAAGTCTCACCCTTCACAAAGGGAGGTACAAGCAAATGCCTGATATGCAAGAACAGTTTAAGCAGTGCTCTGGGGCTAAAAATAAAAGCACACAGAAATCTAGTCTATCCACTATTTTTGACTATTTTCCCATACGATTCCTATGAGAATGACCATAAAGTTAAAACAGACAAAAGAAAAACCTCAAAGTAGAAAACATTTAAATTAAAATGAGACATTCAAACAAAATATTTCCCAGGGAAATTTTCTGCCATTTTAAAAAGGCAGTACAAGAAGTGAAGTACACTGAAAGTGACCTCTAGAAAGAGGATTGGCATCAGTGGTTCTGTGATGTTGCACATTTTGGTTTATACTTGTATTTATTACCGAAGGAGTGGGGTGTATTATATATATATATATATATCAATATACACAAATGCTCTGACATCTTAGAAAACATGCAAAGAAAAACTATTTCTATGATCCATCTTGAATTAAGTTTTACGTATGGTGTAAATTAAGGGTCAAACTTCATCTCTCACCCCACACACACAAAAATTCAGGACAAATTATAGATCTAAACACAAAAGCTAAAACATAAAGCTTCTACAGTATATTCTGTGTTTCCATTTACATGAAGTTCTAGAACAGGTAAAATCAATCTACAGTGAAAAGGAAAATCAGAACAGTGGTTGCCAGGGGGAAGCGAGGAGGGTGTGGAATGACTGGGACGGGGCATGAGAGGACTCTCTGGGGTGATGTTAATGTTCTATATTTTGATAGGGTTTGAGGTTACACACACGTATACTGTTTGTTAAAGTCATCAAATGATGTACTTAAGATGTGAGCATTTCACTGTGTGCAAATTTTACCTCCAAAAAAATAAAGCACCGTAAACAAATATTGAACCCTAGTTAATGATATGCACACTGAAGTGTTTAGGGTCAAGCATAGTGAAGTCCACAACTTTAAAACGCATCACAAATAAAATGGATTAATGTACTGATGGATAGAGAGATGGATAGAGGTAAATACAGTAAATGTAAATTACAGAATCTAAGTAGTGGATATACTACTTAGTGGGTATTTATTGTCTAATTCTTTCAACTTTTTTGTTTGAAAGTATTCATAATAAAATGTTGGGGAAAATATCCCTAGAATTGAAATGAGGCTAATTAAAATTAGGCTTCTAGGGGCCGGCCCCATGGCCGAGTGGTTAAGTTCGCGCACACTGCTTTGGTGGCCCAGGGTTTCCCCTGTTCAAATCCTGGGCGCGGACATGGCACCACTCATTAAGCCATGCTGAGGTGGCATCCCACATGCCACAACTGGAAGGACCCACAACTAAAAATACACAACTATGTACCGGGGGGTTTTGGGAGAAAAAGGAAAAATAAAATCTTTAAAAAAATAATAATAATAAATAAATAAATAAATAAATAAATAAAATTAGGCTTCTAGGTCTATGTGTCAGCTAGCAAATGGACCTCACCCTGCTCAAGGCACTATCACCTACAGTTGCAGTTCCACAAAAGTTGAACTCACTATACCAATCAACCAGTTTGCTTATATTGAAAAGTCCCCCAAAGACGTGTGCTCACTCGCATCTAAGTGTTTTTCACACTTTTAAAAATGATTCACACAAGGCAAGTGAGTTTCAAATGTGACTAGGGCTAACAAACCCTTTATCAGGATTGTCACACTTCCAAAAGTATCTTCTTTTGTCTTATAAATTCTTCAAGCTCTGTACGTAAACATACTGGAACATGAAGCTCATGTTTTATTGTTGTGGGACTGGTCTCCTACTGTTAAGATCAAACCAAAACATAAAATTGTCAAGGATCTGAAAAGTAAATAACTAAAAACTTAAGCAATCGGGCCGGCCCCCTGGCTGAGTGGTTAAGTTGGCGCGCTTTGCTTGGTGGCCCAGAGTTTCACCTGTTCGGATCCTGGGCACAGACACGGCACCACTCATCAGGCCATGCTGAGGCGGCGTCCCACATGCTACAACTAGAAGGACCCACAACTAAAAAATATACAACTATTTACTGGGGGAATTTGGGGAGAAAAAGCAGGAAAAAGAAAAAAAGAAGATTGGTAACAGTTGTTAGCTCAGGTGCCAATCTTTAAAAAAAAAAAAAAATTTAAGCAATCAGGGAACAATATGTGTATTTTACACCCATCAATGTGTTAGAACAGGAAATTGCGGAATCTGTGTGCAATTGATTACAGATCTGTATATTACAATGCAACTGATTACAGATCTGTATATTGAAATGCAATTACAGATTTTAAGAGGTAAAAAGCCTGTTAACATCTTTCATGGTCAACAAAAACTGTACCTCTCCTGCTGGTACTCAGTCCTACAGTAGGTGCACTTCACAACAGGGTGTGCAATCCGACATTCCTGAAATGAAATGAGGATATAATTTTAAAAGGCAGTCAGAAATGGAAACAGCCTTCAGTGGGAGGCAGAAGACCTGGGTACTATTCCCAGCATAGCCACTGTGCTTGAGTGAGTCACTTAAACTTTCTGGGCGTAGTTTTCTTCCTCTGTAATATTAGCATCACTGTCCTGCACTGATGTGGGAGTTAAGAATTTATATGGTACTAGTCATAAATTGTAAAACAAAGGTATGTATGAATAAGTCTCAGACTGAGAATCAGAAGCCCTAATTCTAGTCCTGGTTCTGCCTCTGCCACTGTGTGATTTTTGAACAGGTTCACCTGTGAAATTAAAGCGCTGGATGAAAATCATTATTGCTTACATATATAAAACTTCCTTAAAATTAAAAAAATTATATATATATATAATCTATATAATGTTACATACATAACATTTTAGGCCAAAAAAGGCACTACAAACATTTGAGTTTTCTCATACCTGGTAAACAGAGCGACATACTCATGACCATTTGAGGCAATGGTGACATACAATTATGAGTTATCCATACGAGAGACACAAACTCTGAACTATCCGGGGATATCTCAACATCACTCTCCAGCTGGCTTGGTGACTTTCAACTGTCGCCTCACCGCACTTCTATTCACTTAAATAGGCAAAGCAGGATGAAGCAACTTAAAACGAAAAAGAGAACTTGGGAGCTTTAGGGGTAAAAACTGATCAGCAGCTGGTTAGGGTGAGGACCAAAGGGCACCAACTGGATGCTGAAAAATCCTCCTTTTGCTCCGTGATCTTGATAGTGGGGCTTTTCTATAAAGCCTCGCCACCTGCGACTCTGAGACTGACTGAAAAGTGCCAGTGAGGCGCCCGAGTGTGAGATCCTCCTCCAGGCAGCACCCAACTCTGGAGTTCAGTCCCAGGCGGGGCAGGGGGTCCCTCAGTCTGCAACCAGGCAGGAAAGCCAGCCCAAGAGGGATCTCCGGCGCGCTGCTCGGGGGCAAGCAGGGAGCCCGCCGTCCCCTCCCCCGACCTCACGGGGTCCAAGAACAATTCCTCACGGTTGCTAAGCACCCGGACACGCCGGCCACTGAGGCCTGGACCGGGCCTGGGACTCCCCTACTGGCCCCGCCGGCCCCCAGCCGGGCGGGGGCGGCTCCTCTGCTAGGCGGGCCCGCCACGCCCTGCCCGGGGGACCCCGCCAGGCGTCCCCGCAGAACCGGGAGCTCCGGGCCGCGCCTCCGGCGTCCCAGTTCCCGGCCGCCGCCCCAGCCCGCGCACCTTGCACAGCTGCTGCCCCTGAGACAGCGCCTCGAAGGGGAAGCGCTGGTGGCACTTGGTGCACGCGTAGAGCGCCGCCATGTCCGGCCGAGCCGTGCTCCCCGCCCCGCCGGCCCGGCCCGCCGCTTTATCTGACAGTCTGAGGCACAAGCTGGCAGCGGCGGCGGCGGCTGGCTGCGGGCTGCGGCAGGCGGGCGGGCCGGCGGGTGCCGGCGGACCAGGGCGGGCGCGGCGGCGCTGGACGCCCGTTCACTGGTTCATTTCGATGTCCATCAAGCACGAAGGGGCGAAACACGGAGCTTCCGATGACTCTGATTCGGTCGGGATTGGAATACGCCGCTTATGACGCGCGCGGCCTCGATTATGTAAAGCGCAGTCACGCGGGGGCGCCACTGGGAGGGACCGCCTCCCGCCCGGGACCTCGGAAGCGCCCAGACTCCTCCCACCTCGCTCTTGGTTCCCGCCCTCGCTCCTCCTCTCCCCGGCCGCGGACGCAGCCGCGCCTCTCGCGATATCGCCGCTGAGTTGTGATGTTTTGGTTTCCATGGAGCTGCCCTCACGGAACCGGAGGGGCGCGGATGGGCTGAGTCCTCCGTGTTGTTGAACTAGAACTCGGCCACCACCCCGAGCCTGAAGAAGGTCGGGGGCTTGTGAGACAACCCCTCCATCATCGGGGCAGGAGGACCCCGCACAACCCTCTCACTCGAGGGAGAAGAGGAAACTAGGAGAGGCAAATTAGAGGGGTGCCCTCTGACCGAGACTCCTAAAAAAAGGGGAACTCTAGGGTCGTTGACCTCCAGAGAGAAAGAGGGACGTCCCAGAGAGAGCACCCCTATGTTGTGGAAGAGGGGTGCTAGAGTGATGACAGCACCTCCAGGAGGGAGAAGACAGATACCGTGGGAGGCGAGGCCCCCCGCCCCTGAGAGTGCTCGTGCCCTGGAGGCCCCTCAGAGTGGGATGCAGTTGCCCTGAGGCCTGTTTCCTGCTGTGTATTAACCAGTTGCACCCCCACCTTCTCTCTGGACCGATCGACCAAGTGTCATTTCCTGGCTAGGCCTGGCCTGGGAAGGCAAGCCACACCCTCCTGGCTACTCTCTCGCTCTTCGGCTCCCAGCCTGGCGCATGTGGGGGCGGTCCGAGGAATTACCACTTCGTTTTGGGGGCTTTGGCAAAGTTTCCTGCAGTGCTGGCCTTTCCTCTGCCCTGTGGCGGCCCTTGGCCTTAGATTACTTTTGGCTCTGCCGGTCGCCTGTATGGTACTAATTGCAGTTCTACCTCAACACGCATTTTTAAGATTGAGGGCGCACTTATGGCTTCTAAATCCTTGCCCCAACAACATTTACTCTTTTTTTTTTTTTTTTCTGAGGAAGATGAGCCCTGAGCTAACATCTATGCCAATCTTCCTCCACTTTATGTAGGGGATGCCGCCTCAGCATGGCTGAGGAGGGGTGGTATACGTCCGCACTTGGGATCCAAACCTGCCAACCAGCCGCCAAAGCGGAGCGCGTTGGGCCAGCCCGGCTTGCTTTGAAATCCAAATCCAGCCCCCTCCTTGTAGTTTTGCCCAAAGATGTGTATTGATCAAAGGTTTAGGCTCTGGAATCAGAAAACTAGGTTGCAAAATCACATGTCCACATCTACTAGCTATGTAACCTTGAACTTCTGAACTTCTCAGAGCCTCGCTTTCCTCAGTTGTACAATTTGGGTCATTGTGAGGATCAAAAACAGTACATGGAGGGTAATGGGGGGAACCTGCTTAAGGGATAAGGGGTTTCACTTATCCCCTTAGAGTGATAGAAATGTTTTGGAACTAGATAGAGGTGGTGGTTACACAACATTGTTTTGAATCTACTAACTGCCACTGAATTGTTCATTTAAAATGGTTTGTATTATGTGAATTTCACTTCAAATTATTATTATTGTATATATATATATATATATATATATGTATTTTTAAGATTGGCCCTGAGCTAACATCTGTTGCCGATCGTTTTTTTTTTTCTTCTTCTTCTTCTCCCCAAAGACCTCCCCCCCCCACCCCCGCCATACAGAGTTGTATATTCTAGTTATAGATCCTTCTAGTTCTATGTGGGACACAGCCACAGAATGGCTTGATGAGCCATGCTAGGTCCATGCCCAGGATCTGAGCCAGCGAAACCCTGGGCCGCCAAAGCAGAGCGTGCAAACTTAACCACTCAAATTAGTTGATTTGGGCCACCCAAATTATTTATTTTTTTTAAAGTATGCAGACTTGGCATCCAGACTGCCTCCCTTGAATCCCAGCTCTAGCACTTAGAAGCTGTATAACTTTGGTCGCATTAAAACCAAACAAAATAAACAAGAAATAGTACCTGGAACTTGGTACACTAGATAAATGTTAGAAGAAGAAACTGCATTTCTTTAGGGAGATACTGGTGCCGTGGATCATGTAAACACAGCCTCCCTTCTGGTCACACACATACTCCACACTGGGGTATGGGTCTCTCTATGTTCCCAGTGCCTCCAGTTCTGATCTTCACTCTATTAGCAGTTTTGCAATTGCCTATTTACTTGTTTTTCATCCAAAATATGGCATTATGGAAGGGAAGGACCATATCTGGGTCCTCTGTATCCTCTTCACCCAGTGCAGGGCTAGCTGATCCATTCACTCAACACATCTTTCTTATTTACTATGTGCCAGGCTCTGGCTTAGGCAATGGGGATACATTGGTGTAGAAAACAGATATGATCCCTACCCTTATGAAGCCAACAGTCCAGTGGCAAAGACAGCCAAAGAGCGAGGACTACGAATGAAAAGACACCCTGCAGGGGTAGAGAACAAAGCTGGGATAGGGGAGAGGTAGGGGGAGTCACTTGGGTAGAGAAGGTCAGAGAAAAATTTTCTGAGAAGGTTCCAAGACCTGAAGGTCAAGAAGGATTTAGCCACATGACTTAGCCAAGAATGTTCTGGGCAGAGGGAAAGGTGAAGACCTTGAGGTGGAATATTGCTTGGCATATTCAAGAAATGGAGGAGAGGCCAGTAGAGCTGGGGCTTAGTTGGACAGAGGGCAAGTAGAGAGGTTGGCAGGGGTCTCAGGGGCCAGATGGGTAAAGCCTGAAGACTCTGAGATGGCTATAGATTTTTTTTCAAAGTACAATGTATGAAGTATAGTGAGAAAGAAGCCATTGGCAATTTTTAAACAGACAAACTGACAGATTTATATTTTTCAGAGATTTTCTGACTACTACAAGGAGGATAGACTGTAAGGGGCCAGCATAAATGCATAGAGACCACTGAGGAGGCTACTGCAGTCACCCAGGTGTGAGGTGATGACTGAAATGTTGCAGTGGAGAGAAGTGGACAGATTCAAGATATATTTTGGAACAGAGCCCCCAGGACTTAGGGACGGACTGGATTTAGGAGGTGGAAAGGAAAAAATTCAGCAGATCTTTCAGCGCTGTCACCACCATGGCCCTAGTTCGTTTCCCAGTCAGGGAACCACACCACCCATCTGTTGGTTGTCATACTATGGCAGCTGCGTGTTGCTGTGATGCTGAAAGCTATGCCATCAGTATTTCAAATGCCAGCAGGGTCACGCATGGTGGACAGGTTTCAGCGGAGCTTCCAGACTGAGAGTGGGAAGAAGGATCTGGCCACCCACTTCCAAAAAAATTGGCCATGAAAACCCTATGAATAGCAGCGGAGCATTGTCTGATATAGCAGCAGAAGGTGAGAGGATGGCACAAAAAGACCAGGCAGGGTTCAGGTTTCAGACAAAACCAAGAGTTTTATTTTTGATATCTTAAGTTCTAAATGCCTATGGGACATCCAGGGGGAGACAGTACTTAGGCAGCAGTTCTAGTCTGTATATTTCCTGGAGGACAGGTCTGGGATGAAGATAGAGTTTTGGGGAAATTGTCAGTATATATGTGGTATTTAATGCCCTGAGGCTGGATGATATTACCTTGGAAGCCTAGAGGTAGAAGAGAGCAGTCCCCTTCCTGAGTCAAGAGAAAGTTCATCCAACAGTTAGAGGCGTGCTCAGGAGGAGATGCCTGCCATGAGCAAAGGAGCCATGAGCAAGAGAGGTCAGAGAGGAGAGAGTGGTTTCACAGAAGCCAAGGGAAGAGCAGGAGACATTAGTCAAGAGTGTCATCAGCTACAGGGAGACTAAAGTGAGGACGGTGGCCGATGTCTCCTGAACCGACCTGAACACACAGCTGTGTTTGCCGATGGTCTACCCTGTCAAAACCTGTCCCTTCTTTTCTGACTAAGTCTTCCTCCAGGTGTCTTTGGCAGCAGCAGTTGGGTGTGTCCCTGAGGGAACAGTGGGAAGAGAATATTCCTAGCAATATTGTTCATAGTAGCAAAAGAATATGGGGAAAAAGGGAAATAATTATTGACAGAACAATAAATGGATAAATCGTGCTGTGCTAGAGAGGGGACACTTAGCTTCAACAGGGTCAGCTCTCCCAGGGTCATTGCTTGCCTGCTAGTCACAATCTCCAGAAAATCTTCATGTTAAGGAGGATGGTGTGGGTCCAGGGTGGAGGAGGGGGAGTCGATAAAAATTAAAACTGGCTTCTATTATGGGTATGAATGCTTGGTCCGCAAACTCAGAAATAAAACTTTTTAAAAAACTGAATTTAGTTTCTTTTTTAAAAAGTTATTTCTCCAGCTTTACTGAGATAGAATTGACATATAATTAAATTTAATTGCTATGTTATCTCTTCAATTAACATACACTGAACATCCAGTAAGTATCAGACACAGTGCTAGGATCTTGGAAGGACAGCAACCAAGTCCCTGCTCTCGCAGGGCTTCATTCTAAGGGTGGGGGAGACAGGTGATATATGTGTAAACAAAATGTGTAGTATAATTTCAGGGGATGCTAAGTGCTCAGATAAAAAAGTAAAGCAGGAGAAAGGGACAGAGAATGATGGGAGAGGCTCTATTTCAGACAGAATGGTCGGGAAGACTTCCCTGAGAAGGTGGCACAAGAGCAGGCACCTAAATGAAGTGAAGGTATCAACTATGTAAAGATCTAGGGAGAAGTATTCCAGATGGAGGGAACAGTAAGTGTAAAGGGCCTGAGGCTAGGAGGGCTGGGCATGTATGAGTAACAATAAGAACACTGTGACCAGCCTGGAGGAGTGAAGGGAGAGTGCTAGGAGCTGGGTTTGGGAGGCAGCTGGCTACCAAATCCTCTCGGGCTCAATGGGCCATGGCAGGGAGTTTAGATTTTGTTCTGAGGGTTATGGGAAGTCATTGGAGAGGTTTTGCTGCTGTTGTTGTTTCTAAAGATTTTATTTTTCCTTTTTCTCCCCAAAGCCCGCCAGTACATAGTTGTATATATTTTTAGTTGTGGGTCCTTCTAGTTGTGGTATGTGGGATGCCGCCTCAGCGTGGCTTGATGAGCAGTGCCATGGCGGTGCCCAGGATCTGAACCGGCAAAACTCTGGGCCGCCAAAGTGGAGCGATCGAACTTAACCACTCGGCCACCGGCCGGGCCCCATTGGAGAGGTTTGAGCTGGAGAGTATTGGGATCTGATTCACATTAAAGGATCACTCTGGCTATGTTTGTACATAAAGCAATGAGATGAGAATGGAAGCTGGGAGACCAGTTAGATGGCTAGAGCACTAGGGCAAAAAGCTAGAGATGCTGAAAGGTGGTCAGGTTTGGGATGTTTCTTTTTTTCATTTCTTTCATTGTAAAATGTATATAATTCTCCACTATAACCAGTTTTAAGTATACAATTCAGTGGCATTAAATACACTCACAATGTTATGCAACCATCACCACCGTCTATGTCTGTCCATCTATATCTGTATCCAGCACATTTTCACCATCCCAAACAGAAACTGCACCCATTCAGCAATACCTCCCCAATTTCCCCTCCCTCCAGCCTCTGGTAACCTTGATTCTACTCTCTGTCTCTGTAAATTGGCCTATTTTAGACACCTCATGTAAATGAAATCATACAATATTTGTCCCTTTGTGTCTGGCTTATTTCACTTAGCATAATATTTTCAAGCTTCATCCAGTTTTAGCATGTCTCAGAACTTCATTCCTTTCTATGGCTGAATAACATTCCATTGTATGTACCACATTTTGTTTATCCATTCATCTGTTAACGGACATTTGGGTTTTTTCCATGTTTTGGCTATTGTGAATAATGCTGCTATGAACATCAGTGTTCAAGTATCTGTTTGAGTCCTTGCTTTCGGTTCTTTTGGGTATATACCTAGGAGTGGAATTGCTGGATCATATGATAATTCTGTGTTTAACTTTGAGGAACCTCCAAATTGTTTTCCACAGTGGCTGCACCATTTTACATTCCCACTAGCAATGATGAAGTGTTCCAATTTCTCCACATCCTTGCCAACACTTATTTCCTGTTATTTTTCTTTCTAATAGTCATCCTAGTGGATGTGAAGTGGTATCTCATTGTGGTTTTGATTTGCATTTCCCTAGTGATTAATAAAGGACATCTTTTCACATGCTTGTTGGTCATCTGTACATCTTCTTTGGAGAAATGTCTATGCAAATCCTTTACCCATTTTTAAATAAGATTGTTTGGTTTTTGTTGTTGAGTTGTAGAAGTGTTTTCTAATATTCTGGATATTAATCCTTTTTCAGATGTATGATTTGCAAACATTTTCTCCCATTCTGTGGGTTGTCTTTTCACTCTCTTGATAATGTCTTTTGGTGCACAAAAGTTTTTAATTTTGGTAAGGTCCAACTTACCTATTTTTTCCTTTTGTTGCCTGTGCTTTTGGTATCATACTTAAGAAACTATTGCCAAATCCGAGATCACGAAGACAGGATAAGTTTGAGACTAGAAATTAAATGGCCAGTGGAGAGATTGGACACTGGTGTGAGCAATAGAGGAGAAGGAAGGATGTGTGTCCCATGTTTTTGGCTTGAGCAACTGGATGAACAGTGATGACATTTACTGAACTGGGAAGAGTAACAGAGGTGCAGGTTTGGAAGGGAAAAGCAAGGCTTCCATTTTGGCCATGATAATTTTGAGATGATTGTGGGATAACTAGGCAGTTAGAGATACAAACCTGGGGGGTAGAGTAGCAGGGAGGGCTGGCAGTATAATTTGGAAGTCATGAACATGTAGATGGTTTTAAAAGCCATGAGAGCACCTGGGGAGAGAGCGAAGAGTTCCAAAGACAGGCCTGGAGCTCCAAACATTAGGAGGTTGGGAACCAAGGATGGGGTGGAAGAAGAAAGGAGTAGTAATCCAGCAAATGAGACTGAGACGGTATAGTCAGTGAGGTAGGAAGAAAGCCAGGAGAGTTTTGACTCTCAGAAGCCAAGCAAAGAAAATGCTTCAAGAAGTGATCAGCGGGGCCAGCCTGTGGCCAAGTGGTTGTGTTCGTACACTCTGCTTCGGCGGCCCAGGGTTTCACTGGTTCAGATCCTGGGTGTGGACATGGCACCGCTCATCAAGCCATGCTGAGGCGGTGTCCCACATAGCACAACCAGAGGCACTCACAACTACAATATACAACTACGTACTGGAGGGGCTTTGGGGAGAAGAAGGAGAAAAAAAGATTGGCAACAGGTGCCAATCTTTAAAAAAAAAGTGATCAGCTGTGTTAAAGGCTGCTAAGAGGTTTGGCAGGATGAATTTGTTTGGTGACCCTGACATGAGTGATTTCAGTGGGTTGGCAGGAGGAAAAGCTGGATTGGGGTGGGTTAAAGACAGAATACGGGGTGGGGAAAAGGATAAAGAGAGGGAATGGAGGTGAGGCAGTGAGTCAGTGAGTGTAGAGAAGCATTTAGAGGAGTTGGAAAACAAAAATAGTATAATAGTTGAAGGGAGATGGGAGGGGGTCATGGGAGGGGGTCAAAAGAAGTTTGCCTTTTTTTTTTCTCAAATGGGGACTGTTACAGTAAAGGGGGAAATTGATGATGCAGGAGGAAGAAGAGAAATTTGCAGGAACAAAGTCTTCGAGTACATGAGTGGTAACAGGATCCAGTGTACAAGTTGAAAGTTGGCCATGGACAGTAGCGGCAAGAATAATTTAGGGTTTCCCCCACACACTCCCCACGGGCTGCATCTAAGTTCTGGGAGGTTTTTGGACCACAAACACAGGTGGAATGGAGCAGACAACCACAAACACAGGTGCAATGGAGGATCTAGCCTTTGGGGGGGAGTGTTGAGTGTCCAGCCTTTGTCATCTCCATACTGACATCCTCCTTCCTTAAGTCATCTGTCCCTGTGGCTTGCTCCTCTGTCCTCCTCATCTAGACCACAAAGCCTCTTCTGTCTCTATTGTCTGCCAGCAGTATGTGCCACACATGCTCTGCTCAAGGCCATTGGAGGAAATGTTCCATGACTCCCTGTGCCACCCTCAAGCACGAGAAGTCACACTTTTCAACCATTCCTTCTCTACTGCTCCTGGACCAGGTTGGGTGTGGCGACCTCTATGAGGTTTGCTCCCTGGGGTAAGGCTAGGCTGCTGTAACAAAGAGAATGAACAGTCATTCAGTGGCCTGAACAAGATAGCAATTTATTTTTCTCTTATGTAATTGCAGAGGGCTGAATATTTGTGTCCTCCCAAAATTCATATGTTGAAACCTAATCCCAAATGTGATAATATTTGAAAGTGGAACCTTTGAGGGGTGATTACGTCACGAGGGCTGAGCCCTCATGGATAGGATTAGTGCCCTTATGAAAGAAACCCTAGAGAGCTCCCTTGCCCTCTCCACCAAGTTGAGGACACAGGGAGAAGACAAGAACCAGCAAGTGGGTCCTCATCAGACATCAAATCTGCCGGCACGTTGATCTTGGACTTCCCAGCCTGCAGACCTGTGAGACAAATGTCTGCTGTTTATAAGCCACCCAGTCTATGGTCTTCTGTTATAGCAGCCTGAACTGACTAAGACAATAGTGGCCTGAGGACCAACGTTCTAGGTCAGCTGGTGGCTGTACTTCATGTCATCCAGGCACTCAAGTTCCTTCCAATGAGTTGCTCCACTGTCCGCATGGTTGAGGCTAGGTTGTGTGGGATTCACCTGGAAGAAAAAGTGAAGTCCTTGTGCTTCTTCTCTTTGTCTGCTCATCCTACATGATCTCATCTAGTTCTTGTTTTTCTCCCATGATGACTTTGAAATTTGTCTCCAGTCTCGCCTCGCCCCTGAACTTGACGTCTCAATTTGGATGTCTAATAAGCATCTCAAACTTGGTATGTCCAAACCTGCCCAGCTTCTTCTGCAGTCCTCCCCCTTTCAGTTAATGGCCAGTTGTTCAGCCCAAAAATCTTGGGGTCATCCTTGACTCCTCTCTTTCTCTCATATCTCACATCTGGTCTGTCAGTAAATGCTGTTGGTTCGATTACCAAAATACCAAGTGAGGGCACTAGTTGAACTCCTTTTATCCAAACTCAGAAACCAAAAAGATACAAATGAAGTTTTTGAAATATCCTTTAGTATCTGAGCCCTGACTACCACTACCATCGTTAGACCTAGGCTTTGCATTGTAAAGGACCCTGCGTATCACAAACATGCATCAAATAAAGAACACAGCGCCTCTGTCACTCAGGATCTGGAGCTCAGCGCTGGCTCAGCACAACCCATAATCATGAACATTCGCTCTACGGCTAGCACCTTTCAGGTCCCAGAGAATACTTCGACGCTCTCTTGCCCTATATCCTCAAAACAAAAGTTGACTACGTTGATTGCTGTAAAGGTTTTCAGGTTGTGTCATTGCCAACATCAGAGGCAGACACTGCTTCAGAGTCTGAGGAAGACTGAGCCACGGAAGAACTTAGGTAAGGAAAGGACAAACCAATTGACTTGCCAAATCCTTCCACTCTGATAGCGTGAATGTAATAAATTCTTACATAACAAAGCATCATTTGTCAGTAGTGCCCAGTGTCCATTTTCTGGCCTCTCTCCCAGTTTCAATTCCAAACTAGAGGTACTCATAAATCACCTTGGCATTCACTACAGTGGCACATGGCAACAAAGGGATGGTTTCCAACAAGTCTTATTACTCATCAGAGTGTGTGTAGATCTAGATGTAATGTGTGTGAAGCATAGTACCAATTCTTTCTCTTGGCATTTAGATGGATATTGACACTAAAATGGCATAAAATTTAATTTTTAAAAATTAATGAGTTGAGGGGGCCGGCCCTGTGGGCGAGTGGTTAAGTTCGCAGGCTCTGCTTCGGCAGCCCAGGGTTTCACTGGTTCGGATCCTGGGCACAGACATGGCATTGCTCATCAAGCCATGCTAAGGCAGCATCCCACATGCCACAACTAGAAGGACCCACAACTAAAAATATATACAACTATGTGCCGGGGGGCTTTGGGGAGAAAAAGAAAAAGCAAAATCTTTTAAAAAAAATTCATGAGTTGATAAAATTTTCAAAAACAAAATATATCAGCTTTAGGGGCCAGCCCGTGGCCGAGTGGTTAAGTTTGCACACTCCACTGCAGCAGCCCAGGGTTTCCCAATTCGGATCCTGGTAGTGGACACGGCGCTGCTCATCAGGCCATGCTGAGGCAGTGTCCCACATGCCACAACTAGAAGGACCTGCAACTAAGAATATACAACTATGTACCAGGGGGCTTTGGGGAGAAAAAGGAAAAAATAAAATCTTTAAAAATATATATATCAGCTTTAAATTTTAATTTAAAAAGTTATATTAATATGTAGAGCTTGCTTTTTTATTTTTAGATAATTTATATATTTTGGAGTAATTTCTTTGAATTTTAAAATATATGATAAAATTGTAATTTTTATTTTCACATTTATTTTTATTTAATTTTTTGATGAAAATAAATTCAAGTTTTGTATGTTTTGAAAACAATTACTTTTTTTTTAAAGATTGGCACCTGAGCTAACAACTGTTGCCAATCTTCTTTTTTCTTTTTTTTTCTTTCTGCTTTTTCTCCCCAAATCCCCCGAGTACATAGTTGTATATTTTAGTTGTGGGTCCTTCCAGTTGTGGCATGTGGGACACCGCCTCAACGTGGCCTGATGAGCAGTGCCATGTCTGCACCCAGGATCCGAACCAGTGAAACCCTGGGCCGCAGCAGCGGAGCGTGGGAACTGAACTGCTCGGCCATCGGGCTGGCCCCTGAAAACAATTACATTTTAATTTTAATTCTTTAGATCAGAGGTTGGCAAACTTTTCTGTAAAGGGACAGATACTAAATATTTTAGGTTTTGCGGGCAATGTGATCTGTCAGAGCTACTCCGCCATTGTAGCATAAAAGCAGCCAGAGACAATATGTAAATGAATGAATGTGGCTGTATTCCAATAAAACTTTATTTACAAAAACAGACAGCAGACCTGATTTGGCCCAGAGGCCATAGTTGGCCAATGCTGTCAAGAGAGCATAAGTCATGTAAAAATTTTAATTATGAAAAACATTAGTGATTCTGCTGAAACAAAGTTAAGAAAAATACATTCAAGGTGTGTCCCTGCCCTCCAGCCAAAGACTGCCAGAACCCCACTTGTAATTAACAAGCTGGATTTATCACTCATTGTAGAATACACCCCATCAGGAAACAAGGGATGTCTCAGAGGGTGTTAGAAAGAACCTATTATAGGATCCGGGCTAGGGTGGAGTGACTCAGGGTAGGGTCTAAGAAAGTGAGGGGTTGCTCTAGATTGGATGTCAGAAAGCAAGAACAATTCTATGATTGGAATCTCAATATGTAAATCTTATCTATAGGGAGAGGAGACTAACACAAGAGTAAAACTAATTGGTAAAAGGTAGCAGTCACTGTTTTAGCTGAGGCGGGTTTGTTTGATATTTTGTGGGTGGCAAAGTGACCTTGTTGTTGTCTGTGCTTAGACAAAATATAAAGTGGCCTTGTTTTGTCTCATTTTCTCATGATCATAGAGTAAACTTGTCTGAGATTGAGATTGGTATTCTTTTTCTTTCTTTCTTTTTTGTTTTTTGCTGAGGAGGATTTGCCCTGAGCTAACATCTGTTGCCAATCTTCCTGTTTGTTTGGGGGTTTTTTTGCTTGAAGAAGATTAGCCCTGAGTTAACAACTGTGCCAGCCTTCCTCTATTTTGTATGTGGATCATCACCACAGCATGACTGATAAATGGTGTAGGTCCACGCCTGAGATCCAAACCCACAAACCCGGGCTGATGAAGCAGAGTGTCCAAACTTAGCCACTATGCCATGGGGCCAGGCCCCAAGAGATTGGTATTCTGTGAAGTCATTTTATGTTCAATAATGTAGCCCAGCTGTGAGTGCCAGGCCAGCCTTTTTTTCCTTTCTTTCTTATATTGAATACATATATAATAATTTATTAGTTATGTACATATTTTCTTTATTCTTCATTCAAATATTTCCAGTCCATCAACAGAACACCCAGATATGTACTACGATAATCAAATTCAGTCATTTTGATAGACTTTCAGTCATATGAATACACGTCTACATGTTTTTCATTTTGTCATTATGAAGGTATATTTGTTAAGGTATGAAGATAGAATATATTTTAAATAACAGGTTTTTGGCTTGACTGAGAATGTTTAAATACATAGAGAGTTTTTAAATACTTATTTATACCTTTGTCCCAGGCCCTGCAGATGTGAGTAGTGGGCCTGTTTGCCTCCCCATCGCCAAACCCAGTGTGACATGACTACCCGTGCGTCAGAACCCACCATCCAAGCTCAGAAACTGACAGGTTCAGATGGTGAGGAACAGTCAAGACACTTCCAGAATTCTCACACCCCTCTTGCCAATACTCTAGCCCAAGACTTTTTGTGTTTTTTTTTCAAAGATTGGCACCTGAGCTAACATCTGTTGCCAATCTTTTCCTTCTTCTTCTTCCCAAAGCCCTCCAGTACATAGTTGTATCTTCTAGTTGTGAGCGCCTCTGGTTCTGCTATGTGGGACGCTGCCTCTACATGGCTTGATGAGCGGTGCCATGTCTGGGCCCAGAATCCGAACTGGCGAAACCTTGGGCCACCAATGCAGAGTGAGCGAACTTAACCACTCGGCCACAGGCTGGCTCTGGTCCAAGCCATCTTAATTTCTCACCTGGTGTGGTGGGCTTTCATATTGTGTCAATTGAGCTAAGCAGAAACTATGTTTCCCAGGATTCCCTTTCTTGTGTAGTTTTGGGGAGATTTGGCCACAGAGAGAAATTTGGGCAGGATTTGGAAGGCAGGAAAGAAGCCATAGCTGTGCTTATGCTTAGAAGGCTAGTATGGGGTCAGATGCTGCTGTCGCTCCTGAATGTTTTCACTGGTATGCTGGCTCCCTTGTCAGTGTAAGGCAGCAGCTGGGCCCATAGCTCCTCCAGCCCCTGCTGGGTCTCTACCCTCTGCTTCTCCAACTCCAGGGCTAGGTATGTGTTGACGAAGGGCATCAGCTTCTCCTGCCAGTCATCATCAAAATTGGACACTTAGAAGCAGGGGAGACAAATGGGAGATCTAATTTTCCTCATGGATTCCAGTTCATCTTCACGGGTGCCAGTTTGACCTTGCCCTCCACCATTTCGTGTCCATCTTTCAGAACATCCATCCTTTAGAACTGCCCTGCTGACTTCTAGATTAGTATCAGATGCACAAGCAACAGCTGTACATAAACCATTTGGCCAGGACCCATAACTTCATAAGGTCAAATACCTATAATAAATCCCTTATTCTATATCACATTCATGGTTCTGCTTCTGATGGAACCCTGACTGATACACCTGGATTATTGCAATTGACTCCTACCTGGTCACCTTGCTTCTGTCCCTGTCCTCCTGGGCAGCCAAAGTGATCCTGTTAAAACTTGTCAGACATGTCACTCCTGTGTTCAAATCCCTCCGATAGCTTCCCATCTCATTCTAAGTAGATGCCAAGTCTTTACTCTAACCATGCCAGACTCAGTTTAGATGTCCCCCAGCAGTCAATATCCTTGCCTCATCTCCAAACATTACTGGCTGCCTCAGCATCACCAGGAGGCAAGTGCTGGTCTTGGGCATGATCTCAGTTAAGCCTGCTATCACGGGAACCACAGAAGCTTTGGCACTCACATCTGATCCAACTGGACCTATGAAGGCTCCGGCTTCCCCAGCAACAGCCCAGTGGAACGAGGTAACACAAGTCCAAAGTGGAGACCGTTAAGACCCTGCTGGCGACCCTAAGATTAGACAAGGAAAAATCACTGACAGATAAATTCCTCACTCTTCTTCCTTCCTGTGGACTATTCCAAGACATAGTGGTTCCACGTGACCTCTTTTAAGAGACCCCATGTGACTGAGCCACTGCCTTTGATGTATGTGGGGCTCTGGCCAGCTAAGAAACATAGTAACTTGCATTTCTTTCCTTCCTTCTCTGTTTCACTCCTCTTTTCCACTCACTTTTACTACTTTGGGACTGCAACCCCCAAGAAAGCATTAGCATACGACCTTTGATTCAGGCTCCATTTTCTAGGGAACACAGGCTGACATTTACTACCGGAAGAGGTCCTAGAAAACAGACCTTCAGGGTAGGATTTTGTGGCTGGATTTCTCACCTATGGGAAGGCAATAGGGATCTCACTGCCAGTAGTAAGTAGAGTGATGATAACCTTGGCCTTAGATTGGCATCACAATGATTAAAGCTTTCACTTGTGGTGAAGGGAAGACTGGGAAAATCACATCCACAGTCAGGCAGGTTATAAGCTGCAGAGTTGCAAAGGACTCTGAACGCACAGCTTCAGCAGATCTCCTATGTCAGAGCCAAGGCTCTGATAAGAAAAGAGTAGGACCCTGACAGTAGGGTAGACAAACCTAAGAATCTTTATCTCATAAATTCTGCTGAGTTCTCCTGGGCAGCAGAAGCTGCCCCTGCTCTCTTGCCAAGGAAGAACAGTTTCCCCTGTCCTTGAGACTATGCAACAATTTTACATGAAGCAGATGCCTCCTAAGATGACATGTGTTCTCCTCAAGACCTGCTCCCATCACACTGTCAAATGACTGGGGACAGTTCCTAGCAAAGCCTGAGTGGGGAAATTTAAGTCCTGACTTGGAAAAAATAAGCTACACAACAAAGGAAAGACCTGGCTAATGAATGTGGGAGCAACCTTGGGGGTTTGAGACACGGCAGTGAGGGGGTAGGCAGAATATAAGACTGGCTGATGGGAATACATCGTCATGGACCACTGTCTAGTAACTCAGGCGTCAATATTCTTGCAAGGATGCCTGGAGCTGGGCCCTGGTAGATAGTTTCCAAAGATGGTCACCATCTGTTCCCTCCCTCCCTCTATGTACATGCCACTCCTCACATCAAGAGATGGAGTTTATTTCCCCCCTCTCCCTGAATCTGGACTGGCCTTTTGACTTGCCTCAACCAACAGAATATAGTAGAAGTGACACTGTTCCAGTTCCAGACCTAGCTTTTAAGAAGACTGGCAACTTCCATTTACTCCATCTTGGACGTCAGCCATCATGTAAGAAATCCAACCACTCTGAGGCCCTCACACAGCGAGGGAGGATATTCAGAATATTCAAAGATTGTTAAAGATATGGAGTCTGAGCTGACACAGAAACTAGGAGACAGAAAACACCATCACAGTTCTCTGGTTAGAGTAGGGACTGAAGGAGGGCAGGTGACAGACAGAGTTGAGCCTAAGTCCAATGAGTCCTCTAGAAGCTGGCAGAATCCTCTCCTTGATTCTATGACCTGTGGAGTAAAGGCTATCAGGATAGGGAGAACCAAGCAGAAGCTCCTGAAACTGCCTGTATTAGTCAGAGTTCTCCAGAGACACAGAACCAATAGGATGTAGAAAGTGGGTGACTGATTTTAAATAATGAGCTCATGCAGTTGTGGAGTCTGGCAAGACCAGAGTCTGCAGGGTAGGCTGGCAGTCTAGAGCCCTGAGGAAGAACTGATGTTACAGCTCCAGTCAAAAGGCAGACTATAGGCACAATTCCCTCTTCCAAGGGGGAGTCATTCTTTTTTCTCTTCAGGCTTTTAACTGATTGGATGAGGCCCACCCACATGATGGAGGGTAATCTGCTTGACTGAATGTCTACTGATTTAAATGTAAATCTCACATCAAAACAACCTTCACAGGGACATCCAGACTAGTGTTTGACCAAATATCTGTGTACCATGGCCCAGCCAAGTCAACACATAAAATTAACCATCACACTGCCCTACAGTTGATTTCTGTAGTATTATTTCTGATCTGATAATTTGGCTGAGGCTGTGTTCCCCATTATATCCCCATTCAATTCACCTGTCTGGCCTCCAGGAAACAGATGAATCATGGTACACTGATGGATAGACTACTATAATCTTAGCCTCGTGAAAATCCCAGAGCTGCTCTACTGGATATGGCATCTTTACTGGGCGTAACAGCACAACCTGGAGCACTTGTGTATGGTTGTTGATTTAGCAAATGCTTTCTTTTCAATACTCATGAGAAGGGATGAGTATTGAAAAGGCAGTTTGCTTTTACATCCCAATGTCACAGTGATAGCACATTCACTCTCGCCCCTCAGGGCTTTGTGACCTTTCCAGCTCTCTGTTATAGTGTAGTTTCAGGGACCTTGATCACCTTGACATTCCATAGACTCGTCCTGGTCTTCTCTACTGATGACATCATGGACATGAACAGGAAGTGGTAAGCACCACGTTTGCCAGAGAGTGGAAGCTAACTTACATGAAGATGTGTGGTCCTGCCACATTGGGAAGATTTTTGGTTCAGTGGTTTGGGACGTGCCAGGACAAGTTATCTTACCTCACACATCTCTCAGAAAGAGACAGTGTTTGGGGGGCCTCTGGATTTCAGAGGCGGAATATACACACTTAGAACTACTTCTCCAACCTTTTATTGGGTGACCTGAAAGGCTGCCAATTGTGAGCGGTGCCCGGAGCAAGAGAGGGTTGTACAGCAAGGTTCAGACCATAGAACAGGCTGGTGCTACCGCTTCGGCTTCTATGACCCCAGATACAATGTTGCTGGAGGAATCCATTCTGGATAAAGATTCTGTAGGGAGTCTCTGAAAGCTCAAATAGGACAGTTGCAGTGAGGACCTCTAGGATTCTGGAGTAAGGCCAAACTCACCATGGTCCATTTGAACGACAAGATCCTGATATACCACAGGGCCCCAGTAGTGACTGAGCATCTGACTGCTGGATGCCGGGTGGCTTTATGTCTTAAGTTAGATGTTATCAGACAGGGACAGCAGCAGTTCAATATGATGGAAGTGGTACAATCAGAGCTGGCTGGGCTCAGAGTCCAGAAGGCATGAGTGAATCAAATGAACAGGCAGCTCGGATGCCCTTGGCGCCTAACTCTGTTGATCTGACACCTCTCCCTTAACCCACACCTATGGCCTCATGGAGGGTTCCCCGCAACCAACTAAAAAAGGAGGAAAAGAGTTGAACCCATTTCACAGATAGGTCAGTGTGATACTTTGGCACCAGCTGGAAATGGTCTCCTCTATTACAGCCCCATTTGAGGGTAGCCCTGAAGGACAGCAATAAATCCTCCCAGGGGGCAGAACTCTGAGCAGTATACTTTGTCATGCCCTTTGTATGGAGGAAGAGATGGGCTGAGGTGCAGGCATACGGTAAGTCCTGAGAAGTGGCAAAAGGCTTGGCTAGTTGGTCAAGGGCACAGAAAGAGCAAAATTGGAATTTTGGAGATAAGCAGGTCTGGGTAGACAGCATATGCCTAGAGCTCTCGGAGTGGGCACAAAGCGTGCAGATGTTTGTGTCTCCCATTCATGCTCACCAGAGACCATCCACTGCACAGGAAGCTCTCCAGCCAGATGGTCAGATGTCCCATCCTGCAGATGTCAGCCAAATTCTAAACTGCGCCATCCTATTGCTCTGCAAAAGATCCATTAAAAAGTGGCCATGGGGCCGGCCCAGTGGCACAGTGGTTAAGTGCACACGTTCTGCTTCTCGGCGGGTGGCCCGGGGTTTGCCGGTTCGGATCCCGGGTGCGGACATGGCACCACTTGGCACGCCATGCTGTGGTAGGCGTCCCACATATAAAGTAGAGGAAGATGGGCATGGATGTTAGCTCAGGGCCAGTCTTCTTCAGCAATAAAAGAGGAGGATTGGCAGCAATTAGCTCAGGGCTAATCTTCCTAAAAAAAAAATAGTGGCCATGGTGGCAAAGATGCAGGCTATGAACGGACCCAAGAACTTGGGCTCTCATTAACCAAGGCTGATTTAGCAATTGCCAACAAACAGCCGACCAGCCAGCATCACGCAGCAGTAGAGCAATATTGGTCAGAGAGCAGCCAGGCACCTGGGGGCAGGTCACTTATATCAGCTCCCCTTCCCCATTGGAGAAAGCAACGCGTCATCCTTGCTGGAATTGTTATGGACTTCAAATATGGTTTGTATTTCTTACCCACAGTGTTTCTGCAAGCATCACCATCCAAAGGCTTAAAGAATGCTCACTGTATGACCTAGAGCCAGAGGATCCTTTTTACGGCACAGGATCTGTGACGATGACCTCATGAACACTGGCTTCACCCGTCTTACCATACGTCTATCACCCAGAAGCAGCCAGCCAGAGGGAACAATGGAAAGGAATGCCTTCATTTCCACAGGTTTTAATCTCCTCCTCTGCAAAAGGGAGATTATAAACAGTATATGGTACTTCATAAGACCGTTGCGAGATTGGAAAAAGAGCATGTACACAGAGCACTTTGCACAGGCGCTGGCATGCAGCAGCTGCTCAGTAAATGGTAGGCATTGTTATTAACGGAACTGAATTGTGAAACGCCTCTGTGCCCCCAGAGGAGCCGCCGGTCGGGCTTCACTAAGCCGAGCGGGGCAGTGGATCCCACTCTGATGTGACCTGCTTTGAACACTCTTAGCTGTTCAGAAAGTCCTGGACTTGAATGGCATTTTTCTGCCAGTAGCCTATGCAGAGCTGCTTCTGCTGAGCAGAGCTGGAGGAGGGGAGAAGTGAAACTGCAGTCAGTGCAGGAAATGGAAACTCTGTCAAGGATTGGCCGCCCCGGGAACGGAAGGGAGCAATCCTACTGTGATTATAAAAGCCAGCCTGAGAGCTGTGATTTCACTCCTGCTGCCATCTATCATCAGGCTGGGGGCAGGAAGATTCCTCCTCTTCTCTCCTCTAAGGTAAACCCAGAAGCTATGAGGTATGCATGTCGAGATGCCAACCTCTGCCAGGCCGCCTGCCTGTGAGCCTCATGCCCTGAGAGCAGGGATGCCCATTCCTCAGGGAGGCTCTACCCTGAGTCCCTTTCAGTGTCCTGGGATAGGACTGGTCTGAGGGGATGGGTTGGGGCTTTTTGGGGGGTGGGGTATTATCTCTAACACACGGCTGAAAAAAATGGTACCTACTTCATGGGTTTGTTATGGGTATAAGTGACCTTGTGCCATAAAGTGCTGAGTAAGTGCTCAACACGTGGGAGGTTGCTTGTTTGTTTGTTTGTAATTCAAGGAAAATGCTGACAAAGATCACATTAGAGTGGGTTTGGGGGCACATGTATTTTGCTATTTTGTGATGTAATGGAAAGAGCATAGGTTTTGGATTCCAACAGTCTTGAGTGTGCACAGTCTATGCTGCACAATTTGCTGTGTGACCTTAGACAAGCTTCTTTACCCTCTATCCTCTCTGAAAAATGAAGTTGATATGAGGTCAATGTTTGGTGCCTGTAAAGATCAATGCCTTGTAACAATAAGTTTATCAACAACAATTTTTTAGAAAATTCGTGTGACAGGGACTGTTCTAAATGCTAGGGATATAGTGGTGAACAGTTTCAAAACTCACAGCCACACTCTGAAATAGGCCTTATTAACAACCTCATCTTGGGGATAAGTACACTGAGACCCAGAGAAGGCCCTAGTATCCTGCCCAAGGTCACACAGCCAAAGCCAAGAACGGAAACCACAGTAATGATTCTAGCTGACATCGATAGAGAGCGCACCACGTGCCAGGCACCACACCGGAGCGGGATTGCCTCAGGAATTCTCACAATCACCCGGGAGGCAGGAACATCACCGCTGTTGTTGCCGCGAGGAAACGGGAAGCTCCTTAGAAGGGTCCTGGTCTTAGTTCAGAGCACCTCGCTGCTTTTTATGGACCCATCCTCGAATCGGAGGGGAAAACAACCCAGCTGGTATGGCTCGAAAGGGGCTCTGGGGACCATCTCCTCTCTCTCTCCCCTCGCCAGGACCAGTGACAAAGCTTGCGCGCGGCGCCACCATGCGGCAGAAGGCGGTATCGCTCTTTTTGTGCTACCTGATACTCTTCGCCTGCGGCGCGGTGGAGGCAGGTAAGGGTCCTGGGGCAGGGGAGGACTGTGGGATAAAGAAGCGGAGTTTTAGAATCCCTGCGGAGTTTCAGGATTCCTGGCTTAGAGACGCAGGCGTGCGTCTGAACGAGAGGAGCTGTTACAATGGACAGCGCAGGGTCGCTGTAGCCAGAGTCCCAGATTCGAATCCTTACTCTGTCGATCCCTCCCTTCTACCGAAATGTATTCAATGCCAGTTACGTGCCAGGCACGGCGCCTTAGGAAAAGTCTCTTCTTTTCAGTAAGGCTCTCCGAATGGGAGGATGGTGGCCCCACCTTTGGGGGTGGTCCTGAGCATCAGGCACAGAGTAAGGGACCTTGGTCCTCACTCTGCTTTGTCCGCCCTCCCGACAGGCAAAAGAAGACGCTCGGAGAGCTCAGAGAACAGCGGCTCCGGATGGTGGAGCACGCTGACCTATATGGCTGTCGGAGGAGGTGGGTCTGGAGGGCGGGCAGCTCGGGAAGGTGGGGCGGGCCCCTGCTGCGGGCGCTCCCTCACAGCCTCCTCCTCCTGCAGGGCTCATGGCCGTGGGGCTTCCCGCGCTGGGCTTCACGAGCGCCGGCATCGCCGCCAACTCGATGGCCGCCTCGCTGATGAGCTGGTCGGCCGTAGCGAACGGGGGCGGCGTGCCTGCTGGCGGGCTGGTGGCCACGCTGCAGAGCCTCGGTGAGTGAGGGGCCGGGCCCTCCGGTGGGGACACCAGGGCTAGTTGGCTCTCTTTACTGTTCTGGGCCCTTTTCACAGGCTAGCTCACCTCTATGAGGTGGGTATTCTTATCATCTCCATCATACAGAGGGGAAACTGAGGCACCGAGGCATTAAGCAATTTATTCAAGTTCTCCTGGCTAGTTAGCACCGGAGGCAGGATTCCAGCTCAGTCTGATTCCTCGCTTTTAGCCTCGAAGGCTCGAAGGTGCCTCGCTGATGCTTTGGCCAAGTCACAACAAGCCTCAGTTTTCTCATCTGTTAACAGGGCCAATCATCCTCAATTTAACATTTTAGGAATCTGCTCAGCCTCAGAGAAACAGGGTGGCAAAGAACCTTGGTGGAGCCACCCAATTCAATCTCATACTCTGCTCTTGCATTTCTTGAACACCACGAAGGGGATGAAAAAGGGCTCAGAATGACCATTCTAAAAAGTGTGCATTCACTTCTCTCTCTCTTTCTTCCACCTCTTTCTTTTTCTTTCTCTCCCTCCCTCTCTCTCTCTCTTTTTTTTTTTTTTTTTTTTTTTTGAGGAAGATTAGCCCTGAGCTAACTGCTGCCAATCCTCCTCTTTTATTGCTGAGGAAGACTGGCCCTCAGCTAACATCCGTGCCTATCTTCCTCTACTTTATATGTGGGATGCCTACCACAGCATGGTGTGCCAAGCAGTGCCATGTCCAGACCTGGAATCCGAACCGATGAACCCTAGGCCGTCAAAGCTGAACATGGGCACTTAACTGCTGCGCCACCAGGCCGGCCCTCCCTCTCTCTCTTTCTGAGGCCTCCAAAATCCTACAGAAAAACTGCTCCTGACAAACTGCCCCCTCTGCCTTTCTGAGCCCTCCATCTTTTCTCAATTCTAGATGACAAAAGGCCAAAGAGCCAGACCAAAAGAACAGACCTCTTCTCCAAGGGGGCAGATGGAAAGACACAGACCAGGCCACACCCCAGCAGCGGGAGGTGAAGGTGTGGGCAAGGCTAGGAAGAGTCCTGTGCTAGAAGATGATTGTTCTCTTGCATGTCACAGGGCTGCAACAAGGATGAAATATCATCCTTCTTACTTTCAAACCCTGAGCACCCACAGGGAAGTCTCCACAAAGATAGCTGTCATTACCATTATTAAGAACACAGTGTGTTCATCGCAAACATGAAGAGAATGAGCTGTTATTTTTGTCTTTTTCTTCTCTGATTTGAGAGGGCCAGTCGGGGGGAATAGGATTCAGTTTGTGGACGTCCCATTCCCCTCTCAGGGCCTCTGTTTCTCCATCTGGAAATGAAGAGGTTGGACTTGGTTTCCAATGGTTTTCAGACATTTGGGTTCCCAGGCCTGGTGCCTGGGCCCCAGGTGACCCAGCTGTATTTGCTTTACAGGGGCTAGCGGTGGCACTGGCCTCATGGCCAAGATTGGTGCCTTTCTGGGCTACACTGTCCACAAGCAGCTCAGCAACCAGGACGAGGATGAGGAGTAGCCAGCAGCTCCCAGGAATCCTCTCCTTCCTCCTTGCCCTCCTTCTTCCGGTTGAAGTCTAGAGCTTTCTGTTATACTTGTCAATAGCCCATGTCAAAAAACAGAATAAACTTCTCTCAGAAGACACCTTGTCCTCGGTGAGTTGCCCCGGCTGTGAGAAGCCCCATAAGATCTGGCTCTGGTCTGACTCATGCACACACACACACACCCATTTCCCCCTAAAGCCAACCACAGCTCCTGGAACTCAACCAGTTGATTTAGTCTCTGGTCTAAGCTCAGGCTATTCTCTCTGCCTAGAATGTCCTTCTGAAGCTCATAACTGGGCTCAGACGTGCCCTCCTCTGGGATGCCTTCCCAGCAGAGCCTCCTGCTACCCCTGTCACAGCATGAACGTCCAGGCTCGATTCCACAGGGGACTGGGGAGTCAGAGCTCACTTCGTCCTCGGTGAGAGAAGTTTCAGCTGCTTCTCTGGGTCGGCAGAGATGGGGGAGCCAGATCTCCATTCTCCGAGAAGCACTAGAGTGGGCTCCCTCAGACGGAGAACATAAGGCCAGCCCTTTGCCTTGGGAAAGAGTGTAGCACAGTTTTAGAGGGCTCAGCAGGGCCACCCGTCCCCCAGAGAACTCTAGTGATAGAGCAGACGGTTTGCATATGGAGCCCGTACGCCCTCTGAGTAGGAAGGGAAGGCCAACCCCAGCCCTCGGGGAGATTGGAAGTTTGGGAGGCTTGTCCAGGTGACCTAAGGTGCCCAGACCGAGGCAGGGGAAGGTCAAAGAGGTCCTGGAAATCAAACGTCAGTGAAGGTAGGACTGGGTCCAGCACTAGTGGAAACAGAAAGAGAATGCTCAGGTTCTGGTCGTGAGTGGACACACGAGCCTCAATGCTAGACCAGCCTCCCAGGGCGAGCTGCACCCCTGGGAAGTGGCCATGTGTGAACCTCAAAAGCTGATCACAAAAGGGCAAAGCCAGCTGTCCTCAGGCCTCCCCCACCCAGCCCCACTTATAATCCAGAAATTCTTCTTCGATTACAAATGTGGGTGGGTGGGTAAGAGGTCCCATCCCGCCTGCTCCTGCCCGCAGGTCCAATGCCACGTCTCCAGGTGTTGGCCTCTGCTGGCTTGCCCTGGGCCCCTAGAGAAGCACTGTCTGTGGAAGAGGTGCACAGGTGTGGAGGCACCATCTGCACCTCAAAAACTGTCTCTGTGGCTTGTGTACAAGAGCAGAAGTTGGACTGAGTCCCCTGACCTGATATTCACCACAGGGCCTCAGCAGAGTCCCATGATGGCTAGGGCCATCCATGGAGGGGCAGACCACATGGACTTCTGCTCACAGAGGGAGGTGGGGTCTCAAGTATCACCCTCTGCTGAGACCTGTAAATGGCACCCAGTTTGTCTAAAGGGTTGACATCCCAGAGACCTAAGAGTGTATTCCTCAGCCCTTACAGGGAGGGCATTATACCTAATTTATCTCTTCTCCCCACTGCCCGGTACAGGCCTGGCACAGAGTAGGTGCTCAATATATGTGGGTGAAGTTGAGCCTGAGGTCAGTGTCCGCCCATCTCCCTGTCCTTCACCTTCCCCGATCTTCAATGGGAAGGAGTGACTGTGACACAGGCTTGGTGAGCTGAGGAGTCAAAAGAAAGATTTCTTGGACTCTCAAGGTCTGGTAGTAGTGTTGCTTTATTCAGAGAATAGCATGGAGTAGGGTGAGGACAAGACCCATGGACAGTAAAAAGCTGCAGCACGGGGACAAGGCCCATGGGCAGTGAAGAGCTGCAATGAGTTGAGGGCAGGGCTAAGTTTATAAGGCATAGGTATGTGAGTTATTTCTTTACAAGACAAAGGAAAGACTATGTAAAAAAGTCATTAAAATGGTATCAGTGCAGGTGGAGTCTGGTTATTGGGTGGTCCTAAAACTTTGGATACAAATCAGGTCGAATCAGGTCAGGACATCCTATGCTTCCAAGAGGATGATCGGTGTGTAGGGCAGGATGCCTTGGGCTTCTCTCCCTGGGGCAGCCTTGAGCCTCATCATAAAACACCCCCTGAACCCATTTGGCCCGGAAATCCTTTGGGGATATGGAAGATGGTCAATCTTCTGTAACTACTTCTGGCTGTACAAGGTCATAGAGCTGTCCCTAAATGGGGCCATAGGGGTTCAAGCAGGAAGTCCAATGGACTGGAAGGTTGCACCTGCAGAGTCCAAGGCAGACAAGGTATACAGATCATCTGAAGGTGAGAGAATCATTTGACGAGAAGTGGTCCAGAAGGCGAAACTTTGTTGACATGTGGAAGACAAACAATGAGATAGACAACAAATAATAATAAGAAATGCAAGCAATATGATTACCCCAATGAATAAGGCTTTGATAGTAGTCCAGAGTCCAAAATGACCAGGAGTCCAACCAATCACTCAGGGATGGGGTAAGACACAGATTTAATTTGGTGGCTCATATCAGATAGGAATACAGAGATATTTTGATGGTAGTCAGGAACATAGACACAGCATTGGGTTTTTATAATGGCACAAGTGCCCTCCTGTGCTGCTGTCAAGACATCAATGCCATTTGATTTTGGAGGACCGCCTTATGCATTTGGGATATTTCTAAATCGAGCAGCGAAAGGCTATGTTGTGTATCGTTTAATGTCTTCATGGTAAACTTGTTTAGGGCTTCCATGTGCCAGATGATACTTTCAATTCCTAATTGGGGAAGGAAAATAGAGGCAAGGTGATCATACCAGTGGAAGACAGAATGGGTCCAGCATTGTCGTAGGTTGGGTAGGTTAACAGGAGAAGATATAGTAAATGTAGCTCTACCTTGCATCCAGATGAAGCCTAGGGTGCATCGTCCAATCCATCCAGGCAGCAGCCAAGGCCATAAGTTGGAGCCACATAACCATTGAGTGCCATTAGGGGCTAACCAACATATGCTGGGCCGTCTACCCTGGTCAGTCCCAAACCAATCAGTATTTTTTAAGGCTATGATATGAGAACACATATAACGGGGAATTTGTCCCATAGGTCAGGTGCTATTAGGCCACTAGTAGGAGTGAGCCAAATATATTTCTCCCAAATTTGGTATAGTCCCTTCTGTGTGTATCGATAGGTTGGGGACTTTACCTTTGGAACTTGCTGTTTATGATCCACCTGTGACAAGGCAAATCTAGTTAGTATTTGGGCAGTAGAATTGAAGGAAAAGGTTTGATTGTAGCCAGGGAGCTCCCAGGCATCAGAGATGGATGGCCACAAGGAGACATTATGATTAGTAATAGATGAATCTTGTAGAAGAGAAGAGCTAGAATTGAATATCCATGCATGTGTACTATAGCTTCTACTGAAACATAATTTTTCTCTCTAAAATCACCCTCATTTCTACAAAAAATAGTCAAACTAAGATTAACTGGTTTTCAAAATAAGTGTAGTTTCAATAAAACTTGGTCCAATTATTTACATAAGTGCAGCAAGAATAACAATTGATCATATAGACTCTTTTAAATCTGCTTTGCTGGAGTTTTCTATGAGGAATCTCAGATTGAACTGTAAAGGCCTCTTGAGGCCAGAAAAACCCAGCCAAGGACTTTCCATCAGATTTTGCCTGCAGTACCTACAGATTTGGGTGGATTCCTCTGTTTTCGAGGCCCCCCCAAATACTTCGAGGTTCCTTGCACCTGCCAGATAAGTGAGCTTCCTTACTTACCAGGTAAGATTGCTAGAATCTCTGTAAACAAGGTACCAGGCCAATGTTTCCCAGTGGCTTTATTCTAGAAAGTCCAATCTTTGTTCCTGAAAGGCTGTATTGTCATATCTGAATCTGTATGTTTCTCTCAAATATGACATTCCAGTCAAAGACTTGGTAAGATAACCAATGTTTCCAAATGTGTCCTATTATAAGGAGAACAGATTCTTATTGAACTTATGCAAATAACTATATTGCCATGAAATAACCATACTCACTCACTCACTGAGTTTCCAAATTCTGGAGAGATCAGGTAGGGAGAAAAAGATAAGTGTTTCAGTTCTGCTCACAAAGGTATAATTTCACCAAATTGCCATAAGTCATCATTAGCATAAGAGAAACGAGAAAAAGATTTCCTTAAATCTGAGAAAACAAAACATAAAAAAACAACATTTCAAACAAAAAACATAAAGAATTATAAACATCCTCATCAATTCATACAGTCCTGTATAATTGATTCTTGATCTTAATCTTCTGTTAGCAGATTTATGAGGTCATCAGTTTCTCTGTTAGAATTCTATAAGTTCTTACCCAGTTCAGTTTTACCACCTCAAAGTTTATCAGAAACCTGTATTGTAGAATCCTGTGTCAGAATCTTTTCCTTGAATTTCTCTGAAGATGAAACATATTTGCAAAAGCATAAAGTAAAACAGCAACTATCTGCAAATGACAAAAGACTCAAAAGGGCAATTGACAAAGAAACTTGGCTACTTCTATGACATACAACACTTTAAGATAATAACTAGAATTATGGCTGATAACCAGGACAGATTAGAATTTTAGGAATGTTATATAATTTCATAACACCTATATCAATAGCATTCACCCACATAATACCACCTAAGAAAGTTTATCATCACTTCTTTGACAATGCTCCCCATATAATTTAATAGACCAAATAAGCCTAATTAGTTTAGTATTTTCCTCCTTAAAGGAAGAGAGCAAATTTCATTGAGAAGTCTCAGGGGCCCTCTGAAAATCCTCAGAGAAATTTTCTTCCTTCTACCAGGTCAAAAGAAAGCCTTCATTCAGGACTTGAATTTTTTTTTGAGGGAGAAGCTTGTCAAAAACATCAAAAGTTTTTAAGACACTTGTTCAAATAGGAAACAACGGTCACTGCAAAACAATGCTCAGGTATCTATTCAAAGTGACAACAGAAACAGTCAAGAGCAGTTAAAATAGTCAAAAAATCTTAAGAGAGACCTCTTCCTTTCTGAACATAGGAGATTATTTTAGCAAAACACAGGTTTTCTGTCTTTTAGGTAGACTTACAGCAGGCCAAAAGTTCAAGAAAATTATTCTTTGAGAGAAAACCAAATTTTAATTTTTGCATGAGCTTATTTTTAACATTGAAACTCATTTACTTAATTGGATTTACTTTAATCTTAGCCAACTTGACCAGGCATAAAACTCCTTTCTGAATTTCTCTTTCACAAACCTTCTACAACTGTTTTTTTTTACATTCAGAATTTGTCCCATGCTTGCTTTCTTCCCTTTAGTACTTTAGGACAAATTTATCATTCTTAACCCAATGAACAGAAATACTTCTATTCTTTATACCCTCTTCACTGAAAACATACACTTTACTTTCCTTGAATACAGAGCTGTTTTCCTTATTAATTTCCAGTAGCTTTAATTATATATATTAATTAGAATTTTTAACCCTTACAGACCCTAGTAAAAACGGAAAAGCTAAGCAACTATGAACTGCCTTTTATATCAGTATTCTAAACATTTTTCATAATTTCTAGAAACATGTTACTTTACAGTAATAAAACACAGGCATGTTTACTAATTGACCCAAACATCCTTTAGCCTCTCTGCAATAAGAAGCTAAAAGTAGATAACTTAGACAATGTTCAGCAATAAGGTTTCAGTGTTCCATCCTATCCAAAAATGACCCACATACTCAAAAGATTTTTATTATTTAACTTAACTTGGCAAAACTCTAAAGTTTTAAGTTACCAGAAAGAATTTGGAAGCTGTTCTTTTTTCCCAAGTATACAGACCATAAAACAATTATTGTACCCAGAAACTCTTACCCATTTTTGTCTATTTAAATCATTTGTTTCCAACAATTATGTTCAGATTACCCACAAAAACTTCATGAGACGTTAGACAAAATTAGCTATCATTTAAAGCTATTATTTTGCTGATGAATTTGTAACAGACAATATGAACTTATTTGACTAGTAAACCCAGGGTATATGTCTGCATCATATCCAAATACTGACAATTCTAAGGATATGCCTATTTCAATCAAACCAACAAATTTAAACTTTCATTTATCAAAGATTAATTTATATCATGTTAACTTAAAAGACATTGGGTTAATTTCTACTACACTTAGAATTTACATAAGCGCTTACTTTAAGCCAATTAAACAGAGCTCTTGATTTTGGCCCTACCATCCAGAGGGAAAATACCACACACATATAACGTACATATAGACACACATACACAGAATCTCCACAGCTATTGTTTTAAAAATTACTGCCCAAACTCACCAGCTATGAATCCAAATTTTGTTTTGAGCCTTTTTGCTAATATTTGTGGAGAAGACATTTAAGATGATAGATTTTTTTGGCAAAGGCATGCTTATGGCCGTTTTTTCCTTTTTCCCTTTTTTTTTTCCCTCAGTCTTGGGAATTAGTGATGAGCTCCATTGTCCCTAGAGGATTTGCAAGCTCTTTGAGATAAGGGAAATGGGTGGAACCTGAACCAACTCTAGAGCTGCTTTTTCCAGCCTTAGAAGGATTTCCAAGGACAGTTGCTCTTGGTTTCTCAGAAACTGGGTTGTGACTCAAATGACATTATAGGTTGAGCTACCTGTCCAACTACATCACAAAGGCACAGAGAAACCCCTCAAGTTTTCTCCAAGATGGAGTTTCTGGGGCATAACCCATCCAATTGAAAGTGTTTCCAATTAGTTAAAATGCACCCAAGGGTGAGTCTCCGGGGATGCTTGTGGAGTTCACCATGGTGGTAAAGCCAGTGTCTGACTGACAGCGGCTGGAGAAAGGGTACAGGGCCTGACTGTGGGCATCAATATGGTTATAAGATTTAGTCAAGTGCCACTCAGCTGGGGCACTTAGTCCCTGAGCCAGCACAATACAAGCCAGGGAAGCAGGAGGCAAAGGCCTGGAGTGGGTGGGGGGCTGGGGCTCCCAGCACTGGGATTGTGAGTTAAGTCCCTGGCAAAAAGGTTTTGAAGTTTTCAATCTTACAGAAGGTCCATGTTCTGCTTAGGTCCAGCCTGAACTTAACCTTGACTTGGTGACAACAGAGGAGGTGATGAATGAGACAGACAAAGAAAGGAAAAGAAGAGATCAGGCCTTGCCCTCATGGCCTCTTCCCTAGGGTTATCAAATTAAGGGTCACACGACAGTACCTGCCGGGACACACAACACTGGCAGGACAGTTCACAGAATAAATCACAGGTCTCCTATCCTCTTAATCAACTCAGTAGGTGCCTAAAATACTCAATGAGTCAACCGTCAAGAGAGGGCACCCCACTTGGGGTCGCCAGGGTGATCAGGCCTGAAAACCAGAGTCAGGGGGCTCCCAGGGGTGGAGCCTTTGACTCTTGAAAGATTTCTTTGTTTCTCGGTTGCAAAGCTCAAAAGGAGCCCAAAATGGCCATTGTAACTTTAACAGCGATGAAAGAAAAGGGTCCATTACCTTGAAAATGCCCCCTGAGGGGCCAACCCTGTGGCCCAGTGATTAAGTTCACGTGCTCTGCTTCAGTGGCCCAGGGTTTTGCCGGTTCGAATCCTGGGCATGGACATGGGACCACTCACCAAGCCATGCTGAGGCAGCATCCCACATGCCACAACTAGAAGGACCCACAACTTAAAATACACAACTATGTACTGGGGGGCTTTGGGAGAAAAAGGAAAAAAAAAATCTTTAAAAATAAAATGCCCCCTGAACCTGGGGCAGTGTCCTACCCATCCTACCCACTGTTCCTCCTGTGGGGTTCCTATAGCAAGGGGTGATGGGGGTGTCCCCCTGCATTGCATCCCTTGTATACCTTCCCTATTATGCCTGGCAGTAATAGGTGCCTGGTGAATAGTCCCAGAGATAAAAGAATAGAGAAGAACAGTGAAGAATTTTCCACCGGTTTGGGGGACATTCTACCCAATTGCGTCCTGGAGCTGTTCTCCCAAGAAGGGGTTTCCACACTCAACCAAAGGTTAGAGTTTGGTACTTTCCTTGAACCAGAGTCCTGACTGGGACTTTCCCACAGTTTGGAGTGTGGCCAGGAGCCATAGGGAGAGACCCCAATCCAGCCTTAGGAAAAGAAACCTGCCACAGGAGTCTTGGAGAACGGCGACTATCCTAATGGCTTAAGTGGTCGACCCACGCCCATGTAAAATGTATATATTAGAGATAGGATTAGGAAGGAATGGGTTAATTCATTCTTCATCACCCTCAGGCTTAAGGTACTGATTCTCTTTGAGCTTTGCCCCATAGAGTCACCATGGGCAGCAAATGTGGATTCATACAGCTGTCTGAGAAAGTTCCCGATGGAGAAGTGAATTTAGATCCATCCTTGAGAAAGAGGGAGGCACAAGGAAGAAAAGTACACTTACTGGAACTTAAGCTCACAAGCCTATAAAGCAAGATCCCCGTATGGGCCACCAGAAGAAATGATGTGGGCTCAGCGAGCCGAGGAGTTGAAAGAAAGATTTCTTGGACTCTCAAGGTCTGGCAGCAGTGCTCATTTATTCAGAGAATAGCATGGAGTAGCATGGGGACAGGACCCATGGACAGTAAGAGCTGCAATAGGTTGAGGGCAGGGCTAAATTTATAAGGCATAGGTATGTGAGTTATTTCTTTGCTAGACAAAGGAAAGATTATGTAAAAACGTCATTAAAATGGTGTCAGTGCAGGTGGGGTCTGGTTATCAGGTGGTCCTATAACTTTGGATACGAATCGGGTCGGATCAGGTCAGGACACCTATGCTTCCAAGAGGATGATATAGGTCGGTATGTAGGGCAGGACACCTTGGGCTTCTCTCCCTGGGGCAGCCTTGATCCTCATCAACTGGACCTCTTGCTCTTTCCCTGGCGGACCCTTAGAATACCCGCTGTCACCACTGTGCAGGCCTGGGCGGGGGGAGCCTGAAGCTCCTTGGTCGTGTAATCCAAGTAAACACAGGCCCCTAGCCGTTTAGTCAATATTCCCTAGCACAGATGGGGCTGGGGTTTTCAAATAAAGCTGTGGAGCATAGTAGTTAAGAATGTTCCTCTGGAGTCCTACAGACCTGCCATCTCCTACCTGTGTGTGCCCTAGCACAAGTTCCTTCACTTTTCTGTGACTCAGTTTCCTCCCTCACAAACTGAAATGATAATAGCGTCTACCTCATGGGGTTTTTGTTGGGAGATGAGATGAGAGCCAGCTCTGAAGGCTTAGTGGTTAAAGTTCGGTGCTCTCACTGCTTCGGTGCCCTGGGTTTGTTTCCCGGTCGTGGAACCACACCACTGGTCTCTCAGTTGCCATGCTGTGGTGGTGGCTCACATAGGAGAACTAGAAGGACTTATAACTAGGATATAAAACCATGCACTGGGGCTTTGGGGAGAAAAAAAAAATAGAGGAAGATTGACAACAGATGTTAGCTCAGGGCAAATGCTTCCCTGCAAAAAAAGGGGAAAAAAGATACTGATCGCTCCAAAAAAAAGAGAGAGATGAGATGAAATAATGAATGGAAAGTGTGAACGTGCTCCCTGGCACATGGCGGGCCCTCAGTAGATAATTATGATTAAGGACTTGCATAAAGCAGAGAGGAAATTGCCAAATAACAACCAGGAATTAGATAATCGACCTTTGGAGTCAGGGTTTACTTTCTGGGGCTCACATACCCGGTTCTTCCTTTCTCCCAAGGGTGGGTACCCTGCCCCCAGGAGCATACACCCTCTACTTGTGCCATTCGCATCTTCTTGCCTTGAACAGCATCAAGGCCTGAGAGAGATGGACAACTCCTCCCCCAGCAGCTCTCAGGCTGAATGACACTGAAAATGACGCGTCTTTAAGGGGATACAGTGCCTCCCACAGGATCCCGTGGGGCCTGCGCAGGATAACACCTTGCCTTCATTCTGCAGGCACTGAGCAGGCACTCAGTCTGTGTCAGGCACTGAGCCAGGTGCTGAGGATACCCCAGTGGAATGGACCCAGTTCCCACCTACCGGGAGCTCACAGTGCACAAATTAGGAGCCCCCAAATCACTCATGACCCCTGCTTCTCCCTCTGTGTCACCACCTCCTCACTCCCATCTCCTGTCACCTGTCCTGGCCCTTGTCAGCCTTCACAGACCACGATCATCTTGTCTACAAAGTACGATGCAGAATGATGAACACAGACCAGAATTCACTAATACAACAAGCCAGGGGATGCTACTGCACTTTTAAACTCCTTCTTGGCAACGGCCTTCAGACACAAAGCTGATCCCTGGCCCAGCTCCAGGGTGGGGCTCCTCAGCCAGGTTACTTGCCCTCTGAGTCCCAGCTTCCTCGTTTTTAAAACTGGGGGGTTTAGATACCATTGTCTCCGGGGCGCCTCCTGCTCTACAACCACTGAGCCTGAAGCACATGCTTCTGAATCCCCTTGTTCCTGTCAGATCCCGGCCCTCCAAGAGTGGATTTTATTTTTGGAAGCTGCCAAAAGCCACCTTGCGGTGCCAACTTTGGTGACTAGGGTGGGTGACGGTGCTGAGAGATGCCATGTTTGGTCACAAATGAGGGTAACTAGAAACTAGCAGGGCAGTTCCTCACTCTGGGACCACACCCTAAGACAAGTCCAAAAATAGATCCCATCTGTGTGGCTGACTTGATGGAAAACAACGTTGAGGTCCTCTGTCCTCACCATCTTTCTGGACCTCAGTGTCCTAGTCTATAAAATGGAGGGGGAGAAAAGTTGGACTCTCATCTAGACCTAGAATGTCTTTCCCAAGTGCTCAAGTTAGAGGTGTCTTGCTCTTTAACAAAATCCCTTTATCTAGATATTTCTTTTATTCTTTAAGGGCCTCTTTGGCCCCCAGAACTTGAAAGTCCGCTCACTCCCTCTCCAGGCAGCCCTCATACAATTCCATGGTGCTATGTGCTAGTATGGCCACCAGGTGGCAGTACAGTCCCATCCAGGAATCTTCATCAGCCTGCATCATCCTTGAACAGCTCCACAATTTCCAAGAGCCCTCCCTGAGGCAGACCCCACTACAGATGGATGCTCAGACCTTGCCCACGCTCTGAAGCAGGAGCTCCTGAAGCTCACGGGAGTGGTCAATCCTGAGGATGCCTGCAGGGCCCGCACCCTCCTCTCCCTTCCAGGAGAGGTGAGAGCTGCAACGCTGAGCTCTCCACACTCCTGAGCACAGCATTCAGGACTCTCTGCAAATAGGTCTCACCTCCAGGCCCACAACCTTGTTCTCCCCGACCTGAGCCACAGGGATTTACAGGAAATGAGAGGAGCTCTTCACACAAGCACACACTTCTTGACTGGGAAGCAGAGGGGATGCCAGGATCAGGGCATCCCTGGACCCAGCCTTGAAGGGGACCTGGACCAGCAGAGGGCCTGGGTCAGCAGTAGCTGGAGTGAGCTGAGGCAGAGGAGGCCTGTGGCTTCCTGTGAAGAACTGAAGAGCCACTTCCTTTAAGCAGATGGCTGTGGGGGAGGGGCAGAAGATTAGGGAGCATGGGCTTCCTGGTTTAGCGGGAAAGAAAGGGGACCCCAAGAAGTACCCATGAAGAGGCTCAGAGCAGCCTTCTATTTCTCTTCCCTCTGGGGTCTCCAGGGAGCAGACAATGCAGACAGGCAGGGTCACACCCTTCCCATGTGCTGTGAAGCCACAGAAAGGGGTTAGGGTAGGGGCAGGCTGATTTGTATAAGGCCAGTAAAGAAATGGAGCCATGGGGCCGGCCTCATGGCCAGGGGTTAAAGTTCTGCATGCTCTGCTTCAGCGGCCTGGGGTTTGCAGGCCCAGATCCCGGGTGCGGACCTACTCCACTCATCAGCCATGCTGTGGAGCCATCCCATGTACAAAAAATAGAGGAGGACTGGCACAGGTGTTAGCTCAGGGCTAATCTTCCTCACAAAAAAAGCCAACAACAAAAAAGAAATGGAGCCTTGGTTACTCCAAGAAGTGAGCCCAAGCACTTAGCTCCAAGTACCAAAGTCCAAGTATCCAGCCCCAGTAACCCGGCCCCAGGTACTTGGCCTCAAATATCTGCCCCAAATTCTCTGCTCCAAGCACCAGCTCCCAGTGGGGTGTCCAGTGCCAGACAGAAACTGGCAGGGGCCCAGTGGCTCTTCAGCTGTGTGGGGACATGGCCCCATAGGAGAGCTTGTCCTTGATCATTCTCCCAGGATGTATTTACTGGACTGACTCTTCCCCTGTAGCCAGCACTAAGGAAATGCCAGCCTAGCCATGGTGAATAATCACAAAACCCAAACTGGTGCAATTTTACTGCCTTTTTTCTATTCACACATATTTGCTTGTCCAGCACACCCACATTCAGTGGAGAACCAGATCTCCCCAACAGGGTCAGAGGCAGGAGGTCAGGACCAGGCAGGCCTCCTGAAACTGGCCCGAGGCAGAGAGGCAGGGGCTTGGTTTGGGGCCCACCACCCTTTAGCATCACTGCACGGCTGTCTGGGCCTCTGCCTCACCTCTGTCTGCCAGCACACAGCCCTTGTCTGCCTCTCTCAGGGGTGGGTGTGAGGAGGAGGGAAGGAAGTCTCCGCAGAGGGCAGGGGTATCTGCCAGGGGCTGCTCAGCTATAGGTCACAGCAAGATGGGTAGGTGGCAGTGGTGGTGACATCACTGGTTTTGTTCTTAGTGGATATGAGGATGTAGCCCCTGGTGTCCCACAGTGGCAACCATGAGTTCTTGATGAGCCAGAAGGGCTCACCTCCTCATACCCACAGCCCCCCAGGAGCACAGATCCGTCCAGCTGCTCCAGTGCTGACCTGGGGAAGGGGCCGAGCATCTTCACTCAGCCATGATTTCTCACCCAGTCTCTTGGAACCCACTGACTCAAGCCCGTTCCTCCCTCAGTCTTCCCCACCTCGGGCAAAGGCACCTCCAGGCAGGCATCTACCTAAGCCAGACATTCGCCCAAAGGCTTTCCCCCCTGAACTTTCTTCTTCACTCTTTGGTCTCCGCTCAAATGTCACCTACCCAGAGAAGCCCTCCACAACCACCTACTTTGCTCCTATCTACTACAGTGGTTCCCAAACTTATCTGCTCCTGGAATTACCTGGGGGCTTCAAAACATACTGACACCTGTGTCTCACCCACAGAGATTGTGATTTAAGTGGTCTGGGGTGCAGCCTGGACTTCAGAATTTTCAAAAAAATTTCCAGGTGATTCTAACGTGCAGATAAGTGTGAGAAGCACTGTGCCAGCACATGACCCTGTTTTATTTTCTGTATAAGGCCAGTAAAGAAATAGAGTCTTGGTTACTCCAAGAAGCAGGCCCAAGCACCCAGCCCTAAGTACCCAAGTCCAAGTACTCAGCCTCAGAACTAAGTCCCAAACACCCAGGTCCTAGGGGTTATGTAAATTAACTCATTTAATCCTTACAACAATGTTCTTGAGCGTTGCTAGGATCCTCATTTTACAGATGAAGAAATCAAGGCATAGAGAGGTTAAATAACTCCCCTATGGTAAACAGCTAGCAAGTGACAGTGCAGGGTTTTGAACTCAGACAGTCTCTCTAGAACAGTGCCTGGAACCCAGAGGGGACTCTATAAATAATTGTCGAATAAAGGAACTTAATCTCCCTCTGCCTCACCCATCCCCCACATTCAATCCAGCAACCAGCCAGCCTGTAGATTCTATCTTCTAATAATTTCTTGAGTCTGTTCATGACTCTCCACCCACACGACCCCTCTCTCATCGTCTAGCTCGCTCCCCTCAGGCCTGGAGGACACCTGCAAGGTCCTTCTAATGGGTCTCCCTGTGTCCGCTCTTGCCCCTTGTGTCCACTTTTGTCTATTCTCCACACAGAGCCAGGAAGATCTTAAAACACATTAGATCAAGTGACACCCCCCGGCTTAAAGCCCCCAGTGGCTGCCCACCATACTCAACAAATAAGTTGAATAAAGTTCTACTTCTTTACTCTGGCCTTCAAGGTCTTCAATCATCTGCTCCCCCAAACCTCCATAGTTTTAGCTCAGTGCTTCCCCTCCCCCAACTCTCTTCTAGCCAGAACCTTCTTTCTCCTTCCCAGAACTCCCCAGGTGCCAGCCAACCTCAACGCCTTTCCACAAGCTCTTCTCTCTGCTTGGAACACTTCTGTTGTTTCAGGAGTCCGCTCGAATGTAACTTCTCCAGAGACCTGAGCCCCCAATGTAAATTAAACACTCTTTATTCCAGCAGCCTGTACCTTATGTTCCTAGAATTGATCACAATTGTAATAAAGGCATGATTGGTGTAAGCATTTGCTACTGTCAGACTTCCTCACTAGACTCCGAGCTCCCCGTGCACAAGCACAGGCCTCGTCGTTATTTATCGCGAGCACCCAGCTCAGCGCCTGGCACACAGGAGGCACCCAATAGCTTTGGTCCAGTGGATGGACAGATAGATGGACAGATGGATGGACAGACGGATGAGTGGATGAGGAATGATTGAGTGAATAAACACATTTTAAAATTGGGAACCTATTCACCTGCCTGTATTTCTCAGGGCAGTTATAATGTGCCCGATTCATGGGAGTTATTTCACCCTTCGAGAGCCCCTACCCACCTGCTCCCCGTGGCCTTTCCCAGACAAGGCCACGAGGCGGGGCTTCCGGGCCGGTTGCGTGACGTCACAGAGGGAGGCGTGCCCGGAGCCAGCCTCTGCTTCCCGATTGGCGGGCGCGGCCACACTCACCGCCACTGCTGTCGGAGCGGACGCCGTGGGAGTAGAAGGCGGAGTGGGGCGAGCGTCTCCGTAGACAGCGCGAGGCAGTGCGCAGTAGAGCGGCTTCAACGAGTCGCGGTCCCCCGAGGGCACGTTCCGGTAGCGCCGAGCGTTTGGGGAGGCTCACGCCTTTCCGCGGGACGATGGGACAGCGGAGGGGTGCGCGCTGCGGTTGGACCGCTCCCTGCAGCGGCAGGACAGAGTGTGACCAAGCTTCCGGGAGGTCACCCGAGCGTGGCTATTTCGGGCCTCTGACCTCAGCGAGGAAAGTCCCAAAAACACAGCCCCACCCTCCCCCTCACTCTCCAGAACACGCTCCGCCTCTTCCCTCCACCCCAAACTCAGACCTAAAAGAGCTGCCGGACGAGGAGTCTGCAGACCTGGTTTCTAGCCTTAGCTCTGTGTGACCCGGCGCAAGAGTCATGCTTTCTGGACTTCAGTCTGCTCATCTGCAGACTGAAGCGGTACCTGCATTCAATGATGTAATGTATAAAGTGCCCAGCGCTGGACTGGCACGTACTAGGCGCTCAGTAGATGCTGATTTCTTTCTCCCTGATCCTGACCCTGCCACTGATTGGCTCTGTGGTCTGGAGCAATTTCGCTTAACTTCTGGGGACTCACTTCCCCATCCTAGAATGAGAGAATTGTCCTTCTAGCCCTGAGGTTCTGGGAGCTAAGACTTCTTGAGTCACTTAGTGAGTGATGAGCTGAGACCAGACCCCACGTGCTGGTGTCACTTGACTTCTCGGAGGTCCCTCTAACAAAGGAGCTTCCTCATCCTCCCAGAGATGGCTCTAATGAGGTTGTGCTTAAGAGGGCTGGACCTCCCAGAGGTTCTGCCGGGTCTTAGGGTCTGCAGGGACCTTAAAGGGCATCCCAGACAACCTTCCTCAATGTTCCTTCCAAAGTTGGGTCACTCCCCTGCATAAAACCTTTCCATGGCTCCCTATGGCCCTCAGGCTACTCAGCAAGACCCTGGGCTTCTAGTCTCAGCCGAGCCCCCTCCCCTCTCTCCCAGCCAGGTTCTAGCCAGACTGAGCTGCTTTCAGCTCTCTTTCCTCTCTTCCAGGTGTTTGCACAGATGGTTCCCTCCCTGCCGCATCCTCTTTCACCTGGCTAACTCCTCATCCTTGACCATCATGGGACGCGGTGGATCCTGACCCCTAATATAGGTCCCCGTTCACTTGAGAACTGGTGAGTGACTCCTGACCTCACCCAGCTCAGCCACTGCCCTTCTTACTTCCTACCCTCTAGCCATGCTGAACGTTCAGCTCCTTGAAAATGCAGGGCTCTCTCTTGCCTCTTGGCTCTCGCACCTGCTGTTCCCTCAGACCTAAACACTCTTTTCTTCCCTACCTAACTCATACTTGTCCTTCAAATCTCAGTTTCTGGGGCCAGTCCCATGGCCGAGTGGTTGAGTTAGCTGCCCTGCTTCAGTGGCCCAGGGTTTCACCGGTTCGGATCCTGGGCGCGAGCGTGGCACTGCTCATCAGGCCATGCTGAGGCGGCATCCCACATGCCACAACTAGAAGGACCCACAACTAAAAATATGCAACTATGAACCGGGGGACTTTGTGGAGAAGGAAAAATAAAATGTTAAAAAAATCTCAGTTTCCTTCCTCCCAGGGGTGGGGATGAGGGGTTCATTGACCAGGCCCCACGATATCAAGTACACACTTTCTTGCCACTATTTAATATCTATCGAATGAGTGAGTGAGTGAATCCTTGCCCAGTGCTTGTCCAGTCTCTGCTTACATACGTCAGAGGCAGGGAGCTTGCGCCTTTTGAAGCAGCCTACTCCATCTGCCCATTAGAAGGCCTTCGATTCCTGCCCGCTCCCAACCAATGCTCAAGAGATTCCCTGAAACTGAGGCCCAGAGTAAGCAAGTACATTGAGGTACTGGGTGCAGAGGCAGGGTCCACGTGCCTGTCCTGAGGGCTCATGCAGGCTTACCCATAGGGCCCATAGGCGTCAGCAAAGACCAGATCCCCCACAGCCGGGATCCACTTGTAGGCCTGGGACTCGAGACACTGTCACAGCTCATGTTCTCTTTCACCTAGAAGCAGCCAATCAGCCTCTTCTGGGGACAGGGACATGAGCAACCCAGTCTGAGTTGGGGGAGGCCACGAAGGAAGCATTTTCAGATAGCACTGGACTCCAATTGCCTCATTCAACCCCATGCCAGCCCTGTGAGGCAGGAGATGCTGTTCCCATTTTACAGGTGCACAAACTGAAGTTTCTGGATGGATGCTATTTACCTAAGGTCACACAGTGAGATGGTGGCAAAGCCGGGCTGAACTTCAAAGCCCAACCTCTTTCCTCTGCCCCTCAGCTTGGTGCCTCTTGTCTGCCTACCCTGATCCCGGGCCCATTCTTCCCGAAGCATCATGAGGTCCTAAAGGGTCCCATGGCTCCTGTTCCCCACAGTGGGGTCTGACCCCACTGGGGCCTCCGCAGCTGTGCCTGGGCAACAGCTAAAAGCTGGCTGAATGCCAGGAGTCATCATCCCTTCCTTCCGCACTTTGTCACTCCCCAAAACTGTAGAGGGACTCAGACCAGAATTGGTCTTATAGACACCAAGCCCCTGAATCTGGGCTGGGCCACTTATTCACTGTGTGACCTTGGGTGAGTTCCTTTCCTTCTTGGAGCCTCACTTTATCATCTGTAAAGGGGGCAAATTATCCCTTCCCAGGGCGTCAGTGTCCCAGAGTTTAGGAAAGTTGCTCTCTCTCCTGGGCCACCTCACCCTTGAACCCTCTCATTTTGAGGAACAGAGCTTCCCTCCAGGGTCCCTGTGGGGGCAAAAATCCAGCATAAACCATGTAGCCTGGTCCTTGATGGGGGTCACAGATCCTGATTTGGGTGGGCAGCAGGTTGGGGACCCAGCTTCCCCAGCTTCAGCCCCTCTTGGCCTCTGTCCCTGCTAGGGAGCTGGCTCCCTCATCACACTGCTCCCTCTACTGTCTGTGGCCTTGCAGAGCCATTCGCCAGGGGATTCTGCCTCTCCTGCCTCCTCCAGTCTGTCCTCCCTCCCCTCTTCCTCACACAAATGTTTATCCGTGCCTACTTTGTACATATATCACTGAATAACCTCACTGCCTGTCCTTGCAAAGCTCACAGTTCGGTAAAGGAGATGGACAAGAAAACCAAGTTACAATTCATTCACCCATCCCAGATCCTGTGGCCCTCCCTGCCGCTGCCCTCACCCAGACAGTCTCCTGTCCCCACTGTGGCCTGAGCCATCCTGTTAAAAGGGAGGTCAGAACATGTCACTCTTCTGCTCAGCCCCCTCCCGTGGCTCCCCACCTCAAAGGTAAAGCCAGCGTCCTTGCTGTGACCTGCAAGGCCTGCCTGATCGACCTTCTTGCCTCCCACTGTCCCCTCTGAACACTCCACTCCAGCTGCACTGGCTGCCTTGCTGTTTGTCTACATGCCAGGCATGCTCCTGTCTCAGCCTTTGCATTTGTCCTTGGTCCTGCTGGGCATGTCTTCCCAGGTACCCATGCGGCCTCCCTCCCTTCACAAAGGTGTCTCCACCTCGTCCAGGGGCCTTCCTTGCCTGCCCATCTAAATGCTACCCCCTACTTGCCTTCTGCTTTATTTATTTTTCCTTGGCACTACCAAGTGACAGGTAATTATTTTTTTATTGTCTGTTTCCCTACAGGGGTATAAGTCCCATGAGATCTCCTTAGGTTCCCCAACTCTCAGAAAAAAAAAAAAAGAAGAAGAAGAAGAGAGAGAGAAAAGAATACCAGGAAACTATGAAAAAAAGAAAAAGGAACACTAATCTTGCTACTATAGATAGTAGTATTTCAAGCCTCAATAGTTAAAACAACTTGATTTGGGTGCAGGAAGAGACAAACAGACCAATGGACTGGAATAGAATGTCCAGAAATAGACCCAATTGTACAGAGATTTAGTATTTGATAAAGGTGGCATCTCAAAGTGGAGAACAGGCTAATAAACAGTGTTAGGACAACTGGGTAGCCAAGAGGGAAAAAAAAATTGGATCTGTGCTTCACCTCGAGTACCAGGCTAAGATCCAAAAGGATCAAAGATGTAAATGTTTGAAAAATCAAAATTAAACCAGAAAAGCACTAGAGGAAAACATGAGGAGACTCTATCATCTCATCATGGGAAAAGTCTAACCATGACTCAAAAACCAAAAAGCCACAAAAAATGATTGATAAGGTCAACTATATAAAAATCAAAAACTTTGCATGGTAAAACACTATAAATAAAGTCATAAGACAAATGACAAATAGAGGGAAATATTTGCAACTCACATCACAGACAGAGGGTCATCTCTTTATAAAGAATTCCTGGAAATTCATTAAAAGGATCAACAGTCAACAGAAACAGGCATAGGATATGAACTGACAGTTTCCAGAAAAGAAAGTACAAATGGCTTCTAAACGTATGAAGCTCTCTCGAAAGAAATGAAAATCAGGAAAACCACACTGAGATACCATTTCTTATCAGTCTGGCAAAAAATCCAGAAGTTTACCATACTTTCTGTAAGGAAACAGTACTCTCACACATGTGAACATAAATTGGTACAGGTCCCCAAAAAGGCATTTTGGCAAAATCTATCATAATTATAAATGCATCCAGATATCCTACTTCTGAGAATTTATCCTTCAGACATGCTTTTACAAGTGAGAAATGATGTATGTATAAAGTTATTCTCTGCAGCACTGTTTGAAATAGCAAAAGACTGGAAACAACTGTCCATTAGTAGGGATTATGTTAGGTGGAGTATAGTCCATCCATTTAATGGAATATTATGCAACTACGAAAAAGAATGAGGGAGATCTGTGTGTCCTGTTGGGAAAGCTCTGTAAAGTGTATTAACTTTACAAAGCAAGGTGCAGAGCAGCATATATGATATTCTACCTTTTGTAGATTATATATTTATAATCTTACTGAGTAGCAACAGAATTAGTGATTAAGTGCACAGACTCAGCCAGATACCCTGAGTTCAAATACACTTTCTGGTACTATACTGGGCTGAATAGTGTCCCACCAAAATTCATGTCCACCTGGAACCTGTGCATGTGACCTTATTTGGAAATAGGGTCTTTGCAGATGGAAGTTAGAGGTCGTATCTGATTAGGGTGGACTCTAAATCCAATATGACTGTTTCCTTACAAGAAGAGGAAAATTTGGACACAGAGACAGACACACAGTAGAGAAGGCCATATGAAGGCAGAGGCAGAGGTCGGAGTGGTGCCTCTGCAAGCCAAGGAACGCCGAGGATTGCTGGCAACCGCCTGAAGCTAGCAGAGAGGCATGGAACAAACTCTCCCCAGAGCTTCTAAAAGGAACGAACGCGGCCAACACCTCAACTTTGGACTTCTGGCCTCCAGAACTGTGCGAGAATAAGTTTCTGTTGTTTGAAGCCACCCAGTTTGTGGTAATTTATGATGGCAGCCCTAGGATACTAAGATAGCTACTTAGAAACTGTGCAATCTTGGGCAAGAAACTTAGCCTCTCTGTGCCCTGATTTCCTCCCCTGCAAAATAAGGCTAATAGTACTTCCCTCACAGGGTTGGGTTATAAGGATTAAATGAGTTAATCCTTTAAGGAATTTAGGATAAGGTCTGACATGTAATAAGTGCTATACAAATGTTAACTGAATATAAGCTTGTGTTTGCATAAGGAAACCTTGGAAGGGCAACCAAGAAGCTAATACATGTGGTTGCTGGAAGGGAGGGAATAAGGAGATGGGGGACAGACGGGAGCAAGGCTTTGCACAGCCTTTGCATTTTTCAGCCTTTTTATGTATTTCTTTTTGAACATTTGAATGTATTATCTGTTTAAAATTATTTAAATAATCATATTATAAATCATATTACTCTCCTGCTCAGAAGCCCTTCACTGGTTTCCCATCACATGTGTAACAAAATCAAATGTCCTTACTGTGGCTGACAAATGCCCACCAGAATGTGAGCACCCCTTTCCACCCAGCTCTCCGTTCACTTCCACGCATTTACTCTCTGCTAGCTGCACAGGCGGCCTTGCTGTTCCCAGAGCCTGCCAGGTACGCTCCCACCTCAGGGCCTTTGCACTGGCTGTTCCTTCACTTCATTCAGGTTTCTGCTGAATGTCACCTCTGCAGAGAGGCCGTCTCTCACCTAAAAAAGAAAAAAGAAGGCAGCCCTGACTCCCGATTGCCACCATGCTCTATCCCTTCCTCACTTTAATTTTTATACAAATCATGGATCACCTCTGACATTACATATCTGTTGATTGTCTCCTCCCGCTTCTAAGTTCCAGGAGGGGAGAGATTGTCTGTCTTGTTCACAGCTGCATCCTTAGTCCCCAACACAGAGCCTGGCACATTCAATAAATATTTGTTGAATGAGTGGATGAAACGAGACATCATAGGTTAAGTGCTTAGCATGGTACCTGGCACACAGTAGAAAGTTCCCTATTATTCCCTTCCCTTGGACATCTTCACACTCTTCTTACCCTCCACCCCACCCCCGGGAATCCCTCCCACGTGACCCTATGGGCTCCTTCTCTCAGGCCCCTTTTCTCTTCCACCTCTATTCTCTCCTTTGCAAGTGGCCTTTACGTTCTGCTGTTGACCTGGGGCTGTGACGTGTCTCCTCCATTAGACAATGGTTCCCCTGTGCAGGAACTGTGGGAATTGTGGTTTGGCCTCGCTCTGACTCCCTCCTTTCCCGGGGCTCAGCCTTTGGAGCTACCCACAGAACCACTGTGTCATTTCCTGACTCTAGTAAGGAATTCCAGGCTTGTTCCACGTCTCTCTCAGTAAGTCCCTCTGCAGTCTGACTGAAGTCATTCTTGCTACAATAAAGAATGAGTTTCTTCTGAGTTGTCTAGGACCTCTGAGAAAGCAGCTGGACCGATTTTTTCCTGTAATCTTTGTTGGTTGTCTAGGGGGACTTGGAGGTTGCCCCTCACCATGGTGTCTCCAGTCCAGGCTCTCAGGCAGAGCCACACTGGCCAGATGCCTGGCAGGAGAGATTTTTCCTTTATTCAGCTCAGAGGATCTCAGCAGGCCCCGCAGAGCTGCCAACTCTCCAGGACTGTGATCCATCAGGCGGTTGGGAGCCAGGCACAAAGTGTGGTGGGCACCGTTGTGGCAGTTAATGAGCTTGGATGAGGGAGGAGATTGACACCTGTGACCTTGACCGCCTCTCCCCCACCTTCCCCTTCGTAACTCATCCATCCGTTCGGAGTAGAAGTCAGGAGCGCCTACCATGTGCCAGACACCCAGCTCTTATCTTCTCCAATCTCGCTTTCCCCAACGGTAAATTGAGAATAGAAATACTCAACTTACATGGTCATTGTAGAGATTAAATAAGCTGATGCATATAAAGCCCTGGGCAAAATAACATAGCTCATTGTAAATACTCAATAAACGTGTTGTTTTTGAATTGAATCAACCCTGAGAGATGACAGCTCTGGGTCAGGCTCTCAAGGGTCTAGTGGGAAAGGCAGATGTAGAAACAGATATTTATAAAATAAAGTTCAAGCAACAGGGTATTTGGGGCAAGGTAGGGTCGGGAACCCACCTGTCTGGTGCTCTGCTGGGTGACCTTGGGGAAGGCACACTCTCTCTGGTCTTGCCAGGGAGAAGACAGGAGTTAGGATGGGAGCTGATGCCTAAGATCAAGGCGGGGCAGGAGTAAGGACTTGGGGTTGAGCCAGCAGGCCCTGCCTTCCAGTCTCACCTGCCAAGTCTGCCTATGGTGACCTTGGGGGAGCCCTCTGAACCTCAGTTTCCCCCTCTGAACAGTGGGGATCATCACATTAGGTGGCAGAGTGGTCGTGAGGATGCAGGAAGAGGACAGATGGCACACTCGAGGTGCTGAGCCCTTGTGTGGGAGCAGTGCTGCCTCAGCCCATGAGTTTGTGGAATAATTTCCTCCACAGCAAGGAGGACCCAGAGCTGGAAGCTGGCAGGTCCTCCCTGCTGCTGTAGCTCCGCCCATGCTGGCAGCTATAGCACTCAAAGAAGCTGAAGACCCAGTCCTTGCCATGCCCCATGAACTCATGTGGTCCACCGGGAGGTGGACCTCAGGCTGAGGACTTGCATGCAGGGTACATCTGGCAGCGGGGGCATGGGGGCACCCTGGCAAATCACATCTGCTCCCACCCTGGGCCAGTGGGGTCCGGACGGCCCTGCTCAGTAATTGAGTCACTATATTCTTGGATAAGTATCTGAGCCTCCCTGGGCCTGAGTTTCCCCATCTGTAAAACAGGGACAATGAGATTGACCTTACTGGAGAGTCTTCCAGAATTAACCTGTCCCATGCTGTAGCTTGTGGTCCATTCCTTAATGCCCCTCTCCCTCCTCCTGGCCCTGGCAAACATGAGTGGGGTGATTTCTGCCACTTTGCTTAGTCTCTCCCTTCAAACTGGGGACAGGGCTGTGTCTCTTCCATATGTTCCAAATGTTGGTATTATTTAATAGTTACTTTGCACAATAATACAATTCAACAGGCACTTCACACGCATCTTCTCAGTTCATCATATAACATAGATTTTATTAACATACCCATTTTACATATGAGAAGACTGAGGCTTAAGGAGTTTACACAACTTGTTCAAGGTCACCCAGACCGTAGAGGGAGGGGTCAGGATTTGTCCAGAGGCCCATATCAGCGTTATGGAGAGAAGGTAGTGTTCTTTCAGGTAGACTCGAGGCCACACCCCAGATTTTTCACTCATGCACAGCTGTGTGACCTTGAGTAAGTCTCTGGAGCTCTCTGGCCTCAGTTTCCCTATCCATAACAGGAAGAGTGACTCTACTTCACAGGGAAATAATGCATGGGGAATGTCTAGAGCAGGGCCTGACACACAGTAGGTGTTCAATAAAGGATGTTCCCTTTTCCCTTCCTTTCCTTCCTCTGGTAGGGACTCCAGGCCTGGGCATACGCCAGGCCAGGCTGACCTAGCTGTCTCAGAGACAATATTTGTGTTTCCTCCTCCCATACTTATAAGGGGGACTGCTGCCCCCCATCTCTCCATTCCCAGGGCCCTCAGTCTTCTGAGGGGTGAAAGGATTGTCTCCAGTCTGACTGAGACACAGCCCAACCAGAGAGCAGATGTACTGGCCCCATGCCTGACACTGGGTGAGAAACCACAGCATTGTGCCACCTCATTGCACAGGGTGTGTGGCTGGGGTGTGGACACAGGAGGTAGAAGGATTGGTGCTCTGGCAGGGAGGGTGTCTGGGGCTCTGTCTTGTGTTGAGTGAGCTGCTGGGGTCACTCACTCTGAGGAAGGTGGAACATGTTGTGTGGACAGTAGCTGGAGAAGTTGGCAGAGTCCAGCTGGTACTTGTCGAAGCAATAGCCCAGTCGGTAGCTAAAGCTGCACATGGTGGAGCAAACAGGAATTGTTCCCTGGGGGCCTGAGGCCACCCAGAGTTGGCACACATTCTTCCGCCCACCGCCTACTGACATCCTCTCTAACGCTGAGCACTCTAGCCCCCAAGGGCCTCCGATCTCACAGCTGCAGGAGATACCAGGGACCCCTGAGGCAAAGAAGGCTCCTCCACCCCAACAGGGCTCCCAGACACGGAAATAAGCAAACCCCCCACCAAAGCAAGAGGGACTGCAGGTAGACTGCAAAGAGACTCCTGGAAGCAGAGGGCCGTGTGCCCAGCAATGCTCCCTACTTCTAGCAGAAGTCCCACTCTTGGGAGAGGGCTGCCGAGGAAGGAGAGGGAGCCCCACTCAGAGGCAGAGGGATGGCCAAGTTGACCTGACTCTTCTCTGGAAGCCCCAGAGCTCAGGCAGGATGCTGCACCAGGATAGCTTCTCCTTGGTGCCATTGACTTGGAGGCAACAATAGACATTAGCCCCTAAGGCCGTGGTCACCAACATCCCTGGGAACCCACACTGAAGGACAGCCTATGGCTGAACTGGAGGGCTATGACTAGGGGCAGGACAGAGTGCAAAATGGGACTCCCAGGACCCCCCCAGAATCCCTGGGCTGCAGACTCGGGGCTGAAGGGGGCGCCCTGGGAGGCCTCCAAGGCCATTCACCAACCCCACCACCATTCTCACTCACCTCTGAAATAGTCCAGCCCACCCTGTAAAAGGGTCCAGCCCCCTCCAAAGTACTCCTGTTCCCTCTGAAACAATCCAGCCTTCCCCTGAAGACTTCAGCTTTCTCTATGATATTCCAGCCTCCCTCTGAAATGCGTTAGGTCCTCCTCATTCCATGTAATACTCTAGCACCTTTTTTTGTTTTTTTTGGAGGAAAATTAGCCCTGAGCTAACTGCTGCCAATCCTCCTCTTTTTGCTGAGGAAGACTGGCCCTGAGCTAACATCCATGCCCCTCTTCCTCTACTTTCTATGTGGGATGCCTACCACAGCATGGCTTGCAAAGCAGTGCCATGTCAGCGCCCGGGATCTAAACCGCTGAACCCTGGGCCGCCGAAGCGGAACGTGTGCACTTAACCACTGTGCCACTGGGCCAGCCCCTCTAGCACCTTCTGAAATAACCCAGACCTCTGGTGAAATTCTTTAGCCCTCACTGTACATATTCCAGTCATCTCTGAAGTACTCCAGCCCGTGTGGGAAACTCCGCTCCACTGTGAAGCTCTGGCTCCACGTTAAAATGTGTGTCCCAGCTTCACTACTCCAGGCCCCCTGAAATATGCCAACACCCATAATACTCTGCACCCCACATTAATACTCTGGCCCTCGCTCCCAGCCCCGACGAAAATCCTCCAGCCCCATCAGTGACACTCCAGCTCCACTTGGAGACTGGCACCTCTGTAAAGCTCTGTCTGGCCCCAAGGGAAAGGTGGACTGCAAGGCCTGCCCGGAGCAGTCCAACCAAGTGCTAGTACTCGATCCAGCTCCTGCTGGTTCTCAGGTCCTCCTGGGCCTCAAACGGCTCCTGGACTTCATCCTAAGGGAGCATCAACACCCTGGTGGGAGGAGGCCTTGAGATGACCCCTCTGGCTTCCTCCCAGTGCTCCTAGTCAAGCAGAGTCCCCTTCTAGAATCCTCCCCCCAACCCTAGGATGAGTCCCACTAGCCAGAAACATGGCATTGCTCCCCAAAGATTGGGGGCACCCAGGTCCTGGCGGATGGCACACCCCTGACCCACCAAACTGACTTGTTGGGAGCCTCCTGGCTGGGTCAGCCGCTCAGGGCAGTCCCGTAGGCTCCGTCAGCCCCAGCACCCCACCAGCTTCCCTGCTGTGCTGTTCTGAGACTCCTCTCTGTGGCTCCGGGCATCTGTGGATAAAAGGGCAGCCAGGCCAAAGCCCAGCTCCTTCCAAGCCAAGGAACACAGTGACCTAGCAGGGCCTCTGGGTCATCAGGGAGCAGAGCTGGGCCTCCAGGGAGGGTTTCGGGGCCCTACCTGCCCTGCTTTGTGCTTATTCAAGTGCCACCTGCTGGGTCACCCTTATGTGAGAGGTAGAGTGTAGCAAATCCCTGATCCCAAGGTGGCTGCATGAAAGGGGATCTTAATTATGGATTCTGCAAGCCCAAGGAACTAAGTTCCAAGCCCAGCTCTGCTGTTACTTTAGGCAAATCACTTTCTCTCCCTGAGCTGCAGGGGCTTCCCCTTTGAAACAGAGATAATGACCCTTATCTTGCTCCTTACCAGTTTGCTTCAAGGCTCAAGTGAGATAGTGGTTATAGAACGAATATTTCACTTAACAAATAGTTACTGAGTGACTACTATGTGTCAGGGCTGCTTTAGACATAGACACAAAGTATTTATTATTTCTCCCTGCATCAATCAGCTTGTGAGGATGAAGGGTATGGAAGGGTGATGGGAAAGATTCTAAAACTCTCCATCAGACCTCCCTCCCTGGCTCCTGACAGCCTTCTGTACACCTTCTATGTACGAGGTGCTTTCAGAGCGATCATTTCCTTTACCCCTCATCCTGGGTGATAAATATTACTGTTCTGGTTTTATTGATATGGAAACTAAAGCCCAGAGTTGTTAAGTCACTTGCCTAAGATTACACAGCTAGTGCCTTGTGGGGCCTAAATTTGAACCATACTGCTTTTGACAAGAAAAGGTCATAGCATCACCACAGCCCCCACCCACCAGCTCCTGTGCTGTGGGGAGATGAGCCAGGTCTATGCCAGGGGTCCTGGCATGGGGGGCCTCAGCAAGTACCAGCGCTGTCCTCCAGGAGTCCTTGGTCCTATAGAAGACAAGAGGACCAGACACCAAGCAAGACATCTGCACGTTGAACAGGCCTCATAGGGCATCTTGTCCCATCCTGTCCTTGTACAGATCAGGAAACAGAGGCCCAGAGATGGACAGACACTTGCTTAAGGTGACATGTTGCCTCTTGGTCTCACCAAGCCAGAGACCTTGCCTCTTACCCGGATGAAGACTTGTCTGCTCATAAAAGGCAAAGCGTGCCAAAGGCCCCCTAGTGGTGCAGACAACAAGTGCTCAGGGTTCAGAGAAGGGAGAAAATATCGCCTGTCGAGAAGGCTGAGCCTGGGCAAAAAAAGAGGGAGAAGCCGCTAAATGCGGAGACCTCTGGGCACAGGCTTGGTGGTGGCACTTGTTGTGGTGAGCATCACCGTGGAGGCCCATGCCCTGTCATCCTTGATGCCGGTTCGTGTGGATCCCCTCTGCTTGCTCACCCTGCTGCCTCCTGAGGCCGACCATCCTGCTGCTGAGCTGTTCTGATGACCAGAGTTCTTCCTGCTCCTGAGCTAAAATTCTGCCTGCCAGGGCCTCCACCTGCGGGTCAGAGTTCTGCTGTCTGGGGCCCCCAGAATGAGTGTCATCCCTGGCCCCAGAGCCACTGAGGAGGAAGGGGGAGTGCTATCAGAACCCTGCTCACCTGTGGGCCACTCCTATTTATCCTTCAGAACCCACTCAGATACTCCCTCCTCTGGGAAGTCCTCCCTGTCTCCTGGGCAAAGTTCATTCCTTCTTTCATTCCTGTTTTCAACCAGTGTCCATCAAGCACCTACTAGGTGCCAGGCAATTGCAAGGTGCTCAATAGATTAAGTGACAAAACCCCTACCCTAGTGGAGCTGGAAGTCTAGGAGGGAGAGAGGAAAACACATCAACTAGAGCCAGCCCCGATGGCCTAGCAGTTAAAGATCGGTGAGCTCTGCTCCGGCGGCCTAGGTTTCATCAACGAATACATACAATAACGGCTGGGTTTTTTCCTGAAAAATATCTAACCAAGGTTTACACATTACGTTTGGTAGTGATGTCTCTTCGGTCTCTTTTAACATAGAACAGTCATCCCCATCCTAGCTTTTTTTTTCTTTAATGATGACAACTTTTTAAAGTGACCAAGCCAGTTGTCTTTGAGAATGTTCCACCTTGCAGATGAGTCCAATGATTCCCTTATAGTGTCATTTACCTTATTCCTCTAAACCCTGTATTTCTTACAACTGGAAGTTAGGTCAAGAGCAGGGGTTGGCAAACTTTTTCTGTAAAGGGCCAGAAAGTAAATGTTTTTGGCTTTGCAGATCCTATGGTCTCTGTGGCCACTACTCAGCTCTGTCACTGTAGCATGAAAGCAGCCATACGTAATACGTAAATGGAGCGTGGCTGTGTTTCAATGCAACTTCATTTATGGACATTGAAATTCGGATTTAACATAATTTTCGTATGTCTCACAATATTGTTCTTCCTTTGATTTTGTGGCACCATTTAAAAATGTAAAAACCATTCTTAGCTCAAGGGCTGCACAAAAACAGGTAGAGGGCCATATGTGCCCCAGAGTTTGCTGCGCCCTTGACTGGATTTAGGTTAAGCATCTGTAGCAGGAATTCTTCACAGTGATGGCTCATACTTCATAGTCATGACATGAGGACACACATACTGCCAGTTTAGCCCCAGTTATGGGGTATCCACTAGCTCTCTCCACTGGAAAGGAGAGATCCTCTTTGCTCCTTCAGCACTGTGTGAACATTCTGTTCTTTAAAACCTTTCATCTAGTGGTTTTGGCATCTGCTTTGGACTGAATTGTGTCCTCCCAAAATTCATATGTTGAAGCTCTAACCCCAGTGTGGCTGTATTCGGAGACAGGGCCTTTAAGGAAGTAATTGAGGTTAAATGGGGTCATAAGGGTGGAGCTCTAATTCCATGGGACTGGTGTCCTTCTAAGAGGAGGCACCAGAGAGTTCATTCTCTCTCTGCCATGTGAGGATGCAAGGACAAGGCGGCCGTTCACAAGCCAGGAAGAGAGTCCTCACCAGAAACCAGCCCTGCCAGACTTTGATCTGGGACTTCTAACCTCCAGAACTGCAAGAAATAAATGTTTGTTATTTAAGCCACCCAGTCTATGATATTTTGTTATGGCTGCCTGAGCTGATTAATACAACATCATTGATAATTCTTGCCTAAATCGATTATCTAATTGGGGCTGCAAAGTGGAGTTTTTCTAGTTCTCACATTTCTTCTAGGGGATTAGCTGGCGTTTTTCTACAAAGAAAAGCTTTCCCTTGTCAGCTAGGAATGAACTGCTGTTCCTCCTAAAAAGGCAGAATAAATGCTTAATTCTCTAAGGGAAGGTTTTAGTTTTTTCTTTTTAAATGGGAAATTCTAGAACCTGTTTGTATGCTAAGAGGATAACTCTGTGGAGAGGGAGAGATGGACGATGCAGGAGAGAGGGTTACAGAAGATGTGAAGTCCTCAGAAGGTGAGAGGATTCAGAATGCAAGTGGGAAGGAGGAGACGGTGTGGGAAGTTGGAGGATGGAAGAAAGGATGTGAACTGGTTATCTGGGCAGACATACAGCGCCAGCTGACTAAGAAACACACTGGAGGATTGCTGGGCCTGGTTAGTGTCCTTTTGAGGCTGGGAGTTGTGACCCTGTCTGCACGGCAGGTGGTTTTCTCCTCCACACCCAGGGAAGGTGGGTGGTTGGATTGCTGTGGGCCTGGGGCTTTCCAGGCAAGTACACTGGAGGGAGAGGGACGCAAGGCAGTGCAGGGTCTTTGCAAAGGAGAACTACAAGGACAGTAGAATCTAAGCTGGTGGAAAACAGAAGTGAGAGCAGGAGGTGGGTGATGGCTAGATGGGAAGTGGATGAGAGGCCTCAGCGCGCTTGCAGGGCTTTGATTTTTGGTTTGGGTTTCAGTTTTCAGAACTGATTGAAAGGAGCATGGGAGCACAGAGGGTGGAAGGATAGTGGGGGATTTCAATGGGCCCCTCCGTGGCCTCTTTGCCCTGTGCCCAGCAGTCTCCTGTAGGAGCAAGTGCCACGTAGAGGGCAAGGACTAGACCTGATTCTTGTCTGAGCCCCCAGCACCCAGCCTGACGTGGAACAGTGACAGGGAAGGCTCAAGGTTTGATTGAATAAATGATAGCAAATTTACATGGCCCTTACTGTGTGCCAAGCACTAGTCTATTAGCTCATTGATTTCTCCCAAGACTCCTGTGGGGTGGGGTCTACTATTATCTCCATTTTACAGATGAGGAAACTGAGGCACAGAAAGGTAAAATAATTTGTCTAAGGTCATGGAGCTAGGAAGAAGCAGAGTTGGTCTACAAACCAGGCAGTCTGGACCCAGAGTCTGTTCCTAACCACCAGGTTGTTCTGAACGGATGAGTGAAGAGTCATAGAATCTCTGCCCTGAATGAAGCCAGGTATCTCTTGAGGTCAGAGGCCTGATCTCGTCAAGAGAGATCCAGAGACAATAGACAATAAACTGAGAAATACTCAGTTCTAGATTGTGACAACTGCCACGAAGGAGACAAACTGGGTGCAAAGACCAAGAATGAGGGGACCTCTTTCAATGGGGTGGTCAGGGAAGGCTTCTCTGAGGAGGCAGCACTTTAGGTAAAGGACAGAAAGGAGCCAGTACTGTGAACAGTAAGGAGAAGAGAGTCCTAGGAAGAGAGAAGAGCATGTGAGAAGGCCCTGAGACAAAAACACGTCTTCTAGGAACTGAAAAGGATTCTAGTGTGGGCGAAGAGGAAGATAGCCCAAGATAGGACTGGAGAGGGGCCAGCCTGGTGGTACAGCGGTTAAGTGTGCATGTTCCACTTTGGCAGCCAAGGGTTCGCTGGTTGGGATCCCAGGTACAGACATGGCACTGCTTGGCAAGCCATGCTGTGGCAGGTGTCCCACATAGAAAGTAGAGGAAGATGGGCACAGATGTTAGCTCAGGGCCAGTCTTCCTCAGCAAAAAGAGGAGGATTGGCAGCAGATGTTAGCTCAGGGCTGATCTTCCTCAAAAAAAAAAAAAAAAAACAGATAGGACTGGAGAGGTGGGCAGGGGCCAGGCGCACAAGGCCTGAGAGGCCACAACAAGGCATTTGGATTTTATTCTTCCTTATTATTACTACTTTTTTTTTTTTCCATCTTCCTCTAATTCATATGTGGGACGCCTACCACAGCATGGCCTGACAAGCCGTGACACATCCACACCTGGGATCAGAACTGGCAGACCCAGGGCCACCGAAGCAGAACGTGCACACTTAACCGCTGTGCCACCGGGCTGGCCCCTGTTCTTCCTTATTATCATTGCATGTTATTTTTATTATTCCAAGCGAAATGGGAGGTTAGCTATTAGAGAGTTTTAAGTGAGGAATTTATGTGGTCCAATTTGTATCTTAAAAGCAGAAGCAGTTTTGTTCTTCCATTCATTTGCTTATTCAGCCATTGATTCTTGAACTCCTTTGTTCATTCACTGATTCTCACCTTCAATTATTTATTTTTTCCTTGGGCTTTCATGTGTCCACCTGTTAATTCTTTTGTTCCTTGGTGGATTCATGCATTCCTATGCCCAGAGAACCTGCTCCTCTGTGCCAGACCCTGCGTGGGCACTGGGGGCATTGACAAGAACCAGACTCGGTCCTTGCCCTTGAGGAAAACATATCATACACCCACATCCTGGGAACCAGTGGTCACCAGGCAGAAGGTGCTGAGTGCTGTGCTGGGGGTGGGGGTGGCAATTAGGGAAGGCCTCCTGAAGACCCAGACCTTGAAGGATGACAGAAAGAGCCTGATAGATTGAGAGATCCCCCAGAGGCAGAGACCAGTCTCTTTCATCTCCGTGTTCCCTAAACCTGGCATGTGACTGGCAATGATTGCTTGTTTGTTAATTGAACATATAGACCAATGGCCAGCAAGGGACTGCCTGATGGTGGAAGTGATGGTGCCCAGCCAGGGAGAGACCACCCTTCCCACATTCCTGCACCTCGACCTCCTCCCCTGTGTCTTCCTCCCCATCCCTCCTCCCATTTTTCTGGGAGAAAAGCATTCTTAGCTGCATCCCACCATTCTCTGCCATCCCACAATCACACTGGGCCACACCTGAGCACACACACAGGCATTTACACATATCCCTGATCATACACAGAAACACTCACGCCTGGGTAATGTGTCCCAGTTGTTGATTCCAAAATTGCTGTCACTGTGTTCCTTGCCTACAATCTCACACACACACACACACATCTGTGCTTACACACTCTCCCTGTTTCCCCACCGTATTCCAACACACATACTTCTCCACCAAACAGCCCTCCCACACACATCTCTTCCTCCCCAGACAGGAGGAATCTTCCTGGTCCTTGGTTTAAGGCTGAAGAAGTAACAGTGGTGGGAGGAGGGACTGAAAGCCAGGGTGAGGGGGGTCAGGGATCCCTGCTAGTTGGAAAGGCTGGAACCGTGACAGAGGAAGCTACTCAGTTTTTCTAAAACCTGGGTGTGGGTGGGAGGCTGACACCCCGCCCCCTCTAGTGTGGCCTGAGGGCTGATTCCTCTGAAAAGCAGTTTCCTAAGGGAAGGGTCTCCTGCTGCTCCCCATTGTCCAGCATCCCCATCCCCAGTGCCCAGCCCCTGAGGACGGCAAAGACATGGTGACCGGGTCTGCAGTGGCTCTCGTGACAACATTCTGAGGTAAACTGACTGAGAACTTGGGTAAGGCCTGTCCCCATCTGGTCCTCAGTTTTCCCAGCTGCAAAAGCGTAGGGGGGGGGGAGGGGGCCCTTCAGCGATAGAGAAAAGCTCGTCTTAACCTCAAATGCAATGATTCTAAAAGAGCAGGTGCTTCTGGGGGTGAAGAACCTGCCCCTTTGTTGGGGGCCTTCGGGCAGGCAGTGCTGGCGGTTTAGATCTGGGGGGTGGAGCTGGGGTGCAGGGAGAGGGCTGGGAGAGCCGACCCCCGGTAACCCGGGGCAGGCGGGAAGTGGGGGCGGGCGGGCCTGGGATCTGAGGGCCCCTCCCCGCTGCGGGCAGCTGGCTTGGGGCTGGGGCGTGACTGCGAGTTCTCCCCGCCGCCGCCGCCACTGCCGCCGCGGCTGCAATAAGAGAAGTCCGAGGCGGCTTCCTCCTCCCTGCCCAGAGGGGGCGGCGGTCAGAGGCGGGCAGCACCCCAGTTCCCCGAACCCCCACGTCGGCACTCGTGGCTGCTGGGAGCCCGGGCTGGCTGGCGCCGGGGTCCTTCAGAGGCGGCCTCCCCTGGGACCAGGTAGGCGGCCGTCAGGTGGGGCTGGAGGAGCCGCGCGGTGCCCCGCCCCCGGCCCGCCCGCGGCCCCGGGGGAGCGCTGGGGCGAGGGCGGGGGGGAGTCAGCCTGAGCTTGGTGGGGGGAGAGGGTAGCTGAGGGAGTCGAGGGCCAAAGGGGCCTCACTCCAAAAAGGACCTTAGGAGGAAAACTGAGGAGACCTGGATAGTGAGACTGATAAAATTTAGGGAGGGGGCTGAGGGAACATAGGAAAGCAGACTAAAGGGACCCCCAATAAAGGTCTGGTGGGGAAAACGAAGGGAAACCTGTAGACCAAGATTGATAGAATTTGGGAAGGGGGCTGAGTTGGGGGAGAAGGACTAAGGGGACTCCCAAAAGGGGTTGGAGAGGAAATTGAGGGGACCTTGAAAGTGAGGATTTGGGGAGAAACTGAGGGTCTGGAAGAGGGGGACTAAGTTGGGAGACTGGGAGGACCAGGTGAAGGAGCTTGCCCGAAAGGGGTCAAGGAGAACCACTTCTGGAGGATGCAGGATGTGGGGCGCAATTCCGGCGGTCCAGGAAGTCCCCTATCCCGAATCGCCAGAAGTCGGAGGTGAAGCCTGTACCCGGGATGCGGCCCCCAAGACCATCCCGCCCCCGCGCTGGTGGGCGGGTCCCGGGTGGCGAGGGGACTCCTCCAAGGCGCTAGAGGCGTGGGTCCCGGCTTCCTGGGGAAGTCCCCGCCCTCAGCAGGGCTGGCCTCTCTGGGTGCCCCCTCCCCGCCCGCGGTGGCGGTCTCGGTCCACGTTCCCCTCGGGATCCGGGAATTGCTGGCCGCCCCGACGGAAATCCTGCCTTTGACCGCGATTGCCGGGAGGGGCTGTCTCCATGGCAACAAGAGGGCGGAGAGGCAGAAACCCGCGCTTGGCTGCAGTTGGGCTTATTGCCCGCGCAGCCCCTTTTGGTCCCAACTCCGCCCCCATTTTGGGTCTTTAGTCGAGGGCAGGTTGCCCCGCAGAAGAGTAAGGCGATGATGCTCAGTGTTCAGGGATCCTGGGGTGGAGAATGTGCAGTCTCAGGGACTTAGCCAGACTGCACCCTTGATTGCTCTGTGGCTTTAGGCAAGTATGGGGCTTCTCTGGGCCTCATTTTCCTCATTTGAATTATGGGGAGATATTATCTCTGCCCCTACCCAGCCCCTCTCCCCACCCCATCCCCAGTCAGGAGAATCAGGGAGAAAGCAGCTTTTACCTAGTGCCCTGGAGGGGTAAAGAGTCTTCACCGACTGGGGAGCCTCTCCTTCACCTTCTCAAAAGCATGGAGGGGCACCTCAAAGCCTGACAGGGCCTCCTGGGACCAGCACATAGTTGACGTCTAATAAATAAGTAAATGTTTGTGGATATATTTAGGGCTCATCCTGGGAAAGTCAGCAGGTTTTAGATCTGTCCCCTACCCCCATGGTGCCACACCCAGTGATCCCTGAGTCTTTTGGCCTCCTTCCATCTGTGGTGGTGGCGGGAGAGCAGGGCTCTGTTTCTACCTCACAGGTGGGAAGATGGGGGTTTGGGAGTCACTGACTGACAGGGCCGGCAGTAGAGATTTGGAGTCCAGGGCATCTTGTCCCTGATGTGGTGAAGGAAGTAGCCAGAGGTGATGCCTGAGCTCCCTCCTCATCGCCACCAAATCCCACGCAGCTCTCTGGAGAGGGGAGTGGGTGAGAGAGAAGGCATGGGGTTCGCGTCATGGGCTTCAGCGCTGCCTTGTGCCCCACAGTGGGCATGGGGCTGTGAGTGAGGGGGTGAGAGCGTTCGTGAATATGGTTTGGGCTTTGAGTGAATGAGCACGAGCGTGTGAGCATATGTGTGGGTGTTCAGGTGTTCTCCACAGCCACCTGGGGCTCACGTGGCAAAGGAAGTGGCCAGACCTTGAGAGGCTGGGTAGGGGGACCCCAGAGCTGGGGAAGGAGTAGCCAGAGCCCTTTCTACACAGAGCAGACCAGGCTGGCCTAAGGCGGGACCCGGCGAGTGTCTGGTCACACTGCGGAATCTAGACTCCTATTCTCTCAGCTCTCCCTAGACCACTCATGGCTCCCGTCGCCCAAGAATCTTGAATTCCTAAAGACCTCTGTTTTAGAGGCTGGTGGGTGAGTTTTCAGCAACAGATGAGAAACCACTTTTACATGCAAGAAGTAGAGAAAATTCAGCTGACACCCTCAGGACTGTGTGGAAGGTAAAGCTAATGTGGTAAAGATAGGCCCCCTTTCCCCCTTCCCTTCCCCACCTCTGGCCACCACACACCTGGCCCCACCAGAGAGTGGATTGGACTGGGGTATGTCTTCTTAGCCCCTGGGTGTTCAGGGGTGGGGGGTTGAAAGGCCTCAAGAAAGGATGATGCGCAATGGTTGGAGGTTCAATGAGAAGTAGGGGCTTCAGGGAAGGAGATGCGGGCTCAGCAAGGGCAGTGGAGGTCAGTGAGGAGGGCAGGGTCTCTGAGGGTGAGGGATGGAAGCTTCGGTCAGGAGAGTCAGGTCTTGGACGAGTGGAATCGGCCTGAGACTTGTGCCCTGCCCCTGGCCAGCCCAGAGCCCTGAAGAGAAGCCGGAACTCTTGCAGGATGGTGGTTTCCTGCCACTGCCCAAAGTCCCAGTTCCCTTTTGGTAAAATCCCCCAGGCGGCTGCGCCAGCTCAGCCCTCCCACCTCACCCTGGGAACTTCTCTTTCTTCTCAGCCCCCCCACTCCTCCTCCCTTGGCCTTGGAGGGGCCTTCCTCAAGGGAAAGGAGCAGAAGTGAAAGTTCACTGAGCACTTACTGTGTGCCTGGTGCTTTCAGGGGCTTGACCGCATTTGATGCTCAGAAGCAACCCCGTATGGTGGAGATTTATATTCCTATATTCTAGGCAAAGAAGCTAGCTCAGAGTGGTGAACTGACTTGCGTGACATCTTGAGCTAGTTGTAAGGCCAGGTAGAATTTGGGCCTGAATATCCAGATCCCACAGATACTTGGCAGGGGTTGCAGGGAGCAGGACGTCCAGTGTCTACATCAAAGCCCTGACCTGGCTTTGGGAAGTATGGACCTCAAGAAAGGATAGGTGGGCCTGGGCTCCTGTGTGTAGGAGTAGGGTGTGCAGGAGGCAGGTTCCCTGCCGAGTGGCCAGCTGCCATATGGCAGGAGAGGTATGTTCACTTGGCCGGGGACTAGGTAGGGAATATGACGTTCACCAGTCAGGGACAGCATGACCTCCTGCTCAGGCTGTGCGGAACACAGCCGCAGTGCCGGGAACAGAACTCTGGACCTGAATTAATAGTTCTGGCTTTGAATCCCCTGTCTGGCTGTTTAACCTCGAGCAAGCCACTTCCCCCCTATAGGCAAGAAGAGGACGGACTGATAAATGGTCCCTGGGGGCCAGTCTAGCTTTGCTGCTTGTGGTTTTCAGCCTCACTTGGCCACTGCACACTGGGCAAGAGCCACATCTCTTCCAGTCTTCCCAAGAACTGCACAGAAGGTACAGGTGCAAAAACTGAGGCTCAGAGGGTTTATGTCATTCATCCAAAGTTCCAGAGCTAATAATATAATATAAAGAACAGAGCTGGGAGGGCCATGCAGAGGGAGAGGTTGAAAGCAGGAGCGCCACGGTCCAGTGTTGCACCTCAGCTCTGACACCCACAAGCTGATTTTGACCCAGACGAGGCTCTGGAATCGGATTCCTGTCAAGCAGGTGTTTAAGAGGCATATTCATAAACAGGCCCGAGTCCCTACGGTGACGAGGATCCTTGTGGCTACTCTTTGAGCTGCTGCCTTTCTGGTGTTAGCAGGCAGCCAAGTTCAGCACGGAGCAAAAAGAAACGTGGATTCAGGTTTGAGGGCTGTGAAAATCAGTGTTTGCCTAAGAGACCCCGAGCAGGTCACTTCCCCTCTCTGGGCTGCAATGAGGACATAGAGCATGTAGCACAGGGCTTGGCACACTGTCATGCTTGTTTTGCTTCTACTAAGAAGACAAAATAGAACAGTGCTTATGGTGGTCTTTGGAGCCATATTTGTTGGGGCTGCATTTTAGCTTCCTCTTACTCGTTATGTAATCTTGGGGAAGTTACTTAACGTCTCTGTGACTCAGTTTCCCTATCTGGAAAATTGGCAATCATAAAACCTACCTCTTAGGGTCACTAAATGAGATCATGTATGGGAATTGCTTGGCTCAGTGCCAGGCACTGAGTAGCTGTTTAATAAATTAGCACTTTTAAACTAATAGTTATTGCCACCCAGTTTCCTAGGAAGTCAAATCACTCTCCGAAGAATTGGTGGCACTAGCTGGGATCAGAGCTAGGTGAGGAGGAAGAGTCCTGGCGGCTATATTCAGGCAGATGCCTGAGCAGAGAGGACGCAACCTGCTCCCTCTCTCTCCTTTGCTCTCTGTCTCTTTAGTTCTCAGATCTGTCCCTGGCTCTTTCTCTTCATCTCTGCTTTTCTCTTCTTCTGTCTCTGTCTCTCTTCTTCCCATTTCCATCTCTGTTTGTCTCTCTTTCTTTTGTTTCTTGCTGGCAGTGATGTGCTGGAGCCAGCTAGGACTGGCCCTGGGGAGCTGAGTCTGCAAATCTCTTCCCAGCCCTGCGTTCAGAAAGTCACTTCGGTAACTTGAAGTCAGCCATGGTGGGACTATTTACACCATGGAAATCAGCAAATGCTCCAAATCAGGGCCTTTTTTTTTTTTCTTTTTTAAGAGTCAGTACACCAGCACACCACAGTGTTTCTCTTTGTCCCTGTCTCTTCCTTTTCTCTCTCTGTTTTTATGTCTCTCTATATCTCTCCATCTTTGTTGGTCTCTGCCTTTTCTTTTTCTGTCTCTCCCCATCTGGTTCACTCTTCTAACAAAACCACATGAACATGGTCACATTCAATGTGGCCCCCTCACTGCCTTGGGCTATGCAGATGCCAGACCCTCTGCCCCACATCCCCCACCCTATCAGCACACTGCTGCGCAGAGTGCCAGGCCCAGCCCAGGGGTCTGGTCCCCATCAAGGCCGGGAGTGCAAAGCCCTGAGAACTGTCTTCCGCTGCCTTCTGCCCACACTGTCAGCCCTGCCAGGGCCCTTCCTCAGGCCACAGAGCCCTCCAACTCCTTCTCAGAGGTTGACAGTTTCTGAACACCCACCCCGTTCCAGGCATGCAGAATTTGGGGCTCCCTTTAGGCTGATTTAAAAACAGTGTGGCAATATGTTCCTGGAAGCGGCAACATTGTATCTATGTGGAGACCCAAGAGGCTGTATAAGTTTGTGTCGCAGGGGAACTCTGTGTGGGTCTGTGACTTGGGGGAGGACTCTGTGTGTCTCTGTGTGTCCCTGTGGGCTTTCAGGAATGGCTGTAATTATCATGTCTGTGACAGATAATGGAGAGAAGTGTCTCTGATTCTGGAGCCCAATACCAGGATCTGTGTGACCTTGGACAAGTTTCTAAACCTCTCTGCCTCAGTTGCCTTGTCGACAATAATAATAATACTTACCTCATAGCATTGTTATGAGGATAAAATGAGGTAATATATGTAAAATGTTTAATCCAGTGGCTGGCACGTAGGAAGTGCTATAAATTCTGTGTATGCTATTCTTGTGGAGAGGCTGTGTGTGCGTGGGTGTGTGTGTGTGTGTGTCTGTGTGTAGATGGGGGAGGGCCGGAGGTGTGTGTATATGGGAGTGTGGGAATCCTTGAAGATGTATGTGTCTGTGAATCCGTACAGAGGAGCTCAGAGTCACTGTGAGGTGCTGTGTGGAGCTGAGGTAATGTGTGTGTCCAAGAATATGTCAGGAGGGCTGTGTGGATCTGAGTGTAGGCCTTGTGACCGTCTGAGATGTGCACATATGTTTTCCTGTGAGAAGACCTCCATTCTCACCCTGTAACCCTTGTTTTCATCTTACCCCATCTGTCCCCTCGGTGCCGGAAATCCCTTCCCTGTGCCCTGGATACCACTCCCCACGTACCTCTATTCTCTCCTTGGCCCTAACCAGCCCTGCAACATCCTGGAGCCTTTCAGACTCAGTGGTTTCACCCCAGGGGAGGCTCCTGAGGTGAAGATCTCTGCAATGGCTTGGTGAACAGGGGCTATTTTAGGGCTGTCACCACAGCCCGCCTCACAGTTCACCACACGGGTGTTGTCCCCCTCCCCCATACACATGGGAGAAGAGCTGCAGTGAAGGGTGAGAAGGGCTGGTGGGGCTAGAGGGCACTGATGTGACAGAGCCATCGGCTAGGCAACTAGAGTTGGTGGGTCCAGGAAGGCTTCCTGGAAGAGGTGAGTGGTGCTGGCTAGAAGGCACAGGACCCAAAGAGAAGAGGAGGAGGATATCCATAAGGGGAACTGGACTCAGGGGTCAAAAAAGGCAACGTGGGGGCCCTTGTCCCAAAGGCCCTCAAGCCCCTCTGGGGGAGATCAGGGTCCACTGGATCAGCCCCACCTCTCCGTTCCCCTCACATCTTAGGAAACCGAGCCCTGTCCCCAGCAGTTCCTCTCTGGGTGTTGCAATGGCAGAGTTTCTGGCGGGGTGTGGGGAGCCCTTGCTCAATGACCTGCCTGCCCTGTTGCTCAGAGGACACAGCTACCCGGAAAAGCTTGGCTCATTTAGAGGGCTCCCCAAGGGACCCTGGTGGCCTCGGCTTCTGACCTGGGCCTTTCCCTGATATGGGGATAGGAGCAAGCTCTGGAGGTAAGTGTTCACTTTGCTCTGCCACCAGATGTGGCCCTGGGGCTTCTGGGGTTTGCCCAGCGCAGGCTGGGAGCAGAGGCGGTGTCGGGAAGGAAGGGCTTGTTTTTAGGAGACAGTGACTAGGGGCCCATGAGTGAGCTGTGCATGGCTCGATAGAAATCCACTTGGAGAGATGGGTCTAACACAAATATATGAGTGCCTGAGTGTACAAGTCTCTTGACCTGTACCTGAGAGGCAGCCTACGCACATATGTATGTGTGTGTACTACTATACATCAGAACTCGGACTCATATGAGAGTTCATTTGTGTTGGTGTGTGGTGGTGTTGGCAAACACACTCATGCAAGTGTATGCTGTGAGTGTTGTTGCGTGACTGTGTGCTGGTGTGTGTTAATGTGTTGGTGTGTCAGGTGGATATGTGAATGAGAGAGTTAGTGTGGGTGGTGTGTCCTCTGTGAGGGTGGATGTGTAAGTGGGCCAGGGGTGGTGGGAAGGAAAATCAAGGCAGAAGTCATGCTGGGGCAGAGCCCAGGCCTTCTGGCTTCCTGAAGAGGGCAGGCGCTGGCAGCTGGCTTGCAGGAACATTGGCAGAGGCTTCATCTTCCATGTCCTTCTGTCTCGCCCCCAGGTCTCTGGCCCCTCCCAAGGACCATGCGGCAGCCCCGCTGACCCAGGAGTAGGGGCCTGAAGGGTGAGTTGGGGGAGTGGGGACTGAGGGCTTTCAGGGTCAGAAAACGGGGCGGGGGGGCCCTCCTGGGCCCCACAACTCCTCACAGCCCCCTCCTCCTGCAAGGGCTCTGTTGCTAGGTAACAGATGGGGGAGCCAGAATGAAGCAGCTTGAGAGGCCAGAGGCTGGACCCGCGACAGGAAATGGCCTTGATCCCCCTCTGCAGGGATTCTCCAGGTGCAGGCACACAGCTCTCACACATTCACACATCAATACATAGAAATTCACATACACAGAGGGAGACACACATGTACACACAGAGACATCATGTATACTTACACAGACCTGCACGCACAGATACACACACACACACACACACATACACTCCCACACAGGGCTATGCACACAGTCATGACACACAGACACAGAGGCACCTGCTCACACAGACCTGCATGCAAGGAGATATAAACACAGAGGCACACACCTACACGCTCACACAGAAACATGTATATGCGTACACATTCACACAGACACGAATACACACAGAGCCATCACGTGCACAGAGACATGTACACACAATCATATACACACATCCACGCAGACACACACCCACAAGCAAACTCACAAATACTTAGAGACTCACAAAGGACACACACACACACACAAGCACTCTGAATGAGTCACAGAAACACAACATAGTGAAGCAATAGGAGGCAGAAATATATAAATAAACACAAGCAACATCCCAAAGCAGAAAAGCTTTCTTCTAACCCGTTGAAGATACACGTAGTTTCTCCAAACACACTAAGGCAGCCTGGAGGTAGAGTCAGTGGTGGCCCTGCCCCACCTTTATCCCTCACTAGGGAGGACCCCCAACTCCAGGCCTGAAAGGGGAAGCTGCATGCCTGTGTGAATGTGTGTGTGCGTGCACATGTGCCTGCATGTGTGCACAGGGTGGCATATCTGGCAGAGGCCCCTGAGTGAGGCATACCTCCATTCTGTAGCAGGGCACCTGGAATGGGCTGTGTGTTCTGCAAGAAGTTGGAGCCAGGGCCCAAGGAGGATGCTGGCCTGGAAGGGGACTTGAGGGGCTACGGGGCTGCGGATCACTATGGCCCTGACCCTACTCAGGGCCGGCCTTCGTCCTCCTTTGCCCATATCCCCAACTACAACAACTTCTCCCCTCAGCCCGCCAGCTCTGCCTTCCTTGATGCGGGCACCATCAGGGGCATCTCAGGTGAGTCCAGTGGGCTGGAGGCAGGCACTGCCTGGACCCTGGGAGAACCTGAGGGAATGGGAGACATGGACTTGTCCCTAGGAGCCTCCAGTATGACGGGGGAGTCACAGCCCTGCTTTCAGCACTCAGTCTGAGGGAGTATGTACAGCCCCACCCTCGGAAGCCCCAGTCTGAGGGGAAGATGTGGCTCTGTCCCCAGTCTGAGAGAGGGACCCTGATGACAGATGCAAGTGGGAAGTCTTCTTAGTGTGGAAGGGGAAGAGTGGGTGACCTGGGGACATCCCAGGGTAAGAGGGATGGGCTTGAAGTTGTGTGTCCTGAATCCATGGGGAGCCAAGCTGTGAAGCCCGAATCAGAAATCCATTGGACTCCAAAGGCCTTTGGGAACCAGGGCACTGCAGTAGTGGGGAGACACAGCACCTGGCGGGGGAATGGGACTCTAGGGGTCTTGGAGGTCTCAGCTCCCTTGGTACCTCCTGTCCCATGCCCTGCTCTGCTGAGTAGCCCTGACTCTGCAGGCACTGGGGTGACCCTGTTCATCGCCCTGTATGACTATGAGGCCCGGACAGAGGATGACCTTACCTTCACCAAGGGCGAGAAGTTCCACATCCTGAATAACACGTAAGTGACTAGGCCACCCAGCTCAGGGCATAGCCCAGAGAGGAATCCTACCTGGTCCCTATCCTCCAGCCTAGTTGGGGACACAGATACATGACAATAACAACCCTGGGTGATTGCCAGTATGTGTGTGTGTTGGGGGGGGGGGACATGAGGAATTGTGGGCCCAGAAAGAACACCAAACATTGTCCCCAGGATAGTGGTGATCAGGGCAGGCTTCCTGGAGAAGGTGATTTCTAAGCTGCGACCAGAAAAAATGAATAGACATTGAAGGAAGAGGTGAGAAAAGAGGAAGAGAGAGTGAGAGAGAATGAGAATAAATGACAGCTTCTGGAAACCACCAAGCCGTACAGTCTAGGTGGATCATAAAGTATGAGGTGCAGAACGGAGAGAGCAGAAGCTGGAGACACGGGTGGGAACTGATTCTGCAGGGCTTTTTAAGCCATGCTGAGGAGTCGGGATTTTATCCAGAAGGAAATATGCAGCCATTGGGGGGTTTCAGTGAGGAAATGACTTAGTGAGCTGTCCACCCAACCCCCAGCCCAGCTGAGGAGCCAGAGGAGGAAGCCAGGAGGCCCAGATATCCCCAGACATTTTCCTTCAGTGGAGAGAAGTCCTTCTGGGGCAGCTGCAGTGTCTGGAAGCAGAGCAAAAGCCCTTGGGTGTGTGTGTCCAAGATGAGGGGTTGGCGAGGCCAGTCTCCATCTGATCCCCTGTGAGGCTGGGTTGCACTGACATCCCCTGTTCTGTGCCTGCAGTGAGGGTGACTGGTGGGAGGCTCGGTCCCTCAGCTCTGGACAAACTGGCTACATTCCCAGCAACTATGTGGCCCCTGTGGACTCCATCCAGGCTGAAGAGTAAGTAGGGGTGAGAGGGAGGCCGGCCCTACGGACAGGACCCTGGAGTCCAGACTCAAGGCCATCTCTTGGGCAAGTCACAGCTCCGCTCTGAGCCTGTCTCCTTATCTATAATTTTCCAAGGTCATTGTGAAGATAAAAATGATGATAATAAATCGTAGATAATACTTATCTAGCACGTTGTATGTTCTGGGCACTATTCAAAGTGCTCTCTGTGTATTAAAGGAGTTAGAAACTATTATTATCCTGTTTTATGAATGAGGAAACTGAGGCACAGAGAGATTAAATATCCTGCCCAAGTTGACATGGCTAGTAAGTTGGCGGAGCTGGTATTTGAACCCAGATGGTCTGGCTGCATTTGCTAAGCATTATAGATATTGCCTCTGAGTGGTAATAACAGTGTCTGAGCTTTAAAAAATTGTGAAGTGCTAAATAAATCCACTGGGGCATTACTTAGATTTAATTCTATTAAGGAGGCAGGGAATTATCATTCATGGAGTACCAGTATATAGTTGAGATACCGTGACAGGTACTTTATCCGTCTTGGTTCATTTAATTCTCACAAAAACACCACCAATATTACTATTCTCCTCATTTTATAGATGGGGAAACTGAGGCTCATAAAAGCTTTTTTCTCTATCGCCGCACATACATACATGTATGGGAAAAGGCAAGATTGGAGAGATTGCAGAGTGGGAGTCCCCAGGATCTGGTGACTGATCTGCCATTGGGCTGTGGGGAGTGGGAGAAATCAAGGGTGACCCAAAGTCTTCTTGAGGAACTGAGTGGGTGATGGTGCCATTTGCTAAAGTGGGGCACGCAGGAGCAGGTTGGGTCCTGCAGGGGACTTGTTGGGTTGTGGTTCATGGAGAGGAACCCCCAGGTGGAGATGTCAGCAGTTAGATTCGTTCGTGTTTTGTATAAGTGCCTAGCCCACGCCAAGCCATGCCGCTGAATTAGCCCAGAGGAAGGGGCACCTTTTCCTAATTGGCACTAAGTCTCCTTAGCTTGTTTGCTGTGGCTCTTGCAGAGGGCACACCTGGGCAGGGATGGAAATTTGGGACTCTTCAGAGTAGAGATGATAATTAAAGCTGCATAGGAGGGTGAAGAAAGAGGGAGGAGAGAGAGAAAGAGATTGGCCCTAGGACACAACTTTGGGAAAAGCTGCCCTTGAAGGAGAAGAAGCCGTTGAAAAACCAGCCCAGGCCCAGTCTGAACAGGCAGGAGGGCAGAGGAGAAGTTTCAGGAAACAGGAGAGGGAGTGTCAGAGGCTGCCACTGGATTTGGCAATGAGGGTGACCTTGGTGAAAGCTCTCTCCGTGTAAAGTGGGGGTGGAGGCCAGACAGCAGAGCCTGGGAGGGCGTAGGAGGTGAGGAAGTGGAGACCCAAGTGTGAAATGCTTTTTCAAGTGAAAGAAAAGTGAGAGATATAGCAGACTGTTGATGGCAGGATAGGGCTTAGAACAGTTTCCTTTGGGTAAGGAAGAAATGTGGGCATATATAGAGGCTGGTAGGACAGAGAGGCTGCAGATGGGGGCTGGTCAGTGGGGGAGGGGTATCCTGAGCAGAGGAGAGTGGGTGGGGTCCAGAGCTCAAGTGGGATGTGGCTTTCATCTGGGGAGGGTGGTAGGAGGCATAGAGGAGAGGAGGGGATGGTGATGCAGAAGGTGGCAGAAGGTTCGTGCTTGTGTCCACATCTTGGGGGCAGTGTCATGAAGTTCTGAGAGGCGCTCAGTGCGTGTGGTGGTTAAGAGCAGTGTGGTGGTTAAGAAAGCAGGCCCTAAAGCAGACAACTTGGGTTCCTATTCTGTCAACACTGTTTAAGAGCCCTGTGGCCTTAGGCAAGTTGCTAAACCACTAGGTATCTCAATTTCCTCTAATGGCGTTATCTGTCTAATGGCATTAATAATAGTATGTACCTCACAGCATTGTTATAAGAATTAAATGACTACACATATGTATTAAAGCAGAGCCTGACACAAAATTAGTGCTGTTATTATTATGTTAATTATTAAGGAAGTAGCTAATGTCATGGGTGTAGGTGGGGGCAGGTCTTTGAAAAAACCTGGGGATGTGTCCTGTCTCCACACAGCTTCAACAGTTCCTCCTTCCCCAGCCTGCCTACCCTCCTGCACATTCCACTTGCCAACGCCTTCCCCAAACTGTGCCTAGTACTCAGGTGTGGATTGACAATCCCAGAGTTCACTGAGACCACCACCTCCCTTGCTTTGAAAACTATGCTCCTTTGAATTCAGCCCAAGATGGTCACAGGCCAATTTAGTGATCAAATGATATCAGAGTTTTCTATGGCACCTGTGTCCCTTCACTCCCCCATGTACTTTCACAGTTGATTTAAGGCTCCATCCAGCCCCTGGAAGAATATCCAAGAGAAAACAGGAAGGCTTGAGGCCTGAGATTGAAGTTGAGGTTTAGAACAACAACCAAATTTCAGAAAGTGGAGGAAAAGCAGCCGTCAGAGCCGGGCAGGAGCAGTTGGACAGAGGGGAAGAGAAGCAGGAATGGGTGTTGTTCTGGAGGAAAAGGTTTGAGGACGGTGTGGGGAAAGGGATCTGAGGGATTGCCACCGTGGTAGAAAAAGAAGTAGAGTGGGTGACAAAGGGTTCTAGGCGGAGCTCATCAGCCAGCCTGTAGACCGGTCACTTCCCCTCTCTGAGCCTCAAGTTCCTCCCCTGTAAAATGAGACCAAGGAGGGCCATAGTGAGATGGACTAATGCTGGTGGCACCCTGTTGAGGTCCCTGGTAACTGAACTCCTAGCCATTTTAATTCAAGAGAAACCCAGAGAATGGAGGAGAGACGCCGACCCTTTCTTGGGCACCTACCATGTGCCAGGCATTGTACACTCCCCTTCTCTGTGATCCTCACGACCAGGCTGTGAAGCAGGTGTATGAACCCCGTTTCCCGGGTGAGGAAATTGAATGTTGGCTAGTGGGGTGACTTTTCCCAGGACGCGGAGTGGGGGGTTGAACGGGGTGTTCCTGACTCTTGCTGGCCCTTCCTAACAGGTGGTACTTTGGAAAGATCGGGAGGAAGGATGCGGAGAGGCAGCTGCTCTCCCCCGGCAATCCTCGGGGTGCCTTTCTCATTCGAGAGAGCGAGACCACCAAAGGTGGGGGCTGCACCAAGGCCTGGGAAGGGGCAACTGGGAAGCCTAGCCATTAGGATGGGACTAGGAGGTGTGGGGTGGGGCTTGGGTCAGGGCCAAGACTGGGACAGGGTTTAAGGAATGTGGCTGTCCAACTTCAGAGTTCCCAGCCTTTTGGGCCTCTCTGGGCTCCCAGACTGGGGGCAAGGAAGAAAGCAGGCCTGAAGGTGACCTTGCCCACAGGTGCCTACTCCCTGTCCATCCGAGATTGGGATGAGGCCAGAGGTGATCACGTGAAGCATTACAAGATCCGAAAGCTGGACACAGGTGGCTACTACATCACCACTCGGACCCAGTTCGACTCGGTGCAGGAGCTGGTACAGCACTACACTGGTGAGGGCGAGCCCTCAGGGCTGACACGTGCTTCAGATCCCTGAACCAACCTGCTGAGACTGAGGCCCAGAGAAGGGAAGGGCCTCCCAAAGCTGGAGCAGCCAAGACAGAACTAGAACTCAAGAGTCTGGGTTTCCAGCCCAGGATCCTGCTCTGTAGGGTTCCAGAGGAAACAGGCGTGAGGTTGTCCATGGCCAAATGGAGCCCCCTAACGTCTGAGCTGGGTAGGAGGCCGAATAGGCCTGTCTTGGAAGATGGGCTGTGGGATTAAGGGGAAGGTGGGAAGTGATGCCCGGGTTTCTGCTTTGGTTGGTTAGGCCACGGATGAGGTCCATGGAAGGGTGAGGGCCTCATGTCCACACCTCTGTCTGGAATCCTCAACTCCATTTCCACCTGTCAGAATCCCACCTTATCCTTGGAGGCCCAGCTGGATCCCTTTGGGGAGGCCCCCAATTCTTGCAGGGATCATCTCTCCCTCTTGGTGCCACTTTTTCCCTGGCCTGTGACCTCACCTGTGGCCCAGTTCCTTATAACTGATCTTGGGGGCTGGGGTGAGATGTGTGGGGCATCCTGGCCTGACAGTGACCTCCGACTGCCCCCCCACAGAGGTAAACGATGGACTGTGCCACCTGCTGACGGCGGCCTGCACCACCATGAGGCCGCAGACCCTGGGCCTGGCCAAGGACGCCTGGGAGATCAGCCGTAGCTCCATCGCGCTCGAGCGCCGGCTGGGCACTGGCTGCTTCGGCGACGTGTGGCTGGGTACGGAGATCCTGGGGGCAGGGGCCGGGGCTGGGGCTGGGGCGAAGGCTTGGGCGGGCGGGGAGTGGGTCCTGACGAGCCGTGACCACCCTGCAGGCACGTGGAATGGCAGCACGAAGGTGGCAGTGAAGACGCTGAAGCCAGGTACCATGTCCCCAAAGGCCTTCCTGGCGGAGGCGCAGGTCATGAAGCTGCTGCGGCATGACAAGCTGGTGCAGCTGTACGCGGTGGTGTCGGAGGAGCCCATCTACATCGTGACGGAGTTCATGTGCCACGGTGAGGGGCGGGGTCAGGAGGCGGAGTCTGGGGAGGCGGGATTTGGGGCGACGTTAAGGTGGGTGTCTCTAGGGGAGGGACCTCGGTGGTGATCTCTGGTGGGGCGTGGGACCATGGGTAGAGACTGAGTAAGGGGAGGAATGAATGAAGCCATGTGGGTGCTGGGAGTGTGGCCAGGCCCGAGTTAGACAAGGAGGGATCTGGGCCTGGGGGCGGAGCCTGGGGGGTCGGGGGGTGTGGTCAGCTGGTGAGTGGGGCTTGGGTGAGCGAAGGCGGGATCTGTGATGAGGAAGGGTCTGGGGCGGAGTCTGAGTGGTGCGTGTCTAGAGGGATCGAGGAAGAGAAGAAGCGAAACATGGGCAGTCAGGGTGTCTGTGGGAGCCTGGCCTGGGCGAGATCTGTGAGGGGCTGAGGTATCTGGCAGGGTCCTGAGTAGGGGCCGATCTAGGTAGGAGGGCTGGGAGCAGGGGGCGGGGCCAAGCGAGAGAAGGCTGGTCTGGAGCTGCGGGTAGGGTCTTAGGGCTGATTTTCTGAGTTCCTCTCCCCAGGTAGCTTGCTGGAATTCCTTAAGGACCGGAAGGGTCAGGATTTGAAGCTGCCCCAGCTGGTGGACATGGCAGCCCAGGTAAACTAGGACAGCAGCCTTTATCTCTCAGATCCCCCCTCTTACTAACCTTCCACAAATCCCTGTGCCCTTAAACACCTAGCCTATCCCCGGAAGTGCAGCCCGACTCACTGGATCATCTGTGCGACCTGAGGCAGGGTACTGCCTGTCTCTGAACCTCAGTCTTCTCATCTGGAAAGTGGGTTTTTCAAATGATTTCTCACACAAGCCATGGTGTTCCCATCTCTCCATACCTTGTCCCCCCAGGTAGCTGCGGGCATGGCCTACATGGAGCGCATGAACTATATCCATCGTGACCTGAGGGCAGCCAACATCCTCGTAGGGGAGCGGCTGGTGTGCAAGATTGCTGACTTTGGGCTGGCCCGCCTCATCAAGGATGATGAGTACAACCCCCGGCAAGGTGCCCTGCCTCACCTCAACTTCCAGGAGCCCCCAGTGCACCAAGGGACTGCCATGAGGCCCCACATGGAACCCTTCCCCCTATCCCCAGACCATGTGGGATCTGTGGGATCTATGATCCCATATCATCCTGATGTAGTGGAAGAGGCAACTCTGGGTTCAAATCCCACCTCCTCCACTTACCAGCCATGTGGCCTTGGGCAAGTCAGCTAACCTCTCTAAGCTGTCTTTTCCCATCTGTAAAATGAAAATATTCAGACAACAATATGTCAACAGATATTTATCAAGCATGCACTATGTGCCAGGCACTGCTATAATTCTCAAGTGAAAGACAGTAGACTGTAGTAGCCTGAACTCTGTAGCCAGCATGCCTGGGTAGGAATCCTAGCCACTTAGAAGCTGTGTGATCTGGGCAAGTTACTTAACTACTCAGGGCCTCCTTTTCCTCATCTGTACAATGGGGATAGTAATAATATCCACTTCACACAGCTTTTGTGAGAGTTAAATGAGTTAATTATGTAAATCACTTAAAACGGTGCCTGGCACGTGGTAAAGGCTATACACGTGTTAGCCGTTATTATTATGAGAATTATTACAACGTTTGTAAAGTGCCTAGCACTATACTAGATGCACAGTAAGTCCTGGCTAGATTCCAGGTCCTTTCTGTTATGCCCAGAGACCTCTGTCCTCAGGGTCCCCAATCCTAAAGACACCATTCTTTTAATACAGCTGTTTCTAGGGACTCCCTCATTAACTTTCCCTTCTCCCCCAATCTCTCCAGGGGCCAAGTTCCCCATCAAGTGGACAGCCCCGGAGGCTGCCCTCTTTGGCAGATTCACCATCAAGTCAGATGTGTGGTCCTTTGGGATCCTGCTCACTGAACTCATCAGCAAGGGCCGGGTCCCCTACCCAGGTTGGCTGGGGGATGAGGAGGTGGAGGGGTGGCTATGGGAAAGGGCTTCCTCCTGGTTGTCTCTTTGGGAGGGGCTCTGCCCCCTGACTGATGGAGCCCCACCCTCCAGGCATGAATAACCGAGAAGTGTTGGAACAGGTGGAGCACGGATACCACATGCCGTGCCCCCCCGGTTGCCCAGCGTCCCTATACGAGGCCATGGAGCAAACCTGGCGTCTGGACCCGGAAGAGAGGCCTACGTTCGAGTACCTGCAGTCCTTCCTGGAGGACTACTTCACCTCCACAGAACCCCAGTACCAGCCTGGGGATCAGACATAGCCTCTCTGGAGGTGCCCGCCAGCCCCTTCCAATCTACAGGGCCCTGGTCCCAAGGCCCCTGGCTTAGAAGCCTGGAGAGTCCTAGCATGTCAGCGCAAGCAAATTGCTCTGACACCATCTAGGGCAACTCACTCGTTTTAAAGATGGGGCAAATCGAGGCTCAGAGATCATCCTTCACCTACTCTGGCCTCAAGCACTATTTCCCCCCTTCCCACTTAGGCTCCTGCGTGCCTTTAGCCTTCCTGTCCCCCTCTCCAAAAAAAGATATGTTCAGACCATGTCTAGTTATTTATAAAACTGTATATCCTTTTCTTCACTTGTCTCCTATCCCTGCTTTCCTACCCTGTCATCCCACCCTGAGCCAGGCCCCCAGAATTCACCTCCTACTCAGTTCTCTTGTGTCTGTAAGTTACAGAGACAGGGAAAGTCTCTGCTGGATACCTTTCCTGTTGGGTGGACGCTGTAGTCTAGGGCTGGGGTCCAAGTCCAGAGCTAGGGAGAGGGTTCCTGATGGCTCCCAACCTCTCAAATCATGTGTGTGTTTATTGATTTCATGAATAAGAAAATGAAAATATGAATCCTTGAGCCATGAGAATCCCTTCCTTGGAGGGGTGGTGGTCAGTGGGAGGGGGGGTGCTGCTTTGGCTGCTGGGATGCAGGGGAGGTGAGAAAGCACCCTAAGGCTACTAAGCACAGGGCACCCAAGGTGTGTTTTAGGACACCCAAGAGTCCTGATGCTTGTGTCCATGTGAGTTTAAGGACAAGGTGAGAGATGGATACAGAAGACAGGCAACTGGAGATCAGAATGTCCCCTACATGCCTGATGTGGCTTTCAGTCTGTGTGCAGTGGGTTTGCTGGTTCTTTAGTTGACTTTAGCAGATTTACTGTTCACCACAGGCTCCACAGCAGAACCTTAGGCCTCCCTGGACAGGGGCAGGGGTGAGAGCACAGTGGGCTGGCTGCAGCTCCCCAGAACAGAAGAGAGGGGAGGGGAGAGGCCAGAGAGTGAGTCCAGCTCGTTGGGTTTCACTTGGGGCAACTCTGCCCCCTAGGGGGCTTTTGAAGAGGTTTGGAGACAAGTTTTGTTTGTCGCGAGGACTTGGGGCTCCTACTGGCGTGTAGCGGGCAGGGACTAGGGGTTCTAAACAGCCTGCCATGCGTCTGTGCAATGAAGAGTTGGCCCACCCCCTGGATCCCCCTTGAGAGACTCTGGCAGCTGATGTGGCTCCTTGTGGAAACAAGAGGAACAGGGAATAAGGATTCCCACCTCTCCTGTCAGGAAAGCGTTGACACTGACCTACTCTGGGAATGGACGGGGAAAGATTCTGGGAGCTGGGAGTCACTGCTGAAACTGGCAAACAATTACTAGGCATTAAGTCTGCGGAGGGCCATTTGCTGTGCAGAACCAAGGAACACAAACAATAAGAAGACCGTCCGTACCCGTCCTGAAGGAGTTCACGGTCAGGCTGGGAGAAATAATAGCAATAATAATAACGCATTAAGTTTCTGCTGAATACCGGATGTGTTTACATCCATCTTTTCACTTGATGCAGTCCTGAATCTGGTTCTATGATCAGCCCCCAGGTACAGAGGAGGACACTGAGGCTCAGCGGTTACATGACATACGTCATGTAACCCCTCATGTATGTGATGTAACACAGAAGTATGGGACCGAGCTGGGATTTGAACCCAGGTCTCACACCAAGGCCCGTGATTTTTCTACCAGACCTCACTGCCTCTGTGCTTAGGGAAGAGATCATATCTGCCCCAGCTGGATGTTTCGAGGATCCTCCTCCCTCTAGACATTGGGAGAAAGATTCTTTGGAACCCCCGCCCCCACACACACACACCAAGTTGAGTGACCTAAAGAAAAGGGGACAAGGTGGCCAATGCAGATTGAGAGCTCCCTGTCCTCAGCCCTGAACTGGGAATTGCTGAATGGGAGCAATAAGATGGAGAGAGGCCAAGTGGCTGCTTGGAGAGGTGGTCACAGGGGTAGGAGACTTAGCTCTACACGCTCAAACTCCCAGGGTCCTGGGCTTCCCAAGGGCCACAGTCTCTAGCCAACCAAACTCACAAGAGCCTGATGTATAAGCCAGAGGCCCAGTGTTTCCACCAGGCGTGGAGTAAGCAGATAAGAGCTCAGCTCTGGAGCTGTTAGTGCCTGGTGTAACTCTTGCCTCCACCAATCACTAGCCCTGTGATTCTGTGCAAGTTATTGATTGATCTCTCTAAGCCTCAATTTCCTCATCTGTGAAATGGCAATAAAATGTTCAATACATGTTAGCTCTCTTTGTCATTACCATTTACAAGTTACTTACTCTATGCCAGGCATCCTACTCAATGCATGCTGCCATTTAACCCTCATAGGACCGTGTGAGGAGAAATCTATTGTACCTCCATTATACTAATAAGGAAACTGAGGCCCAAGGAGTAAATAGGTTATAGGACGTACGTGGCAGAGCAGGGGCTTGCCAGGTCCTCTGACTCCAGAATCAGTGCTCTTAGTCTCTGTAGTCTTTTCCTGGGACCAGAATATTCTCCTCTGCCTGATGGGGCTCTGCCTGGTACCTGGAGCCCCTTTCAGTTTAAATGAAGGCCCAGCAGGGCAGTGAGTCACCTGGAGTTGGCCAGACCCTCACTGCTCCTCAGCAGAGACCAGAGCCACCTGAGCCTGGAATCCATGTATCTACTGGTTCCCCATCCTTCCCTCTTGTGCAGCCGAATGAATCTCCCTTGCACCCCCTTTTCCGTGCATCCTTCTGTTCCCTTGAGATAGAGCACAATGCAATTGATTAGGCCTCGGTTTTCTTAATTTCAATCACATCCTCGCCCTGCCTCCCTGAGATTACAGGCGGGTCACCTTGATTGCGGTTTCCACTGTTCACAAAACTCTTCAGTCGTTTACAAAACCATCTCTCGCCTCATTCACTCCCCCACCTGGCTCTTCTCCTCCGTGATGCGTGGATTTTATCGGCTTAAGATTCAAAGGGCAATTTTCTTTCCAAGTTCATGGCGGGGGAGGAGGACACCTAATTGACTAATGCTGGGTGTTTCACATGTATTATCTAATTCGATCCTCACTGGGAAACAGTGCAGAAGTGTGATTATTCTCATTTTACAAAAGAGGAAACGAAGACTCTGAGAGGCCACAACACTTGCCCAAGGTCATCCAGCTGCATGGTAGAGTCAGGATTTGAACCCAGGTTTGTGTGACTTCAAAGTCTCATGTATCCCACTGTGTCATATTTCCTTATTTGATGGAGCAGCATGGGAAAGTATAAAACTAACCCTGAGTCAGGCCAGGGAGGGCATGGTGCAGATAGGGGCCTGGGATAGCCCTGGGATAGCTGAAGATTGTATTCGTAAGTCATTTATTAATTTCACACGCATTTACTGATGTCTCCTGTAGGCTGGTCCTGTCCAGGAGGCAGAATAGTAAACAATTACAACACTTAGGGGAATGGTCAGTCTAGAGGCCAAGGGAGACTTCTTGGAGGATGTGAAACAACGTCTGCCTGATGAAGCAGCCAGAGGCTGAGATCATCTCCCACTGAGGGAACAGCATGTGTAAAGGCCCAGAGGTGGCCAAGTCAGACAAGTGCAAATAATTATGTATGTAAGAGTTGAGGGTGCAGATGAGGCATAGAAGAAGAAGGTTGGAAGGTCAGAGGCAAGAGGTAGGAGGGTTGGAAAACCAAGGGGAATGACCCCTGAGTTGTGAAGAAAAGTCAGAGAAGAAATCTGGGGGGCGCAGGACTCATTGGGTGTGAGTCTATCCTGGATCCCACTGCTCCAGTTCTGAGCTGGGTGGACCCACTATCTACTCCAGTCATTCTCCCGCAGGTACATAATCTCAGCATCCCTCGCACCCTATCCTCTCATCCATTACCCTCCCCCCCCAACTCCTGGAACCACCTTCTCCTCCACCCCCTCACCCACCCACGCCCCCACCCCCAGCCTGGATGGTCCTGCAATGATATCCATGCTCTCTCTAGTGGTCACTCTAGGTACAACATCCAAAACTACAGGAAACTTTCCTCTGGGATGGGAGGACTTAGGTCCCTTCAGAACCTTCCCATCATACACGATGGAAGATAAAGCATAGTTCCTGCTCACAGTTTAATTGTGATGAGAGTGAAGGGGACAGACACAAGCAGAAGATATGGAAGAACGGGGTGGGGGGGTCCTAACTCAGTCGGGCAGAGGGACGTCTGGAAGACTTCTCAGTGGAGGTGTTGCTTCACTGAAGACTTGCAAAAGGAGTAAAAGTTCACTTGATAAAGAAACAAGAGGGGGCCCAGGCCGTTGGCATAGTGGTTAAGTTCATGTGCTCCACTTTGGCAGCCTGGAGTTTGTGAGTTCAGATCCTGGGTGCAGACCTACACAGCGCTCATCAGACCATGTTGTGGTAGCATCCCACATACAAAATAGAGGAAGATTGGCACAGATGTTAGCTCAGGGACAATCTTCCACACCAAAGGAAGAAAAATGAAGCAAGAGAAGGGCATCCCAGACTGGACAGAATTAAGTGAGCTTAGAGGCAGGAAATGGGACTGTGCAGGGAGTTACAATGAGGTAGGTGTGACTGGAGTGAAAAATTTGAGGGGAGTTGGTAGCTAAAGATGAAGATGGCAAGGTAGGCCTGGGTCTTGTCTGCCGTGTACTCAGGCTGGGATTCTAAGCTTTGGGCCATGAGAAGCCATTGAAGGGTTGTGAGCAGGGGAGTAACAGTCAGATTCACTTTCTAGAAGGAAACCTCCGGTGATCGAGGTGGAGAAAGGATGAGAGGGGAAGAGGCAGGAGAGGGACGCCCCTCTTGGACACAAAGAACCACACCAGGTCATACCCGTAGGAGGACACATTGCTTTGAGCAGACCTGTGAACCAGGATATATAATACACATGATGATTCCTACAGACACGGCGGTGAGATCCCAGGCTGAGCACCCAAAGACAAAGGTGTACTTATAGGCACTGGGACACATAGCTCAGGTCCATGAGCCAAAAGGAAACCGAGGACACAAATTTACCCTCAGACACAGGCTGACACGCACCCTGATGGACACAGGAATTCACACACACGCAGTGTGGCTGTCAAGGGCCCTACCCTTGTCTCCCCCCCCCCCCCCCAGTCCCTCACCACCTCCGGCAGGAACAAAGCTGACCTTTGCCCTCTGGCCTCTGGCCTCTCCTCCCACACCCCCTGCCCAGAGGGAGGAGCTGTTTGAAGTCTGGGCTGCAGCTGGGGTTTCCTGTTGCCTGGAGGAATGTGGGAGGACTTGCAGGGAGCAGGGAGTGGAGAGGGGCCAGCACAGGAGGAGGGATAATGGGGGCCTGGGGGCCTTAGTTCTCACTGTACCACAATGAGGGGGGCTTCCTGCTTCCGTGGTCTCTTGGGCCCCATCTCTGAGCTGTTCCCATCCAGAAGAGGGGAAAACAAGGCCATAATGGTCTCAGTCCAGTGGGCCTCTTGTTCCTGGATCTATAGCTCAGTGGCTTTGGACAGGCCCTCAACCTCTCTTGGTCTCAGTCTCTCCTTCCGTGGACTGGGCCGAACCCCTCTCTAGCAATCCACATCTTTCCTGGGGGAGTTCCAAGAGTGGGGCCAGCCCCAGAACTTCTGTAGTCAGGGAGGACAGTGCCCATCCCTACCCAAGGCTGGCTTCACTCTGCCTCTCCATGAGACCCAGGTGCCTCGCTCCAGGCTGCTGTGACCTCTCAGTTATTGTCACTATGATTACCATGACTCAATAATCACTCAGCAGGCCCTTGCCAGTTTTCAAAGTGCTTTCACATCCATGTGCTCAGTAAACCTTCTCAACAGGCCTGCCTGTAACACAGGGACGGGATGGCTCTATCTTACACTTGTGGAAACTGAGATTTGGAGAGGTTAAGAACACACACTGTAAAAGCAGAATCAGAACCAAGGCGGTCTGATGCCTATTCCACATGGCCTCCAAGCCCTCAGGCCCCACAATTTTATCTCTAGACTCTCAGTTCTATTTCCTAAGGTCTAGCTAGACCACTTTCTACTTACATTGACACAAAAGTGATTGGCCTGAGCTGAGCCCAGAAAGGAATGATGCAAGGTCTTCCACAACTTGGGTCCCCCTTTTCAAGTCTGCTTTCTCAGGGAGTTTACTGCTACCCTGCCCTGCCTGTGGTGACCCAGACACTGTTTTTAAGGACTGGATAGCCCCCTTTTACACTACTGTTGCCGAAGCAGAGATGGAGATTGGACACTAGGTGGCAGCAGCAGCCCACGGGAAGACTGGGATTGAGTTGGTGTAGGGAGACCCCCCACCCAACACAATTTGGAGAGGCTCCAAGAGAAAGACCAGCCCCAAATGACTGGGAAATCCTGTAACCCTTGGTTTCTGGCAATGTCCAACACCTTGGAGGCTAATAGCACCCACCCTTTCTGGGGAGGGGGCAGCTGAAGTAGCCTGGTGTGGGAGGGGCATGCTTGGAAAACTAGCTAACTTCTATTCCCCTCTCACTGGTGGAGCCATGGGCCCTACTAACGTTTCCCTCTGTACCTCATCACTTAACCTCTTCCCTCCCATGCCTTTGTCAAACTCCTCTTCCTCCCCATGTACCTGGGGCTCCCTGTCTCCTTGAAGCCATCCTGTATTACTCCACCCAGTTGCCTCCCAAAACTTGATTCAGTCTAGGTGGGGTCTTCATGCCCAGGGGCAGAGCCTATTGCGTAAGGATGAAGGATGTGTGTGTTGGGGCCTGGGGGTGAGAGAAAAGGGAAACTGGGCCTCTCTCACTCGTGAGCACCAGCTAGGGCAAGATGCCAAAGCCTCATCTATTTGTGATAACTTTAGATTCCAGATTTTGGAGCTGCAAAGGGCCCCTAATGACCTTAACCATGGCTTTCATTTGGCTCCCAAATGGAGGTCTTTCCAGCTGGCCATGCCAGCCCCATGACGCCAGATCAATAGGTGTACTACCTACAGCCCTAGACCTCCCCCATTGCTGCTGCTCCCTCCGCAAAGGTCCAATAGAGAGTGCCCCCCAGATACCCTCTTTTGCCCTCTGTGGGTTCCAGACTGTCCTAGAGGAGGGGCTTGGGAGGGGTGGAGGTGTAGGGCAGGTGGTGACAGGGAGCTGAAGTTGGTAAAATGTCACCACCTGCCTTTGTCACATGCTGGCCATCACCCCACTCGGCCAAAGGAGGAGTCAGAAACAGGTGGGCCAAGGACAAAGGCACTGTTGAAGGAACTTCAGACACTGGGCCAGACAGACAAAGCCAGCAGACACGGAGCAAAGGAATGTCAGATGCACGGATGAAGTGGGACTAGCGCAGGACCAGTCAGGGCTGGTGTTGGTAGACACTGAGAGGACAGGAGGGCAACCGTGCATTATTCATCTCTGTGTCCCCTGTGAGCCCTGCATACCTCAGTTAACATTTGTCGAAGGAACTGAAGTGCCAAGGGAGGACGCACAGACACTGGGAGAGAAGGTCAGACAGAGACCTGGGGAGTCACAACTCCCTCCCATGGCCCATAGGTTAAGCAGTGAGTTTTGGAATCAACCAGACCCTAGGCGCCCGCCCGCTGGGCTCTACCTCATCTTAACTGGGGGACCAGGGCCTCAGTGCCCTCATCTCTAAAATGGAAATGATACCAGTACCATTTCACCGGGTCTCTGCAGGACTCAGGGGGCCTGTGGTGTCTAGTAAATGGCAGCAGCAGCAGTTCCCCATCCTGGGCTACCTCCCCTTGGTAACCAGGCCCTGGCAGTGCACATTTCCATCTGTGGGGATAGGCCAGGCAGGGGGCCCAGAGCTAGGGGCTGGATAACAGATGTGACCTGAAGAGGAGGTAGGTGAAAGTGCTGAGCCCAGCCCCCTGGCCGCAGCAGGAGCTCTGAACTGTTGAATCTGAATCTTGCTTCCTGACACAATGAAAAAGCTCAGTCGAATTCAGGAAGGGGGTGGGGTGTGTGTGTGTGCTATCTGCGGATTACTCAGGACTCTTGTGCCCTGCACCCTCTGACTTCTAGGAAAACTAGGAGTTGGGGGGGCGGGGCTAAACCCCAAGCTCAGAGCTTGAGTCGGGGTCACCGAGTGAGGAGGAGGCGCTACTGGGGCTTTGAGGTTTCTGGAGCAGCCCTCCCGCCGATAACTGCTTGCGCTTTACTCAATAGGACACGTTTTCAGAGAGGGAGAAGGTCCCCAAATTCAGAAAGCCGGTCCTGCTCTCTCTCCTCTTCCTCTCCCATTTAATTGGTACGCCCGAGAAAGTCGCACGCAGACCGTTTGGCTAATCCCTAGATTCCCTATTCCACTCTCATTCCATTCTCAGACCCCGCCCCTTCGCTCTCACCCGCAACCGCCGCTCGAGCCAGAGCCCCCCCGCAGGGGACAAGGAATGTGGGAAACACTCTCAATCTTGGGGGAGAAGCAGCACCCCTCGGTAAACGAGGACACGCCGCCGCCAGAGGGGCCCGGGAGCAGGGTCCCCGCGGGCTCCGGGCCGCGCCGTCGGAGCAACTAGCACCGCCCCGCCCGCCCCGAGCGCCGAGCGGCCGGGGCGGGGACTACAAGTCCCGGCGTGCCGCGCGCGCACTCCCCCCCTGGGGTTCCGGATGGTGAGCAGCGAAGGTAAGGCGAGCTCGCAGAGGCAGCGGCGGCGGCGGCGGAGACGGAGAGAGGCAGGCAGGCAGGGCGAGGGCGAGAGACGGAGGGAGGGAGCGAGCGAGGCAGACCAGACAGACAGACAGGCGGGCGGGCGGGCAGAGCGAGCCACCCGCCAGGCTGCGCTCAGCCCCGCTCTCAGCGGAGAGAGCAGAAGGCAGGAGGAGGGAGGGGAGGAGGAGGAGGGAGGGAGAGAGGGAATCCAGCTACCACCACCCAAAGCCAGCGTCTGCTTTCTGTCCTCATTTCCTTTTCCCACCCAGCTCTGAGAGCAGAGAAAGGCAGAGAGAGCGAGAGATAGAGACAGTCAGAGAGACAGACAGACTGCCAGAGAGAGCGGGAGGGAGGAGGGCGGAGGAGGAGGAGCAGGAGGAGGACTACGCGGGGCGCGTTCCCTCCCAGGTTTGCAATTGGGGGGTGGGGGCGGGGGTGTCCAGGGCTGTGAGAGTGTGTGCGCGGCGGGGGGAGCGAGGGGGGCGCAGAGAGAGCGAAGGAGTGATCGAGGTGGGGGGGCGCCGCGGGAGCGGGGGGCCGTGTCCAGCGGAGTTAGCGGCGGAGAATGTGAGCCGCGGCGCGAGCCATGCTGTCAGCAACAGCGGGCGGCTCAGGGCTCCTCCACGACTCCTCTTCCCAGTAGCCGGGCGCCCGCATCGCTGCCGCCGCCGGAAGACAGACGCCCCCCAAAAACCCTCGCCTGGCTCGGACCCACGGAGCCGGCAGCCCAGCACTCCGGTGAGTGGCGCCTCCTCCCCAGCCCTAGACCCCCGCTGGGGACCGGCCGGCCGGGCTCTTTTGTGCAGCGCACCGGGGGGGCCCCGCGCCCCCTCCGCGCGCCCCGGTCCGGTCCGCCGGACCCGGTGGCTGCGGTGCCCGCGGTGCGATCGGTCTTTGTTTCCACCGGGGCCCGCGGCTCGGCTGGGCTCGGCTCGAAGCCTGGCAAGCAGCGCCGGGAAGGGGGAGGGGGAGGTGGACGAGAAGGGGGGGCGGGGAGGGGGGGTTCTCGGGTTTCCTGGCCGCCCCGCGGCTCCCCCGGCTCGGGGGCGAGGTGCGCGCCCAGCGCTGCCGCGCGCCCCCTCCTTCTTCCCCCTCCCTCAGTCTTTGGATTTAAAACTGCAATTTGCTCTCCAGCTTGCTGAGAATGTGAGGGGGGGGTGAAGGGGGGGACCGTGGGAGCGGAGAACAAGGCTGGATTTTAGGAACGGCACTGGGAAAGGGGGAGACTGCGGAGGGAGGAGCCCCTCCCCTCCAACCCCCAAATCCCAAGGTTCCGCTGGTGCTCCGGGATTTGAGGGGCGGGGACCTAATGACCCGGAGGGGATGTGGGGCGGAGGAGGGATTTGGGGGCGGCCGGGGCCGGAGGGGTTGGGCCGCATGCCCGGTTACCTGGCGAACAAAGTCAGCTCACTTTTGCATAAATAAATAAGTAATCGCCTATCAATGCGTTTCCTTTGGGGCTCTGATTGAATCGGCCCTCTCTTCCCCAGGGGTTGGGGTGCTGAGTGACAGCTGTCAGCCCCCTGGGCCGGTAGCTGGGGGTGAATTGCTGAATCCCTCTGCTTTCTGGCTGAGGGTGCCTTCCCCTTCTGGGTCCTGGTCCCCGGGCAGAGCCAGAGGGGCAGGGGACTGGCTCTGAGTCTAGGAAATAACCTTGTTTCCTGTTCTACAGGAAAAGGGACAGCAACCCAGAGTTTGGGGGCTGGGGATGAGGACTGATGGGAGCTGGAGGGGTTCCCCAGCAGCCTGACCCCCCAGCCTCCTGCCAGGCAAAGGGGCCAGCTGAGGGAGGAAGGATGTGGGCCTTGCTGGCCGGAGGCGGGAGCTGGGGCTGTCCCTGAGGCGGGCAGCGGGCACAGAGAGGGAGGAGGAGGGAGAGAGAGAGAGAAGCGGGGGCGGGAATTCTCTACCGCAGACCCTGGGGGCCAGGGCCAGATGTGGAGGGGTGGGGAGTCCCCCCTCCCTCCTAGCTTGGGGGCCCTGGGGCTGGGCTGGGAGGGGCTGAGCCTGGTGCCCTCGGTTCTGCACCAGTGCCTGACTGGCAGGGCCAGCTGAATTTGGGCCCAGGCGTCACCCTGGGAGGCAGGGCTGGGCTGCACCAGTCTGGTCCCTGAGCACAAGGAGGGACCCTTGGGGGGCCTGTGCTTGTCTGGCTAGGCAGGCGTTTCCCGCCGGACCAGTTGGTGTCAGGCGGGACTTGGCCCCAGCTCCCTGGGCAGAGCTCAGGGTGTGAGGACAAGCTTTGCCTCCGGGTCAGGGTGGCCACATTTTGTCCGCTGCTCCCGCCGGCGGGGCGGGGGCATGTGCCTGGGCCTGGACAGAGTCCTGCCAGGAGCATTTGGGGTGTTTCTATTGTTGACTTGTTCCTGTTCCGTGTGGCCCAGTGTGTGTAGCTGTGTGAGCTGGGGCTGTAAGTGAAAGATTACCAGTGTGTCCATCCTCCCCTCACCACTACCACCACCCCCCCACCGCTTGGGGAGGCTGGCTGGGTTGTGGTGGTGAGCTGTGGGGGGACCCCCCAGGTGGCATGTGGATGCCGCTTGCCATCTCCCTCCTTTGAGCAGATGTATATTTATTTTTATAGTAATGGAAAATCAAACTGGATAGTAAGTTGAATTCATTTTTTTCTCCTGCTGTGTCAATAGTTGGAATAACCCCCAGAGAGACTGGTGAACTTCTTGCCCCAGAGCTCCCACCCTTCAGAGGTTAGAAAGATTAGTGAGGGCATGTGCCTTTGGGGGACCAGTGGGCACCAGTCCAAACCAGTGACTCTTGTCCCTCTTGGTCTGGCATTGGGGCACGTACCCAGGTGGGCAGGCATTGCCCCCTCCCCAGGCATCCCCCCACACCCCAGAGTGTATTCTGGCCTCTCAGCCACCTCCTTGGGCAGTGCCTAAGCTGTGCCCAAGCCCTCAGGGACAGTCTCCTGGTGTGCTCTCTTTCCCTGCCTGGGCTCCCAGCCCACGTGCTGATATTTATTTTCTGTAGTAAAATCCATTTTTAATGCCGTTACTTTTGAAATAATATAGAGAGAAACAAATGTGATGTGTTTAAGTTGCCCTCTGTGAGTTTTTAATGTGATCTATGGTTGAGGAAGTGATGGAAGGAGCTGTTGGGCTTGGAGAAATTTGGTGTCATAAAGCAAAAGAGCTTGCTGTTTATTATGGTTGCTGGGCTGGGGGGTCTGGAAGAGGGTCGTGGGGGCGGGGAGCCCCTGCACCCACAGGTGCTGTGGATGGACAGCATAGCTTCTCAGTTTAGTGCTATGAAGATTCTAGGATTATTTTACATTGCTCCCCAGCCCTTGACAGGGTCTTTGGTGAGGGGGCTTGGGAGGTGGGGGGCTTTGGTCCCTTCGTTCTACCTGCTTAGATCTTGGTGGCAGGGAGGTTTCTGGAACCCCCTCCTGAGCTAAGGTGGAGGTGGACTTTGGGGAGGTTGGACTTGGATCTTAAAGGAGATTAAGGGTTGGGTTCTCCGCCTGATTGTTGTGGCTGTGTTGGAGGCTTGAGGGGCGAACTGTCCCTGGCAGAAGACTGTTCTTTTTTGGGGGGGGGGGGACTTGCTCTGGCCTGGTGGAGCCCCAGAGGGACATGGCGTGTTCTCAGATCACCCTGGAGCATTGACTTTGAGCCACTCCCTCCTCTTGCCTCTGTTCCCCTTTGGTCAAGGGCTTCCTCCAGGCAAACCTGACCTCCCTCATTTCCCTTCTTCCCCCTCTGTCCCACCCCAGGTCAACTTCTTTTTTCCTTTTTTTTTTTTTTTTTTGGTTTGTGGAATACAGAGCTCTGTGTCTCATGCCAGTCACCCAAGACCAGGGGGTGCCATGCCTTCATACCAGATGCCCAGGCCCTTCTGGTCTGGTTGAGTGAGGTCAAGCAGACTCACTATTATGGGATGGAGCCCAGCTCTGTGTCTGGGTCTCTTGGGACAGAGCAGGGAGGGGAAGCCAGGATGGGGTGGAGCTAGGGACTGCAAGGGGGAGCAAGGGTAACATTGTTGCTAATGCCAGCAGATGGGCCCCCCCAGGGAGAGAGCTGGGGGGAGAATGGGGGAGGTGGAGAGGAGAGAGACCCAAACAGCCACTTGGAAGTGGAGAGAGGGAAAGATGGTGACAGAAGCCAGTAATGAGAGGGTGAGAGAGAAAACCGGCAAAGAGAAGAGCCAGGATCACAGCCCCTGGAGGTGGGGTCCAGGGGACCAAGAAAGCCTAGGCATGTGCTCCTCCCCAGCCCACAGCCCGAACTGCATGGGCACTGAGGGCCTCTCCCCAAGATCAAATGCTGGGATTGTTTTTGGAGGAGAGACAAGCAAATGTCTCTGGGAAGAGGGTGGAGGACAGGTGGGGGGGAGAGAGAGGGAAAGACTCCCACAAGAGGAGGGAGAATGGGGAGACAGGGGGATTCCAGGGGTCACTTGACTAATGCCCCTGGCCCCGGGGCAGCGTCTCCCCTTTGCCTTCTCCAAATGTCTGGGAACAGAGCCCAAACATTTCTTCTTTGGACCTGGGGGCGGGGCCTGAGGCAGGTACAGCGCCCCACAGGTTGTGGGTGCTCTGTGCCAAGAGGCCCCAGGGTTTTAAAACTGGGAACATTAGGGTCCCACAGATGCCAGGGGCATCATCCAGTTAAATCCCCCCCTCCTTTTTTGACAGCAGGAAACCAAGTCTAGAGAGGGGAGCCACTTGCCCGGGGTCACAGACACTTGGCAGAGCCAGGCCTGGGACCTAGGCTCTTTTCACTCCACCTCTCTGTAGTTAGAGAATTGGAACAGCTGCAGGGGGCCTCTTGGGTGCGGAGGGGGACTGGAGCCTGGGGAGAGGAGCAGGCGGGCACCCTTGTGGCCAGAGCCCCCCCAGGGGAGGGGGAGGCGCCGCTGCCGGGAGAGAGAGGGAGGGAGGGGAGAGAGGAGGGGAAACAGTGAGTCAGGCTTCCAAGAGCTGAGGATGAGAGAGCCAGAGCTGGGAGGGAGAGGGCAGGGAGGGCTGCTCTGAAGCGAGGAGAGGGAGGGGGCCCAGCCAGGGGCAAGGAGAGCTCTAGAGGGAGGGAGCCAGCCTCTGGCCCTGGCCCAGCGGTACGGCTGTGGGGAGGGTGCAGCCAATATGGACTTTGCCCATGGTAGGTCAGGAAGGAGCCAGATTCTGCCCCTGCAGCGTCCCTTTCTTTCCCTATTCCTCATTTATGATCCCACTCCAGGGTCTCAGGAGGGATGACTGTGTCCTTCCATCTCTTCCTCAGTTTCCCCATCCATTGTGGGATTTGGACTCTGAGCTGTTCTTGGAGAAGGGAGTGAGGGGAACAGAGCAGCCTGGAAGGGTGTTGAGGGATGCCATCTCTAGCTGCTGGCTTTGTGCTGGGGGTACCGTCAGAACCTGCCACTGGTGCACGGTAGGGTGCAGGTCTCTGGGGGTAGGGCTCCCTGTTGAACCTTTTGAGCTGCTGGGCAGGGGAATGGGGATGGTGGGCTGTGAGTGCTGGGGTGCACTATGTGTGTGTGTGTGTGTGTGTGTGTGTATGTATGTATGTGTGTGAGGTGCTGGTCTGACGATGGTAGGTGGGCTACCTGGGGCCTCTCAGGATGGTCAGTGCCTAGACAGGGCCGAAGTCCCCACATGTCCTGATCCAACCTCCACCTGGGGAGTGGGGAGACATCCGTGTGATCTCCCCAATATCCTTATGGGTCAGAGGCTCTGGGGAAGCTGGGATGTGGGAATGGCCCCTGTGGGAGCTGCCGAGAACTGCCTATGCGGCCCCTCATGCCTGGAGCTGGGACCAGAACTGGAGGGATCCCCAGGGACTGCCTGGAAGCGAGGAGGGAAGAAGCTCCCCCTCCCACCCAGCTGACAGGAAGCTGTGGCCCCCACCCCCTCCTTCCCCCAAGGCCTGGTATCCCCCGGCCCCTCCCTCTTGAATCCCCAGCTTCTCCTCCATTGGGTAGGGGAGGGGGTAAGGAAGGTGGGCACTGAGGATCCCTCTCCACAGGGCCTGGCTTGCAGGGGAATGGTGAAGTGGGGGTAAAGTGAGGCTCCCCCTGCCTCCCCCTTACATGCACATACACAAACTCAGCTGCAGTGAGGCCCTGCTTTCTCTCCTCTTTCTGCTCTGGGGTCCTTGGCCTGGGAGCCCAAGGGAGGGGCCGCTTCTGCAGCTGGCTGGCCCCGAACTCCCAGCTCAGCCCAGCTGCTACTGAAGCTTCCAGAAGCTGCAACTCTGCACCCCCTCCCCACCCCCTGAGCCAGCAGAGGCCTCTGCTGACCTGGGGGAGGGTGCCTTGAGGAGCGAGTGGGCACCCTTAGAAGGACCAGCACAGACAACCAGACAGATGGGTGGTGGAACAGATGGACAGAGACACCCACGCACAGGCAGACGGAGAGAGACGGACAGATGGACCAGGACAGGGAGAGACGGACAGACAGAGGTGGTGGCAGAGAGAGGAGGAGTCAGGAAAATGGAAGGGCCTGGGGAGAGAGAAACAGAGCCTTGGAGACAGGGAGATCCAAGAGGAGAGACAAGGTGACTGAGATGGGGGAGAGAGTGAGAGACAGGAAGAGATAAAGAAAGGGGGAAACCCAGACAGAGAGAAAGAGAGAGAGGAGAGACTTGAGGCTACAAACCACAAACAGGGATTTGATGAGAATCTGGAAGGTGTTTTCTCCTGCTTCCCTCCCCAAACCCCCAGGCCAGCCAAGTCTCCATTCCTTCCACCCCCGGCTCAGTTTCCAGCTGCTAAAGAGGTCAGGGAGAAAGAGAGAGAGAGAAGCGGCCCAGAGACCCCTCCTCCCTGCTCTTTTTGTAGGGGAGGGAGTTGCTGAGAGCAGCTCTCCTGGTCCTGACCCCTACTCTCAGAAAATATCCCATCACGCTCACCGGGTATATGTCTCCTTGTATAAATGCACCCCCAGACTCACACCTGTCCACACTGGCCTTGCGTCACACACACTGACAAACACACACATTTTGTGACATACAAATCTCCACCCTCAACTCCTCCTGCATCTCACAAACAACGGGTGAATGCATCCCAATGCTTCCTTAACCACGCAGGCGGTGACACACAGACCTTGTCATGGGGTCTCAGGACACGTTGACACACATGCGCACACAGTCACACTCTCACACATGCATGCAGTGGTAGTCACACCGAGCAGAGAGACGGCTCTTCTCTCTGGAGGTGAAGATCAAGGGTCCCAGGGAGCAGTAATGTCTAGGGTGAGGGTGGGGGTGGAGGTGGTATGCCCCCCCAACTCCGACTGAGCTGGCAGGAGGCTGTCTCAGCTGGTGGGAGTCCTTTTGGGAAGTTGCAAGGCCTGACCTGGACACACGTAAATTGGCTGATGGGTTGGGTGGTGTGAAAGAGCTGAGAGTTGATGAGTGTGTGTGTGTGTGTTGTGCACATATACACATGCATGTAGGTACAGATATAAAGGATGGTGAGTGTCTGTTGTGTGTGTGAGAGAGAGACTGAGTGCGTGTCAGATGGGATATGGGTGTGACAGGGAAATCCAAGGTGTGTGGGTGTATGTGTGATAATTACTTGTCGAGGGGGGGGTGTGTGTGTATGCATGTATATGTGACAGGTGTGTGTGTGACTATACCTGGTTTTGCAGAGTGTGGGGATGTATGTAATGGGTGTACATATGTGAGGGTATAGGGCTTTGGGGTGAGCTGCATGTGTGTGAGAGTACAGTTAGGCAGATGTGAAGGTGTGCGGGGTGTTTGTGTAGGCAGTGTGCATATATGAGGGGGTAGCTGCCTGTGCGAGGCTCTGAGCTTGCAGCCTGAGTTGGAGGGCTGTTTTCCAAGGCCAAGATGCTGCTTGAACAGAGGCCATCAGCACAAACACATGCGAAGGGCTCCAAGGCTCACAGTTGGGCACTGACCCACACAGATGCGCAAGGACAGACATACCCGCCCCTGGCCTCCCTCTTCCTCTCTCCTGGCGTCAGTGGTTTTCAAAGGAACCTCCATGAGGACTGTTTGCTGTGCATTCCCCCACCTCCCCCCAGCCCGTGCCTCTTCAAACACAGGGATGCCCTCCAGGCAGCTTTGTGGAGGCCCCTGCCTCTACCATCTGAAGACAGATGGGTGGGCTGGGATCCGCTGCCACCCCCCAGGGAGCAAGGATGTGGCTCTGCTTTTCCGTCCTGGGCACAGACTAAGACAGATGGACCGCCTGTCTTGACACCCCCTGCACAGGATCTAGGGGTGGGCAGGCACCCCCCCCAGCGGCGGGGTTCTAGTGGGCAGCCCTCAGTTGGGCCCCTGAGCAAAGGCTAGGACTCTGCCCTTCATCTCCCCAGTGGGGCACTCACCCTCACCTGCAGCCTCATCACCTGTCTGGGCATGGGGACTCAGGTACAGCCCCTGATACCTCCTAAATATACAACTGCCCCCCCACACTCACAGCTCCAACACCCCTAAACACACAACTGCTCCATCTACAAACACACAGTCCCAGCATCTCCACAAACACAACCTCTCCACATACACTTCCTGACATCCAGCTGCTCCAAATACACATCTAGCCCCGACACGCCCCCAAACACACAACCACCACGTTTACCCACATAAACACACATTTACAGACCTAGTATTTAATGAAAACCTAGATTTTTATGACCCCCCCAATATACCCCCAAACACCCCAGCACACACACACAGAGCTTCTACCACATCCTCAAACACACGAACTGCCTCTCCATCCCCAACACCTCCTCGAGTCCACTCAGGACCCTGCTGCAGCCCTGATGCCTTCCACATCCTCAGACTCTCAGAGCCCCAGCACCTCACCACACACAGACACACGTCCAACTCTCCCTCTCCAAACGCCCCAGCGTTTCCTTCAGCTGCAGCCCAGCACCTCCCCCAGCACACTGATAAAGCCCCCAACACATTTCCAAACACCCAACTCCCCCCCCCACATACACGTACACACACTGCCTCACACCCACTCAAACGAGAACACCCTGTAGCCACACCACTTACCTCAAACACACAAACATAGCTTCAGTTCTGGTATATCTCTAAACAGATAACGTCCCCCCAGCTTCTCATACCTTCCCAGGCATGCACATGCACGCACGCACACACGCTCCCCCATAGACCCAACACCTCCTCACACAGGCAATCCTCTGTATGTCCCCAGCAAGCTCCAGCCTCAGTACTTTCCTCAGCCATCTAAGGGCCCAGAACAAGCCCCCACACCTCTCCAAACACCGACCCGCACTTGGACACAAATATAGCCGCAGCTCAGTCACAGCCCTGCAGCCATTCACCCCTTAGAGCTCCACAGCTCTTCCCTGCGCCCCCCACCTCACCCTGTCACATAGCCCGCCTCAATTCCTCTGCAGCCCTCACTCCCACCAGCACACATTCCAGCACACCCTCCCTCCACAGCACTCTCCATCACAGCTCCCCCACCCCACCTTGTTTTCCCCAGTCCCCCTCCCCCAGTCACCTGTCCAGACAGCCTCAGCCTTGCACGAGCACTTGCTCACTCTTGTGTGCTCCCTCTCTTTCTCAGCTGGCCAGTCCTCCCCCGCTTCACAGCACCTCCTCTGCCTGGGGAGGCATCTCGCCCCCCTCACTGCCCCGGGCCTTTCATTCCTGGACAGTGAGGCTGTACATCTGGTTCAAAGCTGCCCCACCCAAGACCCTGTGCTCTGGGCACCCTGGCCTGGGCTGTGGGGGCTTGGGGCCTCCTTGGGGGCTCTTGGCACCTGGTCACCCTGGTCTCTCAGCCAAGAACTCTAAGTACCCAGCCCTGCCCTGGCTCTGGCATGTATGGGGGGGCAGGGGCTCTTACCCCCAGCCTGTGCTTTCTCCGGTACTTGCCAAATCCCCTCCTCCTTGGCTCACCTGAGAGGGGGACATTGGGCCTGGGGCTTCAGGGAACATGATGGGAAAGGTGCTGGCTTGTCATGCTCCCCGCCCCACCCCCCCAGATCCAGGCGTTGGGGCTTGGTCTCCCTGGGAGTCAGTTCCGACAGTGAAGGTTACTTTACTAGATGCATGATTTTAAACGGAATCTCCACCATCTGTTCCACCCCCTAATTACAGATGCACAGAATCCGCCTCAGAGGGCAGCATGAGGGGAGTGATTTAGAGGCTGAGCTGCTTCTGCCTGCATTAGGGCTGGGGAGATTGGGGGGGCCTCTGGGTATTGCTCACAGCCCCCCAATCCCATCTCTTTCTCAAGGGCCCCTCGTTCCCCTGACCACCAAGATCTGAAAGAGGGAGCAACTGCAGTGCTGAGGGAGGGGTCCCTGAGACGTTGCCCATGTCCCAGGCCCTATGTTCTGGGATGCAGGCTCCATTAGAGCCTTAAAAAATTCAGTGGCTCAACCTCCTGCCTGCCTCTTGTGCCATGGGGGCCTGGCCCAGCTGTCTGCCCACCCCAGGGGTAGCAGGGTTTGGTGAGGTGACGGGCAGGGGGGGTCAGAGCAGAGGTGAGGGCAGTCAAGTTCTGGCAGCAGAGGACATAGGCAGGCATGCCACGATCTCCCAGATGTGTTTGCACGTACGTGTCCATCCGCCTTGGCACAACTGGCATGTCTGACCCCAGCTTGAGCCATGCTTTGTGGGGTCGGACCTGCACCAGGGGCCAGAGGGGACAGGCCAGGGCCCTGGCCTTGGAGGGTTCTGAGGGACACTGGGCTACACCCTGAGGACGAGTTCACCTTTGCCCATGGGCGCCAGGGACCTGGCCCCAGCCAGCTTGGTGGTGGAGGTGGCGGGCACACTGCGGTAGACGCTGAAGCATTCACTGCGGGGAGAAAGGGAGCGAGGTTGGGCTGGAGGAATTTTAAAGATTGCTGCAGGCAGGAGGGTCTCTGGAACCCGTGGAGCGGGCAGTCATGCAGAAGTAATCCTATCGCTGCCTGCCTGGAGGAGTGGAGTGGAGAGGGGGCGGGGAGGGAAGGATGGAGCTGCTGCCCCATTCCACCTCAGCCCCTGCCCCAGCCAGCTGCGGAGGGAGCCAGGGACCCCAGAGGCCTTCCCTGAGGAGGCACCTTGTCTTCTCCATTCCACTGTGGCATGTGCCCCCTGGAGGGGCAGCACCGCAGCTGTTGCTCAGCTCCGAGCTCTGGGTTTTATAAATAATGCAGCTCAGAGGTGGGGGCCAACTCAGCCCCCGGTCACCTTGGGTCACCCAGTGTGGAGTCTCCAGCTGGCAGTCCTTTGGCAGAGCCCCTTCTCTTCCAGCCTGCTCTTCCTCCTTTGCTGTGTGAACTTAGGCCAGAGGCCCAGCCTCTCTGGGCTGGGCCAGGGGCAAAGAAGTAGGGGAGAACCCAGAAAGCCCTGTCCTTTTGTCCCACCCCCAGCCCTCACAGGTTCACTGGCAGCTGGCTCAGCCAATCCAGGCTGGAGAGGAATGGCCTGCTCTACAGGGGCCTCACACACTCAGGCCCCTCCATTTTGCAGATGGAGTAACCGAGTCCAGAGAGAGAAGGATGGCCAAGGCCAGCCAGCTGAGAACCCCCTCCTTCATGCCCCATTCTGCTGTCACTCAGGCTCTTCTCAGCCTCAGCTCAGCTAAGAGCAGGGCCTGGGTGGGGGGGGGCGGGGGATGTTTGGGAAAGTGGTTACGGCTGAGAGGTTGCCATGGCGATGCTGCAGGATGCCGAGCTGAAGTGGGGGTCCTACAGGGTCTCTGGGGCCCCCAGCTCCACACCCCTGTGGTCTTCTCCTCCCCATCCCTGTCCCCCACTCAGATGCCTGTCAGGCAGCTCTGGTGACAGGCTGGGTGGGTGACAGGTGGTGCAGGTGATGGGCTGGGTGGGTGACGAGCTGGGTGGGTGACAGGTGGTGCGGGTGCGAGGCAGGCAGGTGACAAGCTGGGTGGTGACGGGCCCTGCTGATGACAGGCAGGGGGTGTGGTTGGCGAGGATGCTGTCTCCTGGCTGGTGGCCTGTTGCAGCCCCCCACCCTCATGTGTGTGCACACGCATAGACTCTGGGCTCAGAGCTTGGGGCTAAGATACTAATGAGCCTTATTACATGTGGAGGGGCAGGTGCCCAGGCTCACTAATGAGAGGCCTTTAACAAATAGAGGAGACAGCTGAGGGGCTTCCAGGAATTTGGCTGGGTCTCCTGGGCTGAGGCCCTGAGGTCCCAACCTGGCTGGAGGATAAGCCAGGTTGGGACCCCTCCTCCCCTTCTGCCTACCACTTGGGTTTCTGTTAATACCACCCACAATCATGGTAGCTACCCTTGTTCAGGCTCTTGCTGTGCTGTGTCAAGCCCCTCACCTGCGTTTTCTCCTTTCAACTCAGGAGTTGTAGGAGGGAGGTGCTGCTACCCATTTTACAGATGAGGAGTCCAACGCTGGGAGAAGGCAAGGGACCTCGTAGAACCAGTTTCTGGTGCAGCTGGGATTTTAACCCAGGTCTTTCTGTCCCCAGAGCCCATGCTCTTAACAACCCCACCAGTAAAACTCAGGTCTTGGTAAACCCAGACCCTCTCTTAGGGCCTCAGTTTCATTCTTCTGGAAAATGGATGCTGGTGGAGGGGTAATCCCCATAAGCTCTTCAGCTCTGACTTGAGTGGCTTCAGGGAGTCCTCTAGGTAACTGCTGTGGCCCCACCCTGTCTGCCTCAGATTCTGGTGACACCCCTAGACTGGAGAAAGGGCAGGGCTTAGTGCCGAGGGAGCTGAGCTGAAGCGGGGACACCTGGGATAGCTCAGCCACTTCCTGCATTGTGCGGTGGGGAGGCTGAGGCCTGGAGAGGAGCAGCAACCACCCAAGGTCACACACCCTGTGAGCTGTAGGGCCCCATGGGATCCCAGGTCTCCAGGCCTGTTCAAAGGGCGGGGCTGGGTGTGGTGACAGGGCTGGGCTGGGAGGCCACCTCCTCCTGGGCCCCACTCACCAGCCTAGCTCTTCCCTTGAGGTTGTGAGCCCCCAGCTCCTGGAACTGTGCATTGGGGGCTGTTGGCTGCTTCCCTGGGGCCATGCACCCTCACTATCAATGTGGGTCCCTAGTGTCAATTGAGCCCCTCCCTTTGAAACCCCTTGGGGTGGAAACTTCCTAGCAACAGCTGATGGATGGGTTAGGGCATTGACATTGACCTGGGGCCACAGCATGACCCTGGACGGACCAGGCTGGAGCTGGGGGCTTGGAGGGAAATTTAAGGGAAAAGAATTCGGCTCATAAATCTTGGGAGCATCTTGGTTCTCCTCCTCCTCGACCTTAATCCCTTCCCAAACCTGCTGTCCAGCTGCTCGTCCAAGGCTGGGGGGAGAAGGAGTCCACCTGCCTATTCCCCTCTCCTTCCGACTGATTCTCCCCACTCCTGAAATCGCATCCCCTATGGGGAAGAAAGAGTTGCAGCTACCGCTGTTGGGCAGGATTAAGACCGTGTCTGTCCAGACTACTGGATTTGGCCTCTGATTCATAGTGGTGGGTAGGGCAGAGGGTTTCAGTGCCTCAGTTTCCCCAGCCTTGGGTTTGAAATACTCTCCTGGTGCCTGTCTACTCAGTCAGGAAGGAGCACTAAGACCAAGAGGGATTTTGGAGCTGCAGGACACATGGCCCTGTCCTCAGAAGCCCCAGTCTGAGATGAGAAGCACAGCCCTGGCCTTGGGAGCCCTCACACCCAGAGGTGAGGTCTAGAACCCAGGCTGGGCATGTGCTGAGGTTCAGGCGGGGAGTGGTGGTGCTGGGTGGCTGGCCTGCCATGGCTTTCTGAAGCAAAGGCTGAGGCTGGGGGCAGGCCAGAGGAAGGGTGTTGGTTTGCCTGGGGGGCTAGGGAACCATCTTTGGTTGAGGAACGGGAGCCTGGAAAGGTCTGGCTTTCCCACAAGCCCAGGCAGTAGTAGGCTGGAGTTCTGGGGCCCTCCTAGCTCCCCAGGGAACCCGCTGCTGCCTGGCCCTGGGGACCCAGGCGTCCTGGCGGGTGAGGGCGGGTCTCCAGCAGGCGCCCTGCCAAACCCTGCAGCCTGCTCACCAGGAATCTTGTTGCTGAGAGATGGAAAATCCCAGCCGGGCCTGCAGCTCATCCCTCCCCTCCGGGAGGAGGAGGAGGGGCCCAAAGATTCCTTCCTGCACCCCCCTCCCATCTGGGACAGGGCCCTCCTCGGCAGTGGGTAGGGCTGGGGGGCGCCCAGGACAGGCGTCTAAGGCTCGGTCACATGTCCTGGAGCCCAGCCCAGCCCACAGTGGGCACCAGGGCACTCTGGAGGTAGAATGGGCCTGGTGTGGCAGAGCAGGGGTAGGGGTGGGGTGCTAAGGCCAGAAGGGGGCCTGGATGGTGGCTTGTGCCTGGCCCTGGCCCCACTGGCTCCCCCAGGGCGGTGGGTGAAGAGTTGGTTCTCTCCTTGGACAGGAAGACGAATGATCCCATTATGGGAGCGTGATTTTATTCCACGTGTCACGGAGTCTGAGATTAACTTGCTCACCAGTCTGTGACAAACCCCTCACACCCAACACACACATAGAGGCACAGAGACACACACATATCCTTGGTCCCACAAATGCACATCCCGCAGACACAGATAAGCATTTCCATACTACAGCACACAGCATGAGTCACATACAGAGATACAAGCAGACACTCACACTCAGACACACCGAGACCTAGACCCAAGGCCTCAAAAACACAACATTCCCTCACTCACAGAAGGCCCCACAGACCAGCTACAAACAGGCTGTCCAAGGGGGTGCTCGCAGCCCTACTTAGACACGCACGGATCAAGGACACGGCATGCCCTGTAGACACAGATACACTGAGACACACACAAACCCAGACATAGTCATGCAGACAGGCAGAGACCAACAGGCACACATACTGAGACAAAGGCCCAAATCCATCCAGAGACAAAGACAGGCACAGACACACAGCCGGCAGTGCATACACAAGCACAGGCGTGCACACCCGGACACAGACAAAGACAGATAAATGCCCAGAGGTTTTGCTGTGGACAGATGTAAAGCACACACATCTGGGCCTCCTCCTCGACCTCCCTGCCTGGGGACATGGTAATCTGGCGCCTGTGGCTCCAGGGAGAACTCTGAGGAATCTTCTGCTCAGTCAGAGCCCCCCACCCTGGGCCCAGGGCCAGCCCTCACCTCTGGCACTGGGCCCGTGGCCGAGGCCATGGCAGCCACACCCTCAGCAGAGCCCTGACGCCTCTTACCTTACCCTCCCCATTGGACACACTCACAGGCACACCGCTTCCCCGCATGTGCTCACACCCCCCCACACACACTTACAGTGTCTCACTCATGCGCCCCCTCAGGTGTCCCCTTGTTCTTGTCTTTCGCAATCACTCCCCACCGCCCCACGCAGACATGTACAACCTCCAGCACATACACACACGGCTGGCCTCACTTCCTTCATGGCGTACCTCTGCACTTTCTCTCTCACGGACACACACACAAATACAACACACAGGTTCTCCTTCACAGACACCCTCGCCTTCTCACGAGACCCCACACAAACACACATACATGCTCTCCTTTACACACTTCCTCACCTTCTCTCTCACAGGCTAATTCACAAACATAACACACACAACGACTCCCTCACATACATCCTCACCACTGTCTCAGACACGTGCACACGCACACACTTTCAGAGCCTCCCTCACGCCATCACTTTCCTTCCTCTGTCTCTCACAAACACTCCCTCTGCCAAGAGTGTAGCTCTGCTGCAGAACAGCCCTGACAGTATTTGTCACTGCTCCCCCGTGTCCTTGGCCTTCCTGGCCTCAGTCTCTTCCTCTCCACCTCCAGCTCTGCATACTGTGGCCTTGTAGCCTTTTGTCATTTCTCCGTTTAGTCAACAGTTATATAGAGAGCATTCATTTATTCATTCAACAAATGTTGACTGAGCACTGATTATGAGTTAAGCATTGGGGATACTCTGGTGACACAGGTCCTTCCCTCATAGAACTCTCAATTTTGCGACCAGTTTCTTTGTTTGTTGCTTGTCTCCTCTGACAGATTATAAGGTAACCCTTGATCTTGGATGTTGAGGGATGTGTAGGGATTCATAACGGGAAAAATATGGGAAGGGTGTTCCAGGCAGAGGGAACAGCATATGCAAAACCTGGAAGTGAATCAAGGTATGGTATACTGGGAAAATGGGATGATGTTCAGAAACCAGAGGAGAAGGTGCAAAGAGAGCAGAAGCCAGATGTCACAAGAGTTTAGATGCCATGCTCAGAGGGTTGGATTTTGTCTAACGGGCCTCAAAGAGTCAGGAGAAGTCTTTAGTGACAGGACAGGGTGGTGAGAGACTGGAGGGAAGGTGGCTAATGAAGAGGCTACAGGTAGGGGATGATGGTGGTCTGACCTAGAAGAGGCGAGTGGGATGGAGAGGAGATTCATTGAGGAGCAAAGACCAGTGGGGTTCCTGTTCCAGAGCTGTGTGGCCTTAGGAAAGTCACAACCTCTATGAGCTGGGTCCATCATATGAAGATGGAAGAGTGCAGGAGCCAGGCTTGTAGTAAATGCTCAATAAATGATAGTCATTATTGTCAGTTATCAGTAGGACATGGGCAGACATCGATGAGGAGGAAATTTACTGAGTGCTGGGTACTGTGCCAGGGGCTCGGGCCCAGAGGTGAGGTGATCTGTGGCTTCAGGAAGCTCATGTATCTGATAACCTCAGCTCATGCAGCAACAGAGAGGGCAGGGCATGGGAGTGGAGGCAAAGCACTCTGGGAGGTTAAAGGAGGAAGAGGCAGCACCTGTCAGGGCCTTGGTGGCTCACCAAGGACCTGGCATTGAGCCGGACCCTAAAGAAGCTGGTCAATTTGGGGCAGGCAGAAGTAGGGAAAGGAGCTTCAGGTAGAGGGAACTATATGAACACCAGCCCAAGGGCCAGTTGAGGAGTCTAATCGGGCTCTTGTGTGGGATACAAGAAGGGGGAGTTATGGGATGGGATTATGGAAGCAGGCAAGGCCTTGGTGGCCAGGCCGAGAGGGGGCTCAGCATGAAGCTGAGCTGCACTCTAGAAATCTGATGTGGTGGTGGTGACATGGAATGTGCCCACTGAGACTTTGCTCCGGGCCGTGAAGCCATTGGGTGACCGCAGAGAAATGCTTGGTCCTACTTGGCCTCAGTTTCCCCATCTGTTCAATGAGGTGATTAGTCTTGTGTAGGAGGGAATTCTGGTGTCGTGTCCTAGGGTGGTCTAGCCAGTTTTGTTGGGTTTCTTCTGGCCTGGGATTCTGGGCCTCAGCAGTTCTTTCTTCCTGAGCATTCTGAGCAAAAGAAAGCAGCAAAGTGAGAGGTTCCCCAGAGACAGATTTTCAGCACTCCCAGTGAAGGGCCAGGAGCTCAGCATGGAAGGGAGACGTCTTTGCCAGGATCTGACTTCAAGCCCCAGAGGGGACCCAGAAGAGAAGGCTGAGGCCTCTCTCCTCTCCTGCCCTGACCTTTGTGGTGGTAGATGTGGGCACTGTGCCCTCCTGGGCACATGGCCCAATCCCTGGCCCAGAGGGCGTCAGGACCCTTCCTGCCCACTGATGAGGGAGCAGGGCTTGGGTTCAGGAATGTGACCCAGGGCTTGGAGTCCCCTGGGAGTAAAGAGCTAGGAGGCCAACCTTGGGGTGGCAGAGCCGGGCAAATGCCCGTGGGTAGCTAGGTTCTGCTACCGGTATTTGGGACTGGCAGAAGTTGTGGTATAAGGCAGGCTCTGTGAACCCCCCAGCTGCCCTGGATCCTGGCTGCAAGGAGCCCTTTAAGCATCTCACCTGTGAGGTGAGGCTGGTAGAGAATTAATTTCCTGTGCTATTTTAATTTTGATGTATTTAATCTGCTGTTTATTTTAATTAATTAACGGCGGGTAATCATCTATCGTAACTTGCTGCCGCTGGCTCCCCTTCCTTTTTGGAGGGGTGGAAGGCCAGGCCAGGTGACTGCTCGGTTGGCTGCGGGGAGGGAAGGCCTTGGGGGCAGTCCCTCTTCCCCTTTGCCCCCCTCCACCCGGGAGTCTTCTCCGCTCTCCCTGATTCTCCTCCAAAGGGGCCCTCTCCTCCCCTGACATGTGGTCCTTCCTGCTCCTCCCTCCTCTCACCCCAGGTCTGCTTCAGGGCCTCAGAGCCAGTAACTTGGTGCAAAGAGGCCTGACAAGAGGCTCCTGCCAATCCCCCAATAAACAGTATTTGAATGTCATAGGGTCGTGGTTTAAAGGACAGGGAGCTTGGCTTGCAACCTAAGCGGTGCTTAGGGGCTGCTGGGGAAACTTTTAAAATAAGGATCAGTTTTTAGTCCCTTTCCCCACTGCAGTGCTCAAAGAGCACACCCATCTGTGCGGTCAGGCCTCTGGAACACTAGCGTGTCCAGACACCTGTGGAAAAACCTATGGGCCGGATTTCAATTAGTAGTTAATCTCCAAGAGAGACCTCTAGGGTGGATTATCCCCTGTAGAGATGAGGAAAGGAGACCCAGAGAGGCTATGTGACTTGCCCAAGGTCACACAGCAACTAAGAGAAGCAGGGGCTGGATTCTGGCCATAATCTGTCTGGCTGCCTGGAAAAAGTTGACAGATGGAAGGAGGGGAGGAAAAGAGGCTTGGGGATTAGGGTAGAGGGATTAGAGTCAAAGATTGATGGGGCCAGGCAATGGGGTCCTCTGGCTCTGGAGGATATGTGGAGAGAAGGAGTAAGTCCCTGCCACAAGGGGCTTCCCAAGGTGTGAGGTCTCTGCCACCTGTTTCTGTTTCCCTGTGTGTCTTCATTGTCTGTTTGGAACTGGGGCTTGCTTTGTTACCTGCACTGTACCCTACCGGGGGGACCCTTCCGGGGCCGGGTGAAACCCTACTTTTATTTATTTAATAAAGACTTACATAGCATTTACCATGTCCCAGACACTCTTCTAACTTTATAAATAGATACTCACTTCATCATCATAGCAGCCCTATTATTATCATCCTTATTTTACATATCAGAAAACTGAGGCCAAGAAAGTTTAAGCCTTGTGACTTGCCCAGGGTCACACAGCCAGTACCTGGTGGAGCCAGCCTTTGAATTTGGAACACAGAGATCTGGAGTCCTTGTTCTGAACCGCTATGCTATCCTCCTTCTTAATGCTTTAAGTGGGAAATGGGAGCCCTGACTTCCCAGGGGATATCCTGTGTTTGGGGAACCTCTAGGTTGAAGGGGAATACAGCCCCGCCCTTGCCAACCCCGAGTCAGATAGGGCAGACATAGCCCACAAATCAAGACCTGCTCTGTGGGGGGAGGCAGGCAGAGCATCAGGGTGTGCCTGGCTGGGAGGCTCAGATCAGCGGTTGGGAAGTCTCTGTGGAGCATGGCCCATGCGGCTGTAGTGCTGGCCACGGGATAGGGACATGGAAGGGCTGGCCTCAGACCGTGCTCTCAGAGCTTGCTGTCTAACTGACTGGGGAAAAAAGGCAGATGTGCGTGAACAGTTATCAACAGTTGTCTAAGACAGTGGGACAAAAACATTACAAAACATGATGCTTTTGAGTTTGTGCTTCGAATCCTGCGTGACCTTAGTTACTTGACTCCTCTCTGAGCCTCAGTTTCCTCATCTGTCAAGGGGAAATAATAATGATACTGACTCCATCGGGTTTTGTGAGGCTCAAATGAGATAAAATATGAAGGGTTTGAGCTCTGGAGCAGGGGCTCAGTGAACATCCATCTAAGGCTACGGTCTAACCTCTGGTGAAGGAAAGGGTCCCGCCCCTGGGGCTGGCATTGGAGCAGGTAGGATGGGAATAGTGAGGATGAGGAGGGCAGTGAGGATCTCAGCTGTGGAGTCAGACTACTTGGGTTTAAATCCCACCCATGACGGGTTGCTTACCCTCTCTGGGCCTTGATTTCCTTGTCTGTAAAATGAGTAAATATAGCCCCCCCATAGGATGTTGTGAGGATTAAACTAGTTAATTCATTTATTCAATAAGCAATATTGAGCACCAGCTGGGTGCCAGACATATTTCTAGTCAGTGCAGATAATCGGTCAGTACACGTTAGCAATCTTATTATCATCATCAATCATATTCTGGAGGGGGTACTGTTCAGGGAGGAGGAAAAGGGAGGCTGAGGCTTTAGAATGGGGATGAGCAACATGATAAAATGCTATGGAAGTAATAGGCTGATATTTATTGAGTGCTTACTGTGTGCCAGGCACATTAGCTTACATGAGCCAGATGCTTATATTATTCCCATTTTGCAGACAGGAAACAGGTTCAGAGAGGTGTAGTGACATGCTCAAAGAAACACAGCTAGTAGTGGGTGGAGCTGGAGTTTGAGAGACTCAAAAGCCAGGCTCTTGATCACACACATTTAAACCTGATGAAGAGCTGGCATGGGGTGGGAGCAGCGATCAGCAGAGGATGGAGGGAGAGACCTGGCCAGAAGGACAGAGGTGGGCAAGGCCTCCAAATTCAGGAAACAATGAGGGAATGGACCAAGTCAGCATATGTTCCCCCAGTGGGTTTTCCCAGCAGTCAACAACAAGGCCTGAGCTTGGGGAAGGGAGCCAGTGAAGACTGGAGGGAAGGCTTCCCGGAAGAGGTGAGTCTTTAGAAACCAACAGAGTTGAAAGAGATGGGGAGTCAGCGCATTCCAGGCAGGGCACACAGCATCACCAAAGGACCTGAGGTGAGAATGAGCAGCGTGGCTTGGGGCTGAGAAGTGGGAGGAAAGGGCTGAGAGAGGTCAGAATGAGGGTTGGGAGGGCTGGTGGCTTCAGGGGTATAGGGAGAGTGAGAGTCCAGGGAGATAGGGAGGGTGACAGATTCAAGAGGCTTGGCTAATGTAGAAATAGAAATAACCCCCCATCTGGATGGGAAATAGAACACAGTGATCAAGAGGGTAGCCTCTGGAGTCACATCCCAGCCAGGCTGCTTCCTACCGTGTGATCAGGACAGGTCACTTGAGGTCTCATTTTCAAAATGAGGGGCAATGAAAGTACCTATCTCCTAAGGTGGTATGACCTGTGAGAAGTGCTTAGCCCAGTGTCTGGCAGTTGACTCATTCACTCATCTCTCAACTATCTAGTGCACACATGGTGTCAGGCACTTTTCTGGGGCACACAGCAGTGAAGAAAGTAGATGAAAATCCCTGCCCTCAAGGAGCTCACATTTAGAGAGTAAAACAAACAGTTAACACAAAAATAAGTAAAGTATATGGTTTATTAGATGCTGATAAGCTCAAAGAGAAAAAGGAAACCAGGAAAGGGTTTGGGGAGTGCCACGGTTGCAGGGTTGTTGCAATTTTAAATAAACTTTTAAATGGAGGCTATTGTTAGTATTATTTGTATAGCAGGTTTTAGTAGAAAAAGTCTCTTCCAGTTTATAAGGCATTTATCTTTCAGGAGAATCACGTGAGGTGGAGGTCTTGCTGTCCCCATTTTATAGATGAGGACATTGAGGTTCAAAGAGAAGAATCTGACCCAGGAGTCATGACTCTGAGGACCGGCTGACTTCCTATGACTCCCTGTGATGAGAGGAGTGTTGTTCCTGCAAATCTAGAGGATAGAAGGAGAGAGAGGTTATTGGAGAGGATATGGGCAGTGGCTAAGGTGGGTCAGTGTCCAGGGATGGAGCTGAGCTGGAGAGCAGAGGCAGAGCCTGCTTGCTGGAGCTGGAGCCGTGGTCAACATTCCCTAGTGTGGCCTGGTCAGGGTGAGTTCAGAGAGTGGCTGGACCCAGGGGTAACCCTGAGGGCAGAGTGGGGGCAGCAGGCTGGACCTGAGGCACTGTGTGATTGCAGAAAGGGGCAGAATCTGTCCAGAACTGAGTGAGTGTGTAGGTGGTATGGAGACCATGGTGGGGGATGGGGAGAGAGGAGAGGAAGAAGTCAGCACCACTGACCACATAAGAGGGAACAGCGAGCAGGATAGCAGGGGCCAGAGCTGGCTGTGAAGGCTCTTGAATGTTAGGCTAAAGACCTCGGCCTTGATGTCATCAGCAGTAGGGAGCTATTAAAGGTTTTGGAGCAGGGACGCTGTGTCATGAGAGTGAGATTTGAAGAAGATGAATCTGGCACTGGGTGGGGAAGAAGCAGTGGAGACATTTGGAGCGGGGGAGCCCACCGAGGGGCTGTCATAGCTGTGCAGGTGAGAAATGATGAGGCCAGATTAGAGAGACAGCCTGGACTAGTGGAAAGAGTGGGGCCTGGGAGACGGAATTCATGGGTGCTAGCCTTGGGTCTGCCTCACGTTTTCTGAGGGACCCTGAGCTAGTCCTTCTCTTTCTGTGTGCCTCTTTCCCCTTTTGGATTTTTTTTTACCCACCCCCCTTTTTTTTTTTACCACTTGGGCTAAGGATCCATTTTTGAGAAGATGATAAGAGCCATGGACCTTCTCTTCAGAAAAATACAAAAACAAGTTTGGGTTAAAATTTTGTGAGGTTTACAAACCTGCCAACATCTATCCATGGAACTAGATGATCAATAGTAATAAAAATAGCAGCTAGCATCAAATGTTTACTATGGGCCAGGTGCTGGGCAAAGTGATATATGTCATGATCTTGTTAAGTCTGTACAAGAACCCTATGAGGTAGGTATCATCATTATTCTGTTTTACAGATGAGGAAACTGAGGAAGCATAGAGAGGTGAGGTGACTTGCCCAGAGTCAGAGCTGGAACTGAAGTCTGGGTTTGTGAGCTCTGGAGTCCAAGACCTTAACTGCTAAGGTTAAGGTTAGGATTCTAGGATGGGGGAAGGAGAAATGGCAGGGAGAGGGGCAGCTGTGGGAGGATTTTCAAAGAAAGCCATGAAGGGGCAGAGCTAAGGTGAACTGTGGGAAAGGGGGATAGAGGTGCCAGCTCAGCCCCAAGCTTATAGGCATCAGGTGGCTGGAGGTGAAGATTCCCTTTGGAGCCCCCTGGTCTAGCTTCCAGGGGTTGGTATCTGTCCCACACTGACCCCCAGCTGCTGGGAAGGAGTGGAGTGAGTGTGGTGCTACTCTGTCTTCTTGGCCGATTATGTTCTGCCCCCTTGGCAGGGAAGGGCTTACCCCTGACTCTCTGACTCAGCTCCAATGCTGGCTCTGGAATCTACCCTCCCTTCCCCTTCCCAAGGCCATTGAGGAGGGCCAATGGGCCTTGATCTCTCTAAGGGAGTCTGGAAGTGGAGACACACTTTCCATCCCAGAGAAGAGTACTGGGGCCCAGCTCCTGAGATCAGAGTGGATCTGGAACCCAAGCAGCATGGGGCGCTTGTTAGGCTCTGGTTTCAATCCTAGTCAGCAGTACCATCTAGCAGGAATTGATCTAGATTAGACTAGGCCATGGTCTCAGGCTGGAATCTAGATTTATGATGGGGTGGACCATTGGTCATCTAGAACAGAGGTTGACAAACTTTCTGTACAGAGTCAAGATAGTAAAAATTTTAGACTTTGTAGACCATGTGGTCTCTGTCATGAGTACTCAATTCTGCCATTGTACCTTGGAAGCAGTCAAAGACAATGCATAAATGAATGAACGTGGCTGTGTTCCAATCAAACTAGAATTATAAAAACAGACAGCAGGCTGCATTGGCCTTTGAGCCATAGTTTGCCAACCCCTGATCTAGCACCTCATGCCTCCTGAGAGTACCTAGATCTTAAATCTTACTGGACAGTGATCTCAGCAAACAAGGTTAGAGTGTCAGGCTGGATAACATAGAAGGTGATCTAGAGCCACACTCTTGCTGGGATCTAGATATTGGGAAATGGTGAATAAGAAATGTACTAGGCAGTGTTTTAAAGCAGACAAAGCCAAAATCTCTGGCTGAGCCTAGATTCACAGACAGCTGGGACAGGGTGGCGTTGGTTGGTGAGATTCAGACCCACACGTAAGGCTGTGGTCTGGATATGGAGAAGTGGGTGAGCTAAAGCCACACAGATATTGATCTAGACCAGGCAGTCTTAGTCCTAAGCCAGAGTACCAAGTGATCTAGAAAAGCACTGTCCAACAGAAATGTAATGGGAGCCACATATATAATCTAAATTTTCCAGTTAACGTTAAACAAAGTAAAAAGAAATAAGTGAATTAATATATCTCATCTAACCCAATATATCCAAAATGTCATTTCAACTTATAATCATTATAAAAATTATGAATGAGGTATTTTACATTCTTTTTTTTTTTCATATTTAGACTTCAAATCTGTTGTATATTTTATACTTACAGTGCATCTCAGTTCCAAATAGCCACATTCCCAGTGCTCAATAACAGTTTCTACCATGTTGGGCAGTACAGATTTAGAAGCAGGCTTTTCTTTGGGACCAGAGTCCAGAGGAGTCTTGAGCCAGAATGATCTGGAATAAATAGAGTTGGACACACTAGAGATTATCCTCTTAGCTGACTTGAACTGAGTATAGACTGGCTCACCCTGGGAGAGCATCTAGGCTCTGGGTTGGGAGGTGGAGAGGGTTCCCTCCCTTGGAGTCCTGACCAACTGGCCTCCAGCTACTCCCTCCCTCATCCCAATGTCACCTCTGACTCTGGTGTGTCCTGGCAGGTGGGGGTGGGGCAGGGTAGCAGCTGGACCCTTGAGGGAGCAGGAGCTCCACCCCTCCAAGCCAGCTGCTGCCAGCCTTCCTGGACTGACTCTGTGGAAACAGGGGGCCCAGAGACAGAAATAAACTGCCAGGTTTCCGGGGCGGAGTGGGGGGGCCTGCCAGCCTTTGTGCTTCCTTGCTGAGGGGTGGGAGGGCAGGAAGCAACTCCAGGCCCTGTCCCAGGCTGTTACCCCTGCAGGCCATCTCCCCTCACCCCCAGATGCCCCCACCCCCATGGCTCTGAGGCTGGGGTAAATCTAGAATTTGGTGGATTAATGAACCCTGGGGGCCCAGGAGTCTGGGTCTGATCCTTGGGAGTGGAGGGTAATCTCCAGGGCCCAGGACACAGCTTGGTTCCCATAGGGGTAGTGCCTCCGTGCCCATTTCCAGGACCCTGTCCTGGAGACCCCACTACCAGCCCCAGGGCAGGAGCTGAACAGATTCAGAGGGCTGCTGTGGGGCCTTAGACTAGGTGTCGGAAGATCTGTGTTGGATGCTCACCTCTGCCACTAAGTGGCCAAAGGCAACTTTGGGCAAATCCCGCTTGAAGCCTCAGTTTCCTCCTCTATAAAAAGGGGGCAGTGTTTGTCCTGCTTGTCTCAGGGCACTATGGTTCAGTGGTTAGTTAACTGAGACTCTGGAGCCAGAGTTTATCTGATTCTGGTCTCTGCCATTGTGTGACCTTTGGCAGTTCACTTAACCTTCTTGAGCCTCAGTTTCCTCAGCAACAAAAAGGAGATACTACCTACTTTACGGGAACTTTATAATCAAGTGAATTAATGCATGCTAATCATGCAAGGCAAGTGCTTGGTGTTAGCTGTTACCATTGGGGGGGTTACTCGGCTCAAATGGATTGTAAGTGAAAATGCATTATTCAAATGTAAGGGATTCTTCCCCTGGAAAGAGTCCTCTCAGATCCCCTCATTTTATAATAAAATGGAAGAACTGAGGCCCCAAAAAGGGAAGGCGTTTTGCCCAAGGAGAGGCACACAGCAAGCAAAACTTTTATTTGGTACGCACCACATAAAGCCAGGCAGCCCATCCCCAATTTACCCCAATTTACAGGTAAGGAAATCGAGGCCGGTGATTGGCCACTGGTGCACAGGGCGCTATCCAGTGAGGCCCGAGTCCGCCGCTGGGGAGGGAGTGCCCCGACCGCCTGTGCTCACCGGAGGAGGGGCGTGCAGGTAGCAGGCGCCCTGGAGCCGCAGCCCGAGCCAGGCGCGCTATTAATAATCCCGCCGCTCGGCCGAGGCCGAGAGCGCAGGTCCGGATCGCCGCTGGGCGCCTCCCGGGCCTGGGCCGGAGCCCGGGGCCCGAGCCGGATCGCGGCGGCCCTCCTCTTCCCCCGCGCCTCGTGACCCCCCCACTCCGCGGGCAGCCGAGGGCCCGGGCTGGCGGGCCAGGGGCCAGGAAAAAGCCGAAAACACCGAGGCTGGGCCGCTCCCCTCCCGCTCAAAATAGCCCCCGGCCGGGGCTGCCACGCATTCCGCCGGTCCCGGGGCGCGGGAAGGGGCGGCTGGCCGGGCCCCCGCCCGGCCCGACGTGGCTGCCCGGCCGGGTTGGAAGAGGGGGGCGAGGGCGGGCCGCGCGGCCGGCCGGCATGTGGCTCTCCTTCGGGGAGCCTTGGCAGCCCGGGCTGCGCGCTGCGCCGGGATGATGGAGAGCTTCTGGAATTTCCTGCAGCTGGAGAGTGCGGCCGGCCGGGGGAGCGGGCTGAGCGCGCGGCTCGGGAAGGGGCGCCTCGCAGCCCGACCCTAGGGGGCGCCTCGGCGGCGAGGGTTGTGGGGGGAGATCCCACCCTCCCCCAGCCTGCGGGAGAGGAGGGCGGCCCACCTCCTCTCCTCCGCCGCTCTTTTCGGGTCTGGCGGGGGTCCAGTCCCGCCCCTCCCGGCCTGGGCGGCGGAGAGGGGCCAGGTGCAGGCAACGCCCCTCCCCCAGCCGCCTGGTTTCCCTCTCGGCCCGTCACCTCCTCCAGGAGTCAGAAGCTCCGCGGCCTCATCTGGGAGGGGGGCGGGGGTGGCCTGCCAGGTAGCCCGACAGGCGGCGGCGGGAAAACTCGGAGGCGGACCGTTCGGGCCCGAGAACGGCTGGGCCTGTGGACCAGCGCCTCCTGCTCGAGCACGAGGCGCCTAAGGGCTTCTAGGAGGGAGGCGAGGCAGTCTTCTCCCAACAACCCCCTACCCCAACCCCCGCAACTGCCGTGCGGGTGGGGGGCGGACGCGCCGGAAAAATCCTGGACAGTGTTCCCGACGGCGGCGGCAGCTTGCTTTGAGGGCGGCTTTGCACCTTACAGGTCCCGAAGTCCCGAAAAGGGCTCCCGGGAGGGAGGGGCTTCCTTTACAGGAGTCCTGAGATCGGGGGAGTAGGTAAGTGACCTCTCAGGGCTCCCTCTTGGCACTGTGGGGTGGGGGAGGGGAAGGGATGCTTTCCCACGACTTTGCTAGTTCCAGTACCATTTGGTGCCCTGCAAACTGATGAACCGTTTGGCAACTCAGCAGGCACCTCCCCTGGGTCCTGGGGTGCACCCCCTCTCCCCTTGCCGATGGTCCCTGTTCAACTTCATTTCCTGCCCCAACCCAGCACACCCTCATCATGTTAAACAAAAGCAGTGGGGATAGATGCAGTTCAGATCCTTTCTGCCGCTCACTGACTGTGTGACCTTGAGCAAGTCCCTTCACACCTTAGTCCCTTTCCTCATCTGAAAAACTAGCTAATAGTAGGTAGGTTATGGCCTTGTTGTGGGGCTTAAAGTTGCACAAGTTAAAGCAATTAGCATAGTGTGTGCACTAGTGAGGCAGGGGAGTAAAGGGCACCCGTGTAACATGCAGCCAGTTCAGAGCCCTCAAAGTATTTGAATCCCCTTCCCCACCAACAACCCTGTGGAATTTGGCTTCCCAAGGTAAGTAGTGCCTCTCACTCAGGCTGGGCAGGATGGAAAGATGTTGGTTTTCATTTATTCATCAAACACGTATTTAATGTTCTCGGCTAGCTCCAGACTGGGGGAGTGACTTCTAAATTTGTGCTGGGGACTGAGAACTAGGACTGGTCGTCGCACTATGTTAAACTTGGAACGGCCTTAGAAATCCTCCCTGCTAGGCTAGCTCTTAGTACAGATGGAGAAACTGAGGCCCAGTGAGGGGGATGGGTCTCCTCACAATACTCCTGCTGTTTGGGTGAGGGTGGGGGCAGGGGCTGGCAGAGATCTCTGGGCTGAGGGAAGTTGGGGCGGCCCCTGGCCTGGCTCCCTGGGGTATGGCCCAGGCAGGCTGAGAGCTGATGGAATTCTACTTCCTCTCCCTCCCATCTCCATGCTGACCTTTCACTCTACCACTGCTAGTGGGTGGGAGTGGAACCCAGATACCCAGATTCAAATTCAGATGCCTATTGGCTCCCCCTCAGCCCAGGATGTTGGGCCTGGGCCTGTGTCAACTCCCACCCTTCCCTCCCCCCCACCCCCAGTTCTCCCTGTTTCCTGTTGGATCGGCCTTCCTTGTGTACTGGAAGGAACTCAAGGCTCCATTTGTTGTCTGTGTGAACTTGAGCAATTTACCCCACCTCTGCGAACCTCAATTTGCTTTTCTGCAAAATGGAGTTGAAATAAAAACTACCTAGCAGAAAACCTCTTTCACACACATCCCAGGGGCATCCTGGCAAAGATCTATTTGAATAATAAAAGGCGGGGATTCCCTAGAATTTACATTCGAGGCTAGGTATAGGGAACAGTAAACTTCCTTTACCTTTGGTTTGGGGAGGCAGCTCACTGGGGCCCTGGGATAGGGTGTGGGGCGGTATAAGTATCCATCAGAACATTTTGGCAAAGTCCGGATTTGAACAAATTTATGTGGCCCAGATTCCGGGGCTGCCAGGTGCCCATATGTCTGAATGCACTGCTGGGCATTTCTCATAAACTCATCTCTAGGACTACAAATTCCCCTCCCAGCTAATCCAGTCCCACCTCCCTCTGCCTCAGGAAAGCCTTCCTGGGCTGACAAGGCCCCGCCACCGCCCCCACGCCCCAGTCCGTTTCTCTTCAACCAGTAGAGAGATCTTAGTGAGGGGCTGTAGAAGAGAAAACGACTGGAAGCAGCAGTTGGGCTGTGTGACTTTCAGCAAACTGCTCTCCTCTCTGGGCCTTGATTTCCTCCTGCTGAGCAGAGGAGGCTGGATTAGTGACTCCCTAAGGCACCTTCGAGCTCTGACAGGCTCCGAGCCTGTGTTGACTGATGTATCCTAGGAGATAGGAGCACACAGAACCGAGTCAGCTGGGAGATTCCTGTCGAGGTATTCCCCCCCTCCAGAAGGCTGGAGTGCCTCCCTTCCCAAGACACACCCTTCAGGGATACTGGCTGAGGTTGTGGTGGGTGGAGGGGCATATCACCCGAGTGTGTGGCACTGCTGATTCCCAGGGTCCTTGTCAGGAGAGAGGCCTGTGCCCAGGAACAAGACCTCGTGTCAGGCGGGGCTGTTAGATGGTGCTTGTTGTAGGGGAAGGGAATGTGTGTGTCAGTGACCAGTCAGCCTCCAGGGAATGGGGGGTGCGGTGCGCGAGGCAGCTAGCCTGTGGGATGGTGTGTCCAGAAGAGCAGTTGCGGGGGCAGTATATTGGGGTGTGTGCAAGACAAGGAGGCTGGGAATGGGAGGGAGAAAAAAACATAGCTGAGCCAGAGAACCAGGCTTTGGGTTACAGCAGGCTGTTTGGGGAGGCTCCAGCCTCATGGGGAAGTGACAGAAGATTCAGCACAGTCTGCCATAGGGCAGTTTTGTCTGTGCCTAGGTTTGTCGGCTTGTTTATAGGTGTTGAGCTGAACTGCGCTGTTCTGAATTGCAGTTGTCATGTTCTCTTGGGGAGGGGGTATCTGTGTAGGGCTGTCGTCAGGGTTTTCTGAACATTGAGTGTCTGGCTGTTGGGGGGGTGTCTGTACAGGACTGTATTGTAAGGCACTATAGGCAGCTCCTGTCCATTTGGGGTGCTATCAGATTCTACTAGGAGCATCAGTTCTGGCTGTTAGGAAGCCTCAGGCTCTACTGGGGGGATTGCTAGGCTGTAAGGAGGTTGTTTTCAGGCTGTGAGTGAATCTTGGCCATGTTTTGGGTGCTTCTCCCCCCTCCATCTCTTATACACTGGGAGGGAGGTCTCCTGTCTTAAATAGTCCCTCCACAGGTAGGCAGGCAGGCACTCGCAAGCCTGCTCACACTCGCAGTAATTTTACCACGGTGCCTAAGTCAGGAACAGGCGTGAATTGACCTTTTAACCCCTTCCCCGCCATGGGATTAGACTCTGTTTCCTGTTCAATCTCCTCCAGAACCAGTTCCATCCCGCCTGGGGGGCCCCCCCAGGGAGCGGATCAGCAACCCTCCATCTCTTTTCTAGCCCCCTCCTCTCTCAAGCCTTGGGGGGGCCTGAGGGCCAGGCTGGTGCGGGGTCTGGCAGGAGCTGAGGGCCCAGGCGGGAGTGATAAATATTGAAGAGGAGGGATTTCGGTGTGGGCTGGAGCAGCTGCAGTGGTTCGAGTGTCACACTATCTCTCCCCAGGTTTACTGACCCATTTCCATTCACGCGGCTGCTGGTTTCCTAGCAACGGCAACAGTCCCCCCAGAACAGGCGGAGTGTGTGTCTGCCATTAGCGACTGCCGCAACTGTGTCAAGGTTACCCCGCTCCCTGCAAACCCACCCTGGCGGGTTTGTTTTCTGCCAGCGCCTGGCACACACTGTGCCAGGCAGAGAGGGGGAGGGGAGGGCGATGGGGGCCAGCCCAGGGACTTGGGTGGAGGTGAGGGGCCGAGGAGGGGCTGCAGTTGCCGGTCCAGTGGGAGCCAACTTGGACTAAGGCCGAAGCAGCCGTCCCCCTCCTCCCTTGGCTGGTGGAATTCCTGAGCCTGAGGGGGGCAGGGGGCGGAGTTGTCCCTCAACCCTGACCCCCGAGATTCCAGAGCCTAGGGGGAGGGGTGTGGGCCGAGGGGCCTCCGGGAAGCCTGCCCGATCTGACCCCACCTGGCTTGTTCTGCTCCTGCCCTGGCTTCCTCCCTCTTCTGCCCGGCTCCATGCTCTTCTCTGCTCTCAGCTCTTTGTCCTAGCCTCTGTGCCTGGTCTCCCCCATCAGACTCCCCAGGGCAGGGTTGTATTTCTCCCATCAGACTAGGGGCTCCTGAGGTTGGGGTTCATAATGCCTCCTTTCCTTCTCTTCCCCTCCGCACCAGCTCATGACTGTTTTTCCAAATGTCATGGGAGATGAGATGAAACACTTGGGGTGGCAAAGGATAATTTTTCTTAACAGGGACTAGGGGGGCAGATACCCCCATTCCACCCTCTCGGGGAAGTAGCTTCTGCCTGGCAGCACTCATGTGGGAGTGGCCATTAGTAGTAGAGTACCCCTCTTTTTCACCCTGAAAGCCTGGCTGCAAAGGGTTAAAGCAGCTCTCCCCTCCCCCCCTTCCTTGGTATGTGAGCTCCCCCAGGCTGGGAGGATGGGGGGGTCTGTCACCTTATAGCCACTCCTGTGGTCAGCTCAGACCTGACCAGTCACATTCCTGCCCAGGAGGGCTGGGGCTTGAGGTGGAGGGGCAAGGGCCTGGAGGGGGCTGGGTTTGTAGGAATGGAAGGGAGGGGTACAGAGAAGCTGGGGCTAGGGGCTGCTGGGAACATGGAAGTATTGTGCAATATAAACCTCGGAAGCCTGAATCCACTTCCCGTTCCTCTGAGCCCCGGTCTCCCTATTTTTCCTTCCAGTTTGCACACCCCCCCCAAATGTTCTCGTGGCCCACCTTGCTGTGATACAGGTACAGACCGGGTCCCAATTCTAAACAGAGAAGAGTGTGGCAGAAGCGGATTGTGATATGCAGGGTGGCAGAGAGACTTGTGGGTAGCCTCCAGTGTGACTTGCTGGTGCTTAGAGGAGGTCGGCTGGGTCAGAGGCTTTGAGATCTAGGGTACAGAGCAGGCCAGGCTGGACAGTAGAAACAGATGTGGGCGGGGACCCAGGAAGCCTGGTTCTCTGCCCAGCCCTGTGCCTATTCCTCAGGGCCTCAGTCTCCCCATCTGATGAGTTTAGGCCAGTGGCCTCTAAAAGCCCTCCTGTCCTGTTAGTCAGTGGTTCTGGGTGAGGGATGAGGAGTAGGGGGCAATGGTGTGGAGGGATGTGGGAAGCTGCCAGCTCAAGGGGGAGTTTGCAACGCGATCCCAGAGCGAAAATAGCCCAGGTCATTTTCAGCTGCTTGGGCGGAGGTATCTGATCCTGGCAGGGTAGGGCAGCTTGGGCAGGGGGTAGGGAGGAGCAGTCTGTAAAGCTCTCTGGGAAATCGGACCCCAGGATGGGAGGGTGGGGAAAGGTTGGCATGCTCGCTGGGCTTCCTGAGACCCGCAATGGGGAGTGGGGGGGGCTCCAGAATAAAAAGATGAGGAATGCAGAGGGTTAACAGGAGGTGAGGGCTGGACTCCAGCCCCCTTTGGGTCCTGGCCTGGATGAGGTGAAAGGTCAACCCAAAGGAGTCCAGGCACAGCTGGGGAAAGAGTAACCCGATCCTGCTCCCTAGCCGGGCTCAGGGGATCACAGAGCCGCCTCCCCCAGGAAAGGTGCTTTGACATCCCCAGGAAGGAGTTTGTTTCGACTTGTTCTCAGCAGGGGTTGGGGGCTAGGGGAGGTCCTTGCACAAGAGGTCAGGGAGAGCTGCAGGCCTGGCACCCCAGAAAGTAAAGCAGTGCTTTGTCATCCTGGGGTCAGGGGAGGTGGAGGTGAGCCTGCTGGAAAGGTTAGAGGTAGCCTGTTCTGGCCCTGCTCTCACTCTGTGCCCTGTTTATGACTCTATGGCCGGCGGGGGAGGGGGGGCGGCGGGCGGGTAGCCGGAGCTTAGAGGTAGGAGACTCTCCCCTCCACAACACACTGTCTGATTAGTGAGGGAAACTGCCTGATACTAGACTGTGACATTGAGATGTGTTTGGGGTGGAGAATTACACCTTGATTCTGAGATGGCTTTGCCGTCTATGGTTGTGTGTGTGGTGGGGTGTTAGAGGGTAAGATGATGTGATGGGAGGCAGAGATAATACACGGAAGAACACGGGCTCTGAAGTCAAGCTTAACCTGGGTTCAAATCCTTGCTTCTGCATTGGGCAAGCTGTTTCACCTAAACCTCTGTTTCCTCAGCCACAGAATGGGACTCACCGTAAGGGGTAATGGTGAGGATTAGCATAGAATACTCAGTAAAAAGTAACCCTAATGAGCCTCACTGTGTCCCAGGGTCACATAGAACACAGAGCCTGCCCGTCTGACTCCAGGGCAGGCCTGGTGACTACAGATGGTCTGAGGGAGAGGGTAGTTACGAGAATGTGCCTGGGTCAATGTCCCCAGAGCTACACAGGAGGCTGGGAGTATCCAGGTCACTGGAGTGGGATAGGGTGAGGTGAATGGTGTCGAGTCTGTAGCAAGGGTTGGTTGGGGCAGGGTTCTTCCTAACGCCAACCTCTGGGGCCAGCGGCAGCCCCCCACTCCCCACTCAGCGGGCTTTGTGAGCCATGTGTAGGTGTAGCTGTCCCCTGTCCCCGGAGTGTGGCTGTAGGTATGTTTGAGAAGGCGCAGGCATCCCAAGAAAGAACAAGTCGCCTTTTGTACGCGTCCAGCCCGGGGCTGGGCTGGGCCCTCTCTGGGGGATCCCCTGTTTCCGTGCCCAGCTTCCCGCCCACGGACACCGCCCGGGCCCCGCCCGCCACCTGACGGGGCCGCGAAGTGTCCTGAGCGCCCCCTCCCGGGGACCCGCCTTTCGGGCGTGGGGCAGGGGTCTGGGGCAGGAGGCGTGCCCGAAGCCCTGACCCCGCCCCTTGCGACATCACTCCAGGTGCTACCAATCTCCGGGAGCCCTGCCCGCGGGCGGCCCGCCCCCTCCCAGGCACCGCTCTCCTGGCATCCGGAGGCGCAGTGGGTGGAGGAGGAGGCAGGCCCAGCCTATGGGGCGGGGAGACCATTGAAGGCCTCGCCCTTCCTGCTCTGGGAGGGGCTGAACACGCGACCCTGAGACCGTACAGCTCAGCTACCCTTGAAGCACCTCGCAAGACTTCTCTCTCCTGGAGCGCTCTTTTTCTTGCCCACCTATCCAAATCTTGCCAAATACCACTTTCTGCAGGAAGCCTTCCACACCTGACTTCTTCCTCAGTCTTTTTTCTGATTACACCCTTTTAGTGATCCTCTGTAATAACGGCGGTACCAGTACTCACACCAGCTGCCGTCCACTGAACAATTTACTGGGTACCAGACTGCTCCGTGTATTCATGGACTATCTTACCTGATGGATCTCACCCGTTGGATTGGGAGTCCCTCTGGGCAGGGGTTCCAGACACAGCGTGCCTCAAAATAGGCACTACTAAATGTTTAGGATGGATGATGGATGAGGAGACCGGCCCATGGAGGGAAAGTATCTTGTCAAAAGTCACACAGCAAGGAGAGCAATAAAAGCTAGAAACCTGGTTTCCCAGCTCCATCCAGGGCTTTGGCTCTGGTATGTGACTAAGAGTAGGGAGTTGCACAGAAAGGTGCTTTGGGCCTTCCCTTTACCCATAGGAGGGTCTCTGCCCTCCCCGCTCTCTCCTTTCCCCCAAAGTTGAGAAGAACCTCTCTTCTTGAGAAGCCTCTCTTCCTCTGCTATCCGCACATCTTGTACCAGAGCCCCTGACTTCTGGGAGGAGGAGGAGGACATGTTAGGGGAACTGAGAGAGGTTTTGCAGGCCAAGGGGGCAGTTTTGGGCCACAAGGAGTATTGGGGGCCTGGTGATTGGGGGTACTGGTTCTGGGGACATACGCATTTAGCTTGCAGGTAGGAGGTTCCAAGTTGGGCGAAGAGGAGTATTGGGAGCTAAAGTATGTGGGGTTCAGTGCAAGAGAGGCAGGGATTATGCTGGGCCAGCACTCACCCCACCAACAGCCTGGCCCAGTGGAATGCTGGGAGGCCCGGGGGATGGGGCCAGGCAGCCAAGGTGTCTCCGGTGGCACAGAAGCAGTTAAGAGCTGCCTCAGCCCGTTCCTTCAGACAATTAGTGACATCTCGCTTGACAACACCACACTGAGCCGATGCAGACCTCAGCCCCCCTCTCTGCCCCCCCACGGCCGCTTCAGCTGTTTATTCTTGGGCTTTAACAATTGGGATTCTGACTTGGAGGAGCGGGCGCCCCGTGTTGCCCTCTGACCCTCCGTCGCCTTGGCAACTGGAGCCCGGTAGGCCTGGGCTCTGCGTTAGGATTACAGATCCTGAATTCACAATCTTGCTGCTCCCCTGCAAGCAAAAGCAGCAGCAGCAGCAGCAGCAGCATGCAGGATCTGCAGCTAGACTGGAGAGGGCAGAGAAGGAGGATCCCCAGAGGCCAGCCGGAGGCACTAGTGGGAACCTGGATGCCAACAGGCAACCTGGAGAGCGGTGCCCCGCTGGCAGCCTCCATGGGGTGGAGCAGGACGCAGAGCTCTCCTCAGCCCGGAACATCTCCCATCCATTCTCTGGAAACTTTCTTGCTGGTAGAGCCCCAAGGGCAGGGGCGAGGCTTCTTCGTGGCCCCCCTCTTCTCCCCTCAGTCAGCCCCCTACCATGCCCAGAGCTCCAAGTGCCAGTAGACTGTGCCCCTGCCGTGCCTGCAGCCATGGCAACAGGCCCCCCTCCCTCGCCAGCTCTGCTTCCTCCCCCCCAGCAGCCAACTGCCCCAGCTGAAACCGGAGCCGATGCATCTGTGAGCCTCATGCCCAGACCCACATTCCATTTCTGTCCTCTGTCCCCCCCAGCTCTGGCGACGACATCTCCCCCTCCTCCTCACACCCCCTCCCATCCCCTCTCTCCTCGCCTCTGTCTACTCCTGCTGTCCCCCCCCAGCACACACTCTATCACTTAGGGTCTCCCCCTTCTTCCACCCCATTCTCTGTGTGTCTCACCCTCTCCAACTGTCTCTGTTGGTCTCTGGGTATGTCAGTCCCTCTGTCTGTCTCCAGCTCCCTGTGGTGTCCTCAGTGCTCTGCGCCTCTGCCCTGTCTGTGGCAGGCTCCTTCTCTGTCTCTTCCCCTCTGTGTGTATCTTGCACGCTCTCTCTCTCTGTCTTTGTCTCTGCCTCATCCTGCCTGTCTCTCTGTCTCTTTGTCTTTTTTTCCTCCTCTGTTCCTCTCTTCCTGAGTCTCTTGCTGTTTTCCTTCCTTCAGCATTCTCTCTCTCCCCCTCACTCAGGCTTTCTCTCATCCTCTCCTTCCTCATCTTTCTCTTTAAGCCTCATTCTGTCCTGTTTCTCTTGCCCCCACATTCTTCCTCCTTCTGTCTCCCTTCCTGAATCTGATTCTCTGCCTTGGTTTCTCCCTCCTTCTCTTTCTCTTCTCTCTGACTCTTTCCCTCTAAATATATAAATTTCTTTCAAGGCTTCTTCCTCTATTTCCCACTTGGTCATTTCCCTCACAGCCCCCCAGTTGGAGCTGGGAGAGGGGACCCCTCCAGAGTCACCCCAAAGAAGTCTCCTTTCAAGTAGAGGCCAGATGTCTTGGCACCCTGTTGTGCATGTGTACTTGAATCTGAGATGAGGGGAGGCAGTTATAAGGTCAAAGAGCCTACAAAGGATGGGGCACCAAAACCAAGAGTGCCATGCTGCCCTTTCCAGGCCTTCAGAGGATGGCCTCCATCCATTTAGTCTACCATCTACCAGCCCAGATGGGGACAGCGGGTAGTACCAGGGGCTGCACTGGCCCAAGAAGCCCCCTAGCTATAAGAGCTCAAAGAAGAGCCTGTCCAGGCCTTACTGATGCCTGGGATTTATCTCTTCCCCTGCTGCAGTGATGTCTGTCTCAGATTGTGCCTTAGTTTCCTCCAGTGGCACAGGCATACTACCCTTCCTCTGTCTCTGACTTCTTAATACTTTGAGTTCCTGGAGCAAAGTCAAAGTTACAAAGAACAGAGAGTGGAGTGACTCCCTCCCACTTGCTCACCAACACCAGGGGGACTCCAGCACAGAAGAATTTGTCTCAGGGCAAGGGTAGAATAAGGGTCCTGTCTCCTTAAGTATCGGGTGGAGGACAGTGCCCCACCTCCCCCCCAAGACTGGCAGGCCCTGCTGTCAGGCCCGCCCTCCCAGTCTGGGCAGTGGCCTCTAGCCCTCCTCCCTGCCACCCCTCTTCAAGGAATGAGCTTGGAGTCATGGGAAACAGACCCTGGGGTGGGGGTGCCAGGCCTCCAGGGCCCAGCCCTTGCCTCTGGGTGTGATGAGGCCTGGTCAGGCAGACTGTTCTAGCACCCTGGGGTCTGGGCACTGCTCACCAAGGGGCCAGGCGGGGGAGTAGGGGTGCCTGGGGGAGGCGGGTTGCACGCAAGGCATGCTGGGCCCCCTCGGCGGGTGGGTGGGGGGAACAAAGCTGGCATCGAGGCCTCAGCTAAAATTAGCCGCTTCCCTGCGCGGGAGCGAGCATGCCTGCCAGCCGCCCAGATCGCCGCTGCCTCGGCAGGCCATCTGTCGCCACATTTTGCTCAGTCCCTCAGGGCCCCCCATCTCCAGCCACCCCCAGGGGCTAAAGGGACTCTGCTCCAAGGCTGTCCCTGGCCAGGGCTCTGGGCTCTGCTCCTGTCATGCTGTGTGACCTCAGGCTAGGGCCTGTCCCTCTCTGGGCTCCTGTACAATGAGAGGGCCCTGGACACTGCCATCCTGGATCCCCCAGTCCTTCCAAGCACCAGGTGCTGGCACTGGTCATGGGGGCCTGGGATGTGGGCTGCCTCACTCCCTTAGAGCTGGCTCTCTGGTCCAGCATTTGAAAGTGGGCCAAGTGTGGTTTAGGGTAAAGGTCAGGGTGTATGACAGACTCCTATCAGTTTCCTTAATCTTCAGTGGACAGTAGGGCAGCTCTGGAACCAACAGCATTCAAACACCTGCCACCCACCCCAAGAGTCTTACGGAGACAACTCCGGGTGGGAAGCCAGGAGGCAGAGGCTGGTACTAACTTGCTCTGTGGCTTGGGCAAGTTTCCTGCCCTCTCTTACTCTGTTTTCCCTTCTTCAATAAAAAGCTCCCATTTCTCGAGCACCTGCCCACTTTATGCCACATTGTCTTGTGAGGCTGACACAAGACAATGTCCCCGCTTTACAGATCAGAAAACTGAGGTTCTTTGTGAGGAAGCGGTGGAGCCAGGGGTAGGACGGCTATGTCCTCCTTCCCGTGGCTCCCCAGTGCTCTGCTTGCTGGTCTCCAGCCTCAGCTTCTTTCCGACTGTGGCACTTCCCTGACTGCTGCTCCAAGGTCACTCAGCTTGGCCTGGGAGGAGCTCAGACTTGAACCCAGGCCCCTTGGCTCCTGGCCTCCCTCACTCTTTGGCCAGCAGGCTGGGCCTGTTCCCTGGGTGAGTCATGCCGCTGGACTTTAGCCTCCTTGTTAGGCTCTGTGGCCTGAATTTAGAGAGTGGGCCTTTGAAAGGAAGGGGGCGCCCCTGGCAGCAGTGGGGATCTGAAGCTCTCGTCCCACTCCCTTCTCAGTCCTGGGCCATGAGGGCATGGTGACAGCAACCCATAACCACCTCCCCTTCATGATCTCTAAGAAGTCTTGTAGGAATAGCTCCCCGGGCCTCAGTGACAGCACTGCTTCCACTACTCATTTTGTCCCTTCCCTGGATAACAGCTATATTCAGTTAGAAATGGGGTGGGGGTGGGAGCTTGGGGAGGTGGCATTCAGATTGTCTGTGTGCCCAGGCCTTGTCCTTCCCAGTACTCGTCTCCCCCAGCATCAGGCGACCAGGTTACCCAGGAGGGAGGCCATGGCACCTCCCCTCCTCGTGTCCAGGGACCAAGGTCACACCCAGATCCCTGTGCACCTCCACCTCCTCCTAGGGCTAGTAGTGTTTGTCACTGGGGCAACGTGTGGCTGTGCCCAGCTCTGGCAGTGCTAGGGTGACATTCATGCCCCGTGAGCTGTGACGCCTCTGCAGGCAGAGGACAGCACCACCCAGGCTGGCAGTGATGGGAGAGGAGTGGGGGTGGGCTGTCACCTGTCTGAAGCAGTCAGGGGGTGACGTGTCATTTGCCCATCCTGCAGTCTGGAGGGAGGACTGATGGGGAAGGGGCGAAGTTGTGTCCCTGGGTTATACTGTAGTGGGTGGGGTTGGGGGGGTAGTCTGTACCTTTCTCACACCTGGAAGGTGAGGCTTGTGTGTGTGTGTGTGTGTGTGTGTGTGTTTGTGTGTGTGAAAGAGAGAGAGAGAGACAGGTTCTTTGTGCATTTCGCATCCTGTTAGTGGGTGTGGGGGTGCATGGTTTATGTTAGTTACATGGTTATGAGGGTGACAACCTGTGTCCCTGTCTCATACCGTCTGGGGATATCATGTGCCCGTCTCACGATCTGGGCGAAGTGACAGGTTATATGCTTAGCTCATCCTGTTAGGAGGGTGGTCACTGACTTGTGTGCTTGTCTCTGGCTGTTGGGTATGTGTGAGGTGTCACCATGTGCCCGTCTGATGTTGTGAGGAGTGACATGTGTGATTATCTCGTGCTGTTGGGAGGTTGTCAGTAACTTGGGGGTTGTCTCTCACCCTAAAGAGACAACATGTTGCCCAGTGGTGTGGGGCTGCGGTTGGCAGGGCCTTCCCACGCAGACCACAGGGCCCCAAAGGGCTGGCCAGAGGAAGCTCTGGGGGCCCTGAGTACAGGGACAGATGTGGGCTGGAGCGAGGGTCTCAGTCCCTCATGACCTACCTTCTGGCCCAGGTGCCAACCCTTGAGACTGTTCCCCAGGAGGAAGGACCCCGTGTATCTTCACACAGTGTGGAAAGGGGCCCCTGGCTCTGGGGCAGGTGTGACTGGGGAGGTAGAGCACCAGGCGGGCTTCACATGGGGGGCTGTGTCCCCGCAGGCCTGGGGGGCCCTATTCCCTGCCTCTTCTGCCCCTGAAACTGTTAAACTAATTAAGGCTGTGGAGCCGCAGGATTAATCGGGGCAGCTCGGCGCGGGCCGGGAGCTCAGGTAGTCGATTAGTGCGCCGCGGAGGATATTGGATTTCTGAACCGCAAGTCAGCACTATTCGGGCCTGTTATCTCTCCGAGGCTTGAGGGTCAGGAGGCGGGAGCCTCCGGGCGCACTGGCCGCCCCCGCCCGGCCAGCTCTGGAGCGTCCACTCCCCCTGCCCACACACCGCCAGCCTGTCTGCCTGGCATCCCTACCCACTCCCCCCTGCCCTCCTGGCCCCACCGCTGCCCACACGGCACCCTCACCCAGCCCTTCTCCCTGGCTCACCCTGGCCCTACAGTCATGTTCTCTCTCCTTCTTGTTCCCTCCTGGCATGACTCCCACGCTGTGCCTCCCTGACACCTGCTCCTCAGCTTCTCACCAGCCTCTCTCCACTTTGGTCTCCATCTCCCTGTCACTGTCTCTGTCCCCCAGTCTCTGTTAGCCTCTCCTATCACCACTCTCTGTTTTTGTGTTTGTGTTTGTGAGTGCCTGTCTCTTACAGTTTCTGTCTGTCTCCATCTCTCTGTCTCTCTCCCTCTGTCTGTCTCTGTGTATCTTTCTCGTTCTCCCTCTCTCTGTCTTTTTCTCTCTCCCTCTGGCGTTCAGTCTCTCTCTGTCTGTCTTTTCCTCTCTCTCTCTTGTGTGGTCTCGGCTGGTGTCTGCAACCAGAACAAATCTCCCCCAGCCAACACCCCCTGAACAAGGAGGCCAGAGCAGCTAATGGGAAACATGTGATTCTGCCTTGCGCCTGGAGCACCGTGAAGGGAGCCTTAGTCCCAGCTCAGCCCTTGCTCCCCCCTTGCCGCATTCCCCCCACCACACTGTCCCCCGCCTCCCAGCATCTCCCCCAGCCTGTGTGGGCACATCAAGTTCCCCCATCATTTGTATTTCATGGGGTGGGGGGAGCTGACGTTTATCAGCTGGGGAGTATCAGGTTATGGAGGGGCTGGGAGCAGCTTTGCTCCTGAGGTCCCCCCAGCCCCCAGGGCCAGGCAGACCCCATGCAGACTCTACCCCCCCACCACCACCATATGTAGGAGAGCAGGGCCAAGATGAGCTAAGCTGTGGGGGCCAGGATGAGGGGCAGCCAGTTCACCCCCAGTGGAGGGCTCTGGGGCCACCCAGATTTCCATCTTTTCTGCCCTCCTGGGCTTCTGGGGAGCTAGAGAGGTGGGGGCTCCCTGAGGGCTTGGGAGCTGCCAGGCTGCATTTCTGTGCCCACCCAACCACGAGGAAAGGGGGGATGGATCAGAGGAGGGAGGCTCTGGCAGGTTGGAATTCTCCTTCTCTGCCTGTGGATAAATTGTCCCTAATCCAGGCTTGGGGAGTTGTCTGGCTCCTACAGAGAGAGAGAGAGAGCAAGCGCAGGAGATAGGGAGGGAGGAGGGAAGCAGGCATACAAACACAGTGACACAGGCACACACTGTCTCACAAAGGGTCTCTCACATGCACAGACACACACACATGCACTGACAAGTTACACAAAGGTGCCACACAAACACTGAGGCACCGTTGTGCTGACAGGCACACCATAGCACACAGACCCTCTCACACATGTTGATACTGACACACAGCTATACTGGCACAGACATACAATGACATGGCACAAGGACCCACTGACACACACACACAATGATAACGTGATACAGTGCACACATGCACGAGCGCATAACGACCCACAGTGAAAGAGACCCACAGAGACGCCATGACCAGTCGTGCCAGCACACTATGACCCTGAAAATCCAAAGAAAGGCAGAGGTAGGAGGGAGGCAACACTGATGCACAGTGACACCAGTGCCCACAGCCATCGGCCTTGAGATTGGAAACCCGCAGGGACAGCAGAGGATCAGCCACACGCCCCTACCCCACCCCCCACACACATCCAGAAAGCTCTGAGACAGGCAGAAGCCGGTTCAGCTCCTGACACAGTGAGATGCAGAGAGCCAGGCAGAGTGTGCACTCACAGGCACACTCACAGCCTGATCACAGTTGGGCACACCTTGTCTCACGTAGGTGCTTACACCTCTGTGTCCTCACAGGCATGCAAACACAGGCTCAGCTGGACATGCACACAAAGCTGAATAGACCCAGATGCACACCCCCACACATATAACTGAAGACATCAAACCCAGGTACGCATGAGCCTCACGTGTACACATACTCGGCTGACCACAGACCATAGTGAGCAAACACAATGATCCCAAACATGTACACTCTTAAACACACATGTCCCACACAGACATACAAAAATACACAGGAAAGCATACAGAAGGCTAAATAGACCCAAGAACCCACATACAGGTATATTGCCCCAGACAGCTGAACATTCACAGACGTGCATTTATACGGGCAGGATCTCTAACACACATACAGATTCCCAGGCAACCAGAACCTCTAAGCAGTCCATGAGGCTTTATTCCCACACCCCCTCTGGGCTCCAGTACAGACTTCGGGGCAGACAAATGGGCAGGAAGCAGGGGGGTGGCGAGAAGGGCCATGGTTATTAAAGAAAACAAGAGACATAACCAATTACTGATGGAGAAGGGTGAGTGCCAGCTGCATATTATACCCCTCATGGAAATCTGCGTTCACCATCACTTTGAACAGCAACTCTCACCCCTGCATTCTAAATAAGCTCTTAGCATTTATAGTTTCCCCAGAGCACTCCTCCCCATTTATAAGATCTCCGCATTTTATAGATGAGAAAACTGAGAGCCAGAGAGGTTAACTGACTTGCCCAAGATCACACAGTTAGGAAGGATAGAGCCAAGGACTCTGACTGCCAAAGCCACCATAGTGTGTGTGTTCATGTTCATGCCTGCATGTACCTGCACACACAAAGATACTGCTTCCCGGGAGGAACCTGGGGTTTCAAGAGAGGCTCACAACTCCCCTGTGACATGAGGTTGGAGCTGATTTCATTGTGCACAAGAGTGGGCCTGGTCTAGGACAGCCTCCTCGTCCCTCTCTCTGACTCATCCTGTGTCCATGCTGATGCCTGGGGTATTGTGTTTGCTTCCACAGATGGGAGCTTGCCTGCCTATCTGCCCATCGGCCTGGATCCCAGAGCCTGCCCAGCTAAGTGCATGCAGAGGGCCCCGGGGTCGGGGCAACTCTCAGGCCGCCGCGGAAAGCACCCTGGAATCACTGGCGAAGACAGGCCTTTCCTGCTGAGCCGGGCCTGTCTGCACAGCCACTCAGGTAACAGTGTACAGGGAAGTCAAGTCTGTGCCACCCCCAGCGAGTGGGGATCAAGAGCACTTACTTCCCATTCCTAGCAGGGAGTCCCCTCTCCTGGCTTAGGCCAAAAAGAGGCCATTTATAGAATCAAATATATTAACCCAGCTTACTCAAACTCCCTATTATCCAGAAAGGGGAACTGAGACCCATGGATATACAGCAAGTCCCCTGGAGTCCTGCCTCCTAGTCTGGGGACTCTTCTCTGCACTTTGATGACCTGAGAGAACTGGGAAGAGAAAAGGGTTGTGACAGTGACCAGAACTCAGGGCAGAGGTGGAAACCAGAGTGCCTGATGTGTGCAGCTGACCCCCCACCCAGGACCCCTTTCTACTGGAGTCTGTGGAACCAGAGAGCTGGGAGGCCATCGTGAGGTGCTGAGAGGACCTGGGTAGCTCAGGTATGCTAGGCTGCCCTCATAGGATGCAATGGGGTGGGGGAAGGACCCCCTTCCTACTCCTGGGCCAGATTAGCCCACCCAGTCTCAAGAGCCACAGAGGCCAGGTGGGGCTGCCCTGCCCTTCAGAGGCAACTCCCTGAACTGACACATGACGCCTCTGGGCTCCAGGAAGCTCCCTGGAGCCCAGCCTGCCTGGGGACCCCACCCATCTTCCAAAAGAGCATTCCTGGGTCCTGAGGTCTGGGGGTGGGGCCTCCTGGGATTGTAAGGGTGGGAAGGTACAGCTGTGGGAGGATGCAGGACTGTGTCTACCAGCCTACAAATGTGCAAGGCATCTTGTGTGCAAGCAGGCGTGTGTAGGGCTCTGTCCTGAGGGTTCTGTATGTGAGAGTTATATAAGTGGATTGGGCTGGAGGATGTCCGGGGTCTGTGAATGTGGTACATTGGAGTGGTGAGTGTGCAAGATTGCGTGTGGGCAGGTGTGAGAATACTGGAGTGTTGTGTGTACCACACTGAATGGTGTATGTGTGCAGGGTGCTAGTGTCCACTGGAGAGGTGTGTAGACAAGAATCTGAACACACTGAGGTGATCTGTGGGTACGCTGGGATTATGTAGTGTGTGTACACAGGAATCTCTCCGCGTGTCACTGGGGAAGCGTGTGTTCAGGGTTCTGGGTGCACACTGGGGGAGGTGTGTGCACGTGGCTCCATTTGTGCTTTGGAGGTGGGCTGGGCAAGCCTTCAGTTGAGCTGGGCTCAGCAGTGCCCAGCCTTGTGGCCAAATCGCTGAAGTCACTTCCTTTCCTGCAGCAACTTTCCAGGAGGAGGAGTTCATCAGACCTGGGCGGGGAGAGGGGGGCGGAACCAGGAGCTCTCTGGGGAAGGAGGTGGGCGGGGGTGGGAGGCTGTGGGGAGGGCCTGGTGGGGCTGGAGGAGGGGAGTCCTCCGGCAGACAGAAGGAAAGACAAGGACAGGAGTCTGGAAGGGCCAAGGGCAGGAGGGGATGGGGGCGGAGCAGGGCGGGAAGCACAGTCCCTGGGTGACCTCGGAGGGAGGAAGGGAGGGCCACCCGGCAGGGTGACCCTCAGGTTCAGCCAGAGCTGGCAGTGGTGCCCGCACACCTGGCACCCAGGGAAGGGGGCTGGCAGGGGGCGGGACTAGGGCAGACCTGCTTGCCAGGTGCCCCGCTCCGGGCAGGAAGGGGGTGGGCGAGGGCTGCACAAAGGAGCTCTGTGTGGCTGGGGGTAGGGTGGGGTGGGGTGTGCTGCGCTGCGCTGTGCTGTGGGGGGGCCCTGATGGCTCCAGGGGGTGGGGCGGGGCTTGCTTCCCTTGGGGGCATCAGTAGCTCTAAGGGGACACCTAGTGGCGAGGGAGGGTAGTGCATGTGGGTGACTAAGGTGGGAAGGGGTAGATTAGAAGTTAAAAACTAGAACTGGTGATTGGGACTAGGACAGTTGGAGGAGGCTGTAGGGGAGGGAAGAGGCTGACTCTCTAGACAGTGAAGAAGTTTGGTTTAAAGAAACCCAACAAACCTAAATTCAGACTCCAGCTCCTCCATGTCATGGCTGTTTGTCCTTAAGGACATAACTTAACCTCTCTGTGCCTCCGTGTAAATGCCAAAGAAGTGGCAGCTGCCATCATTCTTTTCATCATTGTTATTTTTGTTATGATTTTGGGCTGAAGTCAGGTTGGAAGAAGAGCTTCAGGCACAGTTGGGTAGGTGGGAGGGGGGTGAAGAGAAGGAGATTGAGAGGGGTGGTACTTAGTTCCTGAGGGGGCAGATCCTGGGAGATAGAGGCCTGGAAGGGAGGTGATGGGGGAGGTCTCACAGCAGCAGTAATAGCCCCTTTGATGCAGTGTTTTCCATTTGAGGACATCCCTGGGCCTTCAATCCAGGCTGGGAGGGAAATGGTGTGGGGGGAGGAGTGTGCAGGCTGGAGAGAGGGTCATGAGGCCGGAAGTGAGAGCTGGGGCTGGCAGCCTGGCTCCCCTGGGGAGGCTGTGGGTGGGGGAGGGGGAGGCGGGCTGGGGAAGGGGTGGGGTGGTCACAGCCGCAGCAGCAGCAGCAGCAGCAGCAGCAGCAGCGGGGGAGGGTGGGGCTGGGGACTCAAGGATGTGGGCTGGCGCTTCCCGGCACTGTGCACAGCAGGTTGGGGCCCTCAGCCCCCTCCCAGCCTGCTGGTATCCCCATGGGCAGGCTCAGACACACTGACCCAGAAGCAGGCAGAAGGACAGAAGGACCCTTTCGACTTTGTTCACAGGCGTGGGATAGGTGGTGCCCTTGGGAGGGGTCCAAGAAAATGGCCGGCTGGGTGTGGTGGGGAGGGGAGCCAGCTGCTTCCCTCAGATCCTGAGGCTGCAGGAGAGAGCAGTGGGACAGAGTCAGGAGGTCTGGCAGGAGGACTTGCCCAGAGGTCTTCACGGGTGGGTGGAACAGAAGCCACCGCTGCAGAGGAGCTTTTTCTCCTCTGCCAAGATCACACCCTCAGGCCCCAAGTGGGAGGTCTCCAGAGCAGGGTGACTTGGTGAGCCCCACCCTCAGTAAGGGAGGGGTGGTGGCTTCTGGTAGGCATCTCAAAGAGGGCATCGGGAGCCGTGGGTCAACCATACTCTTGGAAATAAGACTTGGAGATTCCAGAGTCTGAGCCCCTTCCCTCCTTTGTGAGGGTGTTACCAACAGCCCTTCCTTCAAGAGCAACAGTGAGATTCTTGAAGCAGAACGGGCCTAGCCTGGGAGGGGCAAGTCCACAGTCTACAGCCAGGCATGGAAGAGCAGAACCCTGAGTGATTGAGTAGGCGGGACAATAAGGAACAGCTGAGGCCTGGGACCTGCAGAGAGGGAAAGGACAGTGGACAGGGGGATGTTCTGCCTGGATGAGTAATAGAAGGGGCCTCCCATGCCATTGTGTGGGCTTTGGCAAAGTCTCCTTCCTTCTTGGGGTCTCAGTTTCCTCATCTGTAAAATGGGAGGAGCATGAGGTGTCACTAGAACAGTGTACCCTCTGGGGAGGCTCATTAAAAATATAGATTCCCAGATGTCCCTTCAGATTTATGAGTCAGACTCCCCTGGACTAGGGCCTGGGTATCTGGAGTCTTACACGGCTCCCCTAGGCCCAGGCTTTGGAAGCCAGTGGGTGAGATGATTTTAAGGTTCCTCCCAGCCTTAAATTAGACCACGGCTCTAGAAAGAGCACTTTCAGGAGGGACTGGAGGAGAGCTGCAGGAGCTGGGAATGGAAGGTGGCTTTGGACTTCGGGCAGAATGAGGAATCCTGCCACTTAGCAGCTGTGTGACTTCAGGCAAGTTACACAACTGCTCTGAGACTGTTCCCTCTGAAACACGGGGATAATAAGACAGGCCTCCCGGGTTGCTGTGAAGATTCAGTGGGTCATGTATGAGGAGGTGCTTTGTAGATTGCAAGTTGCTGCGCACCAAGGGGTAGTGAGGGAGTGTCCCTTTCCACACCATCCTGTCCCCGAGTCAGCTCTGTAGTCTTACTGTGGGGTGACAGCACTGAGCAGTATGGTAAGAGTCTACATGTGTCTGTGGGGGTGGGCCCTGGGGAGCAGGTCAGGGCGAAACACTAGTCAGTGATCAGGGTCAGGCTTTAAGATCTTCACAGAGGTCAGGACCCATTTATCTCCCACTCCCCAAGATCCCAGCTCCTGGGGATCAGCCAGGGCCCTGAATCCCCAGGCTCCCTTGGGAGTCAGACATGCCTGGATCTAAATCCCAGCTCTGTCCTGACCAGCTCAGGGAGTCAGTCGGTAAATATTTATGTAGCATCCATAGCCCAGGCCCTAGGGTCAGGGGATACAGTGGTAAACAAGACAGATGCGGTCCCTGCCTCTGAAGAGCCCTCACTTGGGCGGGAGACACACTGAACAGCCAGTCATACAAATAATTGATTGCGGTCGTGATAAATACTGTGAAGGTGAAATAGAGAGGGCCCTGAGCGTACGTAGCAGGGACCGGATCCAGGCCAGAGGTGGGATGGGGAGGTCAGAGGGAGTCTTTCTGATAAAGGCAGGAGAGGGATCAGAGAATGTCCCTTTCCACATCCTTTTCTTCCTCCCACCCTCCACATCCTTCTTGGGTCCCACTTTTGTGTCTAAGCAAGAATGAGAGAGCCTCCTGCAAGAAGGCGGGGCTGATTGCTCTGAATGCCTCATTCATTCATTCATTCATTTCTTTAATAAATATTTTTTGAAGCATGCCTGTGGGCCACCTGCTGACCAGGGTTTTAGGAGATACACACAAAAGTGAACAGGACAGAACTCCTTGCCTCCATGGTGCTTACCACCTTTCAGTGGATGGTTTCCTCATCTGTAAAAATGGGGATGATAATCATTATCTCAGGTTTGCAGGGGGATTAGATGAGATAATCCATATAAAGTGCTCAGCTCAGTGTTTGGCAACAGAGAAAGTGTCCCCAGAGTATGAGCTTTTATTGTAGTTGACTCCCTGGTATGATTGTTAAACCTCTGACCTCAGGCGCTCTTCACCTTTTCTTTGCAGCTCTTATTCCACTAATAATTAAATCATTTACGATTATCTGATCACTGCTTGTCTATGCAGTCCTTGTGCAAAGTAGGCACTCCATAAATAACGAGTATGTGAATGAATGATGTTGCTTCATCTCTTAGCCTCCATGTCTTCATCTGCAAAATGGGGTTATTAATAGCCCCTGCCTCGCAGGATTGGTATGAAGAATTAAATGAAACGATGCCTGGACAGCTTCCAGCCCAGTGCCTGGCGTGCAGTAGGTGCTCACTAAACCTGAGCTGCGATGGTCCTTTCCAGGCGCTGTCCACGCCCCGAGCCTGGGCTCAGGCTGAAGTTGCTCCACGGCACCCCCCAGCTGACAGCCAGCGACTGGCAGAGCCCCCAGGCACGGGGGCCCTCTCTCTTCCAGGTCAGCTGGGTGTCTGCACTGGAGGGAGCACCGAGGGAGCTGGGGGTGGTATGTGGAGGGGACCAGGCAGGTGGGCAGTGGTTGGGCTGTGGCCACCAGACCATTCAGATCTCCTGTTGCCTGTCTTTGCCCACAGAGGTCTCCAGTGTGACAGCCCAGGCGGCAGAGCCGAGGGTGAGTGCCTGGGGTTTTGGAGACCCGGGGTTGGGGCAAGAAGGAAGAAGCCATGCCCACGATAGGACTTCCTGGCCCTGTCCTTAAGTTTGATCTGGAGTGGTTGCCCCACCCTGCCAATGGGCTTCCCTCTCGAAGGCAGGTGTCCTGTTCTCCCTGAGCCCACAGCCAGGGTCTAGAAGCAGGTGAACTGTCAATAAGTGCAACTGGGGTCCATCATGCTGCATGTGGTGGTTTGGGAAAGATTGGGGGTCAACAAAGGGGTTGGGCTTGGGGAGGGGAGTTAGGGAGGGGTGCAGGGGCTCACCAGGATACGGGAAGCTGACGGGGACTTGGGTATTCAGTGAGGGACCTCCTGCCTGTCCTGCCCAGCAGGTCCTGGTCCCGGCTTCTCGCACCCTCATGTCAGCCCCGGCCCTGCCCGGCGGCCCGCGGAGGACAAGGTCAGGATGCGTGTGAAGCCCCAGGGCCTGGTGGTGACTTCCAGTGCCGTGTGCAGCTCTCCTGACTACCTCCGGGAGCCCAAGTACTACCCCGGCGGCCCCCCCACCCCCCGGCCCTTGCTTCCCACCCGGCCCCCTGCCAGCCCACCTGACAAGGCCTTCGCCCACACCTTCTCTGAGAACCCACGCCCACCCCCACGCCGGGACCCCAGCACCCGGCGCCCACTAGTCCTTGCCAAGGGGGACGACCCGCTGCCCCCGAGAGCAGCCCGGCCCGTCTCACAGGCCCACTGCCCCACACCTGCGGGAGACGGCAGCAGCTCCCGACGTCGCTGGGACAACGGCCGGGTGAACCTGCGTCCAGTGGTGCAGCTGATTGACATCATGAAGGATCTGACGCGCCTCTCCCAGGACCTACAGCACAGCGGCGTGCATCTGGACTGCGGTGGGCTCCGGCTCAGCCGCCCGCCCGCCCCCCCACCTGGTGACCTTCAGTATAGCTTCTTCTCCTCACCTAGCCTGGCCAACAGCATCCGCAGTCCTGAGGAGCGGGCTACTCCCCACGCCAAGTCCGAACGGCCCAGCCACCCCCTCTACGAACCTGCACCTGAGCCTAGAGACAGTCCCCAGCCCGGCCAAGGCCATAGTCCCGGAGCCACGGCTGCAGCCACCGGTCTGCCCCCGGAGCCCGAGCCGGACGGCCCTGATTACTCAGAACTTGCTGACGCTGACATCCTTAGTGAGCTGGCCTCCCTTACTTGCCCTGAAGCCCAGCTGCTGGAGGCCCAGGCCCTCGAGCCACCGTCACCTGAGCCAGAGCCTCAACTCCTGGACCCCCAGCCCCGCTTCCTGGACCCACAGGCACTAGAGCCGCTCGGGGAAGCTTTGGAGCTGCCGCCCCTGCAACCTCTTGCTGATCCTCTGGGGCTACCGGGCCTGGCTCTACAGGCCCTGGATACCCTGCCTGACTCCCTGGAGTCACAGCTGCTCGACCCTCAGGCACTTGACCCCCTGCCCAAGTTGCTTGACGTCCCCGGCCGCCGTCTGGAGCCTCAGCAGCCCCTGGGGCCCTGCCCACTGGCCGAGCCCTTGCGCCTAGACTTGTGCTCACCCCATGGCCCCCCTGGGCCTGAGGGTCACCCCAAGTACGCCTTGAGGCGCACTGATAGGCCAAAGATCCTGTGTCGCCGGCGGAAAGCCGGCCGGGGGCGCAAGGCAGATGCTGGACCTGAGGGCCGCCTGCTGCCCCTGCCTATGCCTACAGGGCTGGCAGCCACCCTGGCCGAGCCCCCACCACCACCGCCTCCACCACCTCCTACCCTGCCAGGCCCTGGCCCAGTCCCAGAGCTGGAGCCGGAATCTTCCCAGACTCCAGTGGTCCCTACCCGCAAAGGCAAGTGCCGGGGCGTGCGGCGCATGGTGGTGAAGATGGCCAAGATCCCTGTAACACTGGGGAGGCGGAACAAGACCACGTACAAGGTGTCATCCTTGAGCAGCAGCCTGAGTGTGGAGGGCAAGGAGCTGGGCCTGCGTGTGTCGGCAGAGCCTACCCCACTGCTAAAGATGAAGAACAATGGACGGAACGTGGTGGTGGTCTTTCCACCTGGCGAGATGCCCATTATTCTCAAGCGTAAGCGCGGCCGCCCTCCTAAGAACCTGCTGCTGGGTCCTGGCAAGCCCAAGGAGCCAGCCGTGGTGGCAGCCGAGGCAGCCACCGTGGCAGCAGCCACCATGGCCATGCCGGAGGTGAAGAAACGGCGGCGGCGGAAGCAGAAGCTGGCATCTCCCCAGCCGTCCTATGCGGCAGACGCCAACGACAGCAAGGCCGAGTACTCAGACGTCCTCGCCAAGCTTGCCTTCCTGAACCGCCAGAGCCAGTGTGCCGGTCGGTGCTCACCGCCCCGCTGCTGGACACCCAGTGAGCCCGAGTCAGTGCACCAGGCACCTGACACCCAGAGCATCTCTCACTTCCTGCACCGTGTGCAGGGCTTCCGAAGGCGTGGAGGCAAAGCGGGCGGTTTTGGTGGCCGGGGTGGGGGCCATGCAGCCAAGGCAGCCCGTTGTTCCTTCAGTGACTTCTTTGAGGGCATTGGCAAGAAAAAGAAGGTGGTGGCAGTGACAGCTGCTGGGGTTGGGGGCCCCGGCCTCACCGAGTTGGGGCACCCACGCAAACGGGGCCGGGGGGAGGTGGATGCCGTGACTGGGAAGCCCAAGCGCAAGAGGCGGTCCCGGAAGAACGGGACTCTGTTCCCAGAGCAGGTGCCCAGTGGCCCAGGCTTTGGGGAGGCGGGTGCTGAGTGGGCCGGGGACAAGGGTGGTGGCTGGGCCCCTCACCATGGGCACCCAGGCGGGCAAACTGGCCGAAACTGTGGGTTCCAGGGGACCGAGGCCCGGGCCTTTGCCTCCACTGGGCTAGAGAGTGGGGCTTCAGGCCGAGGCAGCTACTACAGCACAGGTGCGCCTGCGGGCCAGACAGAGCTCAGCCAGGAGCGCCAGAACCTCTTCACCGGCTATTTTCGCTCACTGCTCGATTCGGATGACTCCTCTGACCTCCTGGACTTTGCCCTCTCAGCCTCTCGCCCTGAGTCCCGGAAGGCGTCAGGCACCTACACAGGGCCCCCCACCAGCGCCCTACCTGCCCAGCGGGGCCTGGCCACTTTCCCCAGCCGGGGAGCCAAGGCCAGCCCAGTGGCAGTGGGCAGCAGTGGGGCTGGGGCAGACCCCTCCTTTCAGCCTGTGCTGCCTGCTCGCCAAACCTTCCCACCAGGCCGTGCAGCAAGCTATGGGATAACCCCAGCCACTTCAGATTGCCGGGCTGCCGAGACCTTCCCTAAGCTGGCTCCCCCACCTTCAACCGTGGCCCGCTCACCTACTACCCACCCACCCACCAACACTTACCCACCCCAGTATGGTGGCTATGGGGCTGGACAAAGCGTATTCGCCCCAGCTAAGCCCTTTACAGGCCAGGACTGTGCTAATAGCAAGGACTGCAGCTTCGCCTATGGCAGCGGCAACAGCCTGCCTGCCTCGCCCAGCAGCGCCCACAGCGCTGGCTACGCCCCACCGCCTACTGGTGGCCCCTGCCTGCCACCAAGCAAGGCCTCCTTCTTCAACAGCTCTGAGGGGGCCCCCTTCTCTGGTTCAGCCCCCACGCCCCTGCGCTGTGACAGCCGGGCCAGCACCGTCTCGCCCGGCGGCTACATGGTGCCCAAGGGCACCACAGCCTCTGCCACCTCCGCTGCCTCTGCCGCCTCCTCCTCCTCCTCCTCCTTCCAGCCCTCGCCTGAGAACTGTCGGCAGTTTGCGGGGGCTTCTCAGTGGCCTTTCCGGCAGGGCTACGGAGGCCTGGACTGGGCCTCAGAGGCCTTCAGTCAGCTCTACAATCCTGGTTTCGACTGCCACGTCACCGAGCCCAACGTGATCCTGGACATCTCCAACTACACGCCACAGAAGGTGAAACAGCAGACAGCCGTGTCCGAGACCTTCTCCGAGTCGTCCTCTGACAGCACCCAGTTCAATCAGCCAGTCGGCGGTGGTTTTCGGCGTGCCAACAGCGAGGCCTCGAGCAGTGAGGGCCAGTCGAGCCTGTCCAGCCTGGAGAAACTGATGATGGACTGGAACGAGGCATCATCTGCCCCCGGCTACAACTGGAACCAGAGCGTCCTCTTCCAGAGCAGCTCCAAACCAGGCCGTGGACGGCGGAAGAAGGTGGACCTATTTGAGGCCTCACATCTGGGCTTCCCATCATCTGCCTCGGCCACTGCCTCAGGCTACCCATCCAAACGGAGCACTGGGCCCCGACAGCCACGGGGTGGACGGGGCGGTGGGGCCTGCTCAGCCAAGAAGGAGCGGGGTGGTGCAGCAGCCAAAGCCAAGTTCATCCCCAAGCCACAGCCGGTCAACCCGCTGTTCCAGGACAGCCCAGACCTTGGCCTGGACTACTATAGCGGGGACAGCAGCATGTCACCACTGCCCTCGCAGTCGAGGGCCTTCAGTGTGAGCGAGCGAGACCCCTGTGACTTCATGGGACCCTACTCCATGAACCCATCCACGCCATCTGACGGCACCTTTGGCCAAGGGTTTCACTGCGACTCGCCCAGCCTGGGTGCCCCTGAACTGGACAGCAAGCATTTCCCGCCACTGGCCCACCCACCCACCGTGTTTGATGCTGGCCTGCAGAAGGCATACTCACCCACTTGCTCACCCACACTAGGCTTCAAGGAAGAGCTGCGGCCGCCACCCACAAAGCTGGCTGCCTGTGAGCCCCTCAAGCATGGGCTCCAGGGGGCCAGCCTGGGCCACGCGGCTGCAGCCCAGGCACACCTGAGCTGCCGGGACCTGCCGCTGGGCCAGCCCCACTACGACTCTCCCAGCTGCAAGGGCACAGCATATTGGTACCCGCCAGGCTCAGCTGCCCGCAGCCCACCCTATGAAGGCAAGGTGGGTACGGGGCTGCTGGCTGACTTCCTGGGCAGGACGGAGGCCGCGTGTCTCAGTGCCCCACACCTGGCTAGCCCACCGGCCACGCCCAAGGCCGACAAAGAGCCGCTGGAGATGGCCCGGCCGCCTGGCCCACCCCGTGGCCCCACTGCAGCCACTGCTGGCTATGGCTGCCCACTCCTTAGTGACTTGACCCTGTCCCCCGTGCCGAGGGACTCGCTGCTGCCCCTGCAGGATACTGCCTACAGGTATCCAGGCTTTATGCCGCAGGCGCATCCCGGCCTGGGTGGGGGCCCCAAGAGCGGCTTCCTGGGGCCCATGGCGGAACCTCACCCTGAGGACACATTCACCGTCACCTCCCTGTAGTGCCAACTGAAGTGCCGACTGGACCTCGAGGTTTTGTTCCTGGGTGAGTCTGGGCATGTGGGTTTAGTGGGCAGAGAGGCCTAGAGGTGGGAGGGGTGAGGACATTGGAGTTTAGGCGAGGGGAAAAGGTATAGTGATGAGCAGGAAGGATTTAAGGACAAGACTGGGGACGTGACGACAGGGAGCTGGGATTCAGGAAGGAGTCTGGGATTAGCTTTTGGGAATAGTCTGAGGAAGGAGATGGGTTGCTTGGGTGGGGAACCCAGCATGGGGATTGGACATTCCCCAGTTACTGAGATGACTGGAGAACCGTAGACTGCATGGGGCCATTTAGTTTGGTTCGTCAAGCATTTATTTCCCTCACTCCTGTTAGGTCCTGGGCAGGCACCACCTGAGTCCCAGGAAAGACTCACTACTTGGCCTCTTATGAGGGAGGCATTCACATCACCCTGTGTGACACAAGTGATGAGACAAGCAGGTTGGATCATTATCCACTGCGGCCTATCCAGGGTCCAACCCTACCAGGCTCCCTCGTTTCCCTGGGAGCTTCATTTAATCCAAGATGCAATCTGGCCAGGGCTAGGCTGAGTGTGGCCAGTATGTCTTGGTCACACACTCTGCAATGGCTTTACAAAATGGCCCGAAGTGTCCTTTCCTGGTCTCCCAGGGTACCCCCAAAGGCTATTTTTCAGTATCTTTGGCCTGAGGTAGGCTCAAGAGTGGTCAGGGGCATGCAAGGTAGGGATCCAGAGGAGAAAAGGGGTGCTGGGGTCCTGCCGTGCCTGGGAACCTGCAGCCAGTGGATCTGTCCCCAGGCAGGATGTTTTCTGCCTAGAGAAAGCCAGTTCTTTTCCTGAAGCTAAATGCTTTTCCAAGAGTTCGGTTAAACATTACTAGATATTTAGGTATTATTTTTATCAGGCACTGTGACCTCATTAGTTGGAGTCACAGTTTTAGTTTCTTAAGATTTTGTGTTTAAGAAAAGGAAAGTAAAAAGGGGAAAATGCCCCCAAAATGGAAAAGGGGCAGGGTTGGAGAAGTCATTTTCTTGATGAACAACCTGCTCCAGAAATACAGCCATAGCTGGCCCATCAGATCTCACTTTTGGACAACAGATTTGTCACAAAATTGGCCCAGATGTGATGGGTGGCAGTGGTATGGGCCAGGGGCCTGGCTGAGCCCCTCACCCTCCACCTCTGCTGCCACTGCAGCCTCCTGGGAGTGTCTCTTCCTGGAGAAGGAATAGCAGGGCTCCTGGAAAGCCCCGTCCCTGCTCTGGGAAGGCCATTCAAGGCCAGGGTGACTCAGGGTCCTGAAGTCATGTCACTGGAAAGTTGTTACCCCCTCTCTGCCTGACCTCAGCTCCCTTGGTGCCTAAAGGTGGCAAAGGGCAACACGTGGGGGTCAGGAGGCTCAGGGAAGGACCCTTCCCCAATTGGCCATCAACTTGCTACATGCCCTTGACCAAGCTTTTGCCCCTCCTCCCCCCCGCCTCTATTTCCCCATCTGTTCAAGGAGATTGACTTTGATAATCTCTTAGGCTCTTGCAACTCTGCATGGCATAGACAATGGACTGAACTTTTTTTTTTTGGCAGCATATTTTTCCTCCTAATGAAGCCAGGCCAAGATTAAAATGGCCTTCCATTCCCCATGCGTCTCATTGCAAGCAGCAGAGCCACAGATCTGAGGCAGACCAGGGAGAAGCTGCTTAGGGTTTAAAATGTCAAACACTTGATCCTTCTCACTGGAGGGGAGATGTCTCATGGATAATCCAGAAATGTGAAATAATCCAAAAACCGTTCCTCCCGGGCTCTGGGTGGGAAAATAAACGGGAATGGGGGCTGGGTGTTTGGGCAGGTCACAGCTCAGTGAGATACATAATGGAACCACCCAGTGAGGCCTGAACGCAGGAGGAACTGGGATGCCATCCAGCCCCACATTCTGGCCCCGCTCCCCACTCAGAGCTGGGAGTTGACATCACTATCCTCAGACCAATGCATTCACTTGTTCCAGAGACATCTGTCCAGCACCCACTATGTGCCAGGCATTGGGGGCACCACAGTGAATACCACAAATGAGGTCCTAGTCCTCAGAGGGCTTCCAGTTTAGAGAGAAAGACAGTAAACAATGACACAGAGCATTTAATAATTATCACCATAGGAAGGACTGTGCAAGAGAAGAAAAGCTAGGAGGCCGTGAGAGCCTGTAGCAAGCTGATGCCAGAAAATGGGAGGACATTGGCCAGACCAGGAGTGGGAAGAGCATTCTGGGCAGAGAGAGCAGCAGTGAGTAAAGCCCTGAGGGAGGCAGAGGCTCAGCTTTGAGGAATTGATAAGAAGACAGTAGCATCGAGTAAGGGACGAGGCAGGCAGGGCCAGATCATGTAGGGTATTGGAAGGTTTGAACTTTACTCCAAGACAAATGGGGAATGGTTGAAGAGTTCTCAGCTGCGATGCCATGGGTCACAGTGGAGCAGGGCAAGTGTGGAAGGAAGGAGACCAGCTGCAGGAGTCCAAGCAAGCATTGATGGTGGCATGGACCAAGGCTGTGGTGGGCTGTCTCCCTTCTTTATCTAAGATGGCACACCAGCTCCCTCCCTCATCTAGGGCAACCCTCAGTGCCAGGGACTGATGAGAATCATTGTGAGAGTGAGGAAGAGTTGGGGATATAGAGAGGACAACAGTGAGGAGGAAGAGTCAACAGAGGGAGGAGTGCTGTCAGCAATGGGTTTATACACAGAGGACGGTGACACGCTCATTCACCAACAGGCTGTGAGCACTTTGGACACTGGGCACTGGAGAAGCAGTCATTCAGCTCAGCCTCACATCTTGAGCCCCTCCATGCCCATCCCACTGCCAGGCACGGGGGAGACAGAGACATGGCCCCTGTCTTTAGAGTTCAGCATCTACCCCAGGAAGCTAAAACAAGTACACAAAGAACCTAAAAACACCTGGTGGAAAGTGGCAGGTGCCCAGAGGCAGGGAGAAACAAAGCTTGAGCACCAGGAAAGGTGAGCGTTGGGGTCAGAAATCATCTCTCTACCCCATTGTTAGGAAAGGGACATGAATTTGTGCAACACTGCCACACTGACCCTTCGGAGCAACACCCACCCTCCCATCAGAGTCGAGGAAACAGGTACAGCTGTGAACCTCACCCAGGGGATCCACAGGTAGTAAATGGTGGAGCCAGGATTTGAGCCCAGTCCTGGCCCCCCAGAGCCTGGGTACTCTGCCATACTGCTCCTTCTCCGCCCTGCACCCCTGATTCTCCACCTGCAAAATGACGGATTGGGTGGATGCTCCCTACAACTCTTTCTGGGTCTGACATTTTAAATGGATTTTGAGGTTCTGCGGAAGAAGCTGCATTTGAGCTTGACCTTGAAGAACAGGCAAGATTTGGACACGTGGAGACTGGGGGAAGGGCATTCCAGGCAGAGGGAACTGTGGGCAAGGGCAGGTCACACCCCAGTATGAATTAGAAGAGGAAGGCTCAGAGGAGCCAGAGTGGGAAAGGCAGGACCTGACTGGTCTGAGAGCTGAGCTGCTGGGGCAGAGAGGGAAGGGGGCGGGGCGGCATGGGGCTTTGGGCCTGGGCAGACATCTTGTCTAGTCCCTTAGATGGAAAGCAGAGCCAGACAGCCTGGCTCCACATCAGGCCCCCATGGCTGAAGATCGGCCCCACCAGACCCTGGGGACAGGGTGGGAGGGTAGGAAGGACCCTCCAAGGTGTTTCGGAATCTCGAGTCCCCTTCTCCTCCCTGTTACCCCTCTGGCCTGGACCTGAGGCCAAGAGAAATGTCACAGGTCCTCCGAGGTTATACCAGCTGGGACCTGACCAGAGCAGGAAGCAGTTTCCAAGGCCACCATCCAGCCAAGGTCATCAGGCATGCCCAGACCTGGGCCAGGCCCCGGCTGCCCTGGGCTTTGTCTCTCCGTGTCTTGAAACCTCAAGAGGTCACTTGATCTTGCCTCTGGCTCTAAGCAAGAGGCCCTCACGTCAGGGGTTAGCCAGTCTCGCCCTGCCTCTTCTGGGATTCTCTTCCCACTCTCTGAGGCTGTCCTCCCTCCGGTCCTATCTCTTGCCTCTCCTGCAGCCATTTTCAGGCCAGGCCTGCCTTTTCTGAGCCCTCATTTCCTGGAAATATAATCTCTCCGTGAACATGCCCTCTCACGCTCCTTCTCTCCTGTCTTCCACAACCCTGTGGACCCGGAAGAACCCAGAGGAGGGTGCACCCTACTGAAATGGGAGGGTGGTGGCTAGAAACATGCCTGTGGGCGCGGACAGGCCTCTGTGCAGAGCTCAGTTCCATCCCTTACCAGCTATGTGACCTGGTGAGTCATATCACCTTGCTGTGTCTCTTGTAAGAATTAAATGACATTCCCCATAAAGCACTTAGCCCAGTCTCTAGCACATAGTAAGCATGTAATGGGTGGTTGGTAAATGGGTGGATAAATACCTCTCCACGCTCTGAATTCTGGGGCCTCTAACCCACTCTGAGTCCCACACCTCTCACCCTTTCCTCTTTGCTCGGGACTCCGTAGCCAGCCTTCCTTCACCTGCTCTCCCTGCTTCCCTCCTAGGAAGGATCTTATAGTCTAGTGTAGGTTTGGGGCCTTTGGCAGGAGGCTGTGAAATACCACCTAGTTCTTTGCCTTAGCAACTGGGCTAAGTCCTCCCTGGGGGGCCCAGAGACAAGGTAAGTCATAAGCCCTACCCCAAGGGACCTGAAGCCTGAAGGACAACAGGACCCAGACTCCTAAATGACCCAGGTCAGCTAGAAACCCTGTCCACAGTTATCTGCGCCAATCCTCTTGGTGCAGATAATCTGAAAATGATTTCTTTGTGTCTTTGTAATACGTCATGATTTTCCCCCGGCAGATTTGCCATCTTTGTCATCATAACTTTTGCTGCCATCGTCCCCATTGTTTGTGCTGGAAGGCAAGGAGAAGTAGGTTAATTCTGTGTTCAATGCACATGAACGAGCCACCTGCCCTGGGCCAGGCATGGCATCTGGTGCTGAGGGTACCACTTAACGAGACAAGCAGTTTCCTGTCCTCATGGAGTTTGCAGCCTGTAACCGGTGTACATTAAAAGCCTCCACGTGGGCATCACTCCAGGGGAGGAACTGAAATGCTCTTACCAGATATGCCAGGGACCACCCTCTGGAACCATGAGCAGGGCAGGCAGCAAGAGCTTCCTGGAGGCAGGAAATGGGTCTTGAACAAATTGGAGGCTTCAGAAGCTATAGCCCAAGCTCAGCTACCAGGACGGCCAGGTCTCTGCCCCATACCTATGCCCCCTCCCTGAGTCCCTTCCCCTGACTGTGGCCACCAAAGTGCTCGTTCTTCAGCATTTTGGGATGCATGGTGTCTGCAGTCCCCTAAGTATTTACTGGATTAATTGATTGAAATACATCTGCTCCTGTGGCTCCATCACTTAACGCCTTTTGATTGCATCCTCCCCTCTCTGCCCTCCTTGCCTACAAAATCAAGGCCCAACTTCCTAGCCTGATATTTGGGTATTCAAGGCTTCTTTTTCAGCACTGACCTCCTTCTCACACACCCTCCATTTCCAGCCCTAGACTGTGGAATCAGGAATCCAGAGGGAGCTTTCCAGGGGCCCTTTCCCCAGGGTGCCCTGAGCCTTTGGTCTAGCTGCTCCAGCCTGGGCGTCCTTTCCTACCCACCATCCATCTCCCAGCTGTCAGTTCCTATCTTTCAAGTCAGACATCGCCTCCTCCAAGAAGCGTTCTAGGATCCTTCCCAGGCGCAATTAATCTCCAGCCCTTTATGCATCCATGACAGCCCTTCCTGGGAATGTCCTCCTCACCACGCCATCGGCTCCTTTAAGCCGGTTACTCATCTCGGTGCACTGTCCCCATCTCCCACTCCAGTGTCTCATCGTGTCTGGGACATTTCAGGGGTCAGGGTTGTTTTTTCTGGAGTCAAAGAAGAGCATGTGAACTAGGGAGAATTGTGAGAGGAAGGGTTAAGTATTGGGGAATGGGGATGAGTTGATTTCTCTCACCCCTACTGTCATCAGATACGCTCCTAAAAGTGGGGCAGGGGAGGGGTGTATAAATAAACCCATTCAAACTCTCAGGGTTAACTGGGCTTTTGGAGTTCTCCAAGTATAACCCCTCCCAGTTTACAGAGACAGAGGGACTTGCCCAAAGACACAGCCACCCAGGCAGGGGAGCACAGATTGGTAGAGCCAGAAAGGGCCCTTGGGGATCACCTAGTTCCGCTATTCCTGCCCTTTCTTCAGCCTCCGCTTCAGTCGCACACCCAACACTTACCCATCGGTGACACCCGTCTTTATATAGGCATCTCCCATCAGGAGGGTGGAGAGTGTGTGGGTGTTGGGGGAGGGGGTGTATAGCCTCCTCCCAGGACAGGTGAGGCGTTTGAGGCTCTGAGAGGTGGGAGACACACACAACGTCACCCAAGTTTGGTGGGCGACCATGGATGTGAACCCCCTTTGGTCCCACTAGCATCACCCTCGATGCCCAGCAGTGGAGGAGGTCAGGGAAGATCGCTAAGGCAGAATGACTGGCAGAGCTGCGGTTTAAGGAACGCCTCTGGTCACTGGTGGACACAGATTTTGAAGAACTCTCCAGTGGGGAGGAGAGCACCCCCACACACGCACCCCTCACACACACAGCCTGCCTATCCCCACCTGGAAGCTTCATCTCCCAGTGAACCCCAGATCCACCCTACCTGAGAGTATCTCCATCTGTCGGGTATGGTCTGGGCCTCAGGGAAGAAGTGTTCTCTCCACATTAAAGGGACGTGCAGGCCTAACTTTGCCTGAAAGTGTTGGAGGGAGTGGATCAGCCTTTGGGCAGCTGTGGTTTGCATCTGACCCCTTGTCTTTGGTACAGTATCTCAGTGCCTGAAGAGCTCTCCCATTACCTGTTCAAATCCCCTTACTTTACAGAGAAACAAGCCCAGAGAGGGAAAGGATTGCCTTAGGTCACACAGCAAATAGGTCTCTCAGTTCTCATGCGCTCTCTTTGCCTTCTGCTCCACTGCCTTGTTTACCATTGAGACCCCCTTCTGGAGGGCAGAGGCTGGAGGTGGGGGTTAGACCTTAGCTCGTGACCTGGCAATTAATGGGTGTGAATACATGTTTGCTGGTTGCTTAAGTGAATGTATGAAAGTGCTCCTTTTTGGGAAGACATCTCTCTGTGGACCACCTGGTATACGTGATCTGCAGCACTTTGAATCCCTGCTCAGCTACCCCTCGGTGCCCGCAGTGCCAGCCCCACTGACAGGCAGAGTCCACTTAATGCCCTGGCACCTCAGACAGTAAAACTGCTGGAGCTCAAGGACTCGGTGGAACATGGCTCTGCAGTCGCTCATTATGGAGTCACTAAAAGGTTAAGTCTCACGAACAATAGCTGGTGTCCTGGGGCGCCAGGCACATGCTGGCATTGGGGATACAGAGGTACCATGCACAGGTCTCTGCCCTGGAGGAGCGTGGAAAGGAATGACAAGTACACTGGTAGCTATGGTAACAGGGTGGTCTAAGGAGGTGTGCAAGACCTGAGCTGGACCTTGACACGCTGATTGGACTTAAACCAGTCATCGCTCTGTCATGCAGTCAGCACGCATTCTTGACCCAAGCATGTGCTGGGCACCGTGCTCAGCAGTGAGTTGAAGAGCCACAGTCTCTCCTGCCAAGGCTGGATTAGGTGCTCCCTGAACCCCGCGGGGCTTACTGTGGCACAGCCCCCTCCTCCCTACGTGGTCATTGCCTGGTTTGGGGTCTGCTTTGCTTCCCTCTCTGTTCTGTGAGCCCCTTAAGGGCAGGGACCAGATCTGTCTTGGTCTCTGCTTTGTCTCCAGTGCCCAGCACTGGGCTGCCTGGCGGGTCAGCATTGGTTCTGTTTTGTGGAGGGTTGAACTTAGTAAGGTCAGGGTTCTACAGGGCCCCAGCATTCTCCCTTCTCCCTGGCTCAGGAACCTCTGGTTTTGATTCTCTCCCCATCCCCCACCCTCCCCCCATCCCCCAGATTCTGGCCAAGTCATGAAAGCTGGGGAGGGCAGTGGGAGGAGGAAGGTGAGACAGCGATGGCTTAGCAGAGGGTGAGAAATCCTCCCTGCTGCCTGGCCGCCGGCACCACGGGAATGGTTCTGGCAGGAGCTGCCTGCTGGGCTGAGATCACCATGGAGACCTGGCTTGGAGAGGGTCACTGGCAGTGGCTAAGGGCTGGAGGGGGTGGGGGGTGACAGGGATTTGTGCAGAGACTCCCAGCCTGCCCTGGGGCCCTTAGGGGGGAGCAGGGGAGGCTGGGGTTCGGTACAATCAGCTTGCTAAGTGGTTTGGGGCAGCCTGTCCTAAATTTCCCCCTCACTTGCCACCCCAACTCACTATACCTGTCACCCCAACAGAGGTTGCTAAGCTTGCAGTTTCCTCTCTTCAACTGCAATAAAGCTGTCCTACAGATAGATGCCCCCAGCCCTCCAGCTGAACCTGTCCCCCCAGATACAGTAGTCCTGCCTCCTAATGGATACCCTGCTTGTCGCTACAACTGTTCTCTTCATCACCCTAACTGGAGAACTGACATCCATCCCAGCAGCACCCCCTGCCCCAAGAGCTGCTTTTCTACCAAGCGCCCCACTTGTAACACAGCTGTCACCCGTAACAAGCACACCTCTTACCCCTACGGCTAATATTCCATCCTCCCCTCACCTGCAGGAGACCTGACAGCTTAACAAAGATGCAACTCCAGCCCACCCCCTCGTGTCTCTGCTTGCCACCTGGGCTGCAACACCGGGATAGGGTGCTGCCCCTGCCTTGCAGGAGCCCACCTGGTTCCCCTGGCTCTTGAGGGAGTCCTGGCAAGTCCAGCCGCAGGACAAAAGTCTTCCCCGGGGCTGACTGCCCAGCAGACAGCAGCCAAGGCTGAGCAGAATTTAAATGTGGCCCTGTTGGGAAGAGAAGCCAAGAAAGAGGACAAGGGAGGAAAGGCTTTCATTTCTGTGGCTGCCTGGTTGCTGCGGGGGTGGGGGAGGACTTGCTGAGCAGTCTTAGGAGGCGGTTGGTTTCAGGGCTCTAAGAAGAGGACAGACCTCAGAAAGGTCCAGGCTAATGAGTGGAGGTCTTAAGAATGACCAAGCCCATCTCTGTCCCTCTGGGCACCTTCCTGCTCACCCCAGCAAAGATGGGGGTCTGCATAGGGGAGTCAGGGCCCTGCAAAAACAGTTCAGACTGTCTGGGAAAGGGGGTACTTCAGACCTCCAGTGTCTGGTGATTGTCGGGCCTGAGGACGTGGGAGTTTCTGGGCTTCAGGAAGGCAGGGGGTGCGGCAAAACACAGATGGTATTGTGTTGGGCAATTTCTTTATTCCTTTATTCAGACAGACTTCCTCATCCCCTCACCTCTCTAAGGAACAGAATGGCATTGGTGGGGACTGGGGGGAGGGTTGGAGTTAGAAGAAATTAAAGCAGTGGCTCACACCTGTGCTGCGCTGAGGTCCTGTCTTCCCCATTACGTCATTTGTTTCTCAGAACAGCCGAGGTTGGAGGGATTTCTAAACTCATTACATGAGGAAGCCTAGGCTTGGAGAGCCTAGCTGGTCTAGGCCCCAGGAAAATGATAGCGGCTGGTAACTAGTGTCATTTATTATTCATTTATGTTCCAGGCCTAATATGCCTTAAACCACTGAATCCTCCCAACAAACCTATGGGATAGTTCTGTTATCTCCGTTTTACAGATGAGTAAACTGAGGCTCAGAGAGAGGCACTGGCTTGCCCAAGGTCATAGAGCTTTTAAATGGTGGTGCCAGCATTTTAACTCAGTTGTGTCTGACTCGAGAGCCCAAGTTCTTAACAAATTGCACTGCCTGAAACCCTGACTTCTCGCCCTGTGCATTCTTTACCTCTCACTGTGGGCCTTGGACACACACCTATTTTACATATGGGGAACCTGAGCTCAGAGCAGGCCAGAGTCTCATGGGGGGCTGTTTGGAGTTTTCTGGGAGAAGGAACAATGCCGTTAGCTTCTCCCAGAATCCTGTTAGGGACTGGGCGGGGGTCCCGTGCTTAGCCTCCCTGTTCTTAGAGCTCAGTGTCTGTGCCTGTTGCTGACTTCTGCCTCCTCTCTTGTGTTTCTTTGCAGCTTTCAGAAAACCAACGCCAAGACCCCTCCCAGCGTCCACATCATCCTCTGGCAGGAGCGCCTGCTCCTCTTCCTCCCCTGCCCCACACCCCCTGCGACCCCATTTCCCCCCACCCCTTCCCTGCCCATCTCCTCCACGCAGAAGCCGAAGGTGAGCCCTTTCTGCACAAAACCAGCAATTGTAAATACTTTTTAAAAATGTACAAAACTTAAAAACAAAACACAGTTTTAGAAAAAGACAAAAAAAAGAGAGAGAGCGAGAGAGCGAGCGTGTGCAAGAGGTTGCGAGCGGGGCCCCAAGGTGTCCAGAGCCCCTGCAAGTATGCACTGAGAAATTTATCTACAGGTCGTTTGACAAAAATGAACAATATCCTATTTATTGTATATACTGTTTTATTATAAATCGTGGATTGTATATTGCATTCTGTAAACCTGCTGTGGTCCCGTGGTGTGCAAATTCGCATGGTGGGGGGAGGGGGAAGAACCTCTTGCGGGAGCTTTTTTTTTTTCTTTCTTATTTTTCACTCTTGGGTTTTCTCTTCTGTTGTTGTTGTTGTTTTCTGTTGGCAGGACACACCCAAAGATCCAAGTTTGTATTAAAAAGAAATGAAAAAAAAGCAAAAAAAAAAAAACAAAACAAAAAAACCTCGTGTCTTGTGAAAGGGGGTGAGTGAGGGTGGATGGAATGGAAGGGGCGCGGCTGAGTTTTGTCACCAGCCACTGGTTCCCCACAGGAGCTGAAATACCCACGTGTCCTGTGCCTCTGAGTTCTCTCTTCTGCCTGAGGTCTGAGTCACCTTTGCATCTGGGCTCCCCCACTTATACCCCAGGCCCTGGGTGTTCTCTGCCTCTGGGTTCCCCAGTCTGCCCCATAGGGCTTCCTGGCCCCTGGCATTCCTGTCCCACGTCCAGGGATGCTGCCTTAACGGGTCTTTGTTTTGCCTTAGGTTCTGGGTCTCCCTTGATTCTGAGACCTCTCTTCTGTCCCCAGTCCCAGGTCTCCCAGCCCCTGGATCACACCTTCTTTCAAAGCGCCTGGATGCCTGCTTCCAGGAGCCTTATATTCCCCCAAGTCGTAGGTTCCCTTTCCCTGAGGACCCCCATTATGAATCAGGTCTTGGGCCTCCCCTGCTGCTAGATCCCCTCATTCCATCCTAGGGCCCAGGTCCCTGACTCGCCCCTTCATTTGTCCTGTCTCCCCAGCCTTTGGGCCCCACGGTTCTACTCTGGTTCACAGACACCTGTCTTTGAGATACTCATTCCATCCTAAGGCCCAAGACCCTTGTGGGCCAGCCCCCTTCCCCACAAGGACTGGAGTACCCCGTTTGTGTGTTTCCCATTTGCCCCAGGGCCTGCCTGGGTCTCCTCTGTCCCCAGGCCCCCCATTTTGCCCCAACACACCTGCATCTACCTATGCAAACTGCCAGTAACTCCAATATATCTGCCTCCCCCTTTCTTTCCACCCTGAACCCCAATTGCCAGGTTTGTGTTTCCTCCCAGCTTTTGTAAGCCTTAGAAAAAGAAAACTCCTCATCCTGTGCCTAACTCTGGTGGACCTGGAAGTGCTGAGCTGCTTCCCACTCCCTGACCGTGGGAAGTTCTTGGCTGCCCTTGACCGACTGATGCCCACTTTGGGCTGCCGGGTCTTTAGCAAGCAGCTTTTCCCATAGACCCATTTTATCTTGAAGCTCTGCCAAATGGAGCTGCTCGGTGTCCCTCCCTCCTGAAGCTCAGGAAGACCCCAAGAGACAGCTCCCTGCCGCCTGCCCTTCCTGACCCAAGCAGCAAGGCCAGCCTTGGGAGAGTCAGAGGAACTCTCCATCTGAGGGAGAGAGAGACCCCCCGCTTCTGGGCACCCCTGTCTGAAAGAGGAGGCCGGAGGATTCAGGCAGGGGCAGGTAACAGACCCTATAACTGCAGCCTCTGCTGGATGTGCGGGTTCATCCACCCAGGCCCCCTCCACGCAGCCCGAAGACTCAGATGAAGACAATCCCTGCCCTCCTGCATGGTGAGGGCGAAGGCTTTAACACTGCATTCAAGCTACAGTCCAGCAGGTGCTGCAAGTGGGGGCAGGGAGCAGTACCACTCGGCTGGCGTTTCCCAGAGGAGAAAACATTTAAAGAGCCAAGGCTAGGGTGCTAGGCAGAAAAATGAGGTGGTTCCCAGAGGAGGAAAGAACTTGTGCAAAGGCCTGGAGATGTACAAGAGGGCGGCAGGGGTGGAAGCCACACATAGCGAGGTCTGTTTGGAGCAGACACTGTGTGTATTTTTGGAGAGGGGAGAGGGCTTTGGCAAGGTCACTCGGGGGCAGGGTGGAGGCTGGTTGGAGAGGGTGGGTGGCATGAAGGAACCGGTGGAGGAGGCCAAGAGAAGCTTGTTTGCAGCCCTAAGAATCGCCTGCAGGGAGAAAATGAGTATGTTCAGCGGCCTCCAAGGAAGCGGAAGAGACTTGGGGAGGCTGTCCAGGTGGGACAGGCTGGGCAGACAGGGGGCCCGGAGAGGGGGCTGAGGGCTCAGTAGGGGTGGGGTGCAGGGGAGGTCTCCATGACCAAGGGGGCAGTGGGGGGATTATTCAGTGGAAGAGATTAGGGCTCTACACAAGAAGGGGCTGGAGGTGGGGAGGAAGGGCCGAGAAGGGTTGTGCGCCCAGGAATTGGGTTGGGGGGGAGCCTATGAAGGAAATGGCAGTTTAAGGTGATTATAGCCCAGCCAGGGGGCTCATTAACTTGAAGAGGGCTTTGTAAAAGGAGGGATGGGGATTCACTGCAAAGAGGGGCACAGGCAGAGGGATGAGGACCCAGAGAAGGCCTTGTGGTTTCCAGGATGGGAGGGAGGCATGGTGAGGAGGACTGGAGCTCCTTGAAAGGTAAAGGAATGGCTCTTGGAGAGAATGGGAGCTCAAGGACGGGAGGGTCTCAGCCTAGGGTTCCGTGGCTGAGTAAGGGGGGAGGAGGGCCAAGGTGTATTTTGGAGAGAGGACTCAGGGGAGCTGTGCCAGAGCTAAGGGCCTACCCTTTGGGCTGGACGGTTCTCTGGGTTCTGGGGCCTCTAGGGGAAGGGCAGCAGAGGCTCTGCTCAGGTGGGTGGGGCAGGGATGGGGGTCATCCTATTTTGATCTGTTCTTCTCGGTAATTGGGGCCTTACCACAGCCACAGTCCCACACCTAATCCCAGAACGCTTCAAGGCAGTGTGGCTCCTAGATATGTGGGTTTTGCCACCATTTATTAAACACTTCCCTGAGGTATTTATTCCTCAAAACAGTCCTTGAGGTAGAGAAAGATATTCGCCACATTTACAGATGAGAAGACAAGTTCAGAGTCGCGGAGTAAGTGACTTGTCCAACATGACTTGGGAAGTGGCAGGAGTAGGTTGGCCCAGAGTCTGACTCTGAGCCCTGCTTGTTCACAATAACTTAAAGGGAAAAAAATCCTGCTTGTAAAATCATCCAAAAATTAGTCCATTCTATAGTAAATTTTTAAAATAATGGTAATAAGAATAGGAAATAATTATATAACTGTTCTAAACACTTTACATATATATGTATAAACACATTCTGCGTCCACAACAATCCTGTGAGGCTTTATTGTTACAATTATGCCCGTTTTACAGAAAACTCAAGTGCAGAGAGGTAATTTACAAAGTCCATTCAATGAGTAAATAGTGACACCAGGGTTCAAACCCAAGCAATCTCATTCAGGAGTCTGCTTCATTGTACTGTTAAAAGTGAAAACCCACACTACCCTCATTGCTAGTAATCTCCATTCAAGAATGTCGAGTCTGGGCCAGCCCGGTGGTGCAGCGGATAAGTGCACATGTTCCGCTTCGGCGGCCCGGCCCGGGGTTCACCAGTTCGGATCCCGGGTGCGGACATGGCACCACTTGGCAAGCCATGCTGCAGCAGGCGTCCCACATATGAAGTAGAGGAAGATGGGCATGGATATTAGCTCAGGGCCAGTCTTCCTCAGCAAAAAGAGGATTGGCAGCAGATGTTAGCTCAGGGTTAATCTTCCTAAAAAAAATTTTCGAGTCCATTCATCTAGATCAGTGATTCTCAACCCAGAGATTCTGACTTTATTGGTCTGGGCGGGACCTGGGCATGGGGATTTTTAGAAGCCCCCGGTGGTTCTAATGAGCAGCCAAAGTTGAGAACCTCTAATCTAGCTATTGTGCTGCGTGTTTGTATACAAGCAGTCACCTGTGTGCACACACCTATACTTAATGTGTTGTCCTCGGTGTGCGTAAGGTGCCTTCTTGTATGTACAGTGTGGTAGCCATTAGTGACTGTAAATTACTATGGGTTCTCTCAGTGACTGTTAGAGACACTGTGTGAACACGTTCATTCCACAAATATTTCTTAAGCACCTACAAAATTCCAGGCAGTGTCCTAGCCACCTGGGGATATGACAATGACAAGACAGATGGGGTCCCTGCCTTTGAATGTATAGTCTGATGGAACTGACAAATTTGGTCTCATGTCTTTCCCTGTGGGTGGCAGGGGTTTGGAACCCCTTAGGGGTTGCCGAGGGGTGAATGGCTGGCTAGACAAGCTTAGGAAGGTGAGACTTGCTGGTTGGCTGTGTGTGTGGTGGATCCTCTGGCCCTATGTCCAGATGTGGGGTTTTTTTGTGGGTTTTTATTTTTTGAGGAAGATCAACCTTGAGCTAACATCTGCCAATCCTCCTCTTTTTGCTGAGGAAGACTGGCCCTGAGCTAACATCCGTGCCCATCTTCCTCTACTTTATGTGTGGGACGCCTACCACAGCATGGCTTGCCACCAGGCCAGCCCCCAGATGTGTTTGAGAGAGGGAGACCCAGGGCATGTTTCTGGGTTTGAATGAGTGGGCTTGACTGTGTGGCATGGGTGTAAAGCTGTGCATGATTTGGGCCTGTGAAAATGTGGACAACGGTGGGAGGGGAGGGCTGTGTGTAAGGTAGGCATCAGCCCAGAACATCACACATGTGGTTGTGTGTGCACACTCACACACACACAGCCAGCTGCTGCAAGGAGGGGGCTGGGTTCCAGTCCCAGGGCTGGGAGAACTCTACTTTGGGTATGTGGAGGAGGCACAGCTGGGGCTGGAAATTCTGGAGTGGGAGGAAGGGAGGGAGAGGGGGAGGGAGGCTGGGGAGCCACATCCTTGATCTCTGGTCTGTTTCAGCAGTTCCGGACTTGGTGCTCTGGGTCTCTGTGTGACTCTGGGTCTCCCTCTCTGTAATGTCCAGATCTTGGCATCCCTGTTTCTCTCTTCTGGGCCTTGGGCTCTGAGGCTGATCACATGACTCTGGGTCACCACCTCTCCAAGCTACTTGGCTGTGTACCCCTCCAAGTCTCTGTCTCTGCCTCCATGTCTGCCTCTGTCTCCGTGTCCTTCCTTGTCCTTGCCAGGTGGGAGGAGGGGGCCCAGTGCTCAGGGAGCAGGTGTCGGCTCACTCAGGCAGCAGGGAGTGAAGCTGAGGAGGGCACAGAGCCAGCAGCCCCTGGACACACAGCCACACTCCAGGAACATACTCAGGGCGCTCACAGGAACACACATGACATACGTGGAGAGATAAGTTCTCAGGGACATTCATAGGGACATACACACAGGTACACAATTCAACACACAGCTGTGCCTGGAAACACAAGGATGCCAGACACGAAGAGTCACACACAAATACCAAGGGATCATACACACACACTGACAAATACTAATCCAGGCACACACACATACACAGTCACAGGCACACCCAGGGCATTCTTCCAAAGGAAAACCCAGGGCTTTGGGCACCAACAGACACAAACTTACACACACCTTCAGGCACATACATACACACAAGCACAAAGATAGCAGACACAATCACACACTGGAACATAGATACACAAAGGCACAGGTACATTCAGTTACACCGTGGCAATCACACTCAGAGCCACATACATTCAGGAATAAGGAGGCCAATGAGCATAGGCAAATATCCTCAAGGACAACCAGAGACAGAGGCACAACAGGCACACTGAGGGACACGCCCAGGCACAGGCAGAACATCCTCAGGCACACACACACCCCTTGGGGCTCACTCTGGAGCACCTGGGGACACGCCCATAGGCGGCGGGACCGGGGGGACAGGGCGGCCCCAGCGCACCCGGAGCCCGCGGTTTGCCCCCAGGCGCCCCGAGCGTGCGTGCGTGCCTGCCAGCCGGAGCGCGCCGCCACCTGTGGGAGGAGAGGTGCGCGCTGCGCCCGGGGCTGCCCAGTTGGCGCGGCGCGGTGGGGGGGGGGGGGGGGGGGGCGGTTGCCATGGCGCGCCGAGCGCGGCCGCATACTAATGGGGTGGCCACGGGCAATGCCCCCCTGCTGGCCGGGCTCCCTCCTCCCACTCCTTCCTCCAGCTCCTCCGAAGTCCCCCCGGGCCGCGCACCCCACTGTGAGGGCCTGCGCCCCTGCCTGGGGCCTGGAGGGCGGTCGGGAGGCCCGGGGCCGCGGGGCCTCGCCTCTCCCCCTCCCTCCAGAGAAGGCCCAGGCCGGGGAAAGGCGGCGGTGGGGCCCGGCGCGGGGGAGGGCCTGGGGCGCGGCGGGGGCGGCCGGCCTGGGCGCGGGCACCAAACGGGCACGGCAGCTGGGAGCGCAGGTGCTGCCGTGGAAATGGGGGTGGTATCCTGGGAGGGGGGGAAATTAAGGGAGAACTTAACACTTTTGTTGCCAGAGGGTCCTTCCGTCTGTCTTGCCCAGGCTTGGCGGGGAGAGGGCGGAGTGGGACCTGACGAATCGCTAGTGAACTCCACACCGCTCTCCCTCCATCTGCCTCCAGCATCTCTCCAGTTCTCGTTTGACTTACGGGGCAGGGGGGCATCAGTTACCATCACTCCTGTTCTGCCCTAGTCTGACTGGTGAGGTGGGAGTGTGAAGTGCACCGAGGACTGGGGCGGGGGGAGGCGGGGACCAGAAGGATTAACACCTCCCAAAACCTATTCGGTACCCAATACCAACGCCTCTCAGAGTCCCCTTTCACACAGCCTTGATTCTCTACCCCCTCAGCCCCGCAGTTTTAATTGGCGTGGAGGGGCGTGGCCGTACCCTGGGGTGGGGGGAGCCAGCAGAGGGTTTTCAGGTAGAGGCAGTGGGAGGGGGGCCTAATGGGGGGGAGCCAGGCAGTTGCCTAGCAACCCCACAGCTGTCTGTTGACCTAGAAGAAGCTGCGCCGTCTTGACACAGCTGGTGTTTACATGTAACCGAGGCTCTGGCTTACCGCTTGCTTGGAGGAAAGCTGAGGCAGGGCCCTGGTGGCAGCCTGGCCACGGCCCCCGGCTGTGGTGGGCTCTGTGCCTGCCTGCCTGCCCGCCCTCTTTGCTTCGGCTCCCACCTCCAGTCCAACAGGAGAGAGAGTGGGAGGGCAGATCTCAGAGCTGGAAGCTTTAGGGCTGAGGAAAGTTGACATACACACACACACACAGAACCTGAAGCTTTCAACACGGAAATGGTGAGAGACTAAGAAAAGGCTGAGGGAAGGGGGTGCCCAATTTGTGCGCAGATTTCAGCCCACAGAGAGAACACCAACATTCACAGGGACACATGGACATACAGAGACCCACAAAATCAAACTGACATAGGCACACACACCCGGGCACAGAGATGCTCACTGACATCTAGGCAGACACACACACAAATACAGACACACAGCAAGCGACTGCACTCCTGACACATAGAAATACCCCCAGACCTCTTGATGCAGAGGACAAACAGACATTGACCATCTGATAGAAACACACACTCAAACACACTGACACACAGAAAGCCCCCGTGTTAACACAAGCAGCCCTCACATGAACACTGTTCATTCCAGCTAGAGGTTGCAGGTCTGCATTACGATAGGGAGAAACCGAGACCCATGTACAGAGTCACCCACACGCACACAGAGAAACACACAACTCCCCAAACTTTTATTGACTGCCCATAATGCTCAAGGCCAGGCAGTTGCTCACACCACTGACAAGGCAGAAACACACCCAGGAGACCAACATGTGAAGAGGCACAGGTCCCTGAAGGACCTGATGGCCCCATGCGGGCCCTGACATGTCTTACCCGCACCCACACAAATACCCGTAGCACAAACGCATGCCGGCCTAGGGTGTGGACAGAGCTGCGACTCCTCTCTGCCCACAAGCCCTGAGGAGCAGCAGATGTTCTTTGGGGTCAGAGGGCCCTAGTGGCCCCAGTACCAGCATCAGGTGAACCCACATGGCCTGGGCTGCACCCTCAGCTGTAGGGAAGAAGCAGCACCAGCTCTTACCCTGGGAGCCCCCAGACTCAGGGGAAAGATACAGCCCATCACCAGGAGCCCCCTGGCTGAAGCTCTGTCCTCTGGAGTCCCTGGGCTGAGCTAAGAAGCACTGTCCTGCCCAGATGAGCCCCAGTCTGATGGAGGCCACATCTCCCTCCCAGGCTGCTCTGGACTCCACAGACAGACACACAAATACACACACTAGCATGTGGCAGCTCCTGGGGGTTCTCCAGGGCTTCCTGACAGAGGGGAGCCTGGGGCCTGGCTTTGGAGACAGAGAGAAAGGCAGCAAGGGAGTGTGCTGAGGAGGGCCTCCTTTTCTTACCCGACACCCCGCCCCTCATACAGCAGTTTCTCCTCCCCCCAGGGCCCAAGGGGCCTGCTGGGGCCCCACAGCCCCATCAGCCCAAGCAGTGAGCAAGAGGAGGAGAGCGGATATTTTTAGCTTCTCTGCCACTGACATTTCGCAGCAGGCGACCTGGGGTGAAGCTGAGTGAGTGCTGAAGGCTGGGAGAAGCCGACAGCGCCTTCCCGCCCCCGTGCACACGCACACACAACTGTGCATGCACACAGCCACATCCCCCAACACTCCTAATGCTCACATAAGTGGCACAGCTTCAGGTACACAGTCACACACCTAGACACACACACACGCACCTGTGCACACACTTGGTTCACATGCCACTTATGCCTAAAACCTCCTGTACCTGGACAAACACAAAATGTATCCATTCATATACTCAGACTCACACAATTCATACATATAACATACTTCCCACACCCAGCCAAGCATGCACACACTCATTCATCGTTCATTCAAGAAATATGATTCAGTTTCTACTGTGTGTTGGGCACTATTCTAAACACAAGGGATACCATGAGCCAAACAGACAAAAATTCCAGTCCTCATCAAGTTTACGTCCTGGCGGGGAAGTTCAACAATAAACAAAAAATGAGTAAAGTATTGCTTCAAGAACCATACATATAACCCAATCCCTCAAAATATACAACCACACACGTGAACCACTCCCTAACATTCGCTGCCCCACAGATACACACAACTGCACACACAACCTGTAGCCAACACTGATACAGATGACTCCACCATGAACCTCAAAACAATCACAGACACGTGTGTACACAGCTGCACACTTATGCAATTACACACTTCACATGTACTCATGCAATTCAAACACGTGATGCACACACACGAATCCAGCCACATACACACACTGTACATAGCTATACAATTTACCTACCTACATACACAGTAGACAGCCTCCACAAGAGCAGGTTCACACACACACACAGGCACACGCATACAGCTATTCCCTCAGGGTGAAATGTCTCTGTCTGCCTATCACAGACACACACATACACACACTCCTGCGATCCTCCCCCAACCCAGTGAAGTCCGAGCCTGTTGGCTCACAGGTATATACACAGAGCCCTAGCACACTCACAACTTCACACACACACTCAACTGCCATGCTCCAAAGAGGCCACTCACCCTAAGTCAACTCATACCCAGGTTCACACCCACCCTCCCACCCACTGACCCACCCCTTCCTTTTCTCCTGAGCGTGGTCACTGAGTTTGCTCACTGCACACCATACCTGCACCCAGAATGCTACTCCGCTGATTTCAGCCCTGCTGCCCCCTGGTTTGGGGGTTGAGTCCAGGCCCTAGAGAAACCCTGGAGTCCCCATCCCAGCCCCTGATGGGCAGGATGCCTTCTGAGCTTGGTTTGTCCTTGGTCCCCAGACTGGAGGAGGAGGCAAAGGAGAGTCTCTGTTCACATCTGCCCCAGCCTCCTCCCTTGGAGGTCCTCCTCCTCTTTGCCCTCTTCCTTTTTTTTTTTAAAGATTTTATTTTTTTCCTTTTTCTCCCCAAAGCCCCCCAGTACATAGTTGTATATTCTTCATTGTGGGTCCTTCTAGTTGTGGCACGTGGGACACTGCCTCAGCGTGGTTTGATGAGCAGTGCCATGTCTGCGCCCAGGATTCGAACCAACGAAACACTGGGCCGCCTGCAGCAGAGCGCGTGAACTTAACCACTCGGCCATGGGGCCGGCCCCTGCCCTCTTCCTGAGTTCCTTCCCTTCTATCTCTCCATCTCCCCATCCTACCTCCCCAGTAAGCCCTTGGCCCAGAACCAAACTCTCCTCTTCTCTTCCAGATTCTGCTGCCCTAAAGGGTATTGGAGCCCTTGTGACAAACAGCAGGACTAACAAGTAGATAGACATATCACTTGGGAACAAAAAAAAAAAGAAACAAGGGGTCATTGTCATATCTTGAAGACCTGGGAGGGAGAGGACTGACTGACCCATGGGCCAGCATGCATAGCAGATACTGCTGGGAGAAGAAGTCCTGGGTTCCAGTCCTGGCTCTGCTGTGTTACCTTGGATCAGTTGCTACCCCTCTCGGGGTCTCTCTTCTGCTTCTGTACAAAGAGGGAGTTGCAGGCGGTGATTTCTGAGGCAATGATATTCTCAAAGACACTGAAGCAGTTGTCTAAACAGGGGGAGGGCCTAGGAGCCATGGAAGTCAAATTAGAGCAATCAGAGCCCCCTCCCCACAAGCACCCTCCTCCCCAATACCCCACAACCTCCTCCTCCTTCTAGGCCTGCGTTCCAGTCTAGACTGAAGCACTAGACTCCAACAGCACCCCTTGCCCCCAACACATATAAACACATGCGCTCCCCAAGCCTTAGCCACGTCCTTTGCCCTCTCTGGACCTTTGGCATCCAGGCTTGTGTATTTAGGGGCTCACATTCGGGCTCTGTGCCGGTGAGCCAGTCTGTGTGTGCACTGTCTGTCTGTCTGTCTGGTTGCCAGCAGCCTTCAGGCGCCAGGAGGGGAGGCAGCAGTCAGGGAGGTGGGGGTGGGCAAGGAGGTAGCGTTGACAAGTTCCAATGTCTGGCTTTCCCTCCTGGAAACCCCGAGCTGGGGCTGGCCCCCCTTCCCTTCCTGTCTCTCTCGCTCAAGCACGTCCCTTCTAAGAGCCCCTCTCTGCAGACACCCCCAGTGGAACCAAGCCCAGATCTGCTGCCAAGAAGGCCGACATTTCTTAGACTTGCCACGTTAAAGGGGCCTGCACAGGCACGCACTCAAATCCCCCCTCCACGTCCTCCTCCTGTGCACATTCGGACGACCCGAAACACACAAAGATACGGTTGGACACAGCGGCCACCTGTGCACACAGGAGGTAGCACATGGAGCGCATCTGACCCTGGGGCTCACAGACAAGTACAAACACAGCCATGTACTCCCCCTTCCCATGCTCAGCTCACCACATACTCAGAAGCACGCACGATTTCCAGCACGCGGTGCTCACAGACACGCACAAACATAGTCACATGCAGGGCCTTGCTGTGCAGAGAAACAAGCGCAAACCCATAGCACATTGTCTCCCTGCATAGCACGACCACCACCACCACCACCACCACCACCACCCGGTGCGGGTACAACCACAGGAACACAATCCTGTGCCACCTGTTCCCTTGTACACACGGTCAAACATAGATAGTCACACATGGTGATGCCCTGCATCGCCCTAGGTAACTAAACTTATAAAGTCCGCTGGGCACAAGATGCTGTGTGCCCATGCCCTGGACATTTGGACTAGCCCACATGGTTACACAGTGTCTTCCTGGGCACAGAGACATGCATAAAATCGCAGCTGCACGCAGCCTTCCTTATGCACACACAATCACAGACGAGCTCAAACTCACAATTATGTCGTTATCCTCTTGTACACAACAACAAATACACAGGGGCCCCCAACATGCCCAGACATGACATACACAAACTCAGGCGCACGTGCTGACCCTTTAGTGCACACACGGATTCCTCATCACTAACAGTCAGCTTCCATGTGCACACACTGCTAGACACAGCATCTCTCTGAACATAGACATGTGTTCAAACTGAGGACACACACAGCTTCCCCTTGTGCTTACACAAACACACAGTGGCCCTCTGTGTATGCACAAACCAGCACAAACTCACAGATACAGCGTCACCTGTGCACACTGAGGCAAACACAGACTCACAAATCGCCCCCAACGGGCTCCTCCCTGCACACATAATTGTGCACACCCCCACAGACAGACCCAGCTATCTGAACCTCACACAGAGTTGCTCTAGCCCCCGGCCTCCAACCCCAGCCTCCTGCCTCTCTCCTTTGGCTGGGGAGGGTGGGGAAGGGCTGGGAAGGTTAGGGGCTGGCTCAGCCCTTGTTCCCTCCCTCCGCCGGCTGGCTCGCTCCCTCCTGTCTGGCAGAGTCAGCCAGCCCAGCCCCAGCTCCGGCAGCCCTGGCTGTTCTGGGCAAACTCTCGGCGGGTTTGTCTCGGCTGATGCCGCATCAGCAGCAGCAGCAGCAGCAGCAGCAGCAGCAGCAGGGGCGAGAAGGCTGCGGGCGGCTGCCAACGTGGCAGACGGCGGGCAGGGCTGCAGGAAGGAAGCTGGGCCCGTTCTGCGCCCACTCACTGAGGGAGACAAAACCAAGGGGGCTGGATGAGCAAGCAAGGCAGCTGGGCAGGGGACCTCGTGCCCAGCCTGGGCTCTGGGCCCATGTTGGCCCCAGAGTCACTGGGTGACCTTGGGCAGCTTGCTCCCCCTCTCTGGTCCTGTTTCCTCCTTCAGCAAGCAAACAGTCTGGAAAGGATGCTTCTTTCAGCTCCAAAACCTTGTATCCAATTCAGTGCAGTGAACTCATAGGAGGGAGATGTGGCTTCACTCTGTGGCCTCAGGCAAGTCCCTTCCCCTCTCTAAAACCTAGCCTGTCATTCCAACAATGAAGATTCCTCGCCTATGTACAGCTGTCACCACTGACAAAATGCTTTCATTCTACAGAAGTAGCACCATTTTACAGATAAGAAAACTAAGGTTCAGAGAGGTCAAATGATATACCCAAGGTTACCCAGGAAGTGAGTGGCAGAGTGGGACAGGAGCTCAGGGCTTCTGATTTAGTCTCTAGAATCAGTGCTGCCTCTCTCCTCTCCCAGTCGTCCCATTCCACGCCCCCTCTGGTATCTCGACTGCCCCTCTGAGGCCCCCCAACCCCCAGCCCTGGGCCCCACCAGAGCCACCTGGTTCTGCCCTGGGGAGTGAGGGTGCAAAGGCCAGACAGGCCTCCCACCAGCATTCCAGCTGCCACTGGGAACACAGCTGTCAGCAGGGCCAAGAGAGCCAAAAGCCGCCTCCCAAGCAGGCCCACATAATTGGTACATTGTCAACTCAAAAACAGAGCTGCTGTGGGATCTTGGGCAAGCCACAGTCCTCTCTGGGCCTTGGTTTCTTCATCTGGCTGCAGTGGATTGGACTAGACAATTTCCAAGGGCTCTTTCAACTTGGACAGTTGCCTAGGGAGTGACCAAAAAGAAACACGGTGGGGGAAGGCAGCTGTACCAAGGTCCCTGGCTGGCTGTGAGTGTGTTTCAGGTGTCTGGAACAGGGAATCTGGCCCCTGCCTCACCTATAGACTGGGGTCACATGTGGACCCTCTCTGAGGTCCCACTCAGAGAGTGTTGGCAAGATGGATGAATGGACAGACAGATGGACAAACAAAGGTATGAAGGAGAGAAAGGGGGAGAAACCAGTGTTCTCGGGGCTTCCCTGAGGAGGCAAGAGGACAAAAGGCAGAGGGAGGCTCTCTCCCAACCCACCTCCTTTGTTTATTCAACAAACCTCTCCTAATACTCCCTCTGCCCTGCCCTACAGGGCAGTCTGTGCGGAGGACAAATGTGGGACAGACAGATACAGGAGGCTGGCAAACGCTGTGGGATCAGCCATGGGACTGTGGAGGAGGCACCCAGCTTGCCTGCAGGGGTGAAGAGAGGCCTCTGGGGGAGGAGTCACAAGTATTGAGCTCAGGCTTCCAGAATAAGTCAGAGTCTGCCTGATGAAGTGTGCATGCTTGAATGTGTCTCTATCTGCAGGTGCAATTACTATCCCACTTTACAGATGGGGAAATCAATGCCCAGAGGTGGAGAGACAGAGTCAGACTTTATATCCAGGTCTGCCTAACTGCAAGGCCAGTGTTTTTTGTGCTCCACCCTGCCTCCCGAAGGAGTGAATTGCTAATGGTGGCATTTCAGATTTCAGATGTAGTGACAGGGAACTAGGGAGGAAGTTCTGGACAGATGGTTCCCAATTGGGTCCCTGCCTCAGGCTAGCAGAGCAGAGGGTTGTCAGGGCAGGCGAAGCGCCCTCCCCTCTATTCCTCTTGTGTGTGAGATGCAGGCAGGTTCCCCCCGACACTCTCCTCACCATCCCCCTCCAGCCCTTTGGCCCTGCCTGGGTGACCTGCATGAGCTCAGCTTCCCAGCAGCCCTGCGGAGGAGTCAGCCAGGGCAGAGGCTGCCTCTGCCCTCTCACTGCTTGGCAGTGCCAAGGGAGGCGGGGCCACGGAGGGGTGGGGGGAGCCTCCCAGCCACCAGACCTCCGGTCCTGTCCCCCAACTCAGGCGCCCCTGTGGTTTGCTGCAGAGGCCCAGGCTGGGACAGGTGGTGCGGGGATGGGACACGGTGGGCAGGCAGTCCCCATTGCTGCAGCCTTGTTGAGCTGCCATTAACAAGTGGCCGGAGGTTGCCGTGTCTCCATGGAGACCAGACAGTCAGTGCGGCTCCGGGGTGAGGGCCGTGATTAGTGAGTGTCAGCTTTGCCAGCCCTGCTCTTCCCACCGCCTGCCGCTGGGCTTGGAAACAACAGGCCTGGCCAGGGGGTGGGGGGAGTGGGGAAGGATAGGGAGGGGGCTCGGGGCTCCCACAGGCAGGGGAGCTCCCAAGCCCGGCCCCAGGTGCTATATCTTTGTCTCCCCCAGTGGCTCCTGCCTTCTCTCCCCAATTCATCTTCCACGCAGCCCCCAGACTGAGCTTTCTAACACACAAGCTGAGTCCTGACACTACCTTCCTTAAGAACTTTCCATGGCTCCCCATTCCCTTGATGCTAAGAGTCCAATTCCTTTCATGGCATTCAAGGTCTTCATTCATTCATTCGTTCGTTCGTTCATCCATTTACTCGTTCAGACAACAGATCTTTTTTTCACACCTACTGTGTGCCAGGGAGCCTGCCAGGTGTACATGGTCAATAAAACAAGCAAGATCCCTGTCCTCGTGGAACTTCCAATCTAGTGAGGAAGTCACTAGAAACAAAATACAAAGCAAAAGACCACGACTACGATCATGACGAGGGCTGAGAGGGAAATGGAGAGGGCGTATTGGTAAAAAATAATTTGTAGGGGGTCAGCCGAAGTAGGGTGGTCGGCATGGCTTCTCTGAGGGGGCAACATTTTGACAAAGCCACAGACACTGATGGGGACCCACCAGTGGGGAGACAGCAAGAGCATTCCAGGGAACAGCCTGCGACTGGGCCCCAGTCTCCCACCCTGGCCTGCTCCTCCCTCCCTACTCCATGCCCACCCATGTTTCCTATCTCAGTTAAAGGCCTCAGGGCTTATCTGAGGGAGAAACCTCTGAGTTATCGCCAACTCCTTCTTTTCCCCCTGTGCTCACCTCTCATCAATTGTGTGTCCTGTCAATTCTCTCAGTGTCTTCTCTCCCCTCACTGCCACTGCAGACCCCATGCTTACACTCTGACTATCACACCTGCCCCTTAACGGGCTCATCCATTCACTCACTGGTTCGATCATGGATAGAGTGCCCCTGTGTGCTGGGCACTCTGCTGGGCCTCGTGGACACAGCAGTGAGCGGGACCACATAGCCCCTGCCCTCGGCCAGAGTCCAGTCCGGGAGACAGCAAGTGCTCCCAGAAGGAGCAGGAGGACCTGATCTAGACCTGGGGTGCCAAGAAGAGCTTCCAAGAGAAAGTGTGGCTCAACTGAGACCTGAGGGAAGACAAGGAATTAGCCAGACAAAGGCAGGGGGAAGATATCCCACGCAGAGAGAAGAGCATGCGGGCAGGCGGGAAGTAAGCAAGGTCAGAGCCTGCTCTGCAGGCTGGGGCCGGAGGGGGGGACACAGGGGACTTTAACCCAAGGGTGCTCCTGCTCCGATCTGCTCCCCGACACCCAGTCTCTCACCTTCCCGTTCACTCTCCACACTACAGTTAGCATAATGTTTCTAAAATAAGCACAATGATGTCCCTTCCCAGCTCTTAAAGTCCTGCTCTGTCCCCAGTCCTTTAAAGTCCAAACTTGGCAGCGAGGCACTTGAGGCCCTTAAAACAGCCTTTCCAGCCTCATTTCCTATCACTCCTCCCAGCTGACTCTGCTCAGCCACACCCAAACAGGTCATATCCTTCCATGTCTCTGGGCCTTTGTCCATGTAGTTCATTCCTCCAGGAATGCCCTTCCCTACTTCTCCAGGTGAATTCTTCATCCTTCAGGGCCAAACACTGATGTCCCCTCCTCCAAGAAGCCTCTCCTGACCCCTGTTCCCCAACAAAAATACGTCTCTCCTCTATCCTCCCATAACACCTTTTTTTTAAGGAAAATTAGCCCTGAGCTAACATCCGCCACCAATCCTCCTCTTTTTGCTGAGGAAGACTGGCCCTGAGCTAACATCCGTGCCCATCTTCCTCTACTTTATATGTGGGACGCCTGCCACGGCATGGCTTGACAAGCGGTGCCATGTCCACACCCAGCATCCGAACCAGCGAACCCCGGGCCACCGAGGCAGAACATGCGAACTTAACCGCTGCGCCACTGGGCTGGCCCCCTCATAACACTTAATCACAGATAGTTAATACTCATGGAATGCTTCCTTCCATGTCCTAGACTTTATATAAGCACTTCATGTTCATGATTTTATTAATCCTCGTGGCTTGTCTTGTAAGAAAGTATCTTATCATCATGCCCATTTTACTCATGTGAAACTGAAGTTCAGAAAGGTTAAGTGACGGGCCCAGTCTCCAAAGGCGATAAGGGATAGAGCTGGGACTTGAACCCAGGGAGTTGGTTGCCACAACTCATGTGCTTAGGCCCTGCTCTACCTCGCCCTATAATAGTGTTTTCTAGCTGTGTATCTGCCTCCCCTTCCAGACTAGCAGCACTTAGAGGGCAGTGTCCTAGGCTGATTCATCCAAGGTCCCCGGAACGCAGCATGTGGCTCCACACAGGAGGGTTGTGCAAATGTGTAGAATGAACACAGAGCTTTAGCTGGAATGCTATATAACTTTACCTAGAACGCTACTAGAGGGTTGTGAGACAGGCTGAAAGACAGGTTTCTGAGGGTAAATTAAACTCCTCTATCCTGAGTGGGTCTGGTCATCATCCTAGGACAGACACCATGCCCAGTCCTGCACTTAGCTCCTGGCCCAGTCTCAACAAGGATCTGCTGGTGACCTTGGGTTTCCCTTCCCTTGGCTAGCAGCCCCTTCAGAATCAGACAGATAGAGCTGTGTGACCCCAAGCAAGTGACTTCACCTCTCTGAGTCTCAGTTTCTTCGTCTTCAAAATGGGCTCAGTAGTGCTTGCTTTTAAGGGTTGTTGTGAAGATAATGAATGGCAGCCATTATTATTATTTCCCAAGCGTCTGCTATGTGCTGTCCTGGGCTTTGTTGTTTATTCTCAGTTTGGCCCTTAGGCCCAGGCAAGCAGGCAGGGAGGAGCCCCCTCATTTCATAGGGCCTCTCTAGTCTCCTCTGCTGGGCCCTTCCCATGGAGTGAGAAGTCAGGGAGGTGAAGAGGCCCTGCCCACCTGGAGCCCTCCTCCACCTCCTTCCAGCCCCGCTCTAGGTACCAGATCCCAAAATCCCTTGAGCTGGCTTCCAGGGCCTGGATGGGCCTTGCCTAGTCCAAACCCCACTGCCAGGTAGATTCCCAGGCCTGAGAGTGGCCAAGGGGTAGCTGTTTGCTGGAAATGGGTGAACAGAGCTTGAATATGCCGGTGGTGGGCAGGGAGGGGATGGGAGAGGAGAAGGGGTTCTGGTATACTCTTATTGGGGACCAGCTTGCCCTTCCTAATCTTTTTTTTTTTTTTGAAGATTGGCCCTGAGCTAACATCTGTTGCCAATCTTTTTTTTCTTCTACTTCTTCTTCTTCTCTGCAAAGCCCCCCAGTACATAGTTGTATATTCTAGTTGTAGGTCCTTCTGGCTCTGCTATGTGGGACGCCGCCTCAGCATGGCCTGATGAGCCGTGCCACGTCCACACCCGAGATCTGAACCAGCGAAACCCTGGGGCTGCCGAAGAGGAGCATGCAAACTTAATCACTTGGCCATGGGCCGGCCCTTGCCCTTCCTAATCTTGACAAATGCCCTGAAAGGCAAGGACTATTAGCACCATTTTAGAGATAAAGAAACTGAGGCTCAGACCAGAGGAGTGACTCCAAAGCCTGTTTGTTTTACTGCCTCTGAGGCAGTGGTGCTTTATAGCTAAATGCTTTCCATAGATTATCTCATTTAATCCTCACAGCAACCCTATCGTATAGGTAATACTATCATCCCACATTACAGATCAGGAAACTGAGGCACAGAAGGGTTAAGGGACTTGCCTAAGGTCACACAGCTCATAAGTGGCAGAGCTAGGAGTTGAACATTGGCAGTCAAGCTCTTAACTCTAGGCTCTGCTGGCTATTATCATTATCCTAGTTAGAACTCAGTTCCTTAACTTGGCTAGCAACCGCTCTGCTTCAGTCATCTGCCCTGGGAAATGGGATACAGTAAAGGTGCTCTGAGTGCCCCCTGGTTGTAAAGCTAGGAAGAGGCAGAAATGTGATCCAAGCTGAAGGGAGGGCCTTGTGGAAGGAGCTGGGGGACTGGGGCTTGACTCTGCTCCTCGCCCTCTGTCCTGCAGCCCCAGGACAGCTGGGCAGGGCCCTGTGGGTGGCTCAGAGAGAGGGCCCTCTGGCCTGAGCTCACAGCTATGCCCTCCTTCCCAGCCTGTGGCCTGAGAAGATGGCGCTTTCCCAGGGCCAGGGCGGAGGCCGAGGCGGCGGCCCCCACCCTCCCTTCCCCTTCAAGGCCCAGCTGTGGGGCGGCTGCCCAAACTCCCGCCAGCCCCGCCTCCCCTACTCCCTGGCCAAGTTGCTGCTCTGTGGTCACCTGGACCCAATTTCCTCCTTCCTGCCTCCTCCCATCTCTGGGAAGCGCCCCCGGGCTGCCCTGCCAATTTCCAAAGGCTTCTCCCCCAGGAAGCCATCTCTGTCTTCCCCCCACCCCCATCCCCACCCCCAGGTCTCCTACTCCTACTTGGAACACTCCAGCTCCTCTCCCTTCAGCCCCACACGTAGAGAATCACTTCGACCATCAGCCCATTTTCCATTTGGTTCCTGGCTGAACACTGGGTCCCTCTGGCCAGACTGAGAGTTCCCTTCCCCAGGGCAGTTATCACATTGCGTGCTTCCCTCTCCCCTCGCAGTGCCTGGCAGGGAGGAGCCCAGGGCCAGAGTTGCCCATGTTCCAGGAACTGAACCTTGGTGCTCAGAGGCCTGGAGCCAGCATCTCTTTTCTTCAAGCTTTTGAGGTCAACCTAGCCCTGATTTCAGGTGAAGAAACCCAGGAGGCCCATGGAGGGGAAGGGACTTGCCCAAGGTCACCCAGAGGCCAGGCCAGGACTCAAATCCAGTTCTTCTGACTCTCAGGCCCAGGCTTCTGATGTTCCACCTGGATCCAGTTTCTAATTCTCCCAGGTCCTCATTTTCGGTCAGGAGCCCAGAATATTTCCTGACAATGTATTGTCAGAACCTGGGGGTTAGTACTGCCCCAAATGCCATATCTGGAAAATCCCAAAGTGATTATTAGTCCAATCTCCCTCTGTCCACCCCCATTTCACAAACAAGCAAACTGAGACCCAGAAAGCAGAAGGGACCTCCTCAACCAAGCTAGGGCTAGAGCCGGGGGTGATGCCCTGTAGAGTTCTTTGAAGAAGAATTAAGCATCACTAACTAATTCAGTCATTCAACAAAGATTTTTTTGAGAGCCTAATAATGCCAGGCTCTGTGCTGAGTGCTGAGAATATAAGAGCAAAAAAGACAGTCATTGCTGGAAGGAGTTCGAGGGGGCTCTCGGGTACAGGAGATGTTCTTCATCAAAACATTCTGCATCTTGATCTGGATACCAGTTACACGGATGTGCTCAGTTTGTGAAAATTCATCAAGCTGTACATTTTGATATGTGCACTTTTCTGAATGTATATTTCAGGAAAAAGTTTTTAAAAAGACAGTCACAAGCATTGAGCTCACAGAGCTAGAGTGCAACAGAGGAGATAAAAGACATTAAACAACTAATTAGGGGCTGGCCCCGTGGCCGAGTGGTTAGGTTTGTGCGTTCTGCTTCAGCAGCCCAGGGTTTCGCTGGTTCAAATCCTGGGCGCGGACATGGCACCACTCATCAGGCCATGCTGAGGCAGCATCCCACATGCCACAACTAGAGGGTCCCACAACTAAAAATACACAACTATGTACTGCGGGGCTTTGGGGAGAAAAAGGAAAAATAAAATCTTTTTTTTTCTGAGGAAGATCAGCCCTGGCCTAATATCTGCTGCCAATCCTCCTCTTTTTGCTGAGGAAGACTGGCCCTGAGTTAATACGCATGCCCATCTTCCTCTACTTTATATGTGGGATGCTTGCCACAGCATGGCTTTCTGAGTGGTGCCATGTCCGCACGCAGGATCCAAACCGGCGAAGGCAAGGCCGCTGAAGTGGAACATGTGAACTTAACCGCTGTGCCACCGGGCTGGCCCCGGAAAAATAAAATCTTAAAAAATAATACTAATAATTAATTCAAGGGGCCAGCCCCGTGGCCTAGTAGGTAAGTTCAGCACACTCCACTTTGGCAGCCCAGGTTTGGTTCCTGGGTGCGGACTTACACCACTTGGCAGTGGCCATGCTGTGGCGGCAACCCACATACAAAATAGAGGAAGATTGGCACAGATGTTAGCTCAGGCTGAATCTTCCTCAGAAAAAAAAAAATTAATTCAAGATCAATCATGGACCTAAATGTGAAAGCTAACACTATAAAGCTTCTAGAAGAAAATACACGGGAATATCTCCATGATCTTGGGATAGGCAAAGATTACTCAGGCATCAAAAGCACCAAACATACAACAAAATTATCAGGAGATGGGGAAAAGCATTCAAGACAGAGAAAACAGAATGCGTAAAGGCCCAGAGGAAAGAAGGGGCAGAGTGTGTGGGAAAAGGTGAGAAGAGGTCAGAAGAAGTGAAGGCAGGGGGAGAGCGAAGTGAGAGAAAGTCAGGAGGAGGCAGGGGCCAGACCACCCAGGGCTTTACGGTTGGGTTAGGAGTTGGGAGTTTATCCTGAGGGCACTAGGCAGCCAGAGAAGGGTTTTCAGTGTGGAGGGTGGTGGGCAGGAACAGCAACTGCAGCAACACTTGGGGATAATGTGACCTGAACCTGGGTTTGCAAAATCGAGTATTAGCTTCTTTGATGTGCCCAGGATCGCAAGGTGTTGCCTACACAGAAAGGAGAATGAAAGGAAACACTCCCCTTTCTCCCTGCTCAGCAGCCAGACAAGGCCAGGCTTGGATTCTGCTTCCTTGCAAATCAAGATGCAGTTTTACAACTTGAAAAGTCACCTAATCCAGGTGCCAGGATGAGGCGGGGCATTACAGGCGGGGACTTGGCTGTGAGGCCCTGTCCTGCCAGGCCCAGCCCTGGACTTAGAGAAGCCAGAGTCTGCCAGCTCCCGCCCACGCCCTAACGCCTGCTATAGCCCCACCTCAGCCCTGCTCAGCTCCTGGACCTCCTCCCCTCCTCTCTCCCTCCCTCGGAGGACTGAAGAGTCCCGTCCAGGAGCCGGCAAGAAAGAGCCCAGAGGTCAGGAGTTTCCTCCACCCACTCCCACTCCCACACATACCAATACACCCGGCGCCAGAGCCAGAGTGGGAGCCAGGCAACCGGGTCCCAGCAGAGACCAGCTGTCTCATCACTCAGGCCTCCTCCACACAAGGTGCTCAGGAAGAAAGGCACTGAGGGTGGGGACTCCATTCAATTCGACCAACATTTATTGAGCACTTGCTGCATGCCGGGCACTGTGCTAGAGTTAAGCATAGTGTTCCTGCTTTCTGAGAACTCTCGGGGTAATGAGGGAAAGAGAGTGTAACAGCATTACAAGAGGTGCAAAGTGCAAGCGAGGATAGAAAGGGAGACTGATTCCACCTGGAGAACAGAGTATGGACGTCAAGACCATTGCCTCTGAGAGGTGACATTTAAGCTGCGCCATAAAGATTAAGAGTGACAGTAAGAAATGTTCTTTGTGGCAGAAGAAAGTATAAGAATTATAGTGACTACTGAGAGTGTCAGGTACTGTGCTCAGCACCTTATGTATTCATTTAATCCTTACAATGACTCTGTGAGGTGGGTCTTATAATAATGCCCATTTTCCAGATGTGGTAACTGAGGCTTAGAGAGAACAGACTTGTTTTCAAACTCCCACAGCTCGTAAGTAGCAGAAATGAAACTTAAACCTGGTCTGTCTGCTTCCATGCTCTTAACTTCTACTACATAGAGCGGCTTGGGCAAAGAACATATGGAGGAGAGGGGCAGGAGGTGAGGTGGGAGGGCTGGAGGCAGGGGTTGGGTGGCAGAAGACTTGGTGAGGAGTGTGGGCTTTATCCAGAGAACAATGGGGAGCCACGGAAGGTTCATTAGTGAGGGACAGGTAAAGAGGGATGGCACCCACAATTAGCTTACTGTTTTTATTTTATTTACTTATTTTTTGAGGAAGATTAGCCCTGAGCTAACATCCTTGCCCATCTTCCTCTACTTTATATGTGGGACGCCTGCCACAGCATGGCTTGCCAAGCAGTGCCATGTCCACGCCCGAGATCCGAACCGGCAAACCCTGGGGCCACGGAATCCAAACGTGCGAACTTAACCGTTGCGCCACCGGGCCGGCCCCAGCTTTTTGTTTTAATATGCCCACTTTGAAGGAGAAATTAGAGACAGACACCTGTGCACAAGTTGCTGCAAAAACCCAAGAAAAAGATAGGGGTTGAGGGACGGATAAGAGGGGGTGCCTTGGGGAGACAAGAAGCAGAACCTGGGCACTGATTGACTCTGGCAGATGAAGTGGAAGGAGGAGTCATCCTGAGAAGAAGGATGTCCCGGTTTTTGGCCTCTGTGCTCCAGAAAGAAGCCCAATAATGTCTTTAACAACATATTGGGCACCCCCGACCCCACCGCGGCTCAGCTCCACACATGATACCTGCAAAACTCATTCCTGGAGGGTGCTTTATTCTCCTCCAGATGCTCACGTGTGTTCATCCCCTGTTTATGTATTCATTCGGTGGACATATATGGAGCACCTACTGTATGCCAGATGTTCTGGCAGCTGGGGATAGGTGGGCGACAAGCTGAACCTGCCTCGTTAGTGGGGTAGTGGTTACAGCCTGGGGTCTGGATTTGAATCCTGGTTCTGCAACTTCTTTGTGCGGAGTCCTGACTCAGCCTCCAAATTGCTGTGACTTCAGGTGAGTTCCTGAACCTCTCATCGTCTCAGTTTTCTCATCTGTAAGATGGGGAAACTAACAGTACCGGCCACAGCGATTAAACAGGTGAATACATGTGAAGTTTCTGGCACCAGGTAAGCATTTAGTGTCAGCTGTTATTACTACAGAGTTCACATTTTAGTGGGGAGACAGATCCAATTACACAATTAATTATTTAATTACAACAGTGATAAACACCCTGAAGGAGCAGGGCAGTCTGCAGGTGAGGGAAGACTCCTCAGAGCGAGGGATGGCCCCGCTGAGCTGAGTGAGCTGGGGCTGGCCAGGGAAAGCAGGAGGGAGGAGGGGCATTTGAGGCAGAAGGGTTGATAAGGAGGCAGACCCCCAGGCAGAAGGAGGCGCTGAGAGCTCTATATTTCTGTAACTTTACCCCTTTGGAGCCTGAAAACAGCACTGAGAAGTAGGGCAGGCAGATATTCTGCTCCCATTTTTCAGAAAGGGCACTAAGGCCCAGAGAGGAACAGAGACTTAGCTGGTCAGTGACCAAGCCTCCTGGGTGATGCTCTGCCCCCACCGATCCAGGGGGCTGGAGGGGACAGGCCTGAAGAGAGGCCTTTGTCCCTTTGCCTGCTGGGGCGGGAGCAGCGGGAGTGGAGGCCGCAGCTGGCCACCAGCAGCTGTGGCGGCCAGAGCTGCATTCCTTCCCCTGCCAGCAGAGCAAGTCCAGGCTCATGGCAGGGGCCTGGAACGTTCTTTTTGTCTTAAAAAAAAAAAAGGCGCTTTAGTCAACATTAAGTCGTGACTTCAAACAGACACAGCTCCCAACTCTCCTCCCTAGCCTTGGGTCTCTCCAACTCCCCAGGGTAAGCCCCCAGTCAGCCAAGTTTCTGGGAAAGGCTACAAGGCCTGGATTTTGAGTCCAAAGACTTTGTGGTGATGAGTCCTGGCTCGGCCTCCAACTTGCTGTGTGACCTCAGGCAGGTCACCAGCCTTCTCTGGGCCAGAGCGTCCTCTGCAAAACAGGGAAGGGAGAGTTGGACGACATCAGGTGGGGTGGGGAGCCCAGCAACTGGCTCTAGCCAGCTGCAACAGCTTTGCTGCCCTTCAAGTTTGAGGCACTGGGGCCTCAGGGGTCCGGAAGCTGGGGACAGGCAGCCTTTCATCTCTGCTGGCCCAGGGTCGCTGCAGGTTGGCAGGCCCCACATCCCGAGATCGCATTTCAGGCTGGAAGGGGCCTTCCTGTGACCTCAGCCGGCCAGCTCTGCCCCTGTCCCCTCCTTCCCATTCTCACCAGGGGGAAGCAGGCAGCATCCCACCCAAGGTCACCGGTCAGCAAGTGACTGTCCTTCGGCCTGCCCTTCCCTCCCACCAGAGCCAGCCCCCACCGGCCTCCCACTGTAAAGCCTGGGTCTCCTGGGCCATTAGGAATCTGCCAGGCGAGGCGTGGTCTTTTTCCTCTCTCTTGTTTCTTGGCTTGTTTTCCCGTTTCTCCAACAGCCGCCTCCTGCAAGAGCCTCCGGGTGCGTGTACAGGAACATTTTTCTTTAAAAAAAAAAAAGAGAGAGAGAGAAAGAGAGAGAAATGCAGCCACAGTTTGGGTAAAAAAGCAACCAACTCCTTAATCCTTCCCTGTAACCTCTGGCTCCTCAGCCGGGCTGGCTCCAGCCGCTGCTGGGAAGGAAGGCCCTGCTGGGGTGAGAGGCCTGGGCTTGTCTCCCACCCGCCCCTTTCTCGCCCGCCTCTCTACTTCCCCAGGGTTTGCTCTGACTTCTGGAGCCTGGAGGACACAAGCGGCAGGGCTCGGCAGGGCTGAGAAAGCATGGGGGGCTAAAGGCGTTGGCTGGGGCCTCTGCCCACTTGGCCACCTTCTAAGGAGGTTACAAGAGCAGGATTTTTCACCCCTAACCCACTGCCTCCACTCCTGCCTGCATTCCTTTATTCTCTGTCTTATGAATCACTGGTCTCTCCATGCAACCACCCAGCAAGTTTCCTGAGCGCCATCTCCCATCTCACAACTTCCTTGTCCAGCACAGGGCTTGGCTTTCTTTTTGAAAGTCATACACTTTCACACGCCAAGCCTTTACCCACTCAGACCCCTCTGGAGGCGTGGCACTCCATGTCCCTGCCATGGCTTGCTCTGTCTGCAGAACTCTTAATTATCTGTTGAGCCCCAGCGCCTGGGTCACTGCTTGAAACATAGTAGGTAGGCGGTGTCTCTTGAATGAATGAATTCAGACCACAAATAGGTCCCTAGAAAGATACCAAGTGATCTTGCAAAGGGCCATTTGCTCATGGCGCATCCCTGTTAAGGCCCTTCTGTGCCGCCCCAGCACCCTTAGAATGCAGGTCCACATCTCCAGCCCCACCTCTTCGCACTCTCACTCGCCAGCCCTCATCAAAGGACTTCTTTTCCCCCTACAAAGTGCCATCTTTTCTCTTGCCTCTGGGCCTTTGCATGTGAAACTCCCTCTGCCTGCCACACCCTTCTCCACCTCTTACCTGGCTGACACCCTCAGGCCTGTCACCCGGCCAGATTACCCAAAGAGCAAGCATGTGTTTAGGGCACCAGCAAAGCAGGGGCACTAAAAACATCATTTAAAAAAAATCATTTGATGTTTCATAATTTTTTTTTTCTTTTTTTTTTAAAGATTTTATTTTTTCCTTTTTCTCCCCAAAGCCCCCCGGTACATAGTTGTGTATTCTTCGTTGTGGGTTCCTCTAGTTGTGGCATGTGGGACGCTGCCTCAGCGTGGTCTGACGAGCAGTGCCATGTCCGCGCCCAGGATTCGAACCGACGAAACACTGGGCCGCCTGCAGCAGAGCGCGCGAACTTAACCACTCGGCCACGGGGCCAGCCCCTGTTTCAGAATTTTTTAAAAAAAACATTTAAATAGTGTTCCTGGGAAAAATTAGAACTTAATTGGAGTTCCTGACTCTTACTTTATAGTTAGTATTGTCTGTACGTTGAATTTATACATGGGCGGGGGTGGCAGTCGGTGACACACTCTGGCTCTGATCTTTGAATCTCAGCCTAGACATGGCTACTCCTCCAGGAAGCCTTCACTCATCCCTCGACAGGTTTAGGTCTCTTTTTGGTAGTCCCAAAGCCCCTCTGGATTTTTCTTTAATATCGATATTTTTGCTTTATTTGCTGCTTTCTGTCCCCCCATGCCAAGTGGGTAAGCTCCCTGAGGGCCCAGGTAACATCTTTCCACCTCTAAACGTGCATTGCCCAGTACAGGGCCTGGCATAGAACTAACTCCAGACATGTTAATCTCTAGCCTTTATTGATTCAGGCCCCTGCGCAGGGTCTGCACTACATATCATATTTTATGTCCCCACTTTATAACTCTGTCTGAGGAACTCCTACTTACCCTTCAAGACCCCACTCAGAGGCCAGCCCTGTGGCCGAGTGGTTAAGTTCGCGAGCTCTGCTTCGGCGGCCCAGAATTTCGCCGCTTTGGATCCTGGGCGTGGACATGGCACCGCTCACCAGGCCATGCTGAGGCGGCGTTCCACATGCCACAACTAGAAGGACCCACAACTAAAATATGCAACTATGGACGGGGGGGGCTTTGGGGAGAAAAAGGAAAAAAATAAAATCTGAAAAAAAAAAAATCTTCCATTAAAAATAAAAAAAAAAGACCCCACTCAAATGACCCTTCCTTGTAAACGTTCTCCAACCCCCCAGTTAAGTTCTATGCTTCTGTGAGCTCACAGCTCCTGCAACAATTAGTGTCTCCCTCTTTGACTGTAACTTTTATTGTCTTCTCCTTCACCAGATTGGGAGCCACTTGAGGGCAGAGATGGGGCGGATTGATCCCTTGGTCCCCAGTGCCCTGCACAGTCCTGGCTAGAGCAGATAGCAGTCTATCCTCATTAAACGAATAGACTGGAAGATGTCACAAAGGAGGGAAAATTCAGGCAGGATTTTGAAGGTGGGAGGAAAGAGAATAACATGTACGAAGAGGGCACAGAGTTAGCACAGATAAAAACAAATAATAATAGGGGCCGTCCCGGTGACGCAGTGGTTAAGTGTGCATGTTCTGCTTTGGCGGCCCGGGGTTTGCTGGTTCGGATCCCGGATGCGGACATGGCACTGCTTATCAAGCCATGCTGTGGCAGGCGTCCCACATATAAAGTAGAGGAACATGGGCACGGATGTTAGCTCAGGGCCTGTCTTCCTCAGCAAAAAGAGGAGGACTGGCAGCAGATGTTAGCTCAGGGCTAATCTTCCTCAAAAAAACAAAACAAAAACAAATAATAATAATAATCATCATGAGAACTATCCCTGAGCACACCATAGTGTGGTGGGTAAGAACAGAGATGAAGCTCTGCCTCTGACTGGCTGTGTGACCTTAGGCAAGTTACAGAATCTCTCTGTGCCTCAGTTTCCTCATCTATAAAATGGGGCTAGTATGGTACCTACTTCATCAGGAATTAAACAGGCTAATAAGGGCCAGGTGCTGAGAGCTGTGCCAGGCACACAGGGACACTGTGTGGGCTTGCTCTCATTGTTATCATCCCCAATGCTGAGCAGTTCAGTTGTGTCAAGCACTTTCATTGGGCGTCTTGCTTAGTCCTCACAGCAGCCTGAGAGGCAGGGATTGCGTCCTTTTACAAAGAAATGAGGTGGAAGCAGCCAAACAGCTTGCTAAGGTCACTCACTGGGTAACTGGCAGGAATGAGATTTGAACCCAGGTCTCTCTGGCCTGCCGCCTACCCATGTTCCTTGACTGTGCCACCTGCCTGCAGGAGGAGGGGGAGGAAGAGAAGATGGCACAGTGGGAAGGCAGGGAGCCTTCACCGAGCTGGGGCCTCGGGAGCAGAGCGGCAGGCTTTTTTCTAGAGCTTTCATTTCCGTCTGCCTCTTCTGAGCAGGTGAAAAACCCCACAGAGGGCCCTTCACTGAGTCCTCCCCCTTTCCCTCCCCCTCCTAGCGCTGCCTCGTCCCCCACGCTGGGAGGGGGTAGGTCAGGCTTGCAGTGTGGGGGATGCAGGGGAGGGGAGTGAGGAGGTGGGGGAGCATCATTCCAGATCCTTTCCCTCCAGCACCCCCCTCCTTCTCCCCATCAAAGGCGCTCCGGGAGGAGAGAGCATTCCAGGTGGAAGGAATGAAATGCAAAGGCTGTGGATTAAGGATGTGGAGGAGGGGAAAGCCTGCAAGCTTGGCTGGAACCGAGGTTTGGGGCCCCCTGGGATTGCTCAGTGGAGAAGAACTTGTTTGACGAGGAGGGAGAGAGAGAGAGAGAGAGATGCAGTGGACCTAGCAAGAGCAAAGGATGGCAGAGTAGGGTATTGGCTGGAAACCATTCTGGGCTCTGACCATAGTGCTCTCTCTCCTCCCTCTTCCCCTCAGATACGGATGGCATGGAGGGGTCACGGTGATTCTTCTCGGGTGATTCCTCTGCTTTGTTTCTCCCCCTAGAATCCCTTAGCAGACTGTGCTCTGCCAGTTCCGTACCAGGCACTGGCTCCCGGCTTTTTACGCATTCTTTCGTTGTGTTCTCTCTACAGGTCTACAAGATCAGTATGATTCACTCCATTCCATAGATGAGAAAACTGAGGCTCACCCAGGTTCTATAACTTGCCCAAGGTCACACAGGCATAAAAGGCAGATCTGGGACTCAAACCCAGGACTGTTTGCAGAGATGGCACTTTGCCTGCTATACTGGTTTGGGCTGCTTTCCTGGAGTGCTTGCTGTCCCCATAGCAACAATGAGAGGCACTCTTGTGCTGACAGCACTTTATAGTTTATGCAGGCCTTATTTTTTCTGCACCTCACAACAGCCCTGTAAGCAGAGCTGTTATCATTCCTATTTTATAGATAAGGAAACTGAGGCTCAAAGAGGGGGTGTGACTTGGCTGAGATTACAGAGCCAATAAGTGGCAAAGTTGGGACTCAGACCCAGTTCTGAGGGACTCTAACTGTCTTTTCACTTCCCCTTGCAGAGGAAGAGGGTCTGCTCTATGCTCTTATCGGCCTCGGGGGACAGGGAACAGGCAGGGGTAACTTCTTAGAATTGGTGGGAAAGGCATGTGGCTTGGCCATCAGAACCTGGGGACTTGCTCCAGGCAGTGAAGAATTCCTTGCTCCATATGGTAACTCTAACTCTTGGGGGAGAAAGAAGGAGGAGGGTTCGCTCTCACGCTCTCACAAGCAGCAAGCCCTCCCAAGTTCTGAGGTTGGGTTTAAATTCCAGCCTTGCTGCTTCCTGACTGGGTGGCCTTGGGCAAGCCACTTAACCTCTCTGTGCTTCTTTCATCTCATTTGTAAAATGATAATAACAGGACCTAACTTACAAGACTGCTATGAGGATTTATGAGTTAAAGCATGTAAAGCCCTTAGCACAGGGGTGGCACATAGTGAATGCTCAATGTTAGGCCTTATTGGTTAATACCAATTTAATTCCTATTAAAGTGCCCAGCACCACCCCCTCTGAAAGCACTTGTCTACCACCATTGCCTCAAAGGAGAAACTAAGGCTCCTGTTGCCAAAGAACCTTCGAGCAAAGCCCCAGATTCTTACCTGGTACAGAGAGTAACTGCTGAAATCAATAATAATTATTATTAGTAAAATTGACATTCAACAACTGCTTACTGTGTGCCAATCACTGTGCTAAATGCTTCACATTTATTATCTCATTTAATCTTCACAGCTCTGGGAAATAGAAATAATTATGATGCCCATCTTACGGATAAGGGAACTGAGGTTCAGAGAGATGAAGTCATCTGCCCAAGGTCACACTGCTAGGAAGTGGGAAACCGTGATTTGAACCCAGGCTTGCCTGGCTCCAGTCTTCCATGACAATTAAAGTCAGATGACAGCCAGCCTCGTGCAAAGACGCTTGCATCAGCTCTCTCCCAAATGCATCTGCTGGATCTGCTGCCTCAGGCTCACCTCCCTCCATTCTGGGAAGAGCAGGCAGTGCTTTCGGAGGGCCTTCTTTTTGCCAGAACACTTTATATTTCCACACTGAATCTTCATCACCACCTTATGCCTCTCTATCCTTACCCTCATTTCTCAGAAGAGTACCTGAGGCACAGGGAGGTGTGGGGACTTCTCAAGGTCACACAGTCTGAGGTGAGATGGCAAAGCCAAGATTCAAACCCAGGTGGGTTGGCCTCAAAGCTTGCATTCTTTCAAGGACTAGCAGAAAAGTACAGAGACCCTTGGAGAGCAGCCCACTTTCAAAGCCCGGTTCCCTTCCCTGTAATGCCTCATTTGTTTAGGCCCTGTGTGAGCGTGCGTGTGTGCGTGCAAGCTCTGCCCTTCCGCCCCTTTGCCACTGTCCCCACTGGCCTAGGTGCCTTCCACACCTTTTCTCTTGGCCTGTAACACTTCTCCCAACCACCTGCTGCCTAGTTAACCCCTGTTCACAACTCACCCAAGACACTGACTACTTAGGAAGCCTCCTTTGACCCCACCCCATCCCCTGACATTCACTCTTATAAACACATTGTACTTTGCCTTCTCCTTCCTTATCACAGTTTCTAACTGTATTTTGATTTATCTGATCATTTGTTTAACGACTTACTTCCTCACCGAACTCTAAGCTCCATGAGGGTCTGAGTCTGTTTTGCTCACCATTGTAGCTGCACCACTGGCAGGCTGCCCTACACATGATTGGTGCTTAATTTTTTATTGAATGAATAAATCTATGAATGAATAAATAGCTACCAGGCACTTTACACACATGACTCACTAATTCCACAATTAACTCATTGAATCCTTACGACTGCCCTGTTGCCCCCATTTTAGAGAAGATGCAGGCGAGGCTCAGAGAGCTAGAAAGTGGTGGAGCCTGGATTCAATCTCAGGTCAATCTGATGCCAAAGCCACTGACCTCTGCGTAGCACCTGCTGCCTCCCAGCACCCAATGGCCACAGTCAGGATTTAAATAGTCACTGGGTGTCAGACCGCACGTCCCAATTTGAGCCTGGAGGTCACTGACTCAGCTGGCACTGAGGCCTTGTTGGCACGACCCACTTGGTGCTCTCTGCCCTTCTAAAGTCTTGGGCTGCTCCCCCTCCCACTCTTTTTTGGCATCCTTCTTTTCCAGAGAGGGAAAAGGACTAGGAATTACAGCCAAGGCAGCCCTTCTGGGAAAAACAATCCTGCAGTGAAAAGAGCCCTGTTCTGAGAGCAGAGAGACCTGGATTTAAGTCCTGGCATGGAGGCTGCCCCTCTGAGGGCCCACAGTGGCGTCACTGTCCCTCTTGGGGCTTCTGTGTCCTCGTTTGGGATTGTGTCTGGGTTGCTGACCCACCTGCCCTCCCTTACTCACTTCCTGATTCCTAGGACCTCAGAAACAGCTCGGGCACACCCCACGGGTCACTTCTCCCCGGAATCTTGGTGATTAATAATAGCTGTGTCTAACTCTACGGTGACCACACAGATCGGGGACTGGCCTGGCCCCCTCAAGATCCTCCCTGGAATGCTAAGGGGTTGGGGGAGGAAAGTCTTTCTCAGGGGACACCAAGCCTGGAAGGGAGAAATACAAGAATGGAAGCCAAAAGATACGGCTTTGAGTCCTAGGAAGTTTCAAATTCCCTGGGGGACCCATGGTAAGTCGTGGAGTTTTCAGTTTTCTCTTCTGCAAAACGAGGACACTATCTGCCTTACAGAGTTGCTCTAGCGAACTAAATGAAGTATCTTCACTAACTGGTGAATCTGTCACATGGATACCCAGCTGCAGCCTTTTATAATCAACAAGACGCACATATACCGACGCATGCATGAATCCTCAACAAACACTCCAGGACAGGAGGCAGACATAACGGCTCCTAGTTTGCAGAAGGACAAACTGAGACCCAGATAAGTTCAGGGAGTTGTCTGAGGTCTCAGTGCGGTGGCGGCTGAACTAAGGTCCAGCTCACCTGACCCTGGCCTTTCAGAACCAGCTTCCAGTCCCAGGAGTCCAGGCCTCGCCCCGGACCAACCCTTTGGCGGCAGGCTGGAGCCTATGACTCACTCTCCCCACCCTACTTTCTGCCCCGCCGGCTACCAGGAGGGAAGGGATAAAACCATTTGCAACTTGAGGGGTGTCCACAGAAAGTTCATGGGCTTGGCCCATTCCTTCCACCAAAAATACTGGTTCTTTGAACTCTAAAGAGAAGAATTCATCTTTTAATACACTTTTTGTGAGTTTTTACACTTTCTTAGGTGAGATTTTTCTACCTTGAATTTAGGAGTTGATTTAGTTTAATCTCCACCTCCACTTCACTTGGTTTGCTCCCCGCTGTTTACTCCGATTGCGGAAGTAGCTCGGGTGGAGCTCCCCGGACCGTACTCTTGAGTACGTCTTTTGCGTAGCTATTTAACTGGCATTCCACTCAGGCCAATGAAATGCCCGGAAGTCCCAGGCGGGTGGGGCAGAGAGCCAATCAGGGTCGTTGGCGGGGTGTGGCTGCGTCCCAGGGCGGGGAATCGCGTAATGGCGGACGCGGGCCGGGCGAGCGCGGCTGGGGGCGTAGCGCGCTGAGGGGGGTCCGGGTGTCGGGCAGCCTGTGAGGCAGCCCGCGGAAACAGGCCCCTTGCCGGGTAGGGTGGCCGGCTGGCCCTTCCGTCGCTGACGGCAACCGCGCGAAACCAGGTGAGCAACAAGTCCCCCACGAGCGGGCCCCACCGTAGGCGACGGGCCTGGCCGGGCAGCCCCTCCCGAGCCGCGCAGGGTCCCGGGGGAGTGGGTGTTGCGGCCGGGCGGAGGCCTGGCGAGCGGTCAGCGCAGGGTGGCGTCTTACTCTGCGCTTCCCTCTCCAGGGAGGAGGTGTCCCGGAGATCCCCTCGGAGACTTGGCGGGGCCCGCGAGTCTGTGAGGCTGTGAAAGTGCCCCAACCTGACTTGGCTCTGCCACCAACTCGTTGTGTGACCTTGGGCAAGTCACTTTCCTCTCTGGACTTTAGTTCCCCCATTGGTAAAATGAAGGTTCTGCAGGCAGATGTGCATGAGTTGGATCCCAGATGTCTGAGATCTTGGGCAAGGTCTTCCCCGGGGACGAGCCTCAGTTTCCATCTCTGGGCCGTGAACGAATTGAGGTGCTCCTTGAGATCCCCGGCCTGCTAAGTTGCAGAGTGTCGGAGGGGAGTGTGTGTGTGTGTGTGTGTGTGTGTGTATATGTACACGTATGGGTGTGTACAGGATGGTACTGCAGAATAAGGAGGAGAGATGGCTAAAGGGGCTCTAGAGGGACCCCAGAGTGTGATGGAGTGAAGTCTGGTTGTCTTGGTTCTCCAGGATCCTACAGCCTCTGAGATGGGCAAGTTTTATGCAGTTCTGCGTAGGATCAGAGAAGAGGAAGATTCCTTGGAGCATGTTGGGGCTATGACTGAAATTTAGGCCCAAAAGAATTCAGGAGGGTTAGGAGGAGGAAAGAGAACATTTATGGCGCCCCTACTATGTGCCAGCCCTGGTTTAGGCATATGGTCTTAATTTTTACAGCCACCCTGGAGAATTTATTTACACGTAAGGAGACTAAGTTTAGAGGAGTTAAGTAACTTGCCCAAGGTCACACAGTAAGGTGCAGAGCTTACCAAAGATACGGTGTTTCCTTTGAGAATCACTAGGCGAGGAGGAAGTCACTGTCCATTTGAAGGAAGTTTGCTTTGTCACAAATGGGGGCAAGGGTCTGGTCCCAGACACTTGATGACTTCTGTCCTGCAATCAGGCTGGGTCTTGATATCTGCATGGTTAGTTGTAAGTACATCCCCTTTGTTCAGTCTGTGAGTTAGAGAGGACCATTTCTAAATTGTGAAAGTCATTTTGAAGTGTTAAAACCTTAGAGCCCGGTTTGAATCCTGACTGGGTGGCCTTTAGAAGTTCGCCAACTATTGGTGTATAGACTTGACTCTTGGTGCAGAGTGGTGCCAGCCCAGTAACTTTCTCCTCCCTGGGAAGGCCAGGTTTTCCTGGGATGGGAGAAATTTCCCATTTGTTAGTTCAGATTTCTTTGGATTCCTAGGGTGAAAGTTTCAATAGCCTGCCTCTGATTAAGGGGAATGTTTCTTTCTTTCTGCACTCTGTTATCTGACTTCTAGATGAGTGAAGATTGTGGACCTGGAGTGGGAGGTAGTTGAGTACTATAAACTGCAGCCCTTAATTTGTCCAAACCTCAAAGCTTTTGGCTAATCAAAATGGTAGGCCCGGCAGTGTGTATTGTTCTCATAAGTTAATGGTAGGGAAGAAAATTGGAAGAGGAAGTTACTGAGAAAGAGGGCGTTTCTTAGCAGTGGAGCCAGTATGTATTTCTTTGTTTGAGATTCTAAAACCAGAAAAGCAGCAACTGAAGGAAGAAGGAAGGAAAGAACTGGGAAACTCTTCTTCCCCTTCCCATATCTTTAAGAGCTGTCCCTGTCTCCTCTGCTTTCACAGAAAAAGTCAATTGTAATTTAGTCAATATTCAGAAATTGTATTCTAGAATGAAATAATTTTAAATCTTACACCCTCTGAGACAAATTTTTTAAAAATCAGAACATTTTACTGAGTACGTTATTTATTGGTGGATGACTCTTTTTGTCAACATAATTACTAATTGCAGTCCCTTTGAACTGTGCTTTAAATTAGTGGATTTCAAGAGGGATTGATTTGGATATTGGATGATGCAGATGTCACCATCACTTGAAAAACACATAATGGTGTGTTCGATATTTGACTCTTGTTGAGTCTTTTTAATGCTTTATTTTGCAGGATTATGTGTGTGTGAATAGTTGTTAAGACATTGAAGTTAGTGCATGTAAAGATCTAGCTTCATTCTCAGTATTATATTTTCTATATAAGGTTTAGTCTTACTTATAAGTGTACCAGTGCACATTACATTGGGGCCCAAACCAAAAGTGTTTCTGAATTTAGAATTTTTTCAGTTTTAGAAAAGGAATATGGCCCATGTACTGTGCGTTATGTGACGTCCCAGAAAAGTCTTGGGCAGCACCTTGTAATCAAACATAGTACTATTTCTGTAGTAAAATGTCAGAATGTTCACACCAAGTGGGATAAATAAACACTATAAATAGCCTCATGTCATTTCACATCAGATTTTGCCATGAAACGAATAATGAAAAACTTGTTTTTTACAGCCTTTTGGATTTTGGAATTGAAGTTAAGGGATTGAGGACCTCTATAGATAAAAACTTACATGATGACAACAACAGTTACAAGGAAAAACACTGTAAACCAAGCTAATTTCAAAGCCATGGGTCCTAAAAACAATATTACATAGAAGGCACTTTTTTTTTGTTTCTTTCGTGTAATGATCTTATTCTAATTAATGTGTGCCAATGTGCATTTTTCCGTATGTACCGAAATTTATCTTTTAATACCATCATTGGTTTCTATTTTAGATGTTTGATGACACCCTGCCCCTCTTTTTTAAAAAGTAATTTATAGGGTCTCGTGCTCGTCCGTTTTTGTATAGCAATTAAGAGAATTGTACCTTCTTCCATAGAATTCATAGAAAGACTAATTGGGTGAGGATCTGTGGATTCATGTTTGCGGAATTTAAAGCTGATGTTCCCTTCAGGGTAGTCTTTAGTGTGACGTCATCACTGCTAGATGGCATTTAGGTAAATTTTATTTTTAATTTATGACAGCTCCACAATTTGCACATCTTGGTAAGGAGTATACTGAAATATATTTAATTTAGAGTATTTTTATTTTGAGCATATGCTATATGAGAAACTTGAGTTTACCAGCCTTATGAGTTTGGGTGATTTTTTTTTAATGGCCAAGGACCTCTAGGAGCAAATTTACAAAAACTCAGTCTACTCTTTGCTTTTCTTGGACACTTCAACTATAAAGTAAGTGGACTGGCATTTGTTCGAGGTTAAAGAATTATTTCTTCTCTTTAGGAGAAGCCTCATGACAGCATGAATTTGAGAGATTCTGGCTTTCAGGACACCACGTAGTCACCTGATTTGAGGGCCTCAATTCATCCTCCTACTTGGGGTGTCTCCACAGTTCCTGAGAATGGTACTTTCACTGTCTAGGAGATAGAAGGGGTGTGGAACTGTGTATCAGCAGTTGCAGGTGGAGTTGGTATATGATTGGATTAGGAAATAGGAACACTTCTTATCCAGACTGCCCAAGTTTCTCCTATTTCATAAGCACTGATAATATTGCAAAAGGATTACAAATTAGTGTACTAACATCCTATTCCAAGTTACTCTGTTTTCACTGTGGATAAGTTCTTGAAGACAAGAACTGTGTCTCATAAATTCTTTTGTATTCTGTAATGGTTAAAGGCCAGGGCATCAAACTTGTCTTGCATCAGAATTTAACATTAAAAAAATATTCATATCTAGCCTGGGAGCTCTCATGTCAGTACACAACCAGGGTTGAGAACTATTGAGATAAGTACATTGTGGGTGCTCAAAATACATGTTGAGTAATTTGCTTTGGTCCTGGTGTGAATTGGGTAGGATGGAAGAGGACCCAGGTTTTTTCATCAAGTGAAGTAGCTTTCCAAGATACCAATAAATCTAACAGTTGGCAGATCTGGACCTGTAGTCAGTTCGTTGCTAGTTACTCTGCCAGCATCACCACCCTGGTTTTGTGACTTAGGCAGGATTAGGTACAGTCTGTGTCAACAGGCAACTGAAAGTTTCATTTACTTCTTGGGTTGTGGCCTTACTGACTAAGATTGATTAGGGTGACAATTGCTAAATTGAGAATAGGTAGAAATGCAAGAATTCTTAGGGATTTGGGTGAGGGAGGTGGGCTGCTGGGTTCTGCTGATGCCAAGGAAGAAATAGAAAGTTGTCATTTGTCTGGGTCTCCAACACATAGCACGATGCATGGAACATAATTGGTGTTCCATACCTTTTTGTTGACTGAAGAAATAAATGGCTCTTTGGAAGGAGGCGTATAAGCTGTGAAATAAGATGCTTCCTACTCATCCTTCAGAACTGAGCTAAGATGTTACCTATTCTCTGACACCTTCTTGGGAAAAAATTGAGTGACTCCTTTGTATGTTTTCCCCTTCATTAAAGCGTTTCTCAAATTGTCAAATCTGATATCAGACAACTTAAAAAACTCTTTCCCCTCTCTGACCATGAGCTCCTTAAGGGCAGGACTGTGTTGTTCATTTTCCTATGGCTGGTGCTCAACACACAATAAAGGCTTAATACATTCTAATAGTGCTTAAATTATGGCCTCTGTCTTCTACTTTGTTCTTGTAGACATCTCCTTCTTCCAATTCATGGTCTTTCCTTTTCAGTTCAGATCAGCAAACATTTATTGAGTGTCTTCTGAAAGGTAGGTCTTTCTTGGGCCTTGGGGTAGGGTTTCTCAGCCTTGGCACTGTTGACGTTTTGGAGTGGATAATTCTGTTAACTCTGGGGGGCTGTCCTGTGCATTGTAGGATGTTTATCAGCATCTCTGGTCTCTACCCACTACCTAGTGGCACCCTCCTCTCGCTAGCTGTGACAACCAAAAGTATCTCCAGATATTCTCAAATGTCCCTTGGGGGGCAAAATTGCCCCCTGCTGAGAACTGTATCAAGGGTTGGGGGGGTGGGGTCATAGAGGGATGTGAGTATAGATGTATTCAGGTGTGTACTCTCCTTTTATTCCTTCTTTCTAGTTGTACAGTCTGTCTCTGGCTTTTGCATAAGAAAGAATTATGAGAGAAATCAAGAGGTAACACTCTTAAAATAGCCCCATTATTTTTATTTTTATTTCTTTGAAGATTTTATTTTTTTCCTTTTTCTCCCCAAAGCCCCCCTGGTACATAGTTGTATATTCTTCGTTGTGGGTTCTTCTAGTTGTGGCATGTGGGACGCCGCCTCAGCGTGGTTTGATGAGCAGTGCCATGTCCGCGCCCAGGACTCGAACCAACGAAACACTGGGCCGCCTGCAGCGGAGCGCACGAACTTAACTACTTGGCCATGGGGCCAGCCCCCTAGCCCCATTATTTTTATTCTATTTAAGTTTTATTTCGTTTGGTTTAAATATATTAGAGCAGTACGGATAGCTGAATTATTTATGCGGATCTATGTAAATTCAGTTACTACCACTGATTAGATGGAGTGAAGAACTACTAGAATATTACTACCTTCCATAAGAGACTGTTTCTCAGGAAAGCTCATAGCTGAAGAGTTGAACACCTAAACAACAACCAGCGATGGTTTTACAGGGAACTTGCCAGGACTTGTCAGGATTCTTCCTTGCTAATTTTGAGCTTCATATCTAAGATGTATTACATATTTTCATGTCCCTGCATAGATACTTTATAACTCTAAAAAACGTGATTAGCTAATTGACATGTTTTTCTAAGCTCAGTATTTTTTGTGATAGGGAGATCGGTTAAGGCAGTGGTCCTTGGTCCCTTTGGACATTCATAAAGTGATGACAGGTTACTAGTAACATTTGAGGACTTCACTCTCCTCTAGCCAACCCTGCACGATATAACATTATAATCATTCATGTCTTAGTCACCATTAAAATGAAGTTGAATGAGTGGTTTTTTTCCTGTTCCATTGAAGTTATGAATGGCACTCTAGAGAATTCAAATGTATAGTTATGAATGGTATCTCAGAATAGTTACCATTTATGCAAATGAAACACACTTCTTAACTTAGAAACCAAACAGAATTGAATTAGAAAAGAGAAGAATAGAAACAAGAATTGTTGAATGCTTGCAGAGGAAATAATGTTCAGATATAGAAGTATCTCAGAAAAATTTGCTCTTCATCATGATTTCTAAACACTAACAAAGAAAAACAGTTTGAGATTGATGGGAGAGGCTGTGAAACTTTGCCTGTGATAGTACTTTTCAAGCTGTTTTTCTTTTCTGGTAAAATATGGAAAAGTCTGAGACATACTCTCTTAGTTGTAAGATTAATTCCAGTTGAACAGAATTACGTTTCTTATTTTTAGACTATAGAAGCCCTTTTGGGAAGAAGCGGTGGTTCAACTCAGTACCAATTTGAGTGCATATGTGTGTATACGCACACATGCATACTTAACACACATATATTTGATATGGCTTATGGTGACATTTAAACTTTGTAATTGACATAGTAAAGTAACAAGAGCAGTTCTTTTACTTTCAAGTATTATGAATTGAGACCTTTTTCTGTCCTGATTATGCTGTTGTTCTAGCAAGTACTCAGTCTAAAGAGCTTTCTCAGATCATATCTTGAGAAATTGTGTTTAACTGTGTAGAAGGAGGTCTTAGGTCATGCCCATTGATGTTCTGTTCCATTCACAGTTGAGAACTATAAGTGAGTCTCCCTTTGTAGAATACTGATAGTCTTTAAAGAATAGTATTCCTGATACCAAAGGCATCTGTGGAATTGTGGGAAGTATAGACCAACTTTGCCCCCGTTTTTACTTCTAAAGCTCCTTTAGCGTTCATTGGGTGATAATTTGTAAAGCACAGTGCTCTCACTTTGATATATACCATTACAGTCAGTCCCTAGTACCTGAGATAAGTTATATTATGTTAGTAGCTACATTTTATAGATAAACAGACTCAGAGAGGTTAAGTAACTACCTTAAAGTTGTTCAGCTAATAAATAGCAGATTTGAGATTGAACCTTGTCTTTTTTTTTCTTTTTTAGATTGGCACCTGAGCTAAAATCTGTTGCCAATCTTTTTTTTTTTTCCTTCTTCTTCTCCCCAAAGCCCCCCAGTACGTAGTTGTATATTCTAGTTGCAGGTCCTTCTAGTTGTGCTGTGTGGGATGCCACCTCAGTGTGGCCTGATGAGCAGTGCCATGTCCACGTCCAGGATCAACTCAGCCACGGGGCTGACCTGAACCCTGTCTTTTTTTTTTTTTTTTTAGGAGGATTAGCCCTGAGCTAACATCTGCCACCAATCCTCCTCTTTTTGCTGAGGAAGACTGGCCCTGAGCTAACATTTGCACCCATCTTCCTCTACTTTATATGTGAGACACCTACCACAGCATGGTTTGCCAAGTGGTGCCATGTCTGCACCCAGGATCTGAACTGACAAACCCCACGCCGCCGAAGCGTAATGTGTGCACGGGCCGGCCCCCCAACCCTGTCTTTTTTTAATGAGATTTTTTTAAAGGTAAAGTTTATACAGTGAAATGCGTAGAAATGCAAGTATGTAATTAGGTGAGTTTTCAAATATGTGTAACACATATGTCAAATGTAAACATATGTGTAAACATATGTCCAATGTAAACATATGTGTAGCCAGCACCCCCATCAAGAGATAGATCTCGTCTGTAACCTTCCAAAGTTCCCTCACATTCCCTTCCAGTCAATCCTCACTGTTTTACAGGCAACCACTGTTCTGATTTCTGTCCTCACGTATTAATTTTGCCTGTTCTTGACGCATGCGGTATGCACTCTTTTGTGTCTGAATTCTTCTGTTCAACATAAAGTTTTTTTTTCTTTTTTCCTTTTTTTCTTTTTTTTTAAGGAAAATCAACCCTGAGCTAACATCTGCCAATCCTCTTTTTGCTGAGGAAGACTGGCCCTGAGCTAACATCTGTGCCCATCTTCCTCCACTTTCTATGTGGGACACCTGCCACAGCATGGCTTGATGAGTGGTGCCATGTCTGCACCCGGAATCTGAACCAGTGGACCCCAGGTGGCCAAAGCATAACGTGCGCGTGCACTTAAAACTGTTGAGTCACTGGGTGGGCCCAACATAAAGTTTTTGAGCTTCTTCCATGTTGATGTGTATATCAGTATGAACACAAGTCTTTTGATGCATATCTAGAGTTCTTTCCAACAAACTGCAGCTCCTAATTTGTTTATTCTTATATCACATCCGTATTTTTTGCTTTGGTATTTGCATGTAATTTACTTCCCTTTTCTAATATCCTGTATTTATTTGTTTTTAAAATCTCTTTGAAATTACAAAAGAAAGACATGCTCATTGCAACAAATCACACAATCAGTGAATAAAGAGTGAAAGGTCCTCAGATTTATTATTTCTGCCACTTTCCAGTTATGAAAATAATGAGTACTTTTTGTAAAAAAAGAAAGAAAGAAAGAAAGAAATTGCCAAATTAAAAAAATATGAAGCAGAGAATAAGAATCACCTATAATCCCACCAGTTAGCATTTTGCTATAATATTTTTCTCTTTCTCTGCACTTTACTATAGCTGAGACCATAGTTTAGGGAATTTTATTCTTCCTTTCTTGTATTAGATTTGTCACATCCTCATTAATCAGTTATTATTTCAGTGTTTATGCTTGTGGCCACCCTAATCTGAGTGTCTCACTGGTAGTGACCTTGGCTGAGTTGGCCTCATCAGGCAACATTTTTGAGTACTTACTGTACACTCTATCACTCCCCTCATTCTTGCATATCCAACACCCAGCATTTCTTGTAGAGTAGGAGGCAGTAGGTTATGGATATAGATTCTGGAGTCAGTCCATCCGGGTTCAAATGTAGGCTTCTCCACTTACTAGCTTTGTATGTAGCCTAGGCCAATGACTCTCTTAGCCTTGGTTTTCTCATTTGTAAAATGGAGACCCATCTAATTTTACTGTAAAATATAGAGCATATCCTTTTTTTTTCTTTAAATTTTGGTGAAGAAGACTGGCCCTGAGCTAATATCTGTTGCCAATCTTCCTCTTTTTGCTTGAGGAAGATTGTCACTGAGCTAACAACCATGCCAGTCTTCCTCTATTTTGTATGTGGGATGCCGCCACAACATGGCTTGATGAGCAGTGTGTTGGTTTGTGCCTGAGATCTGAACCCGTGAACCCTGGGCCACGGAAGTGGAATGTGTGAAGTTAACCACTATGCCACCAGGCCAGCACCTATAGAGCATATCTTAAAGGGAGTTGGGAGGATTAAATGACATCATTACTTAGTCCAGTGCTCAATAAATGTTAACAGTTGTTTTTATAAATTAAGAAATGGTAGAAAAAGGAAAAAAAAAAAGGGGCTGGCCCCGTGGCCAAGTGGTTAAGTTCATGTGCTCTGCTGCAGGCGGCTCAGTGTTTCGTTGGTTCAAATCCTGGGTGCAGACATGGCATTGCTCATCAAACCACGCTGGGGCAGCGTCCCACATGCCACAACTAGAAGGACCCACAATGAAGAATAGACAACTATGTACCTGGGGGCTTTGGGGAGAAAAAAAAAAAAAAGGCATATTTGGTCAGCTATATCATCTACTTAGCCCACAATTCTACTGCTTTTGGGAAAGGGATAAAAATGTCAACTTCAAATTTTAGGGCTATGTTGCCCAAAATTGATAATTTCTCTTAGGAGTTTCTTGTGGAAATGTTACCTATGAATTTATCTAGACTAGATTTGAATTACTTTTTCTTACATTCTGCACTCCCAATCTGAGTAATGAGTTTTATTACTTTATGTACTGGATTGGGTAGTAAACTATTACTTTTGTTTGTTTGTTTGAGGAAGATTAGCCCTGAGCTAATGTCTGCTGCCAATTCTCCTGTTTTTGCTGAGGCAGACTGGCCCTGAGCTGACATCCGTGCTGGTCTTCCTCTACTTTATCTGTGGGATGCCCACCACAGCATGTTTTGACAAGTGGTGTGTATGTCCACACCTAGGATGCGAACCGGGGAACCCCAGGCCACAGAAGCAGAATGTGCGAACTTAACTGCTACGCCACTGGGCTGGCCACAGTAAACTATTACTTTTTATTGATCCTAATAAAAGCAGTGGCTGCTGCCTAGTAAGTGTATACTGTGTGCCAGGCAGTGTGTATATTTCCGTCCTCCCAGCAGTCCTTCAAATTAGTTATTTACAGTGAGAAAAGTGAGGCTCAAAGAAATTAAGTATTGTGCCATGGTCGCACAACTAAGCCTCCTGGGACTAGAATTCAAAACCAAGTTCCCTTCTTCCCTCCCTTTCTTCCCTTTTTTTTTTTTTTTAAAGATTTTTTAATTTTTTTCCTTTTTCTCCCCAATCCCCCTGGTACATAGTTGTATATTTTAGTTGTGGGTCTTTCTAGTTGTGGCGTGTGGGACGCTGCCTCAGCGTGGTTTGATAAGCAGTGCTATGTCCTCGCCCAGGATATGAACCAATGAAATGCTGGGCCGCCTGCAGCAGAGCGCGAGAACTTAACCACTGGGCCACCGGGCTAGCCCCACCCCCTTTCTTCTTTTTTGATGTAAGACTCCTGTCTTTCTGATTCTAAAACTTGGACTTAAAGTTTTTTTTTAATACAGTTTATTATTTCTTTAGATTCTTTCTTTTTTTTTAAGGATTTTATTTTTTTCCTTTTTCTCCCCAAAGCCCCCCGGTACATAGTTGTATATTCTTAGTTGGGGGTCCTTCTAGTTGTGGCATGTGGGACGCTGCCTCAGCGTGGTTTGATGAGCAGTGCTATGTCCACACCCAGGATTTGAACCAAAGAAATACTGGGCCGCCTGCAGCGGAGCGCGCGAACTTAATGACTCGGCCACGGGGCCAGCCCCTATTTCTTTAGATTCTAACTGCTTTATAACTGTAAGAGTTGATGCAGCATCTCTGTTTGCCATTTCACATCCTCTTTGTTTCATATTAATGTGTCCTTTATAAATCTATATCTATATTTTAAAAAAATCTGTATGCATACAGAAGCTCCTCTGTCCTCTGGTCTTTTTGGATACCTTTCTAGGCCTTCTCTGTCTATTGCTGTTTTTGTGCTGTGCTGACCACAACTGCACGTTCTATTCTAGGTACAGATGCACTTTGGTTTGTACAAGGGCAGGATAATGTGTTCTCTGTTTCCAGAGCTTTCATAATAACAGCCAGCGTTTTGTTGCCTTTTTGTAACTGTATTCAGGATGAGTCCAGGGACTCTGAAACCCTTTTCTTGTATTGTAGCAGGTAGCTTTGGAGCTCATCATCTGATAATTATAGTTTGGACTATTTTTCCATTACTGCATTACCTTGTTTTTGTCCACATGGAAGCTATTTTCCACATTTCTCAACACACAACTTTGTGTCATTATACTTCTAGCTACTGCTGTAGTCATCTGCCAACTGGGAAGATTTCACTAGATAGTTTTTTGTAGATAATTTCTAAAAATGTGCTTGTGATAGGTTTCAGCATCAATCCCTGAGGGACCCCTTTGTTTATATGTACATTTTTATCTAGAGAAGAGACTTTATCAGAAGTCTCTTATTTCTGTTTCTGAATGAATTCTCTGAGGAAAAAAAATTGGTCTTAAATCATATTTATTTGTTGTTTTCAGTACCCTTTGGAAGAGGTTTTTCTTTTTTTTAATTCTGTCTATTCAATTCTCATATCATGTATCTTCTCAGTTCAGGTGTGCATATGTGTTGCCTGAAGCCTGCAAACAGTAGGTTCTCTGTAAGGCTTTATTATATTAAATGTTCAACAATAGGATAATGCCCAGTATTGGGTTATTAGTTTAACTTTTAACAGATTTATTGAGTACCTACTATGTGCCAAGTACAAGGAATACAACTCAGTGACTATGAGAGACAAGGTTCCTGCTCTCATGAGTTTAAAGAGGCTTGGATAGACAATAAACAAACAAACACATAAGTAAAGTACTGAAAGATTGTGATATGTTAGGAAGAGAATAAAATAGGGTGCTATAATAGAGAGTAATGGAGGAATTTAGATAAAGATGGTCAGGAAAGGCTTTGACAACCTGAAATTGAGGGATGAAAATGAACCAGGCACATGAAGAGATGAGAAATTCCAAGGTAGAAGGAATAGTAAGGGCAAAGGAATTTCAAAGTTTTGTAGGACTGATAAGGAGTTTTATTTTTAAGTAAAATGAGAAGTCTTGAAGAGTTGTTTTTTTTCCTTAATTGAGGGCCTTGGAGAGTTTTTAAAAAAAACTTTTAATGCAAAATTTCAAACATATATAAAAGTAAAGAAAGTGATATAATGAACTCCTGTGTATCTATTTCCTAACCCTCAACAATTATTGACTCATGGCCAGTCTTCTTCTAATACCCTTTCTCTTCCCCTAATGTTATTTTTTCAACAGTTATTGTAATTTTTACATATTTTTATTTTTTCCAGCTTTATTGAGATGTCATTGACAAATAAAAATCTTATGTATTTAAAGTGTACAACATGATAATTTGTTACATGTATACATTGTGAAATGATTACCACAGTCAAGCCAATTAACATATGCATCACTTCACACAGTTAACATTAGTAATGTAACATTTAAAATTATCATCTGGCCTATAGAATCTGGCAGTTTAAATACTTGAATTAACAGTGCTTTTATTTTATTTTATTTCTACAACAACTTTATTGAGATATTATTGACATACAATGAACCACATGTATTTAAAATGTAAAATTTGATAAATTTTGACATATATGTATACACAAATGAAACCACCACCATAGTCAAGATAATGAACATTCCATCACCTCTGAGTTTCCTTCTGCCCCTTTGTATCACTCGCTCCTACCCCACCCTCCCCCTTCCCCCAGTCCATAGGCAACCACTGATCTGCTTTCCATCAAACGCAGATCTGTTAAATTAATTTGTATCTTCTAGAATTTTATATAAATGGAATCATACAGTATGTACTCATTGAGAGGGAGTCTGGCTTCTCTCATTCAGGATAATTATTTTGAGATTCATCCGTGTTACTGCAAGTGTCAGTAGTTGGCAAATAATAATTCATTATATAGTATACCAATTTGTTTGTCCATTCACCTGTTGATGGACATTTGGATTTTTTCCACTTTGGGGCTATTATGAATAAAACTGCTATGAACATTTGTGTATAAGTCTTTCTGTGGACATTTCTTTTGATTTTTAAAATTGAGATATAATTTATATGGCAAATAATTCACCCATTTAAATTGTGCTGTTCAATGTTGTTGTTTTTGCTGAGGAAGATTAGCCCTGAGCTAACATCTGTGCCAGCCATCTTCCACTTTATATGTGGGTTGCCACCACAGCATGGCTGATGAATGGTGTAGATCTGTGCCCAGGATCGGAACCTACGAACCTGGGTGTCAAAGCAGAGCATGGTGACCTTAACCACCTACGCCACGGGGCATGAAAATGTACCTATGAGTGGATTTTCTGGGTCTTATGATAATTATGTTTGAGGAACTACCAGACTGTTTTCCACCAACATTGTGTGATTCCAATTTTTCCACATCCTCACCAATATTTTTTATCTGTCTTTTTGATTATAGCCATCCTAGTGGGTATGTAGTGATATTTTGTGTTTTGATTTGCATTTTTCTATTTACTAATGATATCGAGCATCTTTTCCTGTGTTTGTTGGCTATTTGTATATCTTCTTTGGAGAATATTTAAATATTTTACTCATTCTTAAATTGGGCTGTCCTTTTATTATTGAGTTGTAGTAGTTCTTTATATATTCTGGATACAAGTCCCTTATCAGGTATGATATGCAAGTATCTCTGTGACTTGTCTTTTCACTTTCTTTGATCATAGTCTATAAAGCACAAAAGTTTTTAACTTTGGTCGAGTACAGTTTATTTTTTTCTTTGGTTGTGTGTGCTTTTAGGTGTCTTATCTAAGAAACTATTACCTAAGATTGCAAAGATTTACACCTTATGTTTTCTTCTAAGAGTTTTATACTTTTACATCTTATATTTAGCCTTTGATCCATTTCGAGTTAATTTTTGTGTATGGTGTTAGGTCGGGGGTCCCACTTTATTCTTTGCTTGTGGGTATCCAGTTGTCCCTGCACTGTTAGTTGAAAAGACAGTTCGTTCTCCATTGAATTTTCTTGCATCCTTGTCAAAGATAAATTGATCATAAATGTATGGGTTTAGTTCTGAATTTTCAGTTCTCTTCTGTTGATCTAAATATCTCTTCTTATGCTCGTACCATACAGTCTTGATTGCTGTAGTTCTGTTGTAAGTTTTGAAATCAAAAAGTGAGTTCTTTGATTTTGGTCTTTGTCAATATTGTTTTGACTATGCTGAGTCCCTTGCACTTCCCTATGAATTTAGGCTCAGTTTGCCAATTTCTGCAAAAAAGCCAGCTGGGATTTTGATAGGGATTTTATTGAATCTGTAGATTAATTTGGGAAGCATTGCCATTTTACCAATATTAAGTCTTCTAATCCATTAGTATGGGGTGTCTTTTCACTTAGGTCTTTAATTTTTTTCTGTGTTTTCTAGTCATTAGTGTACAAGTCTTGCACTTTTGTTAAATCTTTTCCTAAGTATTTTATTCTTTTTCATGCTATTGTAATTGAAATTGTTTTCTTAATTTCATTTTTGGATTGATCATTGCTGGTGTATAGAAATACAATTGATTTTTGTATATTGATCTTGTATCCAGCTACCTTGGTTCTAACAGTATTTTGTGGATTCCTTAACGTTTTCTATATACAAGATCATGTCATCTGCAAATAGACTTTTACTTTTCCTTTCCAATCTCAAGCCTTTTATTTCTTTTTCTTGCCTGATTGCCCTGGCTAGAACGTCCAGTACAGTGTTGAACAGAGGTGATGAGAGTGGGCATTGTAGTTTTGTTCCTGATCTTAGGGGAGAGTCTTTGTCTAGTTTTGATATCAGAGTAATACTGGCCTCATAGAATAAGTTCAGGGGGCCGGTCCTGTGGCCAAGAGGTTAAGTTCATGCACTCCACGTTGGTGGCCCAGGGTTTCGCGGGTTTGGATCCTAGGCGCGGACGTGACACTGCTCATCAGGCCATGCTGAGGTGGCATCCCACATGCCACAGTTAGAAGGATCCACAACTAAAAACATACAACTGTGTACCGGGGGGCTTTGGGGAGAAAAAGGAAAGATAAAATCTTACACAAACACACACAAAAAGTTCGGATGTGTTTGCTCGTATTATTTTTGAAGTAGATCCCAGACTTCATTTCATTTGTAAATGTTTCAGCATATATCTTTAAAATACAACTGTTCCTCCATTGGAACGTTATTACCAGTGTCAGACCCCATAACTTTAAATATCCAGTCACTTAGAGAGTTTTAAGCTAAGGATGTGTACATGATATGATTTCCATTTTTAAAAGATTAATCCAATTGCTGCAAAGGGAATGGGTTATCTGGGGGCAGGAATTGATTGAGATGAGTAACAGAAGGCTGTTGTAGAAGTCCAGGTAATGATGGAGACTTGAACTAGGTTGGTGGAAAAAGAAATACGGAGAAGTAGATGTATTCAGTATATATTTTAAAGGTAGAGCTGATAGGACTTGATGATGGGTTAGATATATGGGTCAAGGAAGAAGACAAGGGTTGAGAATGTCGTCATTCTGGAAACTCTCAGCTTTCATGACAAAGCATTGTTCTGGTTCTCCTTCTGCCTTCCTTGATGCTTCCTTCTTTGTCAGTCTCCAAGTTGTCCTCTGACCTTGCCTCTCTGTTTATGTTTTTGTATTGGAAGGTCGTCTGCTCTCATATCTCTCGCTCGCTCGCTACAACCTCCATGTAGTAACTCCCAAATCTGTATTTCTACCTCTGAACCCTAGTCCCAGAATTCCTATTGAATCACCCCACCTGGATATCCTTTCTGCACCTCCAACTTTTCATGGGCTGTTTGCTTTTGGGAATCAGTGGTCAGATTGGTACAGCTTGTCTCTTCCTTGTTTGGGAGACATGTTTACAGGTTCTTTTTTCTTCTTCTTCTCCCCAAAGACCCACAGTTCATAGTTGTATATTCTTTTCTTTTTTTTTTTTTGAGGAAGACTAGCCCTGAACTTAAATCCGTGCCCATCTTCCTCCACTTTATATGTGGGACGCCTACCACAGCATGGCTTGCCAAGAGGTGCCATGTCTGCACCCAGGGTCCGAACTGGTGAAACCCTGGGCTGCTGAAGCAGAGTATGCGAACTCAACCACTTGGCCATGAGGCCGGCCCCCATTCTGTTCTCTTAAGTGAGATATATAGCATCTTCGTAAATATGCCATAATATATAACTCCAGTTGTGTGACTCTCATCACTTATTGGCTAAAGTACAAACTCAGCCTGATATTTAAGATTCTGTGATCTGGCCCTACTTGTCTTTCCAGCCTTGCTTCCTACTACTTTTGCAATAATGTACTCATCTTCATTCCCCAGAAATGTATCATTATTTTCTGCTTATGTGTCTCTACTCACACTGTCTGTCCCCCTCAGATATCATAATCCTTATCTCTGCATGTCCAAATCCTGCCTATATTTAATGCCCAGTTATATGGCAGTCCTCTGTGATGCATTCTGTGATTTACTTAACCAGAAGTAAACCATAACTTTATCACTTTTCGCTTTGTTTTATATTTATGTACTTTTCTCATCTCTCCTATATGACTAAACTCCTTAAACAGAAACTGTTTCTTGTACCTCTATACATCTACAATGCTAGGGCCTTTGCACTTACTAGTTACTTAATAAATATTTGTTGAGTGAGATAGTATTGCAGATAATGTTCCTGGAGGCAGAAAACTAGATTGAATGACCTCTTGACGTACTACCTATTGCAGTGCTTTATTTTTATGAATTTTTGTAGATTCAAGAGCTGGAAATGTCCTTCTAGATAAATTTTTCTCTCATTAAGAAAATTATAGAAAATTTCAAACATATACAGATGTAGAGAAGATGATATAATGAACCTTATATACCCATCACTCAGCTTCAACAATTAGCAACTCATGATCAATCTTGTTTCATCTCTACCACCACCTACTCTCTCATCCTCATTGGATCTTTTGAAACAAATCCCAGCCATCATGTTATTTAAATTGTAAATAATTTCAGTATGTAGCTCTAAAAGATAAGTACTTTTTTTTTTAACATAAACACAGTATATCATCAAATACCAGTAAATTTTCAAACTTCCACAATTGCTTTGTTTTTCGCCTTCTCTCCCTTCATCTCTGCTCCCCCTTTCCCTCTAAACATTTGGTTTATTCGAATCAGGTTCCCAAAAAAATCCATACATTGATTTGGTTTATATGACTCCTAAGTCTCTCTCTCTTTTTTTTTCCTAAGATTGGCACCTGAGCTAACAACTGTTGCCAATCTTTTTTTTTTTTTTCTGCTTTTTTACTCCCCAGATCCCCCCGGTATATAGTTGTATATTTTAGTTGTGGGTCCTTCTAATTGTGGCATGTGGGATGCCACCTCACCGTGGCCTGATGAGCGGTGACATGTCCGCGCCCAGGATCCAAACCGGCAAAACCCTGGGCCGCCGCAGCGGAGCGAGCGAACTTAACCACTTGGCTACGGCCCGGCCCCTCCTAAGTCTCTTTTAATCTGTAGATTCTCTTGACTCTTTCCTTCCTTGTATTTTTGTTGTTGTTGAAGAAAGCAAGTTGTTCTGTGGTTTTCCCATTCTAGATTTTGCTAAACGAATTTCTGTCCTATCCCTTCTATTCCCTATAAACTGGTTGTTAGATCTAGAGCAGCATTGTCTAATAGAAATATTCAAGCCTCAAATGATATTTGTTTTCTAGGGGCTGGCCCCGTGGCCGAGTCATTAAGTTCTCGCGCTCCGCTGCAGGCGGCCCAGTGTTTTGTTGGTTCGAATACTGGGCGCGGACATGGCACTGCTCATCAAACCACGCTGAGGCAGCGTCCCACATGCCACAACTAGAAGGACCCCCAACTAAGAATATACAACTATGTACCTGGGGGCTTTGGGGAGAAAAAGGAAAACAATAAAATCTTTAAACCAAAAAAAAAGAAATTTGTTTTCTAGTAGGCACATTAAAAAGGTAAGAAGAAACAGGTGAAGTTCATTTTTGTTTGTTTGTTTGTTTGTTTTTTGGGTTTCTTTGGGTTTTTTTGAGGAAGATGAGCCCTGAGCTAACATCTGCTGCCAATCCTCCTCTTTTTGCTGAGGAAGACTGGCCCTGAGCTAACATCCGTGCCCATCTTCCTCTATTTTATGGGGGATATTTTATGTGGGACGCCTGCCACAGCATGGCTTCACAAGCACTGCATAGGTCCACACCTGGGATCTGAACCGGCAGACCCCGGGCTGCCAAAGCAGAACGTGCGAGCTTAACTGCTGTGCCACCAGGCCGGCCCCCAGGTGAAGTTCATTTTAATAGTATTTTTTATTAACCCGATAGTTGCAAACTGTTGTTTCAACATGTAATTAATATAAAAAATTATTAATGAGGTATTTTACTTTTTTAAATGCTAAATCTTTGTGATTTGGTATATGTTTTATACTTACAGCACATATCAGTTCAGATGAGCCACATTTCAATGCTCAATAGCTACATGCATGTAGTGGCTGGCTACCGATTGAGCAGCACAGCTCTAGAGACTTGACCTGAATCAGGTTCCTGCTTTGGCAGTAAGGCTTCATAAGTGAGGCTGTATACTTCCATCAGGAGGCTTATAATGTCCAGATGTCTCTTTTGTGTTATAAGTGGTCATGGATGATAATTACCTAGATCCTTTATTTCATTAGATGTTGGCAAAATGATGATATTCTAATTCTGTCATTCTTTCTTCATTTATTCGCTGGAATACTTCAAAAAAGAAAAACTTTCCCTTATCATCTCTTTCGTTACCCTCAAGTTTGATTTGTACAGGAAAGGCAGGATAAGTATTTGATTCCTTCCTTTTATTCCTTTATTTACAAGTTTTCAAAGTGGTGAGTTGGTTCCTTGATATACTCCAGAGGGGATCAGTGAGTGTCTTTTTTTTAAAACATCTTTATGAATTTACAGGTTTTAACATATTTGATGTGTTTTAATCCATTGTAGTTATTGATGTTGAATCTGTTCTGTCATGGACTGGTGGGAGTCTCTTCAAGTTAGCGCCTGATTCCTTCTGACATAACTGCAGTGTCTTGGATAGTGTTCCTTGCTTGTTGGTATGATAGGAGTTCCAGACTCTGCATTTCTTGCCCTTTAGCCAAAGAACTCTGGATCCATTTAGTGAGATATTGTATTTAGAGACCACATTGTTGGCTCCTTAGTTTGGTCGTTGAGGAAACTGAAGGCTAGAAAAGTAGAGTGATTTGGCCTAGAACCCTAGCCTTCTGGCTCTTAGCTCTATGCCATTGCCGTTTTGTCTTGCTTCCTTTCCCTACTTTCTAGGACAGGTGGTTGAACTGCGTTTGAGCTTCTACTCTAGGCCACCGGGAGAAGATGGGTTTTGTGGGTCATCATTTGAGGTACAATCAAACCTCATTAATTTGGGCTAATTGGGGTAAATCCTAGTGAGAGTGTTGTCTGTTGTTTTTCTTTAGGTGCAGCTGTTACTTTGAGTCATACAGTAGCCGAAACTAGGCTAATGGTGTTACTAGGTTATTTTGTTAGGTAGAGGTCCTTGTACCTTGTTTAATGAATGGCTGAGAATGATGTGCAATTTAATTTTAATTGTATGTAAATTAGACTACTGAAATGCTTAAAAACAGCTCATTAAACATTTCTCCCTGCAATCTTATTTACACTGTTTTCTTAGCCAGTCTTCTTCATTGGCGTGCAGAGGTAAACTTTAACTCCGGTCTGAATTTATCTTAAGTTTCAAATGTGTGGAGTCTATGTCAATAAACTGTTGTGGTAAATTCACGGAATTTTAGGAAGAATGTTTGAGAAAGTGCAGAGGAAGAGCATCCGAGTCAGACATCTGGCAGTTTCAGCCAACCAGAACGCAACTCCTCCTTTAAAAGTAAGCTGACAGTGCTTTTGAGTGGCAAAGAGCTTCCAGAAATCTCGTTCACTTTACCTCAAAAGTAGTGTCACCCTACGGCCTCACTCAGAGATGATTTTGTGTATTGAGGGACAGAGGATCCAGGTGTGTGAGGGCTGACTTTGTTGGCTCTGTGGCCCAAAGTCAACTTGACCTCTCTGAGCCTTAACTTATTCATCTGTAATGAGGTAATTAAAATTGGGAGTAGTAATATATGTTCTTTTTACCTCACAGACTTCTTGTGAGATTCAAATCAGCTAATTAATCAAATGACATAGTAGATATTTATTGAATTAATGAGAGTTGATATGAAAGTGCATTTTAAACTAGAAACTTCGTATGACCAGAAGCATTATTAGAATAATATAGATTAGATAAACGAATATGTACTAATGATCAGAAGCATGACAGCAGAAGGAGGAGATTCACGATGTCTGTCCAGAACTCTACAGCCATTTTACTACAGAAGCATAGTCCTCACACCGCGGGAGCCTCTGACAACATCAGGTTTTACGGCATAGTACCACTGCTGATGTGAAGACCCTGAGTTACCAAGAAAAGGTTAAATTATATTTAGTATATTCTGTTTAAGAAATGATATGCACAATATGTTTACAGAAATTTTCATAAAAATGGCTTCAAAAAGTATAGTGTCTTGGGTCTGGCCCGGTGGTGCAGTAGTTAATTTCACACATTCCGCTTCCTGGCGGCCCAGGGTTCGCTGGTTCAGATCCCGGGTGTAGACATGGCATTGCTTGGCAAAAGCCATGCTGTGGCAGGCGTCCCACATATAAAGTAGAGGAAGATGGGCATGGATGTTAGCTCAGGGCCAGGCTTCCTCAGCAAAAAGAGGAGGATTGGCAGTAGTTAGCTCAGGGCTAATCTTCCTCAAAAAAAAAAAAATATATATATATATATATAGTGTCTATAGAGTTATTTCCATTATCTTACAATTCTACCTTATGCAGAGTCTGTCATTCCCTAAAAGCAGCGATCACCTGCACTAAATGCTAGCAACTGTTGTAAATTCTTTGTGTATATTTACTCCTTTATTTTTTCCAATGACCCCATGAGATAGATACTATTTTAATCTCCATTTTACAACTGAGGAAACTGATATACAAAGAGATAAGAAACTTGCATGTGGGCCAGCCTGGTGGTGCAGCGGTTAAGTGTGCACGTTCCACTTCTGTGGCCCAGGGTTCACCCATTCGGATCCCGGGTGCGGACATGGCACCACTCAGCAAGCTGTGCTGTGGCAGGCGTCCCACATATAAAGTGGAGGAAGATGGGCATGGATATTAGCTCAGGGCCAGCCTTCCTCAGGAAAAAGAGGAGGATTGGTGGCAGATGTTAGCTCAGGGCTAATCTTCCTCAAAAAAAGAAAAAAAGAAACTTGCTTGATTCTCAATTGAGATCCTGGGTTGAGGGAAAAAATTCCTTTAAAGAGCATTGTTGGGACAACTGGTAGAATTTAGATGTGGACTTTATGTTAGATAATAATACTGTATCATTGTTAAATTTCCTAATGTGAAAATTGTACTGTAGTTTGTTCTTAGGAGATGACTTCCTGAAGTATTTAGAGATGGGGTACCATGTCTGCAACCTATTATCAAACAGTTAAAAAATTAGTAATAAAATTGTGGGGCAGGGGAAGTAAATGTGCTAAAATGTTAATAATTGGTGAACCTAGATGAAGAGCATGGGAGAGTCCTTTGTATCATTCCTGCAGCTTTTCTCTAAGTTTGAAATTATTTCAAAATAAAAAGTAACCTCCCCCCCCCAAATTTCCTGAGGTCACACAGCTAGAGTTTATAAAGCAGAGTTGAGATTTGAACTCAAGCCATTTAGTTTCAGAATCCATGTTCTTTTTTTTTTTTTTTTTTTGAGGAAGATCAGCCCTGAGCTAACTGCTGCCATTCCTCCTCTTTTTGCTGAGGATGACTGGCCCTGAGCTAACATCTGTGCCCATCTTCCTCTACTTTATATGTGGGACGCCTACCACAGCATGGTGTGCCAAGCAGTGCCATGTCCGCACCCGGGATCTGAACCAGTGAACCCCGGGCCGCCGAAGTGGAATGTGCGCACTTAACCATTGCGCCTCCAGGCCGCCCCCAGAATCCATGTTCTTAATCACAGTGCTGTTCTGCTGTTCTATTCATGGTGCTGGGTAAATGAGGTAAATCTGTACTGAATTTTAAATAATTGGGACTACGGTTGGTTCCTGAGCATTGAGCTGTTTTAGCAGCCCTGCCTCCTGGATCTTCAAAGATAGGGTGATCATATAATTTATTGTGTAAACCAGTTCACTTTTCTTTTTTAATTGAGGTCATATTAGCTTTTAACATGGTATAAATTTCAGACGTACATTATTATATTTCAGTTTCTGTATAGATTGCATCGTGTTCAAAAACCAGTTCACTTTTTAAAGATTTTATTTTTTTCCTTTTTCTCCCCAAAGCCTCCTGGTACATAGTTGTATATTTTAGTTGTGGGTCCTGCTAGTTGTGGCATGTGGGATGCCGCCTCAGCATGGCTTGATGAGCAGTGCCATGTCTGCACCCAGGATCCGAACTGGCGAAACCCTGGGCCGCCGAAGCAGAGTGCGAAATTAACCACTCAGCTACGGTGCAGCCCCACGGTTCACTTTTAAGAGTAAGAGGGAATGCTATTAATAATTACTCTGGGGTAATTGATGCACACCAAGATGGATGGCCATCCTAAAAGGATACCTCTTGGCAGAGTCCAGTTTTAACAAATATGTCAAGACATGATAATTGCTTCATTATAATTGAATTTTGTTTACCATGGATTCTTGTTTACACAATACAGACACTGTTTTCTTCTGCCAACAAACCTCAGACCTTCACCTGATGCATTTTCATATTTTTTCCTCTAAATTTTGCTAATTCTTTCGCTTCCTTACCGACTACTTGAGAAATCCTCTTTGTCAAACTCTCTTTCCTCAAAGTCTGAAAAATACCAACAGAAATTTTTGTTACACTGTCCAGCTTTTTAAAAATATTGGCATTTAAAACCATAAATCCCCAAACATCTTTATTAGCATGATTCTACAAGGGGAGGAGCTGGTGAAATGTGTCTCTCTTACTAGATTGGCAGAGAAGTATTACTGTTGTCAACTTCCCATAGATAGTTGAAAAAACCTTATTTTGTGGTACTGGAGGCTGTAGTAATGTTTGTTAAAAAGCATTATACCAGTCTAGAGTCAAAGGTGTATGTGCTGTCTCATTGATCTGTTGCCCAGGTAGCGTCCATTGCCCTTCTTCTAATTGTACTTATTTGCAATAACACTCTCCTGGAGCTGTGTCCAATTAAAGACATTGACCTTCACTGATAGAAGACTAGTATTTTTTGGTCAGTCTCTTAAAACAAACTTTCAAAATTATTCTAGTACAATCTGCTTTGGTTTTTTAAAGATCAAACTACCTCTTGTCTTTGCCATTATTCCATTCTTCTAGCCATTTTGTCCTAATAACAATTTTTGCTAATCAGTTTAAGGAATACTGTGAATACCATGTCAATTTGTTTAAGAATTTAGATAAAATGGCAAAAGGTAACTTACCAAGATGACTCAAGAAAAAATTAAAAACCTTTAACTATTAAATAAATTGAAATTGTAGTTAAACAGCTTTTCCCACAGAAACACCATGCCCAAATAATTCCCAGGTGAATTTCAAGATACAGCTTAAGATTTTAGAATCAGTTATAAATTCCAATTTTTCATGGTATTGTCCCCCATTAAGAAGGTGACTGTGTGGTTTACATTCTTACTTCCTGGACTTCCTGATATGGGTCTCTATTAAGAGGACCTAATTGTCCCAGTTTACCCTTCATTACCTCCCACTCGCCTTCTCCTTCCTTGCCTTTTCTCTGATTTTTTCTTCACAGTCAGCGAGAGTCAGAAAGGACCTTTCTTCCATTGTTTAGAGGTGTTTTTTCTCAGCAGATTCTGTCCGTCTTTCTATCCACTTATCCAGTATTTTATGAAGGATCGATGGGTGACAGAAGTGGTGCTGAGCACCTCAGGATTGAAAAGATAGTACCTTCCCTCAAAGAGCTCTCAGTTTATCCCTGTTACAGCTGTAATAGGAGATGGATGCTGTAAGAGAGGAATAATGGAGCATTATTGGAGCAGAGTAGGACTTGATGAATTCTTCCTGGGGAACAGGGTCAGGATGGCTTCATGGAAGCAATTACATTTGAACTGGGCAGGGAAGAATTAATAAAATGCAAGAAGCAGGGGAAAACAAGTGATTACTCCAGGAAGCAGGAAATGTCTTGAATGAAATCACAGAGGCATGAGGGTGCGGAAGGGCCTCTGTGGTGAACAGTGGCTGAAGTATAGAGCATTAGAAAGGTGTGGCCAGAAAGGAGGCTAACGAAGTATGTTGCTATCACTTAGTGAAAGCCCTTAAATACCATATATTTGCCCTGATCATTCTCTCTCTGATTTTTCTCAGTCTCAATTTCAGTCCTTCTAAAGTCCCTTACTCACCTTCAATTCCCAGATGAAAAATTTCAGATTTGCTTCTATGTCCGGTGTCTGTATGGCTGAGATTGGGTCATACAGTTTTACCTTAGTGCTGAAAGAGACCAGTCTTCATTTATTTAATCATTGGAGGATTATTAAGCATTAAGCATTCTGAATGACCTCCAGCCATTTTAGGCTTTTAGAGAAGGGACTTGATCTCAGTGTTTTAGAAAAATTAAAAGTAGCTCCTTCTTACAAAAAGGGTTGGAGATGCTCAGCCTCATTAGCAATCAGGAAAATGTAGATTAAAACCACAGTGATAGACTGTTTTGTGTCCATCAGATTGGCAAAAATTAAAATCTGACAAAAAATGTTGGCAAGGATTATGAAGCAACCAGAACCCAGCAAGCAGGAGTGTAAATGGGTACAACCATTTTGCAAAACAATTTGGCATCATCTCATGATTGAAGATGTTCACACCCTATGACGCAGTAATTCCATTGCTAGGTATCTACCCTAAAGAACTGTTGCACATGGGGCCGGCCCTGTGGCCGAGTGGTTAAGTCCGCGTGCTCCACTTCAGCGGCCCAGGGTTTCGCTGGTTTGGATCCTGGGTGTGGACATGGCACTGCTCATCAGGCCACATTGAGGCGGCGTCCCACATGCCACAACTAGAAGGACCCACAACTAAAATATACAACTATGTATTGAGGGGATTTGGTGAGAAAAAGCAGGAAAAAAAAAGGAAGATTGGCAACAGTTGTTAGCTCAGGTGCCAATCTTTTAAAAAAAAAAGAATTCTTGCACATGTGCACTAGGAGACATGTACAGAAATGTCCACAGCAACACTGTTAGTGATAACAAAAACAAAAAAAATCCAAACTAGGGACAAATCCCAATAGCCCTTAATGTTGAATTGGATAATTGAATCATAGTACGGCCATACAATAGAGTACTATTTAACAGTGGAAATTATTAAATTGCAGCTATAGCAACATGAATGAATCTCAAGTTGTAGAGTGAAAAGTTGCAGAAGACTATATCTTATTAGATTTATGTAAAGTTCAGAAACATGAAACTAAACAATATATTTAGAGATACAGATGTGATAAAACTATAAAGAAAAACAAGGGAATGGTAAATACACATTTCAGGATAGTGTTATCTCAGAGTGAAAAGGGAATAAGATGGGTTTGGGGAGAGACATGCAGGAGGCTTTAAAGCTAATGTTAACATGCTTCTTAAACTAGGCCGTAGGCACACTGATATTTGCTATATCACAATTCTTTATACCTTACATGTATTTAAAAAAAATTTTATATCTGTAAATTTTAAAGCATGAAAAAAAGGTTGGTGATAACTTATCTAATCTAGTGTTCCCCCTAGTTCTGCTTTCACACATAAACACGTTTTTCAGAATGTAAAAACTGAGGCCCAGAGAGATTAAGTAATTTTATTGTTCAAAAGAGAAAGCTTATCAGTGACAACCTGGTCTCAAACTCAGTATTGAGCACTTTCTATCATCTTATGTTGCACCTCTTCCATTATATAGATTCTGGTGATCAATTAGAAGTTCTTCCACTTGGATTACTGCCTCAGTCTTTTACCTCTTCATGTAGTACTTTCTCCACATTGCTGCCAGAGAGAGCTTTCTAAATGCAAATCCAATCATGTCACTCTCTAGCCTCAATTTTAAATAGTTCCCAGTAGCCTTCAGCACACTCCAAGTGCTATAGTGCCACATACAAGGCGCTCTGTGCCTCGGCTTCTGTCTGCCTTATTAGCCTCATCACTCATAACTTCCTGTGCTTCAGCCACACCAAGCTATTTGCTGTTCCTGGAACATTCTTTGCTTCTGCACACACTGCTCCCCTCACCTGAAACTTCACTTCTTCACTAACCTTTTCTGTCCTTTCAGACACCCTTTCTTAACTGACCCCGCCCCCCCAGTCTGAGCTGGATGCCTCCATAACGCCTTGAACTTAAATTAACATTTGTAGTCACACTTATCATAGAGTATTATTGTCCCCTTTATTTATTTGTCTCCTTCAGTAGCTTTTGAGCTTCCTGAGGGCAGGGGCGGTGTTGAATTGTATCCCCAGTGTGTGGCACAGTGCCTGGTACATAAGATTTGTTGACTGAATGAATGAATGAACAAACGAATGAAGAAATAATTGGCTCTCTCTTTATACAGGTCCCACATACAGTTTGAAATTGTCGTTTGTTTGACAGATTGTCCCTAGCTCTATTCGTATTTATAAAGGCAGGAAGGAAGGCAAAGAAAGAAAGGCAGGCAGGCAGGCTGGTGGGTGGATAGGTGGGTGGGGAAAAAGTATTGAGGGGAGGGAAGCAAGAAGCTCATTTGGGAGGGAAAGGAAAGGTTCAGAGGCTTATTAACATCTTAGGCCAAGTGCCTGGAGATTTTAATGACAGCCTAGATTTATTTCAAGCTTTGGACATATGCTGGTGTTCATGACTTAGGCTATTCTGACCTTCCTTAGCCTTTTTGGAAATGTATCTCCTTTGGCTGATAACTGTCATTTTTCTCTCTTTACATTAGGAAGTAAGAGCTTTGAGGTACATGAATACAAGGGAAGTGGCAGATAGCTCATCTTGGTCAGTGTGGCCTTGGTTTTTAATTTGTAGTGTCTCACTGTTCTGTACCAGATTAGACCTCTGATCATATCCTAGGGCTTGGAGAGTGTATGTAGAGCCTGTTTTGTGATCTGGTGAGTTACCAGGAATCTTAATTCTAAAACACAGATTCAACTTGGGCTATTCAGGTTGAGTTCTCTTCCCTTAGGAAGGAGTCCTTTAAGACTGGAGGTCCAGATACCCTCCCCATCCTCACCATCATGAGGGCCAAAGCACAAGGGGCACTAACTGTGGCTTCATTAATTTGATAAATATTTATTGAGCCCTCTCTCTGTGCCTAGCATGGTGGTAGGCCCTAGGGTTAGAGGTGACAGATCACCAGCCTCAAAGAATTCAGTCTAGTGGGAGAGCAAGTAAGAAAATCAGTCATTTTAATGCAGTGTGATGGGATAGGCATGCATAGGGTGTTATAGAAGTTTAAAGAGTGTGCAAGACAAGGGACACCAAGCTTCTTTGGGACAAGGCACGTCAAGAGTTGTTTCACTTAAGCTCAATCTTGCCAGACCTTAGAAGTTGGTGGGGGTTGTGGTAGGTGGTCAGACTTGAGCAGAAGCATGGAGGCAAGAGAGAATGTGATACAATAGGGAGCCATGGGAGGGTCTATAGGACTTCAGGGAAAGGTACGTACATATGAAGATGTGACAGGAGCTGATACTAGAGGCATATAAAGGGACCATATTGTGAATGACCTTTTCTACTTTCTTAAAAGGGATTATCGGTAGAAGTATTTTCATTCATCCAATCTAAGATATTTAGTGTTGCTTTTACTGTTGTCTCTTGAGCAACTGAGTTTTATTATGTTCTATTTTTTATATTTGTTCTTTTTATGGTACCTGAATTTGGAGCTCTCTTTCTTTTTATGCTTTAGGTGACTGCTTTGAGAACCATCTAGTCAAACCCCACACTCAGGCATTGTGGAGTGGATGATGCATTGCTTTTAAGGCAGCTTGGAAGGAGGAGGATTTAAATGACCTTCAAAGACTAATGTCAGGCCCCCATGTCAATGTCACTGCAATTCATGCATGCATGGAGAAAGGGAAAAGGAACTTAATTATGGAGGAGGGGGATCGTAACCCTGCTTGAATGGGTAGTTGAAAGTCCTGGGCCCGCCCCTTAGCCTCAAAAAAGGACTTTCTTACATTTGCTGCCAAAGAGGTCATAGGGAGAGCCCACATAAATACCATCCTCCCTCTGGGATGTGTGAGCCAGTCTTATTCCTTTTGCTTCCACAGGTGCAGAATAGGTTCCCGAATAGTATTCTGATATCCATTGAACAGCATTTGGCATCTTATTGTCCTTCTCCAGAAAATCAATCCCTTCAAACCATGGAACATGGCAATTTTAGGTCAGCAGGCATTTAAAGACACCTTTTTAACTTTCAAGGGCTGGCCTAATAAGATATATTTTGTGCAAAAATACCGGTGTTATCAAGATGAGACTTGAATCATTTAAATCTTGAAAGGGGCTTAGTTTTAGCTGCTGCTACACCTTTTACTTGTATGAAATTACTTCTTGTTGTCTTTTTAATGGTGCTGTCCTTCTGGAGGATTGTGGTCATCATCAGATATCAGCTCCATTCCCCCTGCTAACTTTGGTAATTGTTCAGAATCCATTACAGTGTTTGGGATGAGGGAACCCACAGTGACCCATGTCGCTATCCTTTCGGACCGTAAAATAGCTTTCCATAGTAAGCCTGGATGACAGCAGAAGCCAGCCTTATGTAGTCAGGAACTCCTTCAACATGGCTGTAGTCTGAATGACCAGAGGAGTTAGTCATAGTCAGCCTCCTCCATGTCATTAATTTGTTTTGGGAAGTGATATCAGTGAAGGAGAGCTGCATCTTTGGCTCATTAATACAGAGTCTGAACAGGAAAATCTATTTCAGTGAAATCCTTTAGAGTTGCTGAAAACACATGATGCTTATTACTACTTTAAATAGAACTTTTCTACTTTGGAGGGAAAGTGCTGTACAAACATGACCCCAGATGTTACCTCTCCAACATATATATTCATACAGTTCTTGCTATTTCTAAAGTTTGGAAGAAGTTCTGTGTTAATCTAAATAAAATTTTAACTTTTATAAATATACATTCATATCTTAAAACAGCACTCATTGATAGATTTTGGTAGGAAGTAGAAAAACAAAGCTCAATCTTAATTCCTCATATGTGTAAGCCTTTTCCCTCCGTTTTAATAGAAGTTCTTCAGTGCGCAGACCATGGCAGAGCCTATTTTCAAAGCAGTTCATAGAGATTTAGCTATTTACTTTATTTACCCTTGGTCACCAAGAAAGTAAAAGCAAAGAACCAGATGGCTGCTGAGGGAAAATGTCATAACAGCAAACTTGAGGGGCTAGAGACTAGTGAGCAGGAAGAATGCTTGGGGATGGTCTCAGGGAGCTACGATTGGTAGTAACAGAATAGAAATTAGGTTATGGAAAATTTAGGCACCTATATGTATCAAAGACAGCTTTAACAAATTTTGGCTTGGAATTGTCTTTCTAAGTAAAGCTTTGTGATTATTGGAATGCCACAGAATTCATCACTTGGCTTTTTGTCCCGTGAAGGCATTAGAATTTAAAACAGACTCTTTAATATGATTTATAGCAGACAAGAAATACCAGTTCCGTTAGGGCAGGTGGTATTTAATTACCCCTCTCTGTGGGAGTGGGTAAAATTGTTTGTGGGTGAAATCACAACAAAGATCCATAAATTACAACTGTGTGTGTGTGTGTGTGTGTGTGTGTGTGTATGTATGTATGTATATGTATATATAAAAAAGACATCAGTTTCTTGCATTTTTCTAATGTCAAAGGTTAATTTAAAATATTAATGCTGAAAAGATTAATGTAAGATATTAAATCTACTAGGCAAAAATACATGTACATATTGTAATTACTTCCTTTTTACAATTAAAGTAATTGGATTATATTTAATGAGCTATTTACATTTAATAATTAAAAAAGACTTATCTTTTCAGTATTCCCCATATGCAGAAAGAGATGGGGGGGAACTCATTTCTGATATAATTATATTACTTGGGCTAAAAAGGAAAAACAACTGTGCTTTTTAGAAAAAGGGTCAGAAGAATATTATTTTAAAATATACATACAGTTTAGGAATTACCCATAGGAATGTGTTTTGGTTCATTGTAAAAGAAGATGAAAGATTAGGTGCTTAAAAAAAAAGTCCCCAATGACAAGATTTGATGAGCTGAACAGTGCACAGAGAATGAAACTTAAAGTGATTTTCAGGGACACTGCAGATAAAAGTAACCCATCAGAAGTGACGGAACCCCAAATGCCTAGCTGTTTGAAAACAGGAGTTTGTTTGAAAATCAGTAGCATCTGAACATATTATCTGAGGCTGGCACTTTAAATGAGCCATTGTTTATGTTGTTTAAAGTGAAAGATGTGAAGCCCCTGAGCAGCTGGCTAAAATTGGGTGTAGAGAGGGAGAAAGCAGTGTGTTATCCTCATTAACACCATTTCAGTTCTAGGGTAAATATGTCAGGAAGGCTTTCTTGTGTTAGCATGCAGTCTTTTTTCGAGCGGGAAGAAAGTAGTCTGGGGTCTGTTGGCACTACTGTATGAAAATGAGAAATATGGGCATATTCATCTAACTTCTTGATTTGGATGTTTTGTGAAGAGTCGGTGTGGTGTCATGGAAAGAGCATGAACGTTGGACACAGATGGAGCTGGGTAAAAGCTGATACTGCAACTTTGATAAAGTTACAGAACGGCTCTTAGTTTTAGTTCTCTCATCTGTAAAGTCAGAATGCTACTGCTTACCTTTCAGAAGTATTTTGAGGATTAGAGATATCAAGAAAATGTGAATAAATACCTGGCATATTTTGGGAATTCAACAAATATTTATCAAGCAGACACTATAGAATACAAAGAAGTTTTAAGAATGCCAGCTTGGCTCCAGATAGCTACTTTTGTTACTACTACTTCTCTTGGGTTTAAAGATATTTTGTTTTTCACTTCCTGTACTCAAAGAGTTGTACACTCCAAAAATTTGTGCTACAAAACAGAATGTAGTGACTGCCATAAAAGAGGATCAGTATACCTCTCTGGCACTTTTGGAGAGGGAGAAATGACTTCAGACTATAAGAGTCAAGGAAGGCTTCTTAGCAGTGGTAACATTTGCCTTGGGCCTTTAAGATGAAAGGATTTTTTTTTTTTTTTTTAAAGAAATGCCACAGTCCACATAATAGTCCCTTTGAGACTATTTTGCTTTCGAAGTACATAGAACGAAAATACCGAATTGACTCCTGATTATGATTTGGAAGACTGATACCCTTTGTCTTTCTCAGTGTTTGTCTCCACACTCCTGGAGAGCCTATCTCAGAAGGACAGAGGCCCACCTACTACTTGGCCTCCACTGAGACCAAAGAAAAGAGGACCAATTAGGAGAGCCCTTTGTGTAATGCTCAGTGCTGTTCAGTTTGACCTATTCTTCTTAAATTATTTCATTTCCACCAGGAGATGAGTCCAACCAAACTCAGCATTCTTTTGAATTAGTTGTAATGAGAGCTATCAGTTACTGAGTACCTACTGGGTGCTACACACCCCTAGAGAAGGCTTACATATATTATCTGATTTTATCCTTAGAACCATCCTATGAAGTAGGTTTTGTTTTCCCCATTTTACAGATGAGGCTCAGAGAGATTAACCGGCCTACAGTCGTGTAACCAGTGGCCCAGGGAATCCTTGATTCCCTTCACTGAACATGTCTCTAGGTTCACCAAGCTCTATTGATTTTTAAATGTGGTAAACATCTATGTGAGTGTTAGTTTTAAAAAAGAAAATAGAAATTTTCTGTCATTGTTCTCAACTGTGATCATTCAAAAAGTTAATTAAACATGTTATTCAAGTATGTTATATGCTTATGATGATGATATCTTACCTATTTGCAATGCTTTCTTGTTTGATTTCAGGACACCTACTTTTTCCTGTTACTTCTTCTAAAAGTACTCCATGGTATATACTTATTGAAGATAAATTGAAATTAATCTGACTTTAGGAATTTTACAGTACCTTTTTATGGTTGGGGGCCTTGTAAAACTAGAGTGGAAGTCAGTCCTGACTTCAACACGAAGCACGGGGCTGTGATCCCTGGGAGAACGGCATTAAAGGACGTGAGCCTTATGATTACACTGGCTTTCTGTCTAGATGTGTATTCTAACCATGGAGCAGGATAGGGGATACCAAGTAGAGCACATGGGTCTTGCTGAACTGAAGAGACAGATTGTAATGGGAGGGAGACTGAGGCAACTGGAAGCTATGGGGTGGAGTTCTGGACGAGCGGGAGCTATGCAGAAAAACTGCTGTAGAAATCTCCTCAGGGTCCCCTTGAGTCATTGCTGACCACACACTTGCCTGGGGTCAAACTCCAGGAGGTTGGGGAAAGTGATCAGGAAGCTGTGAGCTAAAGAGCAGGGAGGTGAATTCCCACTAGCCAGACTGGAGAGATTGCAGAAGGGCCACATCTTTGTACTGGGGCTAAAATATCCATAGAGTAAAGGCTGCTCTAGACCTACCCTAACAAACCTTAAAAACAAGCCTTGGAGGTACCGAATTGAACCACAAGTAACTTAACTGCCTACCAGAACAAAGCACAACGCTCTTGAAACCAAGACAACAATGCTAGATACTCAACATTGTGAAATCACAATGTCCAACATCCAATCAAAAGTTACCAGACTTGCCAGAAAAATGTGGCCCATAACTAGGAGAAAAATCAGTCTGTAGAAACACTCAGAAATGACAGAGGTGATGGAATTAGTAGACAAGGATATTAAAACATCTTTATTTTATTTGTAAAGATTTTATTTTTCCTTTTTCTCCCCAAAGCCCCCCAGTACATAGTTGTGTATTTTTAGTTGTGGGACCCTCTAGTTGTGGCATGTGGGATGCTGCCTCAGCATGGCCTGACGAGTGGTGCCACGTCCGCACCCAGGATCCGAACCGGCGAAACCCTAAGCCGCGGAAGCAGAGTGTGTGAACTTAACCACTCGGCCACAAGGCCGGCCCCTAAAACAGCTTTTATAACTATGTTCAAGTATATAAAGGAAAATATGAACATATTAGGAGGTGAATATTTTAGCCTTGCAAATAAGTAGTGGAGTATGGTTCCAGTCTCTCTTATTTTTATCTTTGTTCTTCCCATGTGTTGATGGTTAAGTAAAATTTGAGTATTGTCTTGTAAGTCTGAGTTATAGAATCATAGCATTTTAGAGGTGGAGAGAACTTTTAAAGATTATCTTGTCTACCTTCTCATATTATAGAAAAAGAAATGTTATATTTCATTGATTTTGAGATGTACATTTTCCCCACATTTTAACATGTCTTCAATCATGATGCGTCTTACAATCAGCGGCATCTTAGATTTGATGAAGTACAGTATAAGCCCATTAGAATTGTGACTTTTCCATAAATTCTTAGTGATAGAGTTCCAAACTTCTGCTTATTTTACCCCCACCTGGAAAACTTTCCCCTCTTTGTGCTTTATATCCAAATCCCGCCCAGATGAGATCTTCATTCCAGGAAGTCTATTCAGTTTCTTCTTCACCGTGATCCTTTCATCCTTTCTATTGTCACCATTGACTACATCACTCATTTGATAACTGAACTTCTGTTTATTTGCTGTATTGTTACTTAACTGTGGTTGTATCTGTCTCTTCAATTAAATCATAAGCTTGTGGAGTTAAGAGGGATTTTGTACTTCTTTGTGTTCTTCGTCTACTTGATAAATACTCATTGATAAGGTACTATAATTAGTAGTTAACCATTAATACCACCTGAAGCTTAGTTTATAATGTTGTTTAATGTTTAAGAGAACCACATACAAAACATTTAGAATAGTGCTTGGCACACAGTTAAATGCTAGATAGATGTGGAACTCGTACTACTGCTACTACTCCTGTTATTGTAGTCATCTCTTCTGTGCCAGGCACTGTGGCAAGCATTTTTTATAGGCATTATTTCATTTTTCTTCACAACAGCCTTACAAACTAGGACTTAATGGTTCTAATTTATACTAATTTAACATGTTAAGAAACAGACTGAGAGGGGCCGGCCCCGTGGCCGAGTGGTTAAGTTCCCGCGCTCCACCTTCAACGGCCCAGAGTTTCACCGGTTCGGATCCTCAGTGCGGACATGGTGCCGCTCATCAGGCCATGCTGAGGCGACGTCCCACATGCCACAACTAGAAGGACCCACACCTAAAATATGCAACTATGTACTGGGCGGATTGGGGGAAAGAAAAGAAAAGAAAAAAGAAACAGCCTGAGAGATTTGACTGCGTGCCAAGGACCCAAAGCTAAAGTTTGGCAGTTGTGGGTTGAAACCCATACCTCTCGTCTCTCTCCTTTTTTCTTTTTTTAAATTTTTTTTTTTAAAGATTTTATTTTTCCTTTTTCTCCCCAAAGCCCCCTGGTACATAGTTGTGTATTTTTAGTTGTGGGTTCTCCAGTTGTGGCGTGTGGGATGCCGCCCCAGCATGGCCTGTCAAGCGGTACCATCTCCAAACTGGCAAAACCCTGGGCCACCGAAGCGGAGCACTCGAACCCAACCACTCGGCCCTGGGGCCGGCCGCCACCTCTGTCTCTTAGTGTCCGTGCTCTTGCTGCTCTTTGCCACTGCTTATTAGGTTTTGAGGGTTTTGGTAACTGCCTAGTAAACTGAGGGTAGAAAGAAACAAATGGGTACTTACTGCCCCCCTGCTCAAGGACTTTTCCTTATAAATCCCATGTTTCAAGTGGTGAATAGACCTTGTGAGAAGAAGTAGATGTACAGCTGCCCTTTGCTGCTGACTCTTAGTCAGTTGCCGGCAGCTTGGCCGTTAGTGACAGATGAGTGTGTGACACTTTTTCAGGAATGAATTCCTGTTAGAACAGCTGGCAGAATAGAGTAGTTAATATGGAATTGCATGGCAGTTTGCTCCATAATTCCACTCCCTGGTGTTCACATGTAGTTGTGATTGCTACGTCTCTCTCCTCTCTTAAGTTGGTGTATTAGCAGTCACATCCAGGACTGCAGCTTCTGCCTGCTCCGTGACCACAAGGTGTGTTTGTATATTGCCCTGAGCTGTCAGCAAAACATTTTGCTGACTTTCCTTTTTTGTTGTTGCTCTGCAACCTTTTTTTCCCCTGGCCTTTCTCAGTTGTGTAAATTCGGTTTCTTTTTTGGCCTTTCCATCCCAGAGAGGGAGGAGTTACTGCAGAGAGAAGCTTGAAATGTGAAGTGAGCCATCATAGAGATTAAAATGAGTGGTTAGACAGCTGGCAGGAAGAAATGAGACTTACTCAGTGCCTGATGTGGGATTCAGCTTTGATTATCTCCTTCCTCCCTCATTTTCAAACGTGCCTTTGTATCTAATCCACCAGTGGGTGCTCCAGTGCCTTATCTGTAGGGTCTTAACCTGGTTCAGTACTCACCGCTACTTGCAAGAACCAGGAAGGAAAGTTTACAGCCAAGTCCCATGCTCTCCATCCCTAAGTAAGGTAGTAAAGTAGGATTAGGCACTCTTTCATAAAAGCCAACTGTGTGTTCCCATATGGTAGCACATGCCCAGGTTTGGCTTCCTGCCAGGTATTCAAGCTCAGGTACTTGGAGAGGAATGCATTTTGTATCTGTCCTCTTGTCTCAGATTTTTGGGCACCACCAAGTAGAGAGCACTGTTTTCTGTCATTGGCTATAAATAAGAAAGGGAGCTCTTAAAAATGAAGAATACTTCATTGGGACTTGTGTGAGTTATTGACATATTTCTAGTAATCTTGTGAACTGATTTGTTGAGGTTTGATACTTTTGTTTTGTTTTTTGTGTTGGTGTTTGTTTTTCAGAGCAGCTTAGTTGTTTTTCATGTTAAACTCCTGTGTGAATTTAATGCTCAATTGATGATTATAGCTGAAAGAAATCTAGTACTTGAGGACCCACACAAATGTTAGGGGTAAGATTTCTCCATTTTTTGAGCAAAATCATTCATAATTTATATTTATCCAACCAGAGTAAAAGCCCATTTATGGATAGTTTGGGGTATTTCAAACCATTCCATTTTAGTGAATTGGGTATTGCTGGAAATGGGCGTTAGATGGGAAAGTAAAATGAACTTTGTGCCTTTGACTGAAAGTCATCAATGATAACATTGTAGACCCTGTATAATTTAAGTGCTTACATAACAGGGAACTTAGGCCAAGAAGGAGATCTAAGAAATATTTTATGTGAATAAATCTTTTCTTTAGAGCTCAGAATACTTTGCAAACAAAATCTCAGTTTCATATAGCATCTCTCGAGCATTTTTTTAGTGCAGCTCACAGCTGAACTAGAAGGATGAATTGAAATTTTTCCCCCAATTGCTAGTCATCATTAGACTAAGAGCTAGAATCCAGGTTTCCAACTTACAGTTTAAATGTGTTTTCTTTTGGACAACCAGATGGATCCTACTAAAAGGAGAGCCTAATTTTGGCGATTTAAGAGGCAGTTTTCTGTGGAATAGTTGATACTAGAAGAAACCAGTTTTGAAGGTAACGGTGATCCCCCAATTTTAGCTTTAAAAGCAAAGCTATGATTAGAGCCTGAAGAGTAATAAAGGTAAGAACAAAAGGTGGTATTGCCCCCAAAGATAATAGAAAGTTATAGAATTACCAGATGTGAGTGGTCCTTGATAGATGTACAGTGTGCTAAAGGAGTAAGATACTGGAGTTTAGAAGTCCCATTTCCTGGGCTACTTGCCCAAAATGAGATCAGGACAAGGAGCCTTACACATTTATTGAATGTAGGTCCGTAGCTGGTGTCATTCCTTTATGAAATTGGAAATTTCTCCTGGTTTTAGATCATAGCAGATAAATTCTTTTTCTTGGCTCTCCCAGTCAGATACTTTCTCTCTCCACTCGAGGAGCTCCATTTCTGTCCTGCTAGCTCCTTCGGACATTGGTCGGTAAACTCATTTGTCGGTAATTCCTTGTGTTTGGAGAGAGTCTGATTATATTTGTAGGTTCAGTGCTACCCTATTCAACAGAAAGTAGGGTATGCTTAAGTCTGTAATGAGGCATTCCTCCTTCTGGTTGTTGCATGAGAGTGAGGACTGCCTTATGCAACACTAAATTCATACTTATTTAAACATTTTCCTAGACAGACTTAGATTACAGTAAGCCTGTGTGTTGTCATCATTTTGAAGTCAAATGATTATTTGACTTTTCAGTTGAAATTCTTGAACCTTTGTGGAATACATATTCTTTAACATAAAGAAATTTATCTCGGGGGCTGGCCCCGTGGCCAAGTGGTTAAGTTCGTGCGCTCCGCTGCAGGTGGCCCAGTGTTTCGTTGGTTCGAATCCTGGGCACAGACATGGCACTGCTCATCAAACCACGCTGAGGCAGCGTTCCAGTGCCACAACTAGAAGGACCCACAACGAAGAATATACAACTATGTACCGGGAGGCTTTGGGGAGAAAAAGGAAAAAATAAAATCTTAAAGTGTAAAAGAAATTTATCTCTTGTGGGGCTGGCCCAGTGGCGAGTGGTTAAGTGTGCACATTCCACTTTGGCGGCCTGGGGTTCACCGGTTCGGATCCCGGGTGCGGACATGGCACCACTCAGCAAGCCATGCTGTGGTAGGCACCCCACATATAAAGTAGAGGAAGATGGGCACGGATGTTAGCTCAGGGCCAGTCTTCTTCAGCAAAAGGAGGAGGATTGGCAGCAGTTAGCTCAGCGCTAAATTTCTCTCTTGAAAGATGAAACTGGTCTACAGAGTAAAGCTCTTCTTGTTTGCCCCCATCAAAAGTGCTGTTACTATAAAACAGTGGGAAATGCTGAAGTGAAAGCAGAAGTCCTGTCTGCCATACGTACAACATCCCCACGTGTTCTCATCCCCTGCTACTGCTGATCAGCATTTTGGGGGTATGTTTCAAAGAGGAACTGCCTTGAGAAGCATTTCTGTTGTTTATTGCTATAGCTCAGATATACTTGCTTTTGGATGTGACCATAGAAATATGCGGATGTTATCAGTGACCTTGGCTCCAAATGAAGCATTGTTTATTTATTTATAATAAACAGCTAGTAATAAATATCATTGCCAGAATGAGCAGTCATCTGTCTTTTGTCCTGGTAGTAACAGAAATTGAGAGTGGGCTGCAGATGGGTGCACCGCCCCTCTCACATGCAGCCTTCCTTTATTACTTTCTTCCACCTTCCCAATCCCTACTTCTCACCTTACCCTGCCCCAGGCTGTTGGGGTCAGATTTGTGAGAGTTCAAAGTGTAGAGTGGATGTCAAAGTCTTCTTTTGACTTTACACTAACCAAATGTGATATATAAATATTCCATGTTAACTTGAAATATACAGACTTGTAGAATCTTACTGTTTCGAGGAACCTGAAAGAACACCTCGTCCAGTTTCCAATTCAAAGTATGAATCTTGTCATGGTACTGACAGTCTAGACTGGTCAGTATACTGCTAGGCCATTGACTAGGAAGGGATGTCCGAAGTCTTTTATTTGTTCTCAGACTCATTCTCAAGTCCCTTAGACTGAAAATAGTCAGGGGTAAAGATGGGGGTTGCAGATGAGTCTGGCTGGATGTTTGGAACTGGTCCAAAGCCAAATTTTCCTTTGGGCTTCTTTGGGTAGCCAACTCCCAGATCAGTCTGGGAGCCTCCCAGGGTGTAAATAACTTAACCTCAAGGCTCTGTCTGGAATGTCCTTTGGACCATTCTGGATCCTGCAGGTCTTGATCACTAGATGAATTTAGATCTGGAGAAGGATTTGATTCATGGCCATGATCCACCCTTCTCTACAGCCCCTAGACCTGCCTCTGGCTTAGTGTTCAGAATGCAAGTGGATGTTGGCAAGTGAGGAGGTTATGACAGCTTTAGTTAGAAGCAAATCCAGGAATTTTAGAGCTTCTTAAAGATCATCTAGTTTAGGGGCCGGCCCGGTGGTGCAGTGGTTAAGTGTGCACGTTCCACTTCGGTGGCCTCGCGTTCGCCGGTTTGGATCCTGGGTGTGGACATGGCACCGCTTGACAAGCCATACTGTGGTAGGCGTCCCACATGTAAAGTAGAGGAAGATGGGCACAGATGTTAGCTCAGGGCAAGCCTTCCTCAGCAAAAAGAGGAGGATTGGTGGCAGATGTTAGCCCAGGGCTGCTCTTCCTCAAAAAAAAAGATCATCTAGCTTAGTCCTTTTATTTTGCAGATGAAGAAACTGAAGCCTAGAGTGAGAATTATATCATCTTTGATTTAGAAGGCATTGTAGAAATCATCCCATCTGACCTCTCAATGGCGGTATCTTCTTACAGTCTCAGAATATCTCCCCAACATGCCTGATAGCTGGTCATCCAGAAGATAGATAGTACCCAGGAGCTCATACCTGTGAAGAGAATCCATTCTAATATAGGACAGCTCTAATTAAAAGGAACTAACTAAATTGAAATCTACTCTCTAACTTTTATGTTCTTAATGGTTCTAATTTAATTCTTCTCCTATGTAACATCCCCCAAGATAAGTCCTTCTCAAACCCCTAAATTAGCAAATATCACTACAGCATATAATTTCCCCAAAGTAAAGTATAACTGAAAAAGAACTTTATTGATTTTATCAAGACAGGACATTCTACTCTTTCATGTATCCAAAACTTCTTTTTCTAGCTCAGAACCACTATTTTCTTCGTTTTCTTCATTTTCTCTTTATTTCTGTCACTGGCACTAGCATTTAGCTCTTTTAATGATACTTTTAATAAGGAAAGATAGATTTGATCACTTTGTGAGTAGAACTGTACAGAACTATCAGGAGAGAGCAGCAGATAGGGCTGAAGGGCTGAACTCACCCTGCAACCTGTCTGTGGTTTCTCAGTTCATATTTGCTAGCTGTGGTGGGCCTCGTTTCTATTGTCTCCTTCTCCTGTGAAGAGTTTCCCAATTGGTCTTCTTACCTCCAGCCTTCTCCTGCCCAAATATAAAGTCTGCGCTTCAGTTAGAATGATTTGCCTAAAATGCAAATTTGACCATGTCACTTCCTTAATTAAGTGGTTCTGCAGCACGCAGTGCTCCACAGATTTTCCACTAAACGACCACTGATGATAGTGGAGCCTTTCTCAACTGGATTTTCATGAGAGAATTAAACCCTAATGCCATTAGACATCCATTGTATATAATGTATTAACTTTTCTTTAATGCATCTGGAATGGTGCTAGTTATGTACTGTCTTGAGGAGAATTGAGAAAATAGTCACTGTAATCATTTTCTTTGTTCTCTGATTCAGATGAGGAACCCAGTATGAAAGAGTGGAGGAGAGAGAGAATGTATGTTCTTCAGGAGGTCCAGAAGCATGGCTGGGAGCAACCTCCAGAAAAAAAAAAAACCCAAATTTTATTGAAGTCTAGGGTTTCATCTTTAAATTTATGTGAATATTGCATTCTACTGTATAATGTGTCCATGGTTAAAAGTGTTTTAAAGTATTTATCAATGAATAAAATGAACTTTACGGTAAGATTTGCCTAGGGTCAGTGGAACTACAAATAACTACCTTTTGTTTAGCCCTGTAGTAAACATTTTGTATAGTGACATTAATTAATGTCTCTAGGAAAATTGCCTAAGATGACACAGCTAGTACGGTGTCAAAGTACTAACCCACATATGTCTCAGCTCCACAGCTTGAAGCTGAGTTTGAGTAGAGTATTGGAAGTTTTTGCCCATTTCTAAGTTTATCGTCACTGGAATGTATGTTTTTTTTTTCTTGGTCAAGTTACTATTGCAGTTTAGATCATGCGTAATTCCATACTTCTTATGCAGACTATATGTAACTAACCTTGAGTATCCAAAAGAAAAATGAGCAACAATGCAAGTAACTCTGTATAACAGGGAATCTTGTCTCTCTTTGGTGGCTATATTAAATAACTTTTTTTTAGTAGCAGATTTTCTTTTCTCATTGTTTTGTCTTGATAGATATTGACATACTGTCATTTCTTTTTTTCTCTCTTTTATTTTTTATTGAGGTTATGATAGTTTACAACCTTGTGAAATTTCAGTTGTACATTATTATTTGTCAGTCATATTGTAGGTGCACCCCTTCACCCTTTGTGCCCACCCCCATCCCCTCTTTCCCCTGGTAATCACTAATCTGTTCTCTTTGTTCACGTGTTTAACTTCCACATATGAGTGGAGTCATACAGAGATTGTCTTTCTGTATCTGGCTTCTTTCACTTAACATAATACTTCAAGGTCCATCCATGTTGTGAATGGGGCGATTTTATCCTTTTTTATGGCTCAGTAGTATTCCATTGTATGTACATACATACATATATACATACATATATATGCACCATATCTTCTTCGTCCAATCATCAGTTGATGGGCACTTCGGTTGCTTCCACATCTTGGCTATTGTGAATAATGCTGCAATGAACATAGGGGTGCATGGGTCTGTTTGAATTGCTGATTTCAAGTTCTTTGGATAAATACCCAGTAGTGGGATGGCTGGGTCATATGGTATTTCTATTTTTAACTTTTTGAGAAATCTCCATACTGTTTTCCATAGTGGCTGCACCAGTTTGTATTCCCACCAGCAGTGTATGAGGGTTCCTTTTTCTCCACAACCTCTCCAACATTTGTTAGTTTTTGTTTTGGTTATTTTAGCCATTCTGATGGGTGTAAGATGATATCTTAGTGTAGTTTTAGTTTGCATTTCCTTGATGATCAGTGATGATGAGCATCTTTTCATGTGTCTATTGTCCATCTGTATATCTTCTTTGGAGAAATGTTTGTTCATATCCCCTGCCCATTTTTTGATCAGGTTGTTTGATTTTTTTGTTGTTGAGTTGTGTGAGTTCTTTATATATTATGGAGATTAACCCTTTGTCAGATATATGATTTGCAAATATTTTTCCCAGTTGGTGGGTTGTGTTTTTGTTTCCATCCTGTTTTCTGTTTTCCCTTGCCTTGTAGAAGCTCTTTAGTCTGATGAAGTCCCATTTGTTTATTCTTTCTATTGTTTCCCTTGTCTGAGAAGACATGGTGTCTGAAAAGATCCTTTTAAGACTGATGTCAAAGAGTATACTGCTTATATTTTCTCCCAGAAGTCTTTTGGTTTCAGGTCTTACCTTTAAGTCTTTGATCCATTTTGAGTTTTTTTTTGTGAATGGTGACATACTGTCATTTCTTGAGTACTCTCTAGCTGGTGTTGGAGCTGGCTTTTTTGGCAAGAGGAAGCCATCTTGGTTCCAGGTGAACCCCACCCAGATAACATAGAGTTGACTCCATTTGTATCTGCTTACCCAAGGCACTTGGGAAAGCATAAACGCTAAAGTACCAAGGTGTTAGAAGTTGCCCCCCACTGTGCTCCCAATCTGATATTTACCTAGCCATCTGGAATCTAGTTTCTGTTAGGTGTCCAGAGAAAGCGTCTGGAATGCCCCGTCAGCAGTCACATTCAACACAGAACTTCAGGGGGATCTGGCTCCTTTAGCTTCTCATAGTAGCTGGAACAAGTACTAAAGTGTTTGCTAGTGAAGGGAGCCACAGTGGCTGTTTTCAGTCATCTCTGGCTGTACCCCTGAATTTCTGGTTCTTCCAGCAAGTTTGAAACTTGGGAATGAGAGGACATCCAAAGGATGGTGTACAGAAACCATGAGGTTCTTTTATTTGTAGCCTCCTGCTTCCTTTCCTGTTCTAAACCATCTTTTCACCATGAGTTAGTGAAGATTGCATCTTAGTACCTGATACCCTTTATATTATGTAAAAGAGGAGAAGAGTTAGACTGGAAGGGAAAGTCCAGAGTTTGGATTAGAAAACCTGTTGAGTCAAAGGGGAACTTAGCAGAGGAACGGAATGAAAATTATTTCCTTAGACAGTAGACAAATATTCAGGAAACACCTCTGCACCCCAAAGATAGGCACAGCTGCCACACAGTGACTATTAAAGGGAGGTTCAAAGTTATGAGCAAACAGCTGATTCTCTTGGTTCTTGGGCTGTTGCTCTTGGTGACAGGAAATCTTGTTCCCCAAGCTGCTGGCTTCCTGTTTTATTTTTACTCTTAGCAGATCAGAATGTCCATAACAAGGAGCAGTCTGTTCCAGAGGGTTCTACTCCCCCTTTGAGCCTGAAGGGCTTTTTTTTTCCTTTTGGTCAGATAATATGTTGGTTCACTTTTAAGATCTGTGATGTTTAGCTTGGTTTAAGCATTTTGTATTTACAATCAACTTTTTTGGTGATGAGCTGGTGTTTTAAGATGTGATGTAAGTAAACTTCTGTTTTCCTTTTTTTTTTTTAACAAAGAGTTTGCAATATTGGGGACTTGAGGACTTGAGTATGTTACCTTTATGCTTTACCTTTTCATTTTAAGCAAATTTACCATTCTCTGTAGCACAAAAACCATTAGGCTGTTTTAGATTCCTTTAGTTTCACAAGTATGGAAACAGGACCAGCCAGAGTACCTTGGCTGTAGTCATATCCATTTTGTTGAGACTAAAACCTCCTCCTATCCTTGTAGGAATAGCTAGGAATTTGGTAATCTAACTCTAAAACAATAGCTCAGCATGAACCTGAAGTGCTGGGGGATTTCCTAGGGAAAGGGGCTCAGCCTACTGGGTAAGAAACAGTAACTGGAAGGTTTCCGGATCTGCTGCAGACACTTCCTGCTGTCTCAAGAGCCTTTTGGCCCAGGTGTGCTGAACCTAATGGGAGAGAGAAAGGGAGCTGATGGATAGAAGAGAAAGGACTAGGGAATCTTACAAAGCACAGTTTGCTTGGCATCATTTGACATATTGAACATGTAAAATTTTCCATGATATTCTTTCATTCTGTCAATTTACAGACTAGACCTTAGTAGTGTTAATAGATACTGGCAGCTAGTATTTAGTTGTACATTAACAGTAATCCATCAGGGAAGAAATGGAGAAGTTATGTCCTGATGTAGGTCAGTGGAATCACTATTGGCAATTTAATTTCGTTGTGGAGATTATCAGATAACAGAAGCTCTTTTTTGATCTTTATAATTGATCGTCTGGAATCTGATCTGTCCTGGTTATGGAACCCCAAGGATAGGATCTGTACCATCTGGGGCCTGCTGAGTGGCCTGTTTTCTGACCATGCCTCCTTACCGCTGGAGACTCTTGTTGGAGCATGGTTGTTATGGTAGGGTTTTTAGGTTTTTATGCTGGCTGTGTACCTCAGCCAGCAGTCACCAGTTCAGAATTTCTAAACTTATTCAGCAAGCCTTCTAATAGCAAACCCTAAAAGCAGGGGGGTGGTTTAGAAAAGATAGAGGGAGAGAAGATTTTTTTTAAAGCTGTTTTAGATCAGAGCAAGACAAAAGCAAAAAAGACTCACACAGCCCTAGTGTGCCTGGAATTTGTGGTTGAGTAATACTTTCCTGTTATTTCTTTTTTAGGTTGTTTTTCATCATTCAGAACATTGCCTGAAGCAGGTCCACCATGCCGTTAGTAACGAGGAACATTGAGCCAAGGCACCTGTGCCGTCAGACGTTGCCTAGCGTTAGAAGCGAGCTGGAATGCATGACCAACATCACCCTGGCAAATGTCATCCGACAGCTGGGCAGCCTGAGTGAGTGCCGCAGAGAGCCTGTGCTTTGCCCTCAGGGGTCGTTGGTGCTCTTTATTTAGTTTCCTTCTCCTCCCTTGTTCCTGTTTCTCCCCCTCTGTCTTCCCTAGGTAATGCGGAAAATGTATCCCACCCGCTTCTCCCCAAAGAGAGGCTCCCTTTTGGTATAGATTCTTCCCCTCAACCCTGTCTTCATCTACCACCACCCTCTAGGTTCCTCTGCCTCCCCCTCCGCCTGCTTCAAAAGAAATCTGTGGGAAGGGTGGCAGGAAGGGCTGCAGCAGAAACTGCAGATGGAATGACAGAGCAGAATTCTCTGTGTGTAAAGTGGGAGGTTCACAGAGCAGTATCTTGGGTTGGGGAATGTCTGTAATTGCGCGAGCTGTTCAATATAGCCTGACTTTGTTGAAGCTTCAAATGTGCCAATAGTCTTTATCTAGCCAACACCCCCCTTTTCTTCTCAAAGAGGAGTAAAGCAAACATGCACTCAGAGAGATTCTGGCTGACTTGTCTACCCAGTACATATTTAATTGTACTGCAAGCCCCCAGGTCCAAGTTCAGGGTACAAATTACTTCTGCAGTCTCTGGGGTATTGGGAGTTTTGCAAGCTGTGTGAACACACAGTGACACAAATTGTAGCTGGAGCCCTTCTTCTCTAGGAGGAAGATGGGGGTTAGCCCAGTCTGTTTTGGAGCTGAGGGAAATCGAGCTCAACTGTTGTAAGGTTTTTTTTAATTGGCAAGAATGAATGAAACAGCCTTGGGTGGGGTACATGCTTGTGTTTTGGATTTCATTCTGAATCCAGCTGACTTTGTTTGCTTGAAGCTGAGGTATAGGAAGGGCAGATGCTTGGATAGGCTCTGCATTTGTTTAGTGCCACTCCAGCTCCCATAAGACCCTCCGTCAAAATGCCATTTTAGTGATCTTCCTTAGCAAAGGCATCTTGGTGTGAATTATGTCAGACACTCACCCTCCTATCGCATCACTGCCCTTAGTGAAGGCAGTGGAATATCAAGAAAGCCTGCATTCCCCCTGATAGTAATAGGCCCTGCCTTTAAAATAGGGGCCCAAGGAGACAGAGCTCTGTGACCAGATGATGTATGGGGTCTGAGATTCCTAAGCCTTCACCTAGCTCAGAGGCCATCTCAGTTGATCCAGGGCTTAGGGAAACCTGGATGAGGCGCCACGAAGAAATGAAACCCTGCCAGTGTCTGTCTTACACAAAGGAACACTGACAGCAGTGCAACAGCAGTGCGGCTGACAAGGAAGCACATGAAGGCTGCAGAGAGCTGCACCGCTTCTTAAAAGCATCATTTCTGCTTCTGACACCCTGAGAAGGCCAAATGGGTGGAAGTCAATCACACACTGGTTCCTTCTCCATAGGACAAAGGACATCTAGCTAATGATGCTTCTTATTCTCACTCAGCAGGAGTTTGCTCTCTCTCAGGTGTTTTTCCAGGGTAGTGTTGATGGATGCCGTTGCTCACTCTCCCACTTGTGATCAGACCACTCTTATCTTGAGGAAGTTGATCTGAGGGCCAGGGTCAGCTTGTGCCTGTGGAAACAAGATTTCTTCCCATTGTAGAGCTAACTGACCCTTTATTCATCCAATAAACATGTATGGAACATACTTTATGTGCCAGATGCTGAGAGGATACACTGATAATAAGAAATGGTCTCTGCCTTTCAGGAACTCATAATCTACCAAAGGAGACAAATAAATAATTCTCAAGGGGAGAGGGTGAGAAGGGAACTCACATTTGTTGATTGCCTACTTTATGCCAGATTTTGAGAGGATCTTGACATAGATTATCTCATTTAATCCTCTCAGTAATCCTGTGAGGGTAGATGGTGGTATTCCCATTTTTCAGATGAGGATATGAAGGCTCAGAAAAGTAGGGCACCTTGCCTAGAGAGACAGCAGCCAGTAAGGAGCAAAGTCAGACTTCCTAAGAAATCTTAGCAAGTCTTATAAATCTTAACCCTATAACCTTACCAGAGTGGTCTTCCTAAAACCCAAATCTTATTTCTTGCTTTTTTTTTTTTGAAGATTTTATTTTTTCCTTTTTCTCCCCAAAGCCCCCCGGTACATAGTTGTATATTCTTCGTTGTGGGTCCTTCTAGTTGTGGCATGTGGGACGCTGCCTCAGCGTGGTTTGATGAGCAGTGCCATGTCCGCGCCCAGGATTCGAACCAACGAAACACTGGGCCGCCAGCAGCGGAGCCACTAGGCCATGGGGCCAGCCCCTCACTTCTTACTTTTATAATTCAGAATTACTTGAATTTTTAAAAGTTAAGTCTTTGTTAACTTTTGTAATTTAAAAAGTGTTCTTAAAGTAAGATTACAAATGTTAATTAACTATTTGTCTCCCCCGTTTCCTCACTATGGAATTATCTCAGTTCTTTGGCCTGGCCTTCAAGACTCTTCAAGGCTCTTCAAGGCATGCCTTCCTTTCCAGCCTCATTTTCTGCAATCCATCTTCTCCCATTTTACTGTCTTTTTAAAAGATTCTTTTAAAATGAAAAAGGAAAAAAAGGGGAAAAAGGAAGGAAGAAATAGTGAATTATCAACTACTCATGGTTCTTTTGAGACACAGCCATGCTCTCTCATACCTCCATGTGATGCCCTTGCTGTTCCCCCTGCCTGGAGAGCCCTTGTAGCTGATCTTCAAAGCCCAGCTCAGGGATCTCTTCCTCCACGTTGGACTAAGTGCTCCTGTGAGCTCCTATTACGTGTCTGTATTATTACCTACCACATTATATTGAAAAATATCTGTATCTCTTATACCAAATTAAAAGTTCTTTTAAGGTAGAAATCATGTGTTCTTTGTCCCTGAACCCCAGTGTCTATCTTGTATAGTACCTGACACCCAGTAGAAGCTCAGTAAATGTTTTTTGAATGATTCATGCCTGTATTCTCTCCACCATCCTATGCTGTTGGCGCACAGAGAATATAGGGAAGGAAGGAATACATTCTCTGGCGAGTGGAAGCACAGGTGGGGATAGGGAAGGTCAAGGAAGGCTTCGTAGAAGAGGTTACATTTGAACCCAGGCCTTGAAAGATGATTTAGGATTTCACCTAGCAGAGGGTGTGTGGAAGAGGGCTCATATTTGCTTCAAGCTCATGACCTGGGCCTCATGTATTGTACTCCAGCCAGAAGTGCTTCGTCTAGTAGGGAAAGTCTGATTATGGGATAGATAAAGCACAAAACTGAAAATTCCACAGCCATGGATTGCCTTGTGATGGCATATCCAGAATTCTTATTTTCCATCAGTGCAAGGAGATTGGCATTTCACATATTAGATTGCCATATCTTAGGAAATATAGGCACAGCCAGCCAGCCAGCACTTTTGAATCAATGTCCTGACCACCCAGGAGAATGGAACCCCCACTTGGGTCATTAAGAAATCATCTATATTGGGTTTTCTAACTGAGTACAGTGAGTACATGTGGGGCTATGCCATTGTGGGGCTTCAAGACTTCCACTCAGACTTCAACAAGAGCAGCTTCACATTTTTAAAAATCAGTTTTACCTGTTCCACTTCCACATAAGATTTCATTTGAAGTGTTCTACTGCTAAGGAAAAAACATTGAAGACTGCTTCTGGGATTTTTGCAAAATGTGATACGTATTATGAATGTACTGATGCGATAGTGGATCTGTCTTGATAATCTGAATGAGAGATTTAACTCTGAACAAGGCACTTTGCTCTTCTCCTACATGAGTATCATCACACTTCTGTATTCAGAAGTTGGAGTAATTTTTAGTGCTTGAATAGGCACTATCAAATTACTAACTAGAATTATGTTTTAAATTTCCTGTAAGCGTAAAACTTAGGATATTTACATATTCACACTCTTAAAAGTCATCTTATGTGGTTGAGCAATAAGAATTTCATAGTAATGACTTGGGTTTTTTTTAAAGATTTTATGTTTTCCTTTTTCTCCCCAAAGCCCCCCAGTACATAGTTGTGTATTCTTCGTTGTGGGTTCTTCTAGTTGTGGCATGTGGGACGCTGCCTCAGCATGGTCTGATGAGCAGTGCCATGTCCGCGCCCAGGATTTGAACTAACGAAACACTGGGCCGCCTGCTGCGGAGTGCGCGAACTTAACCACTCGGCCATGGGGCCAGCCCCATGACTTGGGTTTTTAGCTCACTTAATCCTTATGACAACTTGGTGAGGAAGATGCAGTTATCTCCATTTTATAGATGAGGAAACTGAGGCTGTGAGAGTATGTGACTTGCTGAGGAGTACATAGATATAAATAGAAAGAACTGAGACTTAAGTCCAGATTTTCTGATTTGAAGTCCCTGCTTCTTCCATGTATCATCTTGTAGTTCTAAGTATGCCTAGGGCCTGTTGTGATGTGAAAGTGGGGAAGCCTTCACATCACCTCACTCTCTCTTCGAGTAGCATTCTCAATGTTACCATTTTTATATGTTGGGGTTCTTTGTAAGATTTTATCTTGAAAACCACTGTGCCACACTAAGCCACTACTCCCGCTATCACTGTTCCCTTAACTGAGGTGCAGGAAATCCTGGGTACTCGCTTGGTGACCTAAGGGTAAGTTGATTTGGGGTTTTCTTTTCCTCTACAGCACTTGGATGGTTAACAGATATTTTTGAGCCTTGTTTATTTTCCACACATAATGTTGGGTGTTTCTCTGCTTTAGCCTTCCAATCACAACTTTCCACTACCTGGACGAGCATGATACTGTATGGTTTTTATGGGAATTTAGCCATATTAGGGACAGGGGTCTGATAGGATCCTCAGCCTGCAGAATAGAAATACAGTTCGTTAGCCAATTTGAGTCCTTTGGGCCCAGGAGCTTCCCATGGTTGTTTAGATCACAAAACCGTTCAGTATGCAAAGACTTGCTCCTTCCTTGATTAGAAACTCCTTATTGACTAAATTTACCAGCCATTCAAAATATGCTGTTGCTTGGTCTTATCCTTGCTCTCCAGGTTACACTGGGAAGGTGAGCTGCAGGTTACTCTGAAGGTGCAGTTTTGGTCTTTTGGTCTAATTTTTTCCCCTCAAGTGTAAACTAAGCATAAATGTAGTTTAGAAGCTAAAAATCAGAGCCTACTTTAAGTAGTTCTCAGAGAAACTATCTTTTGGTTGGGCACAGTCACTTCTGTCTGCCTTTACCTTGTAAGTAAGAAACTCAGATGGTATATTTATTCTTATGCACCACTTTTCATTCCTAGCAAGAATGTGCTTTGTGGCTTGGAATGACAATATGGAGGTAGTGTCAAATTGCTGTTATGTTTCTTTGGCTGCAAATTCTCCTTGCATTCCAGGGTTGAAAGTACAGAACTCTTTTCTTTTTCTAAAAAACAAGACATTGTGGGAAGAGACCACTGGTATGTTGTTTTTCAGGGAGGGCTTGAAAGTTTCAGCTTTTCACTTGTTCCCTGAGATGTAGATTTGAAGGATTATAACCTAGAGCAAAGACTTTCAAAGTTGTAGGTTATAAAACATAAAATAACCTTTTCACCCCTTAGAAGAAGTTATAAGTCTCTGCTGTGTTGCTAATAAGTTCAAGGCCCCTCAAAGATACCACAACTCATCATGGTGGTTCAGTGTACTTTTGAGGCTCCACTGAGGATGTAGTTCCTTATTTTTCATGTTAATTGTAGTCACCTAGAAGGTCCTTCTAACTCCCAATCTGTTTTCCAGAACCATTTTACAAGGTGCTTTTACAGAGCAGCAAGGGACTAAGGGGTCTAGGCAGACATGTAGACATATTGTCTCCTCTTCCAGGATTAATTTTTTGTGTTACACTTTTCGATCTTCTTCAGCCTGCTTTGAGTTTCATGACTGTTCAGAGTTTGCTAAGAAGCCTCTGTCAGTTAGAGAACATATTCAGACTGCCCAGGCTATGTCTCTGTCTCCACGAGCAGGCATCTGCATATAGCCCAGACCATCTTAGGGTGGGGCTTTATGTTTGGGATGTGGGAGTATGGTTTTTCTGACAATTTATATCAGTTTTATGCACTAGTAACTTGGTTTCTTCACTCTTTCAGGTAAATACGCAGAGGACATTTTTGGAGAGCTCTTTACTCAGGCAAATACCTTTGCCTCTCGGGTAAGCTCCCTTGCTGAGAGGGTTGACCGCCTACAAGTTAAAGTCACTCAGCTGGATCCCAAGGAAGAAGAAGGTAAGGAAGCTGAGCTCAGCATTTGCAGGCTCTCCTGAGCAGTTTCTTAGAATTTTTTTCCAGATTTATAAAAATGTGAGGGGAGAAATCACAGAGACCTATGGAGTTCTGCTGTGAAATGACACAAGACTGGGTGGTGTAAAGAAATTTTTTTAGCTCTGCTGCACTCCCTTTCTCCCATTCCCCCAGTTCCCTCTCTCTCAGATTCCCCTCCCCCGGTCGCATTTTGCTACCATAAAAGTACTTGGAAGATTCATTCCTCCTAAGGAGAGGCCTGCTAGATCTGGCCACATAGTAAACCTTTGTGTTGCCTCATTTTGTTCAGTCGTGAAATGGCTGGGCTGCTGACAGCCTTGTGGGGCTTCCCCAGAGGGGGAGGAAAAAACCTGGCTGCAGACAGCCGCGGCCAAGAAATGCAGCAGCTGAGGCCTCTCTGACTGGTGTGACTCAGTGTTTGCTCAAATAGCCTGTCGTCCATTTTCTAATGCCTTCCATCTTCTCTCAGTGTCACTACAAGGAATCAACACCCGAAAGGCCTTCAGAAGCTCTACCATTCAAGACCAGAAGCTTTTTGACAGAAACTCTCTCCCCGTACCTGTCTTGGAAACATACAACACCTGTGATACTCCTCCACCTCTCAACAATCTTACCCCTTACAGGTAACCTGGCTAGTTCCCCGCTTTTCGCCTGTAGTTAACAGCACTAGATTGTCTTTTTATTTAAAGATGTTGTTTACATCAGAGGATTGTATCAAAAAGCTTACTACCTACCCGAGAGTTGCTTGTGGCAGCAGAAGCTAATGTTTACCATATAAGCAGTTGTTACTTATTATTGTTTGGTTTTTGAAATTCATAGTGAGTGTAATATATATTGAGAGTTTGCTATAGTATTGCATGCTGCAGAGTTTAATTTGGTACAAGCCAGGTCCATCTTGGATTCCATCCAAGGAACTTAGTTAGAGAACCAAAAGGACTTTGTTACAAGGCAGCCCTATAGCATGCATCCCAGGGGCAGCATTCTAGCAAGGCTCCCATTTACTGGGAAACCACTAGATTACCAGATGTTTGGGCGTGTTAGTGGGGCCAGCCTTGAGGACTGGCTGCTCTGGGCCCTGAGGGTCCTTCCAAAGCTTAAGGAGTAATTGGCTTTCTTCCAAATGAGTGTCATTCACTGTGTTTTGAACATCCTTTCGACATTCCCCTCTGAACAGACCTACACTGCTGCAGCTGGGCTTGAAAAAGAAAGTAGCCGTATAGACAACTTAAAGCCCCTCCCCTCTAGTGGTCTGGTAGTGTTATCATCCTGCAAAAAACCACTGAGCAGGGGCAGAAAGTGAATATTTATCTTGCTCCATCCATAAATATCTATGGAACAGGTAAAAAGTAATTACAGATAGCTGGAGGCAGATGAATTCTGTGAGACATGGGCATACTGCAAAGTGGAATGTGTGTGTGTGAAATTCAAGGACACCCACCTGATCTAGGGAGCCTGGAGCGTGGTAGCTTCTCACATAGATATAGAGAAGGTACATGGCCTCTATCCTACATTATTACGGTGTGAAATTATGTTTGCCCCTTGGGTTTCAAAGGGGCTAGTTGGCTAGCATCGCAGGACAGAGATTTGACTCTGTAGCCTCCATTGTTTAGTCTAGTTGGATGTGGGCAGAAAGGAAGTACACACCTGATAATATTGAAGGGAGTATGATATAGGGTTTATGTGTTAGGCTAGGATAAACAAATGATATTTAAGACAAGTTTATTTTTCAGTTACTGGTATTTTCCATTTTTTAACATTCTCCTCTCAATTATCTGGATTTGGCCTAACAGAAATAAGTGGTGGTATAGCTAACTCAGAACAAGATTTAGTGTAAAAATCTTTAGTATTTGATTTGGAAATGCTTTCTGTGTGTTGTGATAGGATTGGAGACCAGGGAATAGAATTGCCCTTCCAATTCTTTTTAGTTCAGGATAGTGTTAAATAAATGTCCACTCCTAAGCACATGCTTTCTGGAAAGTGAACGAGACTTAGCCATGCCAAAGTGTAGGATTCCTACCAAGATCATCGAGTCTGGCAGATAACCCTTACATTGACAATCAGTAGTTCACTCTGTACCTCTGTCACAGCCACTGAGAGATGGTAATTAAACCATGTGGTCATAAAACAGCTGGCCATGTGTTCTCAGTGGGGCCCCCTTGTGGTTTTGGGGAGGGGGCGGGTGCTGAGCTGTTCTAGAAGAGAGCAAGAAAGTACAGTGCTGGGGTTAGCTATTTACAGAGTAACAGCTGTACACCTGTACATATTCATGTATATATGTGTATACGTATGGACACATGGGAACTTGCACATGTGTGTACAGGTTATAGTTGGGTGGGAAGCCACTGATGCTTCCTAGAGAGTCCTGGGAAATTGGTGGGAGGAAGGAGAACCAGTGGCAAAAATTCCCTCTAATGTGCCAGGATATCAGGATATCCTCAGGGAGATATCTGTGGCCATGGAGATCATTAGAAATAATCAGGATCCCTGTTGCTATAGCCCATTCTTGCCCTGACCGTGCAAATTCCTCTATCAAGAATTAAGTTCGTGCGTTCTGCTTCGGCGGCCCAGGGTTTCGCCAGTTCGAATCCTGGGCGCACACATGGCATCGCTCTTCAAGCCATGCTGAGGCGGCATCCCATATGCCACAACTAGAAGGACCCACAACTAAAAATACATAACTATGTACCGGGGGGCTTTGGGAGAAAAAGGAAAAATAAAATCTTTAAAAAAAAATTATGAAAAGACTTGAAAGAGAGGTTAAGGTTCTTGAAAAGCCAGATAAGTAAAGAAGTGCTATTCAGGGGCATTGGAACGGTGGTATGGGAGAGGAAATATGCAATCAATTTGAATGACTTCTTGATTCCTCAGTGTAAAAACTGCAACTGGTAGGTGTTTGGAATATTGGATTTGGTTGGGAGCTCATCTGTCTACTGACAGCTACTTGTCTTCATTTCTATCCCAGGGACGATGGGAAAGAGGCACTCAAATTCTACACAGACCCTTCGTACTTCTTTGATCTTTGGAAGGAGAAGATGCTGCAGGACACCAAGGATATCATGAAAGAGAAGAGAAAGCATAGGGTGAGGGGAACCGGGCCTCTGTTCTACACATCAGTAGGCACGATTGTTGAGGGGGGATAAAAAGGAAGCCAGTCTTATGTGAAGTAATCATTCCGAGTGGCTGCTTGCTTGGATGCCAGGTGAAACTCTTAAAAAAATGTGTCCACTCCAAGCACAACCAAGATGAAAGTATAAATCACACCAAAAATGTGTTTGTTCCCCCCAGCGCTATTAACAATTGAGTATATTCAGGCTGAGTTTTAGAAATTGGCTTTCTATTCACCATTTATTTCTCATGCAATTTGCACCTGACTCTGCTGGACACTCAAGCAAGGCTAGTCCCTTCCCTGCCAGTTTTGCAGCTCATTTCTCAGAGATCAGCACAAGACTCTGCAGTGTTTGATTTGTAATAGGAGCAGTTTAACACCTTCAGTACTGGTTGGGTGGGGCAGGGGTGTGGGCATCGGCCTAGTTTTGTGAGATGCTCCTCTCCCTTTAGACTCCCAGTGATGTGTATAAGCATATGACCTATCAGTTGCAACCTCACAATCCCATTAGCATGGCTGCTGGGAGGCCCAAGAGGGGGCTAGTGCAGCCACACAGGCTGAAGAATTCTTCTATGGTTGTTAAGTTTTGTTTTTTTAACAGAAATAGTTAAAATATCTGTCCCAGATATCTACAGATGTCATTACTTCTCATCTCTCTCGACTGACCTCTGTAGCAGAGCAAATAACAAATAGCTCTTTACTAACTTCCTAACAATTAGAGCTGCTCAAAAACATGAATGAGTTACTCAGAAAGCTGGTCGGTTTCCCATCGCTAGAGGTATTTGAGTGTGGGACTGAGTGAATGTGTTTGAGTCTGGAAGATGATTTGGGTTAGATGATCTCTAGGTCACTCCAAACTCAGTAATTCTCTAAATTCTGTAGTTACTGTATATCATCTAGGCAAGTCATCTCTTGCGTGTGTGTTCATGAAGGTGGATGGAATTTTAATGAAGAACTTTGGAAAATGTTTTACAAAGACTTTTCTGTTTCTCTTCATTATAGAAAGAAAAGAAAGATAATCCAAATCGAGGGAATGTAAACCCACGTAAAATCAAGACGCGTAAGGAAGAGTGGGAGAAAATGAAGATGGGACAAGAATTTGTGGAATCCAAAGAAAAGCTGGGGCCTTCTGGGTAGGTGATGCTTTTGTACTATTGTTAACATTCCTCGAAGGGCCAGGGACCTGAGGGCACAGTTTGACACCTCTGGTGTGACACCTTTCACACCCCCTGGAGTCTGGCTGTGTGGCTTAGATCAATACCATTATTAATCAGCTGCTTTAAAGTGCATCCATCTGGTGATTAAAATTTGCTAAATTAATCAAGAAACTCAGCAGTTTAAGTGAGGTGACCAGAGTGTTCTGGAAAAGAAAGCTCATGGCTTCTAGTGCTTTTACTCTGCCAGACAGTGGTATATCTAAGGGCCTCAAAGCAAAGACTGGAAAGGAAAGAAAAGTGGTCTTGGGAGCCTTTGCCTCCGGGGCATTGATTTGAAGGTCGTGCCTAAGAGCTGGGCATTTCACGGGAGTGGGGAGGGCCAGGCAGAGAATTTGTGCACATCTCCAAAGCAACTTTTCAGTCAGTCTTTGTCAGTCTCGGGAGAGAGGCTGGCCAGGGGACTGAAAGCAGACCTCAGAGGCAGTGTGGGAAAGGTCACTCGGCCAGTATTGAGGCTGTATATCTCAGGGAAGAAATAGTAGATGTCGGTCTGGCCCCATTTCCCAATACCGGATCACACTGGTGCTTTAAAAGGAAAAAAATGGTTTTAAAGCTTGCTTTGATGCTTATCCTGGTGTCTGACCTGTGTGACATTCAAAGCCAAGTCACCACGACTGCTTGGCATGAATGTTACCCTGGTTTTCCCCCTAACTACACTGCATTCTGGCTGTCAGAGAACCGTGCCCGCCCTTGCTGGGTGTCTAGGAATGATAAAAGGAAAGAGTTGAGTTGTTCTTGCTTTTAGGAATAACTCTACCATGGAAATCTTGACTTTTTAAAATCTTGACACTTCTGACACTTGTTCTTCCTGGATTAAGAGATTTGTTTTAAAGAGTGATGACAATGGTGAGAGGAAAAATGAACCTTTCTCTCTACAGGGGAAGTGGCCCTGGGGGTACCTCCATTACCTTCACTTCCCAGTAAAAGGGGCCATTTTGTTCCATGGACCCATCCTGTTCAGGCAGGCCCTTGTCATAGGTTCAGTGACTCTTAAGGCCAGAAGCTTGTGTGTTCAGAATCCCAACTGTTATGTGTTTGTGGAATGGGGGTGGTGGAAATGAGGACTTTGCCTTCCATTTTCCTGTTGTCCCAGAGGTTTGGGATGGGGCTGCATGGCTGGTCTACCTGGACATACTTGTTGGTGAGCCTGTAAGGAGGTGTACAAAGCCTACCGGGCTCCGGGCCTTGGGGATTTTCCACATCAGAGCATCACTGGATTCAGTTAGTTCCCTCCGATTCTCTTCTCCTTGGGGACTGTTCAGATGATCTCTTTAGAACCCAACCTTGGTGGGAAGAAGGGGGAGGTGGAGCAGAACAGGGCGTGTTTCTCTAGCTGCTGCTTAGTGCATTTGTGCTTGTTTGGATCTTTGTCATTGTTCACCCAGAGCGAATTCAGCCAGTGCCCAGTGCTCTGAGGGACAGGTTTTCATGAGGTGAGCCCTAGCACCCTACTTTAATCAGCAGCTGATTTCGTTTGATAAGAGACCTGGCAGAGAGACCACGCCTGACTGCCACACAGCAACTTGTGTTTGTCCTCAGCTTGGTTTTGCAGTCAGATGCCTCCTTGGCCTTTGAGCACTCTAGAGGCTTGCCGACCTCGGAACCAGGCTGCGTGCCAGTCACGTGTCTGCAGCTCGCTAGCCTTGGGGCTTGGCTTTGCCCTTTGCCACGAGACAGACTTTGGGATTTGGGTATAGGCTGCTCCTAACATTTGGGAAAGAGTTTAAAAGAACTGCTGAGTTTGACAAGGCCAACACTGGAAAAGGAACAGCATGGTTTTGATAATCAGGGTTGAATCTCATTCCTGTAAACAATCCGACAGAAATATCTGGGAAATATTTAACAATAGAATATTTAGTCCTAAAGTAAAATTTCAGTATAACAGAAAGTATATGGGGAATATACTTATTTTATTTCTGCCTAATAGCTTTTGTATCTAATGCATTTTTGTGGGATCTTTTAAGAAAACAAGAGAGTACCTCTCAGACTCTTTAAATGACAGTTTTGACATTGGGTTCATTGTCAGGTATCCACCCACCTTGGTGTACCAGAATGGCAGCATTGGCTCTGTTGAAAATGTGGACATAAGCAGCTACCCACCACCGCCACAGTCAGACTCCATTTCTCCACCTTCTCCTTCCTTCTCTGAGGACAACTTGCCTCCCCCACCAGCAGAATTCAGGTAAATGCTGGTACCTCTTCCATCTACTCTGGGTGGTTAAACACTCAAGAACAAAATAAGAGTTCCAAATTCAGTCCAGGACCACCAAAATAATTTCAGGCAAATCTGTCTAGATAATAGAAATAATTAACATTTTTCACGTGATTGTAAGGTAACAGGCGTTATGCCAAACACTGTATGTGTTACCTAAACCCACTAAGGGTCCTCTTGAGATAGGTACCCTTTTTACAGATGAGTAAACAGCGAGGCACAGAGAGGTCAATGATCTTACCTAAGGTCACACAGCCAGTAAGAGGCAGAACCATGATTAGAAAGCAGGTCAGTCCAAGTCCAGAGCCTGTGTTCTTAACTGCTAGCTATACCTGAACAGATAGAAGTCACCAACTTATCTCTTGTTTTATGTAGCTTTAACTCAGCATGAAATGGAGTGCTATAATCTGCTCTCCATAAAATATTTAGCCAGATACCTTGCCCATTTATCTATGAAGCTAGCAGACAGTCACCTTTTTCTCCTATTGCTTCTAGTTCATTTCACTGCTGGAGAGAATCTCCAGAAAGAATGAAACAAAGGGAAAGGGGAGATGAAACTTAGAATCTGTCCATTTTGATATTTGTCAGTGTCCCTGGCAAAGGTATACAGGGGAAGAGTTAGTAAGTAGTGGCTAAAAGGGGTCTGAAGAGTGTTGGAGTTTAGTGTTTCCTCACAGTTCCTTTTCCCTTTCTGATACTTGACAAATGAGAGCTTTGAAGGGCACACTTTTCTCCTTGGACACCATTGAGTCAGAGATTGGCTATGTTGAGGACCCTCAGAGGGAGACCTAAAGCAGTGCCGTGGCCCCCACCTCCCCATCCCATTCTTCTTGGCTCTTGAAACCACTAATCCCAAATCTCCTTCTGCCTCCCAAAACACTTCCTGCTGGTTGCCCTGCCAGATGCAGCTAAGGCTTGAAGGTCTGTGGAAAATTCCAAGATGGATGCTTTTCTGAGGACTAGCTATTAGTGCAGGGCAGATACAAAGGTGGAAAAAGAAGCCCTTCAGCCTCACACATGGCCTGAGACCTTGCAGCCATAGCCAAGGGTACCTGACCCAGGAGAGGCGTGCTTTAATCCTCTCTCCACCCGGCTCAAGTCTGGTGGCACGTTCATTTCCCATCTCTGCTGACTCTCAGACCCTCATTCTTTCTCAAGTTTTTCCACATGAACACTGAAGATGCATTCACCTAAATCTGTACCCGACTCAGGTGTGGTCAGCTTGACTTGAGTTTCCTGCCCTCACAAGATCCGGTGAATGTTAATAGCCAGAGGAACAGAGTCCAGTGGGTGGATAGTGTTTGAATTTTTATTCCAGTTCGTTCTTACATGCTTCCTGGTCCTGGCTTTGGGATTAAACTGACCGATCCTCTTAGAGGAGGGTTCAGGATGGTGCCTTCCTTTGGAAAGCTGAAAGGTATAAAGGGAAGCTAAGCCATGATCTTGGCCAGACCTTACCTGATAGAGGAATCCCAAGTCCACTTCTTTCAGATAGTTTTCATCAATTTCTGCGTACACTTCTCTGCTGCTGGGAAGCTCATTATCTTACAGGGCTGCCCATTTCATTGTTGGTCTGTTCTGACCATTTCCAGGTTTTTCTTTCTCTTTGAGCCAAAATGAAATCATCGTTAACCAAAATGAATCTAGGCTTATAGATAAGCTTAACTGTAAAAGGATGTTTGCATCCTGAGAGTGATGGTGGGTCTTGTTTCTTTGTCCTTCTAGCTACCCAGCAGACAACAACCAAAGAGGGTCTGGCCTAGCAGGACCCAAAAGATCTAGTGTGGTCAGCCCAAGCCATCCACCACCAGCTCCTCCTCTGGGCTCTCCACCAGGCCCCAAGCCCGGGTTTGCTCCACCACCGGCCCCTCCGCCTCCACCTCCGATGATAGGTGTTTCACCCCCGCCACCGCCTGGAGGATTTGGGTCTCCAGGGACCCCACCACCACCTTCACCCCCGTCTTTCCCACCTCACCCTGATTTTGCTGCCCCTCCTCCTCCTCCCCCACCGCCTGCAGCTGACTACCCAACTCTGCCACCACCTCCCTTGTCCCAACCGACAGGAGGAGCACCTCCCCCTCCCCCGCCACCGCCTCCCCCCGGGCCCCCTCCTCTCCCTTTCAGTGGTGCAGATGGCCAGCCTGCCGCACCTCCACCACTTTCTGATGCCACCAAGCCCAAGTCCTCTTTGCCTCCTGTGAGTGATGCCCGCAGCGACTTGCTTTCAGCCATCCGTCAAGGTAAATCCCAGTGGTGGGTCTGGGACCATGAAGCCTTGTCTTTCCGCAGCTGTGATGATTGGTCAGAGGGTGGGGGAAGGGTGCTATGCCCTTTTCAGAGTTGGGAGAGATGGAGACCTCAGGACTCAGATCAGCCTAAGGAAAGCCTTCACCCTAAAAATACGGAGATTTAGGTTTCTTTCCACCTTATTTTAAAGTAAAGGATTTTTAACCTGGGATCTTTGAACTCCTTGAAAATTGATGCTTTGCGTTTGCATCCATTTTGTGCCCCAGAGAAAAACAAGAATCACTGTCCTGGAAGGCACTGCTTCACCTGGGCTCAGCCACTGTCTTCCTCTTTTTTGCCTTTTATATCCTCCTCCCTACTCTCTCCCCCTTTCTCACTCTTTCTTCCTTTTTCTCCTGTCTGCTTCCCTCTTTTGTCTCCTTCCCTTCCTTTCTCCCCCACTTCCTCCTCTCCCTCATCATCGTCTCACCCCCGTGGAGCATTTATTCTCTTTCTGTCAGAGGCCAGGTCTGATCCCAAGGGGTTAAAGTGGTTTCTTCTACTTGTGGCCCTCAGGAAGCTGAAGGATGGTCTAGAGGACGCCAGGTAGGGCAGCTGAGCTCTGTGGTGATCTGTGGCAATCAATGAATTGGGCACACTGAGTGCCCGCTAGATGGGGTATGGTGGCCACTCACCACTCAGAGCCTTGTGCAAAGTACCATCCTCACAGCCTGAGAGCAAGGAGACCGGGAACAATGGCAGTTTCCTTTCAGACACGCCTGTAGCACTGGGGCCACTCTCGCCTTTACTTCTTTTCCTGCTTCCCCCTTTCCCTCTTTGCTTTCTCGGAGGATCCTTCTTTCTCACTGTCCTTTCCCTCACTCCACCATCAGTGGCCATCCTCCTTCCTCAGTCCTGGTTGGATTCTGAGACTGACTTGCCTTCTTTTTTTTTTTTTAAAGATTGGCACCTGGGCTAACAACTGTTGCCAGTCTTTTTTTTTTTTTCTTCCCTGCTTTATCTCTCCAAACCCCCCCTGTACACAGTTGTATATCTTAGTTGCCGGTCCTTCTAGTTGTGGGATGTGGGACGCTGCCTCAGCGTGGCCTGATGAGCGGTGCCATGTCTGTGCCCAGGATCCGAACCTTGGGCCGCCACAGCGGAGCGCGCAAACTTAACCACTCGGCCACGGAGCTGGCCCTCTGACTCGCCTTCTTAACTCTTTTCTCTCTCCCGCCAGGCTTTCAGCTGCGCAGGGTTGAGGAGCAGCGGGAACAAGAGAAGCGGGATGTCGTGGGTAATGATGTGGCCACCATCTTGTCACGTCGCATTGCTGTTGAGTACAGCGACTCAGAAGACGACTCCTCTGAGTTTGATGAGGACGACTGGTCGGATTAACTCCTCTGCCTTCTGCCCACCTTTTTCTTTCCTTCCTACCTGCCTTCTCTGATGCCTACCCCAACAGTTCTGTAGGCAGGGGAAAGGGGAGGAAAAAAAGAATTTCAAGGGGCCAAAGCCTTCCCTGAAGCAACCAAAGATATATCCAAGTGCTTCCTCCAAATCAACATGTATTTCCCGTCTCCCCATAGTCTGGCCCTGTGGGGCTCCTGAGGCTCAGTAGCTATGTTCCCTCTTCCCTTCAAGTGACTTGCATATTGAAGAGAAGGAAAAACCCCAAAGCAGATCCCTTTGATTGGATTTGATTGGGTTTAAATTGGAGTTGGTGCCTTCCCCTAGGAGCCGTTTTCTACTGTGGTCTTCTTCCACAATCCCTGCCCTCAGCTGCTTCAGATAATGCCAGCCACCTTCTGGTCCTAAAGCCTGCGTGGACCCAGCTGGCCTCTTTCCCATGCACTGAGAGGGCAGAGTGGGCCACATGCCGCAGCAGCCATCCTGCTGCACCCTTCTGCCCTGGTCAGCAGGGGGAGGCTATGTTTTGCTAAGCTGTCCCTCTGTCTGGATGCCTTTATTCCAGGAGCCAGCAAGCCCCAACCAAATGTCTCACCCCTCTGCCCAGCAACGTCTCACCCTTCTGCCCCTCTGAAAGGTGAGGTTGTTGCCTCCCTCCCAGGCTTCCTCTCCTGGGTCTGGTATTCAGGTGTCCCTTCAGTGCCCCTCACTCGCCACCAGGTACCTCCAGGCACCACAGCCCAGTTCTAATCTCTAATACCCATGACCAAACAAGCCTTGCCACACGGGGATCTGGGCCTCTGCTGGCTGTCAAGAGCCAAGCTTAGAGACTTGGAACTGCAGGACTGGAAGAACAGTGGACTTCCTAGGTCCCACCCTCTTAACCACGCTGAGGTCTAGAGATGGGAAGTGACTTGCTCAAGATCATACAGTTGGATGGTGACAAAGCTAGAGCCCAGAGTTCCAGATTCCAAGTCACCTGTGCTTTCTGAGACCAAATAGTGGGCACCTGCTGGAGCCTGGCAGAGCAGTCTTAGCTCTTTGCTACACCAGACCTCATCATAGTTGGGGGGCCAAGAGGAGGGCTCAGGGCCTGTGCCAGGCCTGTCAGTGCTGCTCAGACCTTTATAGTCTCTCTTATAATTCTTTGCTCCCCCTTGCCTGTCACCAACCAACCACAAGGCCTTGGGAGCTGCCCTTCTGGGGGACCAGAGGTAGTGACAGGAGGAAGGGGGTGGACAGCTTTGACAGGTGCTGTTTTCAATTCCTCTGCAACTCCTCCCCGTTTTGTTTCCCCAATTTAGGCATAGGTTCTGCCAAGTGTAGAAACTTCAGTCCGTCAGGCTGGCAGCCGCCACAGGTAGCTGCCTGGGGGGCCCTGACAGCCATGAGGAGGGCTGAAAGGCAGGGGGACTCTGGGTCTTGTTTCCAGCTCCCCTCCTCACTGCACACAGTGCTGCTGCCTCCCTCCCTCCCCCTTTGTCCCAGAGCTAATACACAGGTGCTATTATTCAGAAAAAACTGGTCAGCTTTGGCCAACAGTGAGGCTTCTTCTCTTCTGCCCTAACTATTGTGTAGCCTCTTACACTGAAACCGGCTTCTCCTGGCTTCTGCGGCTTTCCAAGCCCTGAAACAAAGGGAAACGGGATCTGTCTCTACGCAGCACAGCAAATGGTTGTAGTAATTGCCAAAGCCCTCGTAAACCCCTCTGGCTTGAGGAGAGTATGTAATCATGGGTACTGCCTCTGTGCCCTGGCTGAATGCTCCCCCTCTACCATATTTCCTTGAACTCGGGGTCGTGGGACTGAGCCTGTAGGGGCCAGCACACCCTCCTGCTGGGGCTTCTCCAGAGTGTGTCATCCTCCCTGTCCCCAGATCAGGTATCTCTGGCACAGGGCTAGCACCAGGCTCCAGTGCTGAGCATGGCAGGCTGTGTATGTCCCCACCTTGCTTCCCACCTTGCACTTTGGAAGCTGAAGGTGCTTTCTTCAGAACCCTAAAAAGGCTGTTGAAGGTGCCCCTGGCAGCAGCCCAGCAATGGTTGGTGAGAGGCGGAGGGCAGTGGTTCTCCCAAATAGGAGTCCTGGGGCCTGGCCAGGGTTTGGGCCTAATGGCTTCTACTAAATTACCCCTATCCCCCTCCTTTCCGGAAAAGGGGGAGCCAGCACCACTCGCTATCATTCTGCTCTGACCTTGAAGGGGGCGGTGTTGGCCTGCCTTCTGGAATGGACAGAGTCGCTGTGGAAAGGGCTGGGGGCAGGCGGAGGTGGGGAGGGGCGCTGCCTGCGGAAGGTAGGATTAGATCATTAGCTCAGTGACCTCCTAGGGTTTCGATGTGCTGTGTTCTCATCCTACAGCTGGTTTGGTAATGATCTGCAAGTCCCGGAGAGCAACAGCACAGCTCTGCCTGACGCTCTCATTAAAATCTATGCAGCCAAGCTCGGCGCTTTGTAGCAGCCGGCCTTGCGAAGCCTTCTCAGCTTGGGGGGCTGGGGACCCAGTCAGCCAAGGGGCCCTCTGGGCTCTACTTATGCATATGTGCACCAAAAAAAAAATGCTTCTTTAAATCCAGAGCCCTTTAAGATGATAAAGGACCCTATGCAGGTAATTGTGTGTCTTTGAAATCCTGTAATTGTAGAATGCAGAGTTTAGTGATTATTTAAACTGAGCCGAGGCTGGTAAGAGTATGGAACTATGGCCCATAAGGACTCTTAAGCGCTGAAGCCAAGAAGCCACCTCCCTTCCCTGGTCTGCCTAACTCTGGGGCCCTGCCCCCATTCCTGTGGCCCAGGGGCCCAGCTTCCAGTCGGCAGTGTCAGAAGTGACTGTGGCATTGCCGTGGTTGTGAGATGACTACATTCCAAAGGAGCAGCCGCGAGGAGGGGGCAGGCTCAGCGATCCCTTGGAGGTTCAGAGCAGCTGGCCCAAGCTCCAGCTCGCCTCCAGCGGAAGCTCAAGCGCCCTCAGAAACGACCCTGGCCAATGTCACCGCAGAGCCGAGGCGGCGTTGTCAGGGCTAATGTGAAACCTCTTCCCATGGCGCCGATCCTCCGGCTCTGCAGCGCCAGCTTGGACAGATTGAGGTCTCTGTGGCTTTGGTGACCCTGCTTAAGCATTCCCACCGTGTCCCAGCTCTGCTCTCAGCCTGCCTTCCACCACAGCCCCCTCACCTGATCTCAGGGCCTGGGGAGGGGTCAATACCCCAAGGCCAGGGGCTTTTGCTCAGGAGAGATGGCAGGCTTCCTGGGGGCATCTGGCTTTGAGTTCTGCTGGGGTCCAGCTGACCTGGGACCAGGTGCCGCCCAGAGATGTGCCTCAGTGAGGGCTAGGGAACAATTTCGTTATTGTATTACCTTTACTCAGTTAACTCACTTGAGAAACTAACCAATTTTTACTTTCTGTCTAGAATGATGTACATGTAGGAGAGTGAGCTGTAATGTTCCCAAAGTGCCTTGTTTTCTCTGATATAAATATATTTATAAGGACCTATTCCAGTGGATTCTTGGGTGTGTTTGCCACATCAAGATTTTAGAGAGTGGGTATATATGCATTGGGAATACAGTCTGAAAATGGGCCCCTTTCCTCTGAGAATAGGAAAGGACCTCCAGTAGGAAATTTGAGCAGTGGGGTTAAGCCAAACCCCTAAAGTGACCCTTTCCTCTTTACCCTACTCCTCTTCAGGTCCTTAGAAGGACATCCAGTTTTTTTTTAAAGCCCTGTGGCTCCAAGCCTGGTCTCATTTGCTTCCCTGCCAGGCTCATGTGTGTACCCACGTAAGCACCCCAGTGACCTGAAGATTCCGTGTAACTATTTTATGTGTACATGCAAATACGCAAATGCCAACATTTAAAATAATTTGATAAAGTCTTTGTAGCCGCCCAGCCACCTCTGATGTGTCTCTGTGTGTTTTTAATGGGAGAATCGGTTAGAAGAGGGCGACATTGATAGCCACACGTGGTGGCCAGTGCTCCGGAGGGAGGTCCAGTGTGGGTGGGCTCACAGGGCTGGAGGCCTCTGGGTCTGGATGGTGCACCCTGTTTGGGAGGTGAGGGTGAAGGCCTGAAACCATTTTGGTTTAGGAGGAGATCCATATTGGGGAACCTAGAAGCCCAGATCCCCAGGCCCTCTTCAGCTGGCTGGGGCCGAGGGAGACAAGCTGCTGGCAACTCCTTGCATCAGGCAGGAGAGGAGCACGAGCTGAATGCTGATGCTGCCTCCCAACATCTGGCCGGCATCTTGTCTGCCTCTCAGACCCAAGCAACTTACCTTAAATAGAACGGTTTACAATGGAATCCGATAAAAGGTTTAGGCTGCTGCATGTCCCCTCTCCTGCCTGGGAAGGCAAGGGGGCTGGGTTTATATTCTGACCCAAAAAAATGACCTACCCAGGAAGCAACGGTTGTTCTGAGCACAGCTGCTGCGGGTAACTGTCCCTAGGGGTAATTTATGAGCAGACACCCAGTTCCGGACCCAGCAGACGCAGTGGGGTGGCCCCGGGAGGGGCGGGAGCAAGGTTGGTGACTCCGTTGGTCACGCTTGCTGTTCAGAGAGAGTGTCACCCACTGGCGTCCCAGGAGAGGGGGCAGAAGTTTTGAATTGTCAGCAACTGCTGCGCCAGCCGCTCTGAGCTCATCGCCAGAGGTGGGGGTACAGGGGAGGGGGCGCAGAGCCTGCTCGCCCCAACGGAGCCCCTCCCTCCACCCTCCTGCTGAGGCCTGTGTTTAGTCAGCACTTGGCTTCCTGAGGCGGGTGACTGACAGCCAGACGCCCGCCCTGGGAGAAGGCAAAATGGTGGTGCCGGGAGCCGCCCTTGCTGGGGGATTGGAGGGAAGGAATGTGGTTCTGGGAAGCAGGAGGCCCAGGCTTACATTCCGGCTCCTCTGCTTGGAAGCTGCAACCCTGTGCTTCACTTTGGCTAATCCTGAGAAGAATGAGCGTTTACTGAGTGCCTACTACCTGCCCAGGACTGCACACACTTTATTTCAACCTTAAGAGGCAAAGGTTCCCCATTCTACACAGGAGGAAAACAGGTTCCGAGAGGTGGAGTTGCCTGAGATATGTCGCTGGCCGGGAGCAGAGCCGCGGCTGGAACATGGGGCTCTCTCCAGCCAGAGCTCGTGTCGTCCACATGCAACTTCAGCAGCCTTCAGTGTTTCTCCTAAGGAATCACGGTCTTTAGTGTCCTGGGGCATGTTAAAGGTTTTCTCTTCTGGTCACCCCACCCCCTGGTGCCAGTTCTTTTTGCTCTTGCTTTGAAATCCAGTGAGGTGGACTGAGGGCCCAGCTGTCCCAGACCTTTACAGTTGGAGGTACCCTGCACCCTCCGCCGCCTGGGAACAAAGTGGGTTCCCTAGGTATGGGCTGGGGCTTCCCACAGACACACCCTGCTCAGTACACGCGCACAGTTCGGTTCCGATGCACACGTTTATGCCGCGCTCAGACATGTATACACGCAAAGAGATATGTGAGCAGACACACCTGAGGATCCAGGCCCAGGGGTACGTGCACACACTGCACACAGAGCCCTGCCCTTCTGCCAACAAGGACACAGATCAGCACACAGTTAGAGGAACACACATAATTGCAGGCAAACCTCACGCAAAAGTCCTCAGGAGCCACCCCTCCCTTTGCACTGCCTCCACCAGTTTCTCACTGCCCTCTCCTGGCCGCCCAGTGGCCAGGGCAACCTGGCACCGTTTCCTGTGAAGTTCACCTCTGGGATGGTTGTCAGCTAGTTCCCTCCTGGATCATGAGGCTGGGAGCAGTTTCAGGTAGTGCTCCTCTGCCCCAGGAGGCAAGGGTGCCTGGAGTGGGCTCTGAATCTGGGGGACGAAGAAAAAGCCTTTCACAGCCAAAGGAATCTCTCATGGTGGAATTGTCAGTACTGTGGTGGCAGGAGTCCTGCATAGACTCCCTGGCACCTTAGCAGGCAGCCACCCCTACCCTTACCTTGGGAACTGTGCACACACCTGCTTACATTCTGCGTATGTAGTTAAAGAGGAGTAGGCTACCTAGGTGAGAAGTCAGAGGTCAGGTCTGCTAGCTTCCACCTTGCTGCTCCCGCTCTGGGCCTCAGCGTCCTCACCTCTTCAGTTGACCATGATGATGTATGTGGTTCATCCCCTCTGGCATCTCACCATCTTGGAAACTGACAACCTCTCCCAGATTTGTGTGCCTGGGTAAAGCTCATCCATGAACATGACCCCAGGGACTCCTCAGGCCAGTCCTGTGAGGGTTACCAACACAAAGCTTTTTATTCCCATTTTACAGTTAAGGAAATGAGGCGTAGAGAGGCACAGCAACTTGCCCAAAGTCACACAGCAAGTTGGCAGCTGGCGTGGAAATAGAAACCTCTTCCTTCTAATGCCCCAGGCTGTCTACACAAGAGTAGAACCTGCTGTGGGCCTGGGCCAAGAGCCTAGGAGAAAGGAGCTGCAGAGGCTAATGCCAGAAGCTCTGCCCTTCTGTCTGGGAGCCCTGAAGGCTGAGGGGAACCCAGAGGAGGTCCCAGGCTTAGGCATTAGCATGGAGGCTGGAACCTGGATGGGTTCCACCGTCTCCCCAACCCCACACCAGTAGACTGCATGAACCTCAAGCTTCCTCTTCCTCTGCAAAGCCAGAGGCGGGCTGAGAGGGGTTCTCCCTATTCTTTGGCCACTAGGGAGCTTGTTCATCAAGGTAGGTACACATATGTGAGTGGTGTGTGTGTGCATGCCTGAACTGCACAGGTGTGCCCTCACATGTGGATGTGTGTTCATGCATGCCTACAAGTGTACTTAGGCATACATTCAAGGCATACGTAATGTGTCAGTGTGTGTGTTTGCAAGCCTGTACACATGTGACTGCATTCGCGTGTTAGGTGAAGTGTGTTTGGATGGACGTATCGAAATGGTCTCTGCACAGCCGGCAGGTGAATTTATGGACATGTTAAGATTTTGCTTGCATGCGTACTGGGTACGTGCAAATGTTCACACGCATTTGTGTGAAGAAGTGGGGTGGAACATGTCCATGTACACGACTGGTGAGTGTGTGTAAATGTGCATGCAGGAAAGGCTTTGTGGGACTGTGTATACCTGAGTCGTACGAGTGCCCTCCCGAGAGAATATCATGCCAATGTTCCCCCCAGCCCTGGTAGAGGGGGTGCCCTGACTGGCTCCAGTCAGGCACTGGCTGGGCTCACAGCACCCCCACCCTGCCCCCACATTCTATTCCCCAGACCCATCCTGCTTGGCCAATTTGCAGCCTCTCGCTCCCAGCTCCCGAGAAGGCCTGCAGCAAAGTCAAGGGGCTGGTGGCCAATTAGCGAGAGGGTTAATCAGGGATCTGGGGACCCCTGGGGGGAGGGAAGCCCAAGGCAGGCATTGGGGTTGGCAGGATCTCGAGCTGCCTGTCATGAGGCTGGAGGGGGGAGATAGGGAGGGGAGGCTGAGCAAGCTCAGTGGTGCTAGAAACCAAGGGTCTGCCTGTGAACTCATGATTGCTGAGCACTGACAGCAGTGGGGAGCCTGAGCAACTGTGTGTACACTGTGTGCCAAAGGGCATATGTATGCATTCAAGTCCTTGAATGTGGTCCTGTATGCAAATGTGTGTACACAACTATGGATACCATCTGTATACGCGTGCAGTTTTGTGTCTATATATGTGGGCTTGCAAATGGGACTGGGTATGCAAGCATATCTGGACCCATGTGCACACGTGTATACGAGGGTAAGTCTGTGTCTGTGTGTATACATGTGTGCAAGGACATACACATACATTTAAGTATGTGTTCCTGCATGCAAGCACATGAACATGAAGTTGACATGGTCTCTGTCCATGTGCGCAATGATATATCTGTGTGCACAAGTGTGTGTGTACCAGTGTGCAGATACATCTGGATATGCATGCAAGTCTAGATGTGTGTGCATGTGTATGTGTTCTCTGAACAGACAGGGGCCTGGACCCCCACATGTGTGGGGGTCCAGGTGTGCCTGTGTGTGCCCATGTGCTCATGCCCATGAGCATATGCCTGCATGCACAGAGGTCTCAGCATGTAGGGAGCTGGGGGGCGTGGGGCTGGCGGGCTGCAGACTCCAGGAGAGAATCTGACAGACAAGGCTTGCCGCAGCCCCCAGCCCCGGGAGCCTGTTTTCCAGCCTGCAGAAGCTGTGAGCCTGTGAACTCATCTTATATTAATAGCTGCTGTCTCCTCACTTATTGCAGGGAGAGGCGGTCATGGCCCCGGCGGGGGCTCAGCACTCAGGGCTGCCCACCTCCCGCACACAGGACCTGGGAAGAAGAGGAGGGACAGGCCCCGCCCCCACCCTAGGGCCTACCCCAGCAGGAAGGCAGGGCTCTGGGGCCCAGCTCTTGCCTCTCACCCTCCAGGGAGCCCACACTGCCCAGCTCACCCTCCTGGGCCTCTGTAGTTGGGTAGGATCAGGCATAGGTTTGGAAAACTGGCAGAAGCAGAGAGGCTGGATGGTTTGGCTGCCCCCTCAAACACACACATGCACACGCACACACACATGCACATGGGCATGTGGTGCCAAGCAGCCCCAGGCTGAGCACCAGATGAGTCTGAGGCTGAAAGAGACATAGAAGGCTTCAGTTTGAGGGGGCAGACATGTCCCTTCTCTCAGGGACCCTCAGTTGGAGAGGACACACAGCCCTGCCTTCAGGGGCCCCCATTCTGATGAGAAAAGCGAGACTTCTCTACAAATGTTTCCTCAGGAGAAGTGTAGCAAGGGGTGTTGTATACCACATCTTCACAGCCATAGGAGTGCTCAGCCAAGGAGGCTTCCTGGAGGAGGCATGGGGCTGGGGTACAGGGAGGACCTGAGTTGTACCTGCAGAATCCTGGGAGGAGGGAGAAGCCAGCCAGCCCCATCACACACACAGGCTCCAATCTGAGGGCAGATTCGGACACCTCTCAGGACGGGCCCGGGACCCAAGGCAGAGATCCCAGATGTAGGTTCCCAGAAATGCCTCAGATCCACCACACAACCACACCCAGACAGACAGAGGAGGACCCACAGCATGAGGGTCTCCCACAGGCCCTCCCAGACACGAGGGTGACAAGCAGCAGGCCCCGCTGGGCCTGGAGCCAGAAGCTGGGAGGGGGAAGCAAAGGACTGAGCCCCCCAGGGTAGGATGGGCACTAGGCCCCTCTCCTTCTGGACTGTGGCAGGAGATGCTCAGGAGTGTGGTGGAGGAAGCAAAGAGGCTCCTCCCTAAGGTCTGGAGGTAGCCTGGAGACCCCCAACTGTTCCCCAGCCCCGGGACAGGCCTTCCGGCACAGGTTTCCATGCTTGCTGTTTCTGAGCTACTTCTGAAACCCACTCCGTCAGCCAGGAAAGAAACAGATTTGGAGTCAAATGGACCTGGGTTCAAATCCCAGCTCAACTCCTAACTGACTGTGTGATTTTAGGAAAATCAAACGTCCCCTTCAGTGAGGCCTATCTTGGCCCCTTATTTAAAGATGACTCGCACTCCCTGTGCCCCTTCCCTACTTTATTTTTCTCTGAGGACTTATTGCTCTCTGATATTACCTTGTTTTTAACTTGTCTTTTTACTACTGTCTGTCCTGGCTACAATTTAAGCTGTCCACGAGGACAGCAGTGAACGAATGGAGGCACATTAATCTCAGAGCCTCAACTTCCTTTTCCGTAAAATGGGGAGAACTATAGTCTCACCTCTTGGACCATGGTGATAGTGTGTGAACTGTGTGGCCCGAAGCTTGGCAAGGGGGAGCTGCTTGCTGAGTGGGGGTCTTTTCCCAGGGAACTTCCAGGAAGATGGGGAGAGAAGATAAGGCTCCACTTGACCTGGAGGGGCCTCCCCACTTTGTGCCTGACCGCAGCTGTGTAGCTCAGTCCAGGCCTGCCCTCCACCAGCTCTGAGCCAGCCGCTGTTGGCATGTCCACGCTCCTTGGATTCCTGTGGCCACTGTTGGAGAGGATTCCTGTCTTAAATACCAGGCAAAAGAACTCTGGCCAGGGAAATGGAGAAGGACATGAGTCCCAGGCCGGCACAGCTGTGTGAGTTTGAGCAAGTGGCTGTTCCTCTTGGGGCCTCAGTCTCCTCATCTGTACAATGGAGGGGTGGGCCAGAATGCTCTGAGGGCCCCACCTGCAGGCTTTGCTCACCTGTGAGGCCTGGGAGGCTGGGAGGCTTGGCTAGTCAGAGCTACCTCTTCAGCCCTACCCTAAACCTGCTACCGCCCGTGCCTGTGAACACATTCTTTCTGGTTCCAAAACACCCATACCTCAGGGTCCTGCACACTTGTGTCCTCAGATGCATACAAGGGCACATGCACACACTTACCATCACTCGTTTTTGCATAGAAAGAAGCTCTTTCAGCTCCAGAATGACCAGACCCCATCCCACCACCTCCCAAATTTGGCTGCTGGCTCTGAGAATGAACCCCAACACAAGTCAGGGTCCAGAATGTCCTAAGTCCCAGGCTTGGGAAAGAAGGAGATAAAAGGCCATCGGTCAGTTGGCAGAGCACAGGTTCTAGACACAGGTGTTCCCTTAGGCCAGTCATCCACCCTCTCTCAGTCTCAGTTTCCTCATCTGTAAAATGGAGACGATATTACCTGTGCCATGGGTGCTTGCTAGGCATGAATGTGGTAACATACACATAGCACGGTGCCCAGCACACAGTCAACACTGTGGTTAGAAGGGGCTATTGTTATCAAGGCAACTGACGTGCTTTGAACACATACTTCATGCCAAAGCCCCAGACTCAAGCTAATGTGGGAAGGATGTGGGCATCCTCAACCCAGGAAGGGTCCAGCCCCCTGGTTCCTGTCCCCAGGGGGAGGTGCCTGAGTCTGAGCAGAGGGGCCCATCAGATTGGCATCCTGGAGAGGGGGTGTCACCTGCCAGCCACACTCCACCTTGGGTCTTCAGCACTCAGGCCCCCAGTCCTTGCCTAATACTCCTATTCCAGGCTCTCCCCCATCAGGCCCCACTCCACCCTCTCCACAAACACACTCACAGAAACATATTTATCACAAAATCATTTTTTATTGAAGGTTGGGTCAGGGACAGGAATAGGGAAGCACTGGGAGCCATACCCCGGTTGGCAGAGGGGTCAGGTGGCGTTGGCTCGCGCACTGCCTCCTCTAGGGCACCGCACGGTGAGGCCTGGTCCCAAGCCCCTGTTGTGTGGCACTGGATAGCAGGCTGGAGTGGAGTTGGGGCGGTTGCGCGGTCTGGTCCCGGCTGCAGTTTCCCCAAAATGGCCACCAGAGGGCAGCCGGCCCCCAGCGCAGAGGAATTCTCGGTTGCTCAGGTGATGGCTTCTTAAAAAAATAAAAAACCAGAGGCTGGTGTATTCCCCCTGCAAACCCGAGGGGGGCGGGCCTGGGGAGAAGGCTCTGGTTTCTATGATCTCTTCGATAAAAAATAAGCAAAAATAATAACAAAATACGTGGTTTCTCTTTCTCCCTTCCCCCCTCTAGGAACTGAGGTCAGAAATGGGGGTGTGGGGACTAGGAGTACCCTGGTATGGCCTGGATTTCAAGGTGTGGGTCTCTTTTTTTTCCCCTTACCACCCAGAAATAAATTCATAAATAAATAAATCAATCATAAATAGATACTCTCTTTGTGCACTTATATATAGATAAATCTTTCTCCCTTTGTCCTGTCTAGGCAACTGAGTGACTAACCTCTCCGACTCTTTAGCTCAGAAACTTGAAAGTAAAGTGACATGCTCAAGGTCAAGGGAGGGGAAAGATCAGGGACTTGGAATGGCACTGTAAAACACTCAGCAGCATTCTGGAACTCCAAGCCAGCCAGGCTGTGAGACATTTCTGAGTGGAACCCTGACCACCTGAACATTCTAGAACCATGGAGCCAGCTGGGCCCTGCAGGGATCTGAACAGAATACTGTGAAACACCCAATGTCCTAGAACTCCAGAACCAGCTGGGTCTTGGGGGTGTGGAGCTGGAGGGTTGGATTGAAGTCCTGGAGGACCTAACATTCTGGAATTCTGTAGTGATGAGGGCTGAAGTGTCACCAGGATGCGACTAGACATCACTGGGGGAACGGGATCGGAAAAGGATCTTGGAAGAAGAACAGCCGCAGCAGACAGCCCACAACACCTTCTGCACGTCCTGGTTGCGGAAGGCATAGATGATGGGGTTGATCATGGAGTTGTAGGTGGCAGGGAGAAGGGTGAGATAGGTGTAGAGGGGCAGGGAGTGGGCATCACCCAGCAGGCAGTAGACAGCGAAGGGCAGCCAGCAGGCGGCAAAGGCGCCAAGCACCACGGCCAGTGTGGCGATGCCCTTGCGGGTGGCCACGTAGTGGGTGGCGGGCAGCAGGTGCCGCTGGAGGGCAATCTGCTGGGCATGGCGGCAGACGATGCGGCAGATCTGGGCATAGAGCTGCAGCATGATGCCAAACACCATGAAGAAGGCAACAGCCAGGACCACCAGATGGTTCTTGGAGAATGGATATACCACGCCACACGTGGCCCGGGCATCCCTGCAGTTCCAGGCCAGCACAGGCAGCAGCCCCAGGCCCAGCGCGCCCCCCCACACTAGGGCCAGCATCACATAGGTCCGTGTCACGGTTGTCTCTGAGTAGTAGGTGAGGGCGTTGTACAGAGAAAGATAGCGATCAACGGTGATGGCCAGTAGACTGCCAACGCTGGCGGTAAAGGCCATCGCCAGGACGCCAACCAGCACCAGGCTCATCTCCTCTGAGCCAATGCAGAAGACAGCGGCAAAGTGCAGGACCAGCCCCAGGCCTGCCAGAAGGTCTGCCACGGCCAGGTTGCCCACCAGCAGGAACATGGGGGCACGGAAGGCAGGAGTGCCCACAATGATGGCCACCACCAGCGCGTTCTCACAGGACACCAGGGTGCCCGAGATGCACAGCACTACGTCCCAGGCCTTGGGTGAGGGCAGCGGTGCAGCTGGGCCTGTGGTCCCCTCTGCTGAGCCCACACTGCTGACGTTCACGTTGCCTGGGCCAGCAGAGAGCCAAGCCAGGGGGCTGCTTGCACCCCACAGCATGGTACCTGTAGAAGAAAGGCCCTGTGAAAAGCTGGCTGGGCTGAGTGCTGGGTGGAGGGGTCTGGAGGGAGTGAGGGGCACCTCAGGATACATGGCGGGGGTCTCTCCTCAGGATAACTGGCTGGTCCCAATGCCTTGTCCCCCAACTCATGCCCCAGGGCTCCTTCCAGGATGCCTTTGTCCTCTCCCATGCCCCCTGGCCAGCAGGATCCCTGTCCTGGGTCTCTTCACTGTCCCTTCCAACTTCCTGGGTTCTGTAGGCCTCTTTCTCCCACGTGTGTGACGACAAGAGAACCAGATGAAGGACTCCCATCAACGAATGGGAGCTCACAGGATCCAGGAGATGCTGGGAAAGACCCAGGACTGGGGGAGGGAAACACATCTCAAGACTGAGGGCAAGGCTGCTCCCTTCCTATGAGGGAGGATGACGCTCAGTTTCCGAGGCTGCCAGACCCCTCACGATTCTCATTACTGATAGCCCCAGGCTCCGCCCCCAGGGAATGCGCGTGAAGCTTCTGCCGCCCCTCCCGGCGCGCCGCCCCCCCCCCCCCCCGCCCCCGGCAACCCGCACTCCTGGGGTAATAACACCTAGGAACTCAGCCCCCCCAAAATCCCCTCCCCTCCAACACACACCTGCCCAGACTTCTGTCCCAGGCCAGACCCCTCTCTCTGCCTGAACCATTGGGTCTTTGGAACAGATACCCTCTCCTGGAAGTCTGGATCCGGAGTCAGATCCCTCCTGCCCAGACACTGGATCTTGGGCCTGCAGCCCAGATGTCTGGATCCCTCAGTCAGACACCTCCTCCTGCTTGGACGCCTGGGTCCCTGCCCCAGAAGCCTCCTGCTGGCCCAACCTTAGATGACCCTCAGTCCCTCCAGGACCTCGGGTCCGTGTAGGAGTGCTCATCCCCCGTCGGGTCACCCAGCTGACAGCTCTCAGCATCCGGACAGTGGGTCCTCGCCTGCTAGCCCAGAATCTGGGTTCCCGGTCTCGACCTCCGACCCCGGCTAGCTCGCCGGCCCAGCGTCCCAGCATCCTGCGTGCCCTCTCTGACGCCTGCCGCCCGCAGCGGGTCCCGCTACTCACCTCTCGGGACCGGGCGCGGCTGGGCCGCGGGGAGGTTCCGCTCGGGTCCGGACGGTGCAAGGTGTGCGCGGACCCCGAGAAGCCCCCGCGGCCGCGGGAGACGCGGCGTGAGTCACCCGGCCCCGCCCCGCCCCGCCCCCGGCCACCGGTTCGGTGACGTCAGCGGCCTGGCCAGCCAATGGGCGCGTCGCGCTGGAGCGCAGGGCGCGTCGCGCGGCATAGTAATGAGGCCTCGCGCCGCCCGCTCCCCCATTCATAAAAAGCGACCGTGGCCGCAGCCCCGCCCCCTCCCGAGTCGGCCCGCGCTGTCCTTGACGCGGCGCCCTCTGCGGGCCGGGGGTTTCGGGGGCGCTGGTGGGACAGCCTTGGAGAAATCTCAGGGAGGCTGCAGAGGATGTGTAGGGGGAGCGGAAAGGGGACTTGGATAGGCTGTGGAATGATGGGACCCTCGGGTGGCAGAGACAGGCCGACAGAATTCAGGTGACAGAGATTGAGTGATGGGGCTGAATGGGCGTCCCCGGTGAGGATGACGGGGGTTGCCAAGATGATGGGGCCCTGAGATGATGGTGACAGAAGCACGAGGGAGCAGGGAAGTGGGTGTCAGTGACGGTATGAGCATGGTGACAGGATCCTGGGGGATGGTGGCTGTGGGACGCTGACGTAGAGAAGGAAGCCCCCAGAGCAACCATAGCAGTGTCAGGGTGACTCTGTGGCATAATGGGGTTCAGGGATCCCAGGGTGGCAGAGGCTGTGGCAAGGGAAAGGGAAGATGGAGTGTCCAGGTGATAGGACTGCAGGTCACCATGACCCTGTCACAAGTGCTGAGGTACTGAAGTGACAAAGCTAAGTGATGAGGGTTATTGGGTCCTGGAATGAAGATACTAAGTGAGTGGGCCCCAGAGAGACTGGGACAGGGTAGCAGGTCTGGATTGACAGTGACCAGGAAGGTAAGTTGCTGCCGGGGCAGGTCCTTGTTATGCTGGGGCTGGGATAAGGAACTGGGTGACGTCACTCATGTCAGCCCAATAGCGCCCTCACAGCACCGGAGGGGTGGGCCTGGCAAGATTTCAAACCTGAATTATTTATTCAAGGATCTGGAAAGCCAGCAGGGTGATGGGGGAAGGGGAGGGAGCACTTCCCTGAAGCAGCAAGAGAAGGGGAGCCGGGAAGAACTTGGAAGCAGAAACCTGGCAGCTCAGTCCCCAGGGCAGGCCCCTCTCAACCTCCCATCTTAGGCATCCTGGCAGGGTAGGGCATGGAGACGGAGCTCCCTCTTCCCCAACTCTGCCTGTCCTTAGTCCCGGGGAACCACACTCACCCCGTCAGCCGGTGACTTCTCCAGAGGTGACAGATAGGGCCACTCCTGGGGGAGGGGGACTAGCTGCTCCTCCTCCCTCTTTCTCTGGCCTTGATCTTCACTGGAATCCCCCAGGGCTGTGGGATGGCGATGAGAGAAGGGATCAGGTTAGGGCTTGAGAAAAGCAGAGGGGCCCAGATCCCAGACCCCACCGACTTCTCCCCCAACACAGCACTACTGCAGCTCCCACAGTCAGTGTGGGGCAGGGGGAAGGAGGTGACAGGCCAGTGGCAGGGTACATGGGAAGAGGAGAGGGTCAGGGCTGAGGAATATGATGCACCTCAGGTTGGACGTGTTGAATTTAGAGTGCTTAGTGGGTGGAGGTGGTCAGGAGTGTAGACTGGATTCAAATCCCAATTCCTCCATTTTCTAAGCTGTGTGACTTTGAGTGAGTTTCTTAGGATCTTTGTGCCTGTTTTCTCATCTATAAGATAGGGATGATGGGACCGGCTCGGTGGTGCAGCGGTTAAGTGTGCACGTTCCACTTCTCGGCGGCCCGGGGTTTGCCAGTTCGGATCCCGGGTGTGGACATGGCACCGCTTGGCAAGCCATGCTGTGGTAGGTGTCCCACATATAAAGTAGAGGAAGATGGGCACGGATGTTAACTCAGGGCCAGTCTTCCTCAGCAAGAGGAAGGATTGGCAGCAGTTGTTAGCTCAGGGCTTATCTTCCTCAAAAAAAAAAAAAAGATTGGGATGATGTTAGTATCTACCTCATAGGCTTATGGGGATGGCCTGGCACCGTACATCATTGGCTGTGTTGGCCACCAATAGTATGTCTGGTAGGCGGAGGACATGTGGGAGGCATAGGTGTGCAGGTAGTAAGTGCGGTTCTAGGGGTAGATGTCATTGCCCAAGGGAGGGAGGAGAGAGGGGGGGAGCCTCAGGGACGCCTGCCAGTGAGGGCACAGAAAGGGGACGAGAGCGTACCTGCTCCTGGGTCTTTGCACTGGCTGTTCCCTCTGCCTAGAACCCCTTCACTTCACTCAAGTCTCTGCACCCAAGCCACGTCTTCCGCAGCGGGCTTCCCTGACCTCTCTCCTAAGTGACCACTCGCCTCCCATCACTCTCTCTCCCTTTTCTTATGTTTCAGAGCACTCAGCACTCCTGAAGTTATATATTTGTCCATGTATTTTCCTTTTTTTTTTTTTTGCTATGTGTCAGCCCCACCAGAATGTAAGCTCCATAAGGGTAGAGACTCTGTTCTAGTCTCTGCTGGGGAACAGCACCTGCATGTAGGCAATAAACAATTGTTGACTGGATGATTAAACCAAAAAAGCAGCATCTGGAGAAAGAGAAGGAAAACAGTAAGGTGTGCCATGTCAAGAAAGGTGGGGGCGTCAGAGGGAGAATACAGGGGCAGCAGTGGCCCAGGCCTCAGGGATCCACTTTCACCCCCATCAGAGCTGGGTGCCAACAACTGTCCAGCTGGTCTCAGAGAGGGGTGAAGGCTGCTGGCAGGTTGGCATGAAAGGGGTGTGTGAGAGACTGTCTTCTGCTATTCTGAGTGGTAACGATACTTCTTTTTTAAATTTTTTCATAGTTTATCAATCCTCTCATGAAAAATCTGCACAGTCGCCACAGACAAAGTCACTGCGGCATCTTCACTCCTCCTTTTTGCCAGCACCAAACTTGACCTTTGTGGGCCCCCTGACTTTCCTTCTGTTCTCATGTTCCATTTGCTGTTTTCTTGAGGTCTTCTTCTCATGAGGCCAGGTCTTGTGTTGGGTTCATTTTTCTTTGCATAATCCAAAGAATCGTAAATCCTGCCCAAGCCTTGCTTTACCACCACCGATATGGGTTCTGAATCCAAATACAAAGATGACATCTTTGTACATTTTGGTCTTGTACATTTTGGCTAGTTTTTCCAAATTTTCTGTCTTGGGTACCATTGCCTACCCGGGGTGAAGATGTCAATGACCATGTTTCCATTGAAGTAGCTGATCAGCCAGAACTTCCTGATCTGGATAGTACTGTGTCGTTCACGATGGAGGTGATGGAGGTCGATTCTCAGGCAGCTGGCTGGGAAAAGAATGCAGGGATATTTGTAACCCTGAGAAACCCTGGAGACCCAAGAGACTCAAGTGAGGCTATAGATTTTTATTCACGCACTTTCTCTCATGCTCCAAACTGCCCCATGCCAACAGGACAACTGAGGCCATCACTGCCAGCCAGATCTCTCTTCCCTAAAGGCCTGCTGTCTAGAGGAAGGGGCGGCCCTTCATCTTCTCTCCTCCTCATGCCCTGTGCCCTATCTCCTTGCTTCCTCCCCACCAATTACAGCCCCTCCAATCCTTCCCACCCACCAGGTGCCAGACCAGAGCCCAGTGCTTATAACAACACTGCATGCCCATTTCATATGTGAAGCCCAGAGAAGCCAAAGGACCTGCCCCAAACCACACAATAGATGGCAGAGCTGGGATCCGAAGCCAGGAGGTCACTACAGCCCCAGAAGGGGCTGGGAGCGATGTTTGACTAGGGCTGACAATACCTGCAGTTCCCCAAGTGGCCACCAGATGGCCATAAGCACTCACTTCCAGGTAAGACTTTGCTTACCTCTTCTCTCGCTACCAAGCTGGGGACCTACGCTCTCAAGGGATTTGTGTGTGAAAGAGACACAGATAATATCCACACAAGCTCCTTTCCCAAGCCCCGAGAATCTGGGCATCGTCAGAGCACACATTCTTAGCACAGAACCCATTCATTCATTCAGCCAACATTCACTGAGAGTTCCCCCGGGCTTGGGTTTGAATGGGTGCTACGGACAGAGAGATGATCCAGCCACATCCCTGCATTTTCAACATTCAGTGAATATTTACTGAGCATATACTATTTGCCAGGCAGGGTTCTAGGCACAGAGGATACAGCAATGAACAAAAATCCTTGCCTTCTTCATAGAGCTTCCATTCTGATGGAGCGAGACGGCCAATCTACAAATAGATACTTAATATATTGAGTAGGGAGCCCTCCAAGGTCTCACAGACCAGTGGGACAGACAAACATGTACATAAACAGCCACAACATGGTACAGTATGATTATTTAATAAACACCTTCTTAAGCCCTTATGTGTGTAGGCAGTTAACTACAGAAGAAGATAAACATGGTTCCTTCCTTCATGGAACTTACAGTCTAGAAAACAAATGAGTAATTAATTATATATTTGACACATGCTCTGAAGGAAAAAGGAGGTGACATGATGGAGAATAAGCAGGAGATCTCCTTTAAGTAGGGAGGTCATGGGGCGAGTCACTTGGAGAGAGAATAGAAGAGTTACAAGGAGAGGGCACAGCAGATGCAAAGTCTCCGAGGAGGGAAGGAGTTGATGTGTTTGAGGAATAGAGAGGAGGCTGGTGTGTCTGGAACCCAGTAAGCCACGGGGGCAAGTAGGAGTTGAGCTCAGAGAGGTGGGCAGAGGGAAGATCATGTAAGTCACAGAAAACAGTGAGATGGGGGCTATGGGTGGGCTTAAGCAGGGGAGTGATATGATTTGACATATTTTCAAAGGATCACTGTCTGCTGCGTGGAGAACAGACTGGAGGGGGGTGCAGAGGCAGGAGGCCACTGCAGTCACCCAGGTGAGACATGGTGAGGGGGTGAGGGCTCTGGTGCAGGAAAGCAGATGGATTCACATCTACCAGCTGGGACGAGTGCTGCAGCAGCTCAGCCTTGTTCTGAGACAGTCACAGAGGGCTTCCTGCAGGAGGTGGCCCTTTAGTGGTGTCTTGAAGGGTTAGTTTGTCAGGCAGATGGAGTCAGGGGAGGAAGAGAAGACTCCAGGAGAGAGAACAGCTATGGGATAAAGGCAAGGAGGTATAAAAGAAGGTGTGTATTGTGGGAAGGGCTGTTCTATCTTCTTGGAGGGTAGGAAGGTGTCGGGGTGAGTCCAAGACATTCTGGAGAGACTTCTAGAGCCAAGAATCACAGCGTTTTAGATGCCGAGCTGTTAACTGGAAGAGACTTGGTCAAATCCATGTTTTCAACAGAGCCCTGCACTGTGAGGGCCGGCTTGGGAGGAGCCTGGAGGCCGAGGGGCAGTAAAACCTGGAAAGGGAAGACGAGGGACAAGGACCAGGAGATCTGTAGAGGCAGAATCTGCAGGGTTTTAATCTGGGGCCGAGACAGAGGGAGCGGGTGAGGAGACCATGGTTTCCAGTTGAGGGACTGAGGGGATGATGGGGCCTCCTTGAGAGGAGAAGAGCGACAAGGCAGTTTCAGGGGCCTGAGGGACATCAGGGAGAGGTGCGCTGGAAGCAGATGGACCCACAGGAGGCACAGCAGAGGGGAGAGCAGCCTCTGGTCTCACTGGGGCCTGGGTTCACATCCTGGCCCACCTGGTTGTAACAGTGTGCCCCTGGCCAGGTGATTTTACTTCTGCAGCGTGTAAATTGGGGATAATAAAGCCCATACCTAGAGGGTAGCTGTGGACATTAGATGAGAACCTGCAAGTAAAACTGTTAGTAGAATGGACATTCTTCTAGTAGTATGTGGTAATTGTTAACTATGTCTTATTAGTTACAGTTGTGGCAGCTGGGGAGCAAGCATTGGGCTGGAGACCGAGATGAGACATTCGTTTTCAAATGGGAACTGATTGCAAAGGAAAGGCCGAGCGAGATGACCCGAGAGAGGTGGCAGAGGGCTTAGGACTGAATTGGGCCACCAGTGATGAAGAGGGGGAGGAGGAAAAGGAGAAGCGGAGAGGGGCAAGAAGGAGAGGAGAGGGAAGAGGAAGGCAAGAAAGGAGGAGGGGAGAAAACAGGAAGAGGAGGTGTCCTCCAAGGAACCTGAGAAGTGGCTGCAGAGGAAGAAGAACCAGAAAAGGCCCGTGCCAGGGCAGGAGACCAGGCCGAGGGGAAGGCTGCAGAAAGGCCCAATTGTCCGAGTAACAATGAGACGGGTGACTCGGCCAGAGGGTGTAGTGGGTCAGAGGCAGACGTGGTGGGCTGAGGGGCAGAAGAGTGAAGAGGTGAAGCGAGACGGGCAGCCAGAGCCTAGGGACCAGCTGAAGCCCGTCCCCACAGTCGTGGGGCCTGGTTAGAGAGTGCCCTCGACAAAGCCCCGCCTGCGCCGAGCCGGGGAGGCAGGAAAGAGACCTCGCTTCAAATCCGGATTTTGCCACTAACTGTGACCTCCGACTAGTCACTCACCTTTTCTGAGCCTCAGTTTCCTCACCTGTGAAGTAGGAATAACTCCCTAATCAGCAGACTTTTCGTGAAGCTGCGGGAGGGGGCATCCAGGGACCAGGTCAGCCATTAGTCCTGGACCCTACCCCCTTTGTCCGAGCCGGGTCCCAGACCCCTGGACCCAGCCCCACTTGACCGCTCCCAGTAGCCACGCCCCTGTATGGCCCCGCCCCGAACCAACAAACCCCGCCCCACCTGGTTGCGCCACTGGCCCCGCCTCCTGACTAGCCACGCCTACCTGGCCACGCCCAGGTTGCCCTGGTCTCGCTCCCCACATCTCGGCCGAGCCGAGTCCAGAAGGGACGTGCTACACCAGCTCTCCGCCGGCCGCCAGCCCCTGCCCCCGCGCCCATGGCCGCGCCGGGACCCCGCGCCCTCCGGGCTGCGCTCTGTGGCGGCTGCTGCTGCCTCCTCCTGTGTGCCCAGCTCGCTGTGGCTGGTAACGCGGGCCGGGGTCTGGTTGGGGCCTGGGCAGGGTCAGGTGGAGCGTGCCCTTCACCCAGGCGCCTGCCCAGGAGCAGTCTTGGCTTAGGGGGCGGGAGAGGACTTTCCAGATGTGTGCAGGACTCCAGGGATGTGTTGAAGGGGGCTCTAGCTGTGTGTGGAGCCCTGTGTATATATATAGGCTCCAGATGTGAGGGATTAGGGAGCTTCGGGTGTATGGAAGGGAAGGGGCCCCAGGTGTGTCTGGGGGAGGCGGCTCCGAATGCATCTGGGAACCCCAGCTGTATGCAAAGGGAGGACACTCTGGCTGAATGTCAGGGAGGTTCTAAGTGTGTGTAAACATGTGTTTGTGGAAACTCCAGGTGTATAGTGGGGCTTGGGGGATCCAGGTGAGTGTATGTGTGCAGAGGGGTGAGAGCCACAGTAGTGGGGAGGGTGGCTGTAGCTCCAGTCCAAGGAGTTACTCCCACCCTACTCCCAGGTAAAGGAGCTCTGGGCTTTGGGCGGGGAGCCCTGCTTCGCAGGAACATCTGGCCAGCTGTCCGAGGGGCCTGCAAACAGCTGAAGCTCTGTGAGCATTGTGTGGAGGCGGGCAGAGCACACAACCTCTCTGGCTGTGTGTGGGAGCAATGTCCGCAGGAGGAACCAGGTATGGAGTTGAGCCCTCCCCAAGTCGAGTGCCCCCAGTTCTGAACCCCAGGGCCTTGGCCCCTCTCCCCAGACCTCTTCCCTGCACCTTCTCCCACCAGGACGCTGTGTGGCCCCAGCTGAGGTGGTCAAAGAAGGTTGCTCTGTCTATAACCACTCAGAGTCGTGTCCAGGTAAGGGAGCTCCCGCTGGCCTAAGCCAAGTTAGAGGGAGGGGGCTGAGGTGTCCCCAGCCAGAGCTTGCCCTCCAGGAAGGGATCAGCCTCTCTCAGGGAGCGGACTATGCCACGAACACCAGGGTCCAGTTTCAACTCTGCCTTTAGCTCACTGAGAAGTCCCTTCCCCTCTCTGGCCTGTTTCCTCATCTGTGAATTGGTACAGCCGCAGGATCCGGGACAGGAGTGTGGAGGAGATGGGGGAGTTAGCTCTTCTAGTTGAAAGCATAGTGAACACTTTGGAAATTCAGAAGGGAGTGCGGGGAGGGCCTCCTAGAGGAGGTGGCATCAGAGATGATGCTTAAACGTAGAGAGGGAGAGAGGGCACATCTGGTGGAAGGAACTGTGTGAACTAAGGCTTGAAAGTGAACGTGGACCCGGGGACAGAGGGCCTGGTCTGAGTCACAATCTAGCTGTTGGCCTGGACTGGGGTCTTGATGGGAGTTAGGGGGTGGGAAGGCTGGTTTGTTATGGATTCCCTGTCTTTTCAGCTGCCCACCATCACCCCACCTATGAACCAAAGACAATCACAACAGGTAGGCACTACCTGAGGAATGGGGCAGTGGGAGGACCAGAGGTGCAGGGGAGGACAGAGCTGGGCTCCAGCCCTAATGTGCTCTGTGACCTCAGCCCTGTGACTTCTCCCTCTGAGCCTGTTTCCACACCTGTGAAATGGGTTGGGTACTACCTCAGAGAGTTGCTGTGAGGATTTTGAGGGTGTAGAACCTAGTTCAGTGTCTGACGCACCGAAGGTGATCAAGAAATGACGCTTCCTGTCCCTTCTCAACACCAGTTCTGAGGACTCAGGGTGACCCCTCAGGACCTGCCCTTGGTGCTGAGTATGTATGGCTCAGGTTGTCAGTAAGATGTCCTCAGTGACTACCTACTGCACCTCCGGGCCCAGAGAGGGTCACCAAGCAAGCTCCCGGCAGAACAGAGGTGGGAACCCCACCCCTTGGTTCCCACTGGCCCTCAGGGCCTGGAGGTCAGCAGGCTTGGCAGGGATGGCTGAAGAGGCTCTTGGTTAATTAAAGCCAGAAATGTGATCTCGGAGGCTGAATTATTGATGGCTCGGCTCCCTCCGGCTCAAGCCCCAGATGGGTCTTGTGTAGCTCGTTTCTTCCCTCTTCTGCTCCTCTTCCCCAGTGTCCTTCTCTGGGGCTCCCTGAGCTGCCGCTGGGACCACCCTTTGCCCTTCATATTCTCAGACCCCCCTTACACAAGCTACACCCTCTGGGAGGCAGACCCATCTCCCGACTGCGCCCCTGTCCACTGCCCCAGAATGATCTCCCACCACCAGCCCTGCCCTGTGCTGGGCACCTGGCCCAGGACCTGAAACTGAATCCCTGGTGGGAGTTGATGGCTAACGTGGGACAGCTGGGAGCCACTCAGACAGCCTGGCAACCGTGGGCCCTAAGGCGGGGCAGGGGAAAGGGTCAGGGTGAGTTGGTGTAAGTCTGGCTCTGTCCTAAGTGCGGGGTGACTTTGGACAGGGCTAGCCCTCAGAGCCCAGCTTCTCCCTCTGACATACATCCTCTAGTCTCCGTTTATCCACTCGGTAGGGTGTGGGCCTCCACTTCTTCCTCTGCTCCTTCCCTCTCTAAGTAGGGACCCCGACAGTGGGTGACTCCACGATCTCAGGACCCGGAGTCCAGAAGGAAACCACATCATCTGAATCTGGGCTTTGAACCCTGAAACCCAAGGCTGAAAGAGACTCTGAGCCGAGGGGCTCTAGATGCCCCCAGTTCTGCGTCCATCCTCACCCTGTTGGGCCAGAGTGGGAGACGGAGACTGGAAGGGAGCTCAGTCACCATCTGGTCCATGTGATCAAGAGGCCCAGAGAGGGTGTGAGAGGCATCAAGCCACAGATCAAGTCAGGAGCAGAGCCAGGGCTGGAGCCAAGGCCCTGCCCTCCCCAGCCAGGCACTGTCCCTCTCATCAGGCACTTCCCAACTACCCACAGGATCTGGGCTGAGCTTCTGAGCCTGCTGTTCAAGGCTCCCATAGTGAGGACTGGGGCCTCCCGGTGACCTGTGCCAGTTATTGGGGTGGGGCTGGGATCCTGGTCCACAGAGGCTTGCTATCACCTCCACTCTGCAGGAAGCCCCCCGGTCCCCGAAGCCCAGAACCCTGGCTTTGACGGGGCCAGCTTCATTGGGGGCGTAGTGCTGGTGCTGAGCCTGCAGGCAGTGGCCTTCTTTGTCTTGCGCTTCCTCAAGGCCAAGGACAGCACCTACCAGACACTGTGAGTACTTGGCCAGCCAGCAGAGTTCCGGCTCACTTCTCCGCCTGACTCCTGCCCCTCCTGCCCCTTAGTGTCAGTGCACTGTCTTCTCAATGGGGCAGCCCTAAGGGCAGTGACCCCTCCCACTGGCCCCCAAATGAGCCACACCCCTCCCTTCTCCCTCCTCCAGGTGTGGGGTCCTCTCTGCGGGTGATGGCTGGGGCCAGGACTCAGCCTGGGCCCTGTGTCTGGGAGCCTGGCTAAGCCCACCTGTCTTTGCCCCCTCATGCTGCCAGCAGGGAGGAGAACCAGTAGGTGGTAGCCCAGGCGAGCCTTCAGCCTGCAGCTCTGTGGCCACGGGCAGGAGCCTGGGTCGTGTGTGGTTTGCTTTTCCTCTGAGAAGGCGAGCTGCTCTGAAGCCCCCGTGTGCCGTGTGTGCTGTGGGGCAGGTTGCCACAGCCTCCATTAAAGTGTTTGCTCTTCCAGCTGCTGCCTGCTCTCTGGGGGTGGGGGTCCCTGCTGAGGCAGGGCTACCGCCCTGAGTGCCCTCTCTGTCTGGCCTCTGCAGAATCTGACCCCCTCCGGGCCTGGATGCCACACTGAGGGGAAGGAGGATGAAGAGGCTGCCCTCTTGGCCCCCTGGTGGGCGCTGGGGGTGGGAAAAACTTTGGTTACCAATTTCTGGCCACTGCAGGCACTGAGCAGGCTCAGTGCCCAATATCTGACATCCTCTCCTGTCCTGGGCCTGGTATCTGCAGCTGAGAGCATCCTTCAACCACCTGCTGTCTCCTCTGTCGTCCCTGAGGGGCCCCCTGCCTGTCACTGGGTCTGTGCCAGCCTCTTCCCACCGACCTGGCCTGGGCACTGTCCCAAAATAAAGGAACTCTCTCCAGCACTGTGCTTCATGTCCCATGTCTTGGGCTGTGTGTGGACTGGATGGGGTGAAGGTATGACCACCGTCTCCTCCTCAGTGGGAATTCAGCCTTTGTCACCTTTTAAAATACTTTCATTCGTTCTATGTGTTTAATTCCCTCCCCCTGCCCTTTACAGAAGAGGGTACAGCGACTCAGAAAGGCAAGTAGACTTGCTCAACGTCACACAGTGGGACAGGGCAGGGCTGGGATTTGGATCCAGGTTTTTCTGACTCCAGAGTGAGCAGAGCTTCAGAACTCCTGCAGAGGCATCTCCAGGCTCTCTAGGCTGCTGACGTTGGGTCTCTGCCCCGGTGCCAAGGTGGAGACACCCCCAGGACTCTCGACAGCCATTTCCATGTGCCTGGCCTCCCTCACTCAGGCCCTCCTGAAAAGCCCCGCCCAGGCCTGCCTCCCACCCTTCACCCCCAACCCTGGGCCCAGATGTCTTCCCTGACTAACCTCTTCCACCCGTGGGGCACTTGCTGGAAACTATGCTTGTGGCTGAGCTCGACATTTAATCCCATGACTGTCTGAGGAAGCTGAGAGAATAGAGAGCAACGGTTGAGAGTCCAGCCTGTGGAGCCCGACTGCTCTGTGTGAACTGGAGCAAGTTCTTTAACAGTTCTGGGCCTCAGTTTCCTCACCTGTAAAGTGGGGCAACAGCAGTATCCATCTCAGTGGGAGGCGGGGAAGGTTCAGAGCAGCACTTGCCCCATCAGCTTCATTCCAGGGCACCTGTCCACCCTTCCATCTGTGCAGCCTGCCGTGGGGCCTTCGGCATCTATTCCTCCCCCAGGCCAAGCCTCCTCGCAGGGTCTCCCACTGCAGCTGGAAGGGCTCCGAGGGACTCTGGGGTCCCCAGGGAGTTCCAGCCACTCCTTGGCCTCACAGAGGGCTCGCCTGCCTACACGTCGCAGCACCATCGGCAATGCCCCTCCGCCTGCACATGCACTTCACCAAAGCCCCCCATCCTCTCAGACATCAGCCTCCCCTCGAGCCACCCCTCCAGCCTCTTGGATCTGCCTCTTGTTACCCAGCCTGCCTTGCTCTCTCTCTTCTCCAAGCCTTTGCACAGGCAGTTTCTCCTGCCTGGACCACCCTCTGCTTGCTTCTCCACCCAGCACTTAAGTGCTGGCAAGGATAATGCCCATTCTCTCCAGGGCTGAGGGAGGAAATGCCCTCATCTCCTGCTGGCTTTCACCCAGTTAAGGAAATTTATTTATTGGATGTTTTCTTTTCAAAAGTAGTAGATGCCTATAAGGAACAAAAGGACGATACAGAAGTTTATATAGAGTGAGAATTGCTCTTCCCCTGGTCCCACTCCCCAGAAATAACTATCTTTCACAGTATGTTTCAGACCTTTTTCTGTGAATTTACAACATGCACACATTTAGCTTTTTTAAAATACAAAATGCAATTGTGCTATGCGCATTATTCTGCCACTCTGTCCCTTTTGTTAGAGATCAGATTTGCCCTGACTTGTCCAGGTGGCGATAATTTATTTGCATCCTCTCCTGTCCAGTTGGGCCATTTCCACTTTGGTTATTAGAAGCAGCACCATGATGGACAGGCTTGTCCGCAGATCTTGGCACACCTGTGGGAGAGTGTGGGGAGAACAAGTCGCTATAACTGGAATGGCAGTCTCAGAGTGGCCATCTCATGGATCCATCCTGTCTGGCAAGCTCGGCCTCCACCTTCCCTGATGCCCACTGGACCTCAGCCCGCCCCACCCGATAAGCACTGGGCCTGGCATAGAGGAGGCCCTCCAGGAGAGTTTGATGAATGAATGAATGAATGAATGAACAAAGGAGCCTTCCTTCTCCTTCCTATCACCAGAGGTCTCTGTCCAGCTCAGATTGCATGCCACACATCTGGACCATGGCTGCTGCTTCCACACTAGCCTCCCAGCCTCCAGGCCTGCCCTGCACGGGCTGCCCATGTGATTGGCCTATATTAGCAACTGTTTCCTAGGCGCTGCCAAGGGCTCCCCAATAGACTTGAGGGTGGGCATGAAGTCACTTCACTAAGGGTGCTTCTCCCTGCTGGGGGGCATAGACTTGGACAAAATCTTTGTGGCTCTGGGCATATAAGTGCCAGAGAGCACAAGTCATGCCCTGTCTTTGGGCCTCCATTTCTCTTTGTTTATTCATTCATTTAACCAATATTTCTTGAGCATGTGCTTTGTACCAGGCCTATAACCCAGGGCCAATAATAATGACGATGAGCAGGGCTGCGTAGGGATCAGAGGCGATGTGCAGACCACACCCAGCATGACTTGTGGAGTGCAGCAGGTGCCCAACAAATGGTAGCAGTGCTCATTCTTAATACTGTTGTCAGGGATCAGGGAAGAATTCCTAGTGGAGATGGCATTAGGGCTGGACTGTCAGGGACAGGTAGAGCTTCGCAGGTAGAGATGAAGAGGAGGGCATTCCAGATGGAAGGCACAGAATGAGCTAAGGTTCAAAGGCAGAAAATCCCTATGGGAATCTAGAGGTCTAGAGTGATGGCTGGGGAGCTCTGGAGGCCAAGGTCAGAAGTTGGACTCCATCCTGCTTGGACAGGACAGGGATAATGACCATTCTCTCTGGGGCTGAGGGTGGAAATGCCCCCACCTCCTGTTGGCTTCAGCCTGGGTGGGGTGTCCTTGGGGAGAGACAATGAGAGGAAGTCTTGTATCATGTCCTCCCACCAGCCTGGCCCCTTATAAACGGGCATCCTCTCTCAGGGGTACCAGCAAGATGGGCCTACTGTGGACCCCACTCTCCCTTTTGCTCCTCTTGCTTGGGAAGCCTGCCTGCATGAGGACCCAGGACCACCCCAGCTGTCCAGGTAGGGGCCTAGGGTGCCCTTTCCAACAGCACACCCTCATTCCCTGCCTGGGCGTCCTTCTCCCACCCAGGCTCACTAGCCTCAAGGAGCAGGGTGGGAGTTTGATAATCTGGGCTCTGCACATAAATGGATGCAAATAGATGCAAATAGTGCAAAACCTTGCCAGCTCCGGAGGCAAGTGTCCTGACAGCTAGAATCTGGGAAATAGAGAACAGCAGGGGGGTCTGGGAGAGATGTGCCCTCCATGCCCACCGTGTGCCCACCCGGCTCTGAGTTTTCTGCAGAACCCAGGGAACTGGAAACCAGCAAGGTTGTCCTCCTGTCCAGCTGTCCTGGAGCCCCAGGAAGTCCTGGGGAGAAAGGAGCTCCAGGTCCTCAAGGTGAGAGATACTGGGGAGCAGGCAGGGACCTGGGGTAAACTGGGGAGGCTGGGGGTGCACCAATTACTGTCTGTGCTGAAAGGCCATGATAAAGGGGCAAGGAAGCTTCTGTGTGCTGGGCTCCAGGCTGGGTGCCAGCATCCTAAGATCGACTCTGTGAGGTAGGTGGCACCATCCCCATTTTACTGAGGGGGAAAGTGAGCCTCAGAGAGGCTAAATAGTTTGCCCACAATCACAGCCAGTAAAGGGTGTAGCTGGGATTTGACATCTGGCTCAGGATCCCTCCTTGCTTTTCAGCCCTGGCATAGGGTGGGACTTAAAACATCTTTGCCTTTGGGATTTCAGGGCCACCTGGACCACCGGGCAAGATGGGCCCCAAGGGTGAGCCTGGTTAGTGTGTGGGACTGGGGCCTCTTTTCCTTTCTTTGCTTCTGTCCCTGGACTAGAGAGGGGAATGTCTCTGCTTGGCTGCTGCTCAGCAATTGGCTGTGATTGTCCTCAGGCAGGGGGATGGAAGGCTGGGAGGAGAGGGGAGGATTGGAAGGGCCTGGGCACTCTACCCTTGGGCAGTTTTCTGGCATTCCCTTGGGGGTCTCAGACCTCAGAGCCAACATGAGTCCTTTCCCTGGAGCAGGAAATCCAGCGAACCTGCTCCGATGCCAGGAGGGTGAGGCAGCCTTTGCAGGAGCCCGGAACTTGGAATCAGTTGGTGCTGGGGTGTTGGTGGACCGCCAGGTGTGACCCAGCCCTCCTTAGAACCCCCTTCAGGGGTCCTCGAAGGAGTTGAGAAGCCTCCTGGGGTCCCACACCTGACCTGTCTCATTGCCTGTGGGATAAGGGTTGGGGCATAACTTGGGGACTCCCCTCAGTCCATCTCCCTTTCCCCAGGCCCCAGGAGCTGCCAGGAGCTGCTGAGCCAGGGCGCCACCTTGAGTGGTTGGTACCACCTGTGTCTACCTGAGGGCAAAGCCCTCCTTGTCTTTTGTGACATGGACACTGAAGGAGGTGGCTGGCTGGTGAGTGTCAGGTGGAGAAGGGAACCCCAGGCCAGGCCCAGTGAGCGCTTCTGCCCCTTGACCCCTAGAGGGAGCCAGAGCCCACTGGAGCTGAGCCATTCCTTAGAGTAACTGACCAACATTTACTGAGCTCCCAGGGGGCCTGAAGAAGTCTGAGAAGGCTTCACAGAGGAGGTGCCATTTGAAAGGGTCTTGAAGGTTGTGTAGAAGTTCTCTAGACAGACGAGGTACAGAAGGGCATTCCAGGTAGAGGGAAAGACAAACACAGGGAGGCAGGGGAGTACAAGAGGGTTGAGGGGACCATGTGAGTGAGCTAAGAGCAGGTATGAGTGGTCGGCTGAGGTCTACTGGTGTGGGTCCAGCATGGATTGAGGGCCTCTGCAAAGGCCAGTTCATGGAGGGCACTGAATGACTGACTGAGGAGCATGGAGGGCAATGGAGAGCCATGGGAGAGTTTTATGCAGGGGAGACTTCTGTTTTGGAAAGATGACCCACACTACAATGTGGGAGATGCATGGCAGTGGGGGACAAGAGTGGAGGCAGGGACAGAGGTTAGCAGGACTATAGAGGTCCAGGCAGGAGAAGACAGAGGGCAGTGGAGGCAATGGAAACAGAGGTACCTAGACTGAAAGATATGTAGGAGGGAAACTACAGGGTCTGGGGACTGTTTGACTTGAAGGAGGATGTGCAGGGAGCATCAGGGTAAGGCCACGAGTCCAGCTTGGGCCTCTGGAGGTGACCTCTCTGCTCTAATATCTTGGTTCTTATCATAGTAAATTAAAGCAGGTATTTTGAAGCTGACTCCCAGCAGGACTGACCATCTCCCGAAGGCAGGGACAACATTTCTATCATTTCAATCTCCTCCAGGACTTGCAAGGCTTTGGTGTGAACTTGAGTGTCAGTAAAAGTTAATAAGGGAATGTAGAGTTCACCAATGTAGTCACATGCAAAGCTCACTTGGACTCACACTTTATCAACAAGCCCCAATCCCAAGGCGGGTGTTGGCCCACCGCCACAGTGCACCCACTCTCAGCTGCCACTGCCCCCGGCTTCTCCTCACCCCACACCTAGCCTGGAGGAACGGCTGGTGTGCTGGCCTTCTCTGCCTCCCTAGGTGTTCCAGAGGCGACAGGATGGTTCTGTGGATTTCTTCCGCTCTTGGTCCTCCTACAAAGCAGGTTTTGGGAGCCAGGAGTCCAAATTCTGGCTGGGGAATGAGAATTTGCACCAGCTTACCCTCCAGGGCAAGTTCCCCACAGGGTCCAGGGAGCTTGAGGGGCATTCCTCTGGCATTCCGAATCCCCACCCTGGGATCTGAGGCTGCCTCCCTCCCTGCCCCCTCCTTCCCTCAGGTACCTGGGAGCTGCGGGTGGAGCTGGAGGACTTCAATGGCAACCGCACCTTTGCCAGCTATGAGTCCTTCCACCTCCTTGGGGACACAGATCACTACCAGCTGGTTCTGGGCAAGTTCTTAAAGGGCACTGCAGGTGAGTGACCCTAAGGTGGGCCCGAGAGTAGGGGAAGAAGGCGAGGGAAGCTGGATCCTTGCCCAGTGCTGCCACTGCCTCCATGAATGACCCAGGGCAATTCCTTCCCCTCTGTGGGCCTCAGTTTCCTCATCTGAGAAATGGCAATCATGAGACAGGGTAGTGCAAGAGTGAAGAATTTGGGCTCTGCAGGCAAACTGACCTGAGTTTGAATCCACCTATGTCACTTACTATGTGACCTTGGGCAAGTCCCTTCTGCATCAGAGCCCCAGTTTCCTCCCCCAAAATGGGCAAGGAGGCAGGGTGGGAGGTTGTGGGAGCCATCTGGGGCCCTGTTGAGTGTTAGCATTATCTGCTTTGGAAGAGGAACCAGGGAAGCCTTTTCTTCAGAGAAACAGTGACTGTTGAGGGGAGACTTGAGGGAAGTGGTTATGAGGAGGTACCTCAGGGGGGCGCCTTTCCTGCCCAGGCATCCGAGAAGTCCCTCCCAGCTCTCCCTGGCAGAGGCGCTCAGGCTGCTGATGGGAGCTGGGTGGAGACAGAGGAGCTAGAGGGAAGCTGGGGATTCTGGGAGGGAACAAGGAAGGGGGAGGAGCTAGTGGCTTGGGAGCCACAGTCCCTATACACGACCCAGTGCCCCTGTGACTAGCTGGGTTACCTTGTGCAAACGCCCTGGCTCCTTGGCACTGCTGTTTTCTCACGGGGCCTGATAACATCCACCTGGTAGTTGCTCTGAGGCTCCTGCAAGATCCTCTCTTCAAGGGTGCCAGGCATGCTGCCAGGCACCAAGGTGCCTCCTCTCCCCTCCCTGCTAGGGGACTCCCTGAGCTTCCACAGCGGGAAGCCCTTTACCACCCACGACGCTGACCATGATACAAGTGGGGGCAACTGCGCGGTGATTGTCCACGGCGCCTGGTGGTACGGATCCTGCTATCAATCCAATCTCAACGGGCGCTATGCGACGTCCCAGGCCACTGCCCACAAGTACGGCATCGACTGGGCCTCAGGCCTGGGCGTGGGCCACCCTTACCGCAGGGTTCGCATGATGCTTCGCTAGGGTACCCTGGCAGCCAGCGCGCTTATCTCTCTTGTACAGCTTCCGGACCCTCAGTGACCCCTCCCTGTTGCTAACCATCTCTGCTCTCCTGTCCACATTTAAAAATAAAATCATTTTAACCCTTTCCTGGCTTGCAGACTCTTCCAGTTACTGGGAAAAACTCAAGAGGACAGAGCAGGAACATAGGTTTCAGCTCCATTCAAGAAAGACCTTCCTTCTGGTCAGGAAGATGGAAAGGTAGACCTCCTAAGGTAGTGAGGCTTCTATCTCTGGAGGTGTGCAAGCCAGGGCCAGAGGAGCATTCAGTGAAGGACTTGGAAGAGATTCAAACATCCACTGACAATGCCCTTGGGCCCTCGGGTCCTGCAAGTGGATGGATTTGTGGTGTGGATCGCACAGCTTTCTCACTCCCTGTTGCCCTTCTAGGTTGTCTGTTTTCCACCCCAGCCTCTGTTGTAAGGCGAGTTCTTATCCTCTGCTACTTCTTCCCTGTTCCATTAGGGGCTGGATGAACTCGGGGTCAAACTAAGGAGGGTATATTTTTCTTCCATGGGGCAACGGGGTGGTGAAACAGCAATTACTGAGCTGGCCTTTGTCGAGCGGTTAGTTTGCTAGAGCCATATTCTATCCAGAGGCAGAGGCTGATCTCTGCAATCTGACAGCAGTCCTGAGTTTGCATCCTGCTCTGTCATGGAGCCAAGTGATCTTGGACAAGTTTCTCAACCTCTCTAAGTCCCCAGTTCCTGATTTCAGAGTCCAGAGGTTTACACCACGTTGCTGCCTCACTAATTCACACTAAATTCTTGGGAATTTGGAGCTGGGAAGCGGTTGTAGCCCAACGGCTGAAGTTTCTGGGGCTTCAGGTAGGTAGAGAAATGTTTGGGTGAAGACTCTTCTCAGAACCCATGGTCATGTTCTGGGTGGAAGTCAAAGGTCAGCAGATTGAATTCTGGGGAAAGTAGCCCCCTGGCAAGAGGGCAAAGGCCCAGGCTTAGATGCCAAGTCCCACACCAGGGCTGAGGGCCTCCTGGCAGGCCCAGAAGCAGGCTTCCCCCATTCCAGTCCCTCCCTGGACACCCACTCTTCACCGTGTTCTGCACACCCTGATGTCTTTGGAGATCCATTCATTCAACAGGTCTCTGCAGTGCACTGCCTGCAATTCGCACCTCTTCCGTATTGCTGGCCTGGGCACACATTTTATGAGCTTCTGCTGTGAGGAGTCCACGGTGGTTGGCGTGCACAGGGGCACAGGCTGTTCCGGAAGCGGCCAGACTCAGAAGTTCTGGAGAGAGAGTAGGGAGGGGAGAGGCCGAGTCCCGGGCCGCTAGGGAGCGGTGCTGCCCCAAAGCCGAGGGTGGAGCTTTCCCAGTCGGCCGGGAAAGGGCTGGGCTCAGCCTATGTGCGAGGGCGGGAGAGAGCAACTGCGGGAGCTCTCCTGCGGAGTCCTGGTGGCGGACACTGCCGGACTGATTCCCGGGATCCCCACGTGACTCTCAGCCGCGGATCACTGGATGCCCCAGATTCCCGGGATCCAATTCCCGATTTCAGATCCTCAGGACCTTGCAATTTGGAGCCTGGATTTCGCCCTGAGCTCCAGATTTCCGGAAGGGGACCTCCAGCCGGATTCTGCATCTCCAGATCCCGTAGGAGATTTCCGATTCCGACTGGATTCCCTAACCCAAGATCCCTGGACCCGCCGCCCCTGGCTCCTGCCCCGCCCAGAGTGCCCAGAGCCGGGCGCCGGACGCCCGAGCGCCCCCGCATGGCGGGGCCGTGCCCGCGGTCGGGGGTCCTGGAGCGCGCCGGCAGCTGCTGGCAGGACCCGCTGGCCGAGGCGTTGAGCCGGGGCCGGCAGATCACAGGGTCCCCGGGCCGAGGCTGCGGGCGAAGCCGGCCGCTCAGCGTGGTCTACGTGCTGACCCGGGAGCCACAGCCTGCGGTGGAGTCCGAGGCAGGAGCCGAAGCGGAGCCGCTGCCCCTACGCTGCCTGCGCGAGGCCTGCGCGCAGCTCCCCGGATCGCGGCCGCGGCCGCAGCTGCGTAGCCTGCCCTTTGGGACGCTGGCGCTGGGAGACACCGCGGCGCTCGATTCCTTCTACAACGCGGGTGAGCGCGCGCTGGGGGCGGGGCCCGTAGCCGGGGCGGGGCTTAGATCTTGGGCGGGACTAAAGGAGGCGGGGCTCGGTGACTCACTGGAGACCCCGAGATGGTTGCGGGGTCTAGGGGGCATAGCCAAAGCTGAAGGGCCGGGCCCTGATAACAGTGGTATTTAGGGGGTCTGGAGCGAGGCCAGGCTCAGGCTAAGTGGGACTTAGCGGATCCACGCCCGGCTCCGGGCTTCAGGGTTGGGGCGTTAGCACTCTGGAGTCGGCACGGTGCCTAGGGAGCCGGGGCAGAGGGTGGTATCTCAGGAGTAGGGGTGGAGAACTCAGCCTCAGGATGAACTCTGGCGGACCTCCTGGGGGCGGATCCTAAGAGGTGGAGCCTGGACTAGGGAAAGGGGACGTACGTGGGAGGCTGGAGACCAGGGGTCCTAGCATACTGCTTCCGAGGGTCGGGCTAGAGAGACAGAAAGGGAAGCGAAGGGACCCAATCAGACTGGATTCTGGGCGAAGGATCTTAGGTTGTGAGACCCCAAAAGCCCCGAGTGAGTGGGCGAGGCTGGAGGCGGAGCACGGTCCTCCGGGGGCGGGGCCAGAAAGCGCGGGTCGCCCCTCCCTCCCGCCATCCCGGACGCCCCGCCCCCGATGCTTATTTGTTCAACCGAGAGTCCGGGAACCATGCTTGCCGGATGTCCATAAAATCGCAGCCTAAAACTGAAGGCTGACTCGACCTCGAGGACACAAAGACACGCGCAGACTCACAGAGTCACAAATCGCATATACGTTGACTTACACAGGCTCTCGCAGATGCTGTCTGCACACAGAGATGCAGTCAGACACACTAAGCTACACACACACACACACACAGGCACACACATACAGGCACAGCATTGTCTAGCACACTGCTGGTGCCTGCCCCTTTCAGGAGACTACGTTGACGTCCCAGGGAGGGTGACTTCTGTGTTTGAACAACTCCTGCCTTTCAAATGGCCTGGAACAGGCTCTGGGCTGGTGCACCGCCTCCCCTTCCTCCACACCCAGTGCCCACAGACTCCAACAGTTGGATGAAGGTCCTAGCCCTTTGAGCCTAACTCTTCTCCTGTAACACCACAGATAATAGTTCTGTGTAAGAGCCAGAGGGACCCAAAAGGGGAAAACTGAGGCCCAGAGCAAAATTAGACCATGCTGGAATCACACTAGAAGGCAGGCCAGGCCAGGATGGATCCCCAGGCTCCTTCCCCACCAAGCTGGGCTTCAGGGCTCAGGGCCTCCGCCCGTGTGCCCACAGATGTGGTGGTGCTAGAGGTGAGCAGCTCCTTGGCGCAGCCTTCCCTGTTCTACCACCTTGGTGTGCGTGAGAGCTTCAGTATGACCAACAACGTGCTCCTCTGCTCCCAGGCAGACCTCCCTGATCTGCAGGCTCTGCGGGTACGTGGCCAGGTGGCTGGTAGGGGCAGCCACAGGGCTGGGATGGGGCCTACCTAGAGCACCAGTAACTGACTGTCTGTTCCCTGCAGGAGGATGTTTTCCAGAAGAACTCGGTAAGCAGAATCCACTCTTTCCTTTAATGTGCCCTTTGACCTCCACTATGACTTCTGACCTCCACTATCTTTCCTTGCCTCCTCAGTCACCTCTGACCTCCCAAATGTCCCTGACATTCTTATGACCCTCTGTTCCTTATTGTCTCCCTTCACAAAGTGTGCCCTTCCCTGCTATTCCCGTCCCCATTTTTGGTGCCCTCTAACCCCTTCACTGCCCCTTTCTAACCTGGTGCTGACCTCTGACCTCCACTGATTCCTGCCTCCCTCCCACCAGGACTGCGTTGGCAGCTACACACTGATCCCCTATGTGGTGACAGCCACTGGTCGGGTGCTGTGTGGAGATGCAGGCCTCCTGAGGGGCCTGGCTGATGGGCTAGTACAGGCCGGGGTGGGCACTGAGGCCCTACTCACACCCCTGGTGGGCCGGTTTGCCCGCCTGCTGGAGGCCACACCCACGGACTCTTGGTAATGGGGGTCCACAGAGAGGGCACACCAGGAGGAGGCTGATGAGGGGACAGTGGGCTGGGGCTGAGGGACGGGCCCCACCATTCTCTCTCCCTCCCTCCCCTGCCGCGGGCATCAGTGGCTATTTCCGGGAGACCATTCGGCAGGACATCCGCCAGGCCCGGGAGCGGTTCAGCGGGCAGCAGCTGCGGCAGGAGCTGGCTCGCCTGCAGCGGAGACTGGACAGCGTGGAGCTGCTGAGCCCCGACATCATCATGAATCTGCTGCTCTCCTACCGTGACGTGCAGGTGTTTGGTGCTCAGAGAGGCAGCCAGGGCAATGGCATTAGGTGCCAGACAAACCCGAGTTCAGCTCCTGGCTGTGCTACTCAGCCAACGGTGGCTTTGAGCAAACCATCTGACATCTCTGAGCCTCAGTTTCCTTGTTTGTAACAGGGGATGCTCATGTCATCATCTCCCAGGGCAGTTGTGAGACTAGGGCACACAGTGGGTTCCCCGTGTAAGGTGTAGTGTCTGCACTACCTGCTGGGCCTGAGGGAGGTGTGCAGAGGATGGTGGGTGGGTGGGTGGGAAGGTGGGGTGTTGAGGCTGGGAGGGGACCCCAGCTCAAGGTTTTCCTCAGGGTCTGGGGGCCGATGGGACCCACTAGAGGCATCATGCCAGTGCATGCTATTCTCTCATGCAGGACTACTCAGCCATCATTGAGCTGGTGGAGACGCTGCAGGCTTTGCCCACCTGTGACGTGGCTGAGCAGCACAACATCTGCTTCCACTACACGTTTGCCCTCAACCGGTGAGTGGCACAGCAAGGCTTGGGTCATAGCCAGATGGGGACATAGATGTCTGCTGTGCGAGGTCATTGCTGTCTGGGATCACCTCTGTCACGGAATATGCTGACCATTTGATGTCAAATGGTCCCTGTTGTTCTAGGTTACTGCTGTCCAGGGTGGGGTGGGGTGGTGGTGCTGCCCTTGGAGTTGTCACAGCTGTCCAAGGTCACTGATCCTCAGAGTCATTGCAGCTAGGAATCACTTTCACCTGGGATCACTACCTCTAGAAAGGACAGTGCTGACCAGGGTCACTGCCATTTTGGTTCATTATTGTCAGGCCCCTGGAAGGGTTTCTGATGTTCAGGTCTGGGGGTCCCTGGACAGAGCCGAGCAGGGCCATCAGGCAGGTCCCCAGCACACTTTCCCTTCCCCTAGGAGGAACAGGCCTGGGGATCGGGAGAAGGCACTGGCTGTGCTGCTGCCGCTGGTACAGTTTGAGGGCTCTGTGGCACCTGACCTATACTGCATGTGTGGCCGTGTCTACAAGGACATGTTCATCAGCTCTGGCTTCCAGGATGCTGAGCACCGGGAGCAGGCCTATCACTGGTAAGAGAGTGGACAGTGGGCTGAGCTAGTAGGATGTGGGATGGGGCTTTGGGCATCAGTCCAGTCCTACGTCCCCCCACCCCACCCCAGGTATCGCAAGGCTTTTGACGTCGAGCCCAGCCTCCATTCAGGCATCAATGCAGCCGTGTTCCTCATCGCCGCCGGGCAGCGCTTTGAGGACTCTGAGGAGCTCCAGCTTATTGGTGAGCCCCAATCCTGCCCCTGCCTCTCCACAAACGGGGACTCAGGGCAGGGAGAGAGAACACTGGGCTGAATCTGGGACTGAGCTCATCTCCTTTTGGACCTATTCTGCCTGAACATACACCTGGGTCCTCATACCTATCCTGGTTTCTCAAGGGCCCACAACTGTTCCTAAGCTCATGCCTGTTTTCCTTACACACAGAATTCCACATGCACTTGTTTCCAAACCCTCACCTGTGCCTGAGCTCCTACTCCCACCTGAGATCTTGCTACACCAAAGTTTTCACCCATATCTATGTTCATGCCACATCAATGTTGTGGTCAATACCTGCAACCACTCTCACTAGGGCCCATGCGCCTCTCTCCCAGGCATGAAGCTGGGCTGCCTGCTGGCCCGAAAAGGCTGTGTGGAGAAGATGCAGTATTACTGGGATGTAGGCTTCTACCTGGGAGCTCAGATCCTCGCCAATGACCTCACCCAGGTGGTGCTGGCTGCAGAGCAGCTGTACAAGCTCAATGCCCCCATATGGTAGGTGGCCCCCTCTGCAGCGTTGGCCTGGCCTGGGCTTTCAGCTCCTGCACTGGCATTCTAGCCTGAGCCCTGAGCCAATGACCTGACCCCTTCTAGACCAGTTCCCATGGCATCCAATGCCCATGTTCTGGCCACATCCAAGTCAGTCTACTCTCCCTGGCAGTGCTAGCTGGTGCCTAGGCTGAGTTGAGGGTACGGCTGTGCCTGCAGGTATCTGCTGTCCGTGATGGAAACCTTCCTGCTGTACCAGCATTTCAGACCGACACCAGAGCCCCCTGGAGGACCCCCACGCCGTGCCCACTTCTGGCTCCACTTCTTGCTACAGTCCTGCCAGCCGCTCAAAACGGCCTGTCCCCAAGGGGACCAGTGCTTGGTGAGGCCCATGAGGGTGGGGGATCTGGGAGAGGGGCAGGGCCTTTCTCATGGACCCCACTCCGCCTGTCATCTGCAGGTGCTGGTCCTGGAGATGAACAAGGTGCTGCTGCCTGCAAAGCTGGAGGTTCAGGGTACGGACCCGGTGAGTGCAGTGGCTGTGAGCCTGCTGGAGCCTGAGACTCAGGTAAAGTCACCGCCGAATCCCCCCACTCACCACCAAGCACCCCTTCTTTGGAGCCTTTCTCCCATCCCCAGAACCCACCTCTGCTCCACAGCAGCGCTTCTGACCCTCTGTCTTTTTACAGGACGGTCCCTCCAGCTGGACCTTCCCGGTCACCTCCATCTGCGGGGTCAGGTGAGGGGTGAGGCCTGGGGGCCGCACAGGTGACGACAGAGGCCGCTGCTGGCTGGCCTGGCACTCACTTGGGTTCTTCATCCCTTCCCAGCGCCTCCAAGCGAGACGAGCGCTGCTGCTTCCTCTACGTGCTTCCCCCGGCCCAGGATGTCCAGCTGTGCTTCCCCAGCGTAGGGCACTGCCAGTGGTGCGCGCGCCTCTCGGGGTCGGGGTACCCTGAGGGCCGGGATGCTCGGGGCAGTGAGAGAAAGGAAGGGACACGTTCCCTGGGTGCTCTGACATAGGAGGGAACAGTTTCCACCCAAGGTGCCCCTCCCACTAGTCTGACCTCCCTCGCCCTCAGGTTCTGCGGCCTGATCCAGACCTTGGTGACGAATCCGGATTCCACGGCGCCTGCGGAGGAGGCAGAGGGCGTGGGGGAGGTGCTGGAGGTGAGGAACGGGGGCTGGGAGTTGGAGGAGGGGGAAGGGCTGAGAGCCCTGCTGAACCCCCATCCCATCCACCCCCGCAGTTTGATTATGAGTACACGGAGACAGGCGAGCGGTTGGTGCTGGGCAAGGGCACGTACGGGGTAGTGTACGCCGGCCGCGATCGGCACACGCGGGTACGCATCGCCATCAAGGAGATCCCGGAGCGGGACAGCAGGTGTGGTGCCCAGGGCCGCGCGGGCGGGGCTCAGGGCTCGCAAGGGCCCAGGGGGGCGGGTCAAGTGCGAGGGACCAGAGTTGAGAGGGTCCTGTAGGCGAGGGAAACGCCGACGCCCTAGTGGTTGGCCCGAGTGAGCGGGCTCGTAGACGCGAGAGTCAGAGCCTGGGGGACCCAGGCCTGTGGGCAGAACCGCAGGGACCAGGCGGGCGGGCCACGGTCTGGAGGAGCCTGTGGACCGGGCGATAAGGTGGGGAAGGTCGGCGAGGGGCTTGTGGGTGGGGCAGATCCTGGGGGCGTGGCTTGGCTGGTGCGGGAGTTGAGTGAGCATCTCTGCCCAAATCTGGTTTATTCCTCTTTCCCTACCTGCCCCCAGGTTCTCTCAGCCCCTGCACGAAGAGATCGCTCTGCACAAACGTCTGCGCCACAAGAACATTGTGCGCTATCTGGGCTCAGCCAGCCAAGGCGGATACCTCAAGATCTTCATGGAGGAAGTGCCTGGAGGTACCTGCCCTGCGTGGGATGGGAATGGAATTGGAGGTGTGGGGGATGGGAATGGAGCCAGGCAGAGGTGGAGAATCCTCGGGGAAGATGAACCCTAACGTGTGTGGGTGGCCAAGCCTAGAATTAGCTGATGCAGTGCAGCTGGGTAATGGAGCCTGGGCCATGGCATGGGCATGCCTAGGCCTTGGGCAGAGAACTGGGCTGGAGTAAGTGGGTGCCAACAATGATCTTGGACTGTATCTGCCCAGGCAGCTTGTCCTCCTTGCTGCGCTCAGTGTGGGGACCTCTGCAGGACAATGAGAGTACCATCAGTTTCTACACCCGCCAGATCCTGCAGGGACTCAGCTACCTGCATGACAACCACATTGTGCATCGAGACATCAAGGTAAGCCCTGTAGCTGGCTTGCTGGTTGAGGGGTGGGAGAAGGAGGGCCACAGACAGAGGTTGGCAGTTTAGACTAAGTGGGCAGACCCTTTGCAAAGAGGGGGAATTCGTCAAGGAGGTTCCTTAGACAAAGAGAGAAGTTCAGATCTGAAGCCAGACCAGGTGTCAGCTTCCAGAGGGGCATAAAGGGATGACAGGGGGAGAAAGTTGATAGAAGCAAGGGTCAGGCTAGGATTCCCAGGAGATGGGGTTTCCTGGTAGGGTATGGTCCTGGCATCAGGAACCCAGCCTGATGTCCACTGAGCACAATATCCACTCTACTCAGGGGGACAATGTTCTGATCAACACCTTCAGTGGGCTGCTCAAGATTTCTGACTTTGGCACCTCCAAGAGGTTGGCAGGCATCACACCGTGCACTGAGACCTTCACAGGTAACAGGGTGGGGTGGTGAACGGGGACGCTGACCTGGAGCAAAAGAACTCTTGGGGCCTTCCAGGGAATGGGGGTTTCTCCTAGGCATGGAGTTAGAGGCCTAATGGGGTTGAAACCCAGGGCAAGTGATTGAGCCAGGGGTGAGGTGATGGAATCAAGAATTGGAGCTTGGATAGCTGATGACAATGAGTTTAGTGCCTGAAATGGAGTCCAGAAGTGTTGATGCGGGCCAAAGTGGGTGATAGATGAGTGGATGCGGGCCAGAGTGGATGATGCAATCCAGGATATATGATGGACCTACTGTAGGTGGTCCATCGTGAATGTGATGGAGCCTAAGATGAGTGAGGAAACTCGGGGTAGATGTTTGACAACCAGGGTAGGTGATGGGAACTGTTTTGGATGATAGAGTTCAGGGTGGGTGCAGGTGGCCAGAGGATGATAGAACTCCCTGCCACCCCCACAGTGATAAAGGCTAGATGAGCATTATTGTTACTGCCCCTGTTCTAGGGACCCTTCAGTATATGGCCCCAGAAATCATTGATCAGGGCCCACGAGGGTATGGGAAGGCGGCTGACATCTGGTCACTGGGCTGCACTGTAATTGAGATGGCCACAGGTCGTCCACCCTTCCACGAGCTAGGGAGCCCACAGGCTGCCATGTTTCAGGTGAGACCCCTCAGGGCTTGGCTCATGAGGTGGGGTGGGGACAGACTTGGCTCTGAACACCTCTAAACTTTGTTTACCCTCCCTGCCGCCTCCCAGGTGGGCATGTACAAGGTGCATCCGCCAATGCCCAGTTCTCTGTCAGCCGAGGCCCAAGCCTTCCTCCTCCGAACTTTTGAGCCAGACCCCCGCCTCCGAGCCAGTGCTCAGGCACTGCTGGGGGACCCCTTCCTGCAGCCGGGGAAGAGGAGCCGCAGCCCTGGCTCCCCACGACATGCTCCACGGCCCTCAGGTACTACTCAGGTGGAGGCAGTGAGCACACTAGGGCGAGGGCAGAGGAGCTGTGGAGGTGAGAGGGCTGAAGGGGGGCCCAGGCTGACAGCCTTGTGCCTCCCTCAGATAACCCTTCAGCCAGCCCTGCTCCTTCAGCTGACTCCACCACCCAGTCCCAGACATTCCCGCGCCCTCAGGCACCTTCTCAGCACCTGCCCAGTCCCCCCAAGCGCTGCCTCAGTTATGGGGACACCAGCCAGCTCCGGTGAGAGCCCAGGGTCCTGGGATGGGTTTGCTTCATCTGGTTGTACCCTTGTACTCCCTCCAGAAAAAGCCCTCCTTGGGGACCTGGGCATCTTGACCACTTGCAAGGATGGCATTTGGTGCCTACCTCCCAAATGCTCTTACTTATATTTATTGTGCCTCTCTGTGCCGGATTCTCTTTTATCCCTGTGAGGTAGTTATTAAAGTAAAAGAGCCAGGATTCAAACGCTGGGGCGGAGATGGCGGAACGGTGTTTGCTGCCCGCCCCCTATTGGCTGCTCCCTGTTGCACCCAGGGTGCCTGAGGAGCCCGGGGCCGAGGAGCCCGCGTCCCCCGAGGAGAGTTCGGAGAGTTCGGGGCTGAGCCTGCTGCACCAAGAGAGCGAGCGCCGGGCCATGCTGGCCGCGGTGCTGGAGCAGGAGCTGCCCGCGCTGGCGGAGAATCTGCGCCTGGAGCAGGAACAGGTGGGCGGCCCGCCCCAGCGCCCCCTGGTGGTCAAGCACGGACAGGGCTCCTGCTGATGGCCTCCCCCGACTCCTCCACCGGCGTCTCTCTTGGCTCAGGTAGGAATACCCGCTGACGACCCTTCTCTTCCTTCTCAGAGTCCCCGTCTGAGCAGGAGTCATGTGGAACAGCTACTGCGCTGCCTCAGGGCGCACATCCACACTCCCAACCGCCGGCAGTTGTCTCAGGAGCTGCGGGCGCTACAAGGGCAGCTGCGGGCCCAGGGCCTTGGGCCTGCTGTTTTGCATGGACCTCTCTTCGCCTTCCCGGATGCGGTGAGAGAGCTTTCTCACAGTTAGCGCTGACCAATAATAGGTAGGGAGCTCCCTGTGCTTGGGAATGTGCAAGGACTTGATGTTGTAAGATTTTATGTCTTTCCAATGAAGAAAACCATCGGGAAAGGGACATCTGCTCAGTCCTAGCTTCTCAGCCTCTCCCTTGACTCCAAGCCTGCCCACTTAACTTGCTTGCGGCTGAAGACTTTCTAGGCCTTTCCAACTCAAACCCCACCTCTATTTGAGTTTCAGCAATCTCAGCCGCGCCTTCCTCCCTCTCCAGGTGAAACAGATCCTCCGTAGGCGCCAGATCCGCCCACACTGGATGTTCGTGCTGGACTCGCTGCTCAGCCGCGCTGTACGGGCAGCCCTGGCTGCGCTGGGCCCAGGTAGGCGGGGGAGGGGAGGGGAGCCTGCCTGCCTGGTGGCGAGGGTGTGACCCCCTTGGGGGCGTGGCGAACACAAATAAAGCCGGCAGGGGGCGTGGCCCGTGGGGGCCAGGCTTGACCTGGGCAGGAGGGAGCCGGTGGGCTCGTGACCAAATGGACATCTCCCAGACTGACACTGGCTGACGGGTGCCCAGAGCTCTGCGCCCTCCACCGGTGTCTGGGGGTCCAAATGGGAGTTCTCCCCTGCCTGAGCTCACCCCACTCGGATTGGCAGAGGGTGAGAAGGAGGCAGTCCCACCGAGATCAGAGGAGTCCAGTAAAGAAGAGGAGTCCCTGCAGAGACAGCAGGAGACCCTGGTCCAGCCAAACGGGCTTCCCAGGGAGCCCGAGCAGGATCCCCCACCTCTGATGGTGCAGCTGGGCCTCCTGCGAGCAGAGACTGATAGGTAAAGGGCCTGGAGCTTGCCCATAGCCTCTACATGAACTTCACCCCCACACCCCCTCCATTCTACTCGCCTCCTGCCTACCTACAGGCTTCGAGATGTCCTGGCTGAGAAGGAACAGGAGTGCCAGGCCCTGGTGCGACAAGCTCTACAGCGGGTGGAGGGGGAGGCCAGGACCTATGTCCCAGCCTCAGAGCCCTCAGGTGAGCGGGACCTGGCTGGAGAACACTAATGTGGGTGTGAGGCAACTTCTGGCAAGAGGCACCCCTGGGTTCACCACCTGGCTTCTCCTTGATAGCTGCTCTCACAGTGGACCAGGGCCTGGTGCAGTGGCTACAGGAACTGAGCGTGGACTCAGGCACCATCCAGACGGTGAGGGGGAGAGTGCTGGCTATCCCTGACTCCCACCAACCAAAAACCCCATCTCTGCCCATCTTTCAGCTCTTCTCACTTTCTGCCACTGATGCAGAGAATCTCAATAGTGCACAAGCACTTAGTATACCCCTCCCATTGTACAGATGAGAAAACTGAGGCCCAGAGAGGGGCATGTGATCTACCCTAGCATGTTGGTGGTAGAACAGAGCTAGTACGTGGGTCTCTGGACACATCTTTCTCTGATTTGACCTCTCCCTGTTTCTGTTTATGGGCCTTTGTCCACAATCAGCTGCTGAACCACAGCTTCACCCTCCATGCCCTGCTGACCTGTGCCACTAGAGATGACCTCATCTATACCCGCATCAGGTATGGCCTGGGCCCTCCAAGGGTGACCTGCCCTCATGCTGGCCAGATCCTGATCCCCAGCCACAGGTCTGTCTAGGTTCCTTTCTGGAAACTACAGGGACACCAGGGTCCCTTGGGGGACAGAGAGGGCATCAGGCAGATAGTGGGTACCAGAGAAAGCCCAGGGCCTTCTGACTGAGCCACATTGAGCCTGCTTCCCCCAGGGGAGGGATGATATGCCGCATCTGGAGAGCTATCTTGGCACAGCGAGCAGGATCCACGCCAGTGACCCTTGGACCCCAGGAGGCTGAATGAGAGCACCTGAGGCAGGAGGCCAGACCCATGGATGGATGGAGGAGACACAAGCAACTTCTGACACACCTGCCCCAGGACCTAGGGGCAAGTGGAGGAGGCCAGGTGGTTGGGGGGCAGGGTAGGGCCTGGGCCTAGCCCAAGTGCGGGGAACCAACCACAGAGACGCCTCAAGCTTATTGAGTACCACCAGGCAAAGACTATTAAACAGAACACTTTTGTACCCTTGGGCCTTGGCAACTTCTGAGGTATGGGGGTGGGGGTCCTGGGGCCAGCTGCCTAAGGTCTGAAGTTCCTTTACCTGGCTCCCTTCACTTCTCCAGCTCTTTTTTGCCATCATTCTCCCACCCCCAAAGCAGACATCAGCCCCCTCTTGCCCTTAGAATAGACTTTATTAACTTTAGCCCAGGGCAGGCCCTGAGATGGTGGTTGAGAGAGAGGGGTTTGGTAGGGCTTGTAGGCAGCTATGTCCTGGGGGCCAGGTTGGTTCTGAGGGGCAGAAGGCCATCCACCCACTCGCATGGCCGCTCCAGGAGTGTCTGCCACAGCCGCTTCTCCTCAGGTGTGGAATCCATCCAGGGCACCTGGAGCCCATAGCTGCTGCCTGGATGCGGGTGGGCAGGGGTGGAGGGCATGGTCACAGTGGACACCTCAGGTCCCACAGAACACCCACCTGGTCCCAGATTATGCACTTCATCTCCAGTTCTCAGTGGATACCAAAGCACAAGAAAAGGCAAAGAAGTGCCCAAGGCCACACATTGAGCCTCTGCCTCCCAGCATTGGCTCCCCACCAGGGCCCTGCCCCACTCACCAGTGCCCAGGCTGAGGCGTGTGCCCCCCAGCTGGCGGCTGGCCAGGGCCCCATGGTCCCAGAGAGAGAGCTCAGCACAGGCCTGGCGCAGGTCGGCTGGCCCAAAGCCATCATAAACCATGGTGTGGTTGAATACGGGGCTGAGGCTGCGTCGCACCACCCTTGTCCGTTGGCGGCTGGCCCGGCTGTCATCAGGCAGCACTGAGCTGTGGGGGAGGTGGGCTGGCATCAAGTGGCCACCCCTCACACTCCCCAGAACCAACCAGTTACAAGTCCTACCCATACTCCCTTACAGTGTCCATGTCCTCTGGCTCCTGCCTGAGATCTGGCCTGAAACCCTCACTACCCTATGGAACCTTTGCATCACCCTCCTCTCAGATCTCCTGCCGTTAAAAATTACAACTCTTATTCACAGGACCCCAGAGCAATGTCTCTGAAATGCAGTTCTGCTACTCCCCAGCTCAGTGATCTTCATTGGCTCCCTATTGCCTCCTAGAAGCAGTTTCCAAACTTTTGAAAGTCTTGGAGCCCTTTCTGCAGGATAAAATATTGCTCAAAGTACAAAACCTAAAAGAAAAACAATGTCTCTGGTTGAATCACTGCTGTGCACTCAGAGACCTGATCTGCCTACCTCCATTTCACTCTCTTAGGGTGGGAGGCACCCCTAGAGGTCCCCTGGAGCTTACTTTGAAAACCACTGAACTGCAAGTTCAGGGTCAAACCCCACAGCTTGGCCTTCAGGGTCCTCCATAGAAGGACCCCTGCGACCTCCCCTCACCATTGTATGTAAGTATCCGGGGATCCTGAGCGCAGAGGCACGAGGTCCTGAGCTTGCTTCACCCAGAAGTGCAGCTCCCCGCTGGGGGGCAGTCCCCTGCCTGCAGAGAGGCTCGGCTCAGCTCCTTGCGGGACAGCAGTCCCGGCCTCCCATGGCCCGTCCGTCCAGCTTGGCCTCTAGAGGGCGGTCACTCACCCTCAGAGCCGGCGGGGACGTACTTGAGGGACAGAGAGAGCAGCCCGCGGATGGGGAGGTCATCGGGAGAGGACGGGACCTGCGAGAAGCGGGCTCGTCAAGGGTCGGGGACAGGGCCCAAGGGAAAGGGGCCATAAGGGGGTGGAGTCTCCAGACACCGGTGGGGCGTGGTTAGCGGGGAGGGCGGTGTCTCTGGGGGCAGGGCCTCGAGAGACCAGCCTGGAGTCTGAGAGGGCCCCTGGAAGGCGCCGTCCGGGATCAGGCCCTCGCATGGGGCCGTCTGGGGCCGTAAGGTTTCCAGGCTGTGAGGAGGCTCTGCCGCCGGCGGTGTATGAGGCCGGATGAGGGAAAGCCCGAGGGGGTGGGGGGGAGTAAAGGCGGGAGATCTGCGCCGCGGCCCCCCCGCCCCCCGCCCCCCGCGGGCCAGCTGCCTCACCCGAGGTTGCAGGGGGAGCCAGGTGGGCTCGGAGTCCCAGTCCCACGTGTCCAGGGGCACTTCGACTTCTCCCAGAAAGATGTTGCGACCCAGGCTTTCGCGGTGCCACACGGACAGGCTCAGCACGCGGCCCCGAAGCTCAGCCTGCGGGATGGAGTACTGGGGACAGGAGGTGCGCTTTAATGGAGCACCGCTGATGACCCCGGCTTCAGTGCTGCCGGAGTGTTGACTGGGGCTTGTCCTACCAAGCTCCGTGCAGGATGGAGTCCTGGGGAGCCCCGAAGGGCATCAACGGGGGTCTGGACTAGCGCCGTGCCCTCCACTAGACTGACATACTGGAGAGCGCATTAATGGGAGGACCTCCCTGCAGAATGGAGGATTGGAGCGACGGGCAATCACGATACTATGGCTGCCCCTGACACCCAGCCCCCGCAGGAAGGGGCGTCTGGTTCATTAATGAGGGGCCGCCCGGTCGTCGCAGCCTCACCCGGAGAGTCTCGTTGAAGACCGGGTTCAGATTCCGTTTCTTCACCGCTGTCTTGCGCTTGCTCTGCTTATCAGGGAGGAGGTAGCTTTTGACGTAGCTGGGGCGGGGGAGGTGAGGACCGGAGGTAAGGGGGGGACCTTCCAGCTTTACTCCCCTGCCGGGGGAGGTCGGCGGTTCCCCAGCCACCTCGCGCAGCGCTTTACAGGAGCTATCTCATTCCACCCCCAGGACTCCCAAGAACGTTATTCCCAGTTTGAAGATGAGAAAACTGAGGCCAAGAAAAAGTGGTGGGGCTGGGAGGCGAGAGGGGCTCCCTCGCGCCCCCGCCTCGCGGGTTCGGGCACTCACGGGTCGGAGCGGCCGCGCCGGGCGGCGGCCAGGCCCTGGCACTGGATCACGTGCACGCGCAGCTCGGCGGCTCCGGGCTCGTAGCGCAGCGAGAAGTGCACGGAGCCGCGCACCTGCACCGCGCCCGCCTCCGCCTCCCCGGCCAGGCTCATCTGGCTGCCGCTCAGCTGCGGGCGCGGGGTGGGGAGTTAGGACGGGGTGCAGGGCTCACCTCGCGGCTGGGTTCAGATGCGGGGGACAGGGGGGTAAAGCGAGGCGAAGAGGTAAAGGGCACTTCGACATAGCTTGACTGGAGGCTGCAGTGTCAGGTTCAGGGTCGAAGGAGGGGTCATGCAAAGGCTATGACGGGATATGGGGAGGGGAGGTCCCCCCTCAGGCCCTCTCCCTCACCCCCTCACCGTGGAGGAGTTGAGGCTGGACACTGAGGAGCTGCTGCTGAGCATGCGGTCGAGAGAGGGGCCGGGCCCTGGGGCCTCCTCCCCGTTCTCCAGAATCTCGGCCGCCGCCTGGGTCTGGGGAGGGGGGAAGTGACCGGGGCGCCCTCTTTTTCCGAGCCCCTTCCCCGACCGCGCTCGGTCCCGGAGGGCTCGCAGCCTTGGGGAGCGCACTCCCCGCCCCGACTCCGCTCCGGGTCTTGAGAGCAGCCGCGGGCCGCTCCCGCCTACCTGGGCTGGGCGGGGCTGCGGCTCCTTCTCTCCCCGCGACGGCGCCTGCGGCTCCGGCTCCGGCTCCGGGTCCACCTCCTCGGCGTCGACCTGCGCGCCCCCTGGGCCAGGGGCTGCGGTGGAGTACAAGCTGCTGAGAGAGCCCCTTTCCGCCCGTCCCCAAGCAAATTTACAGGGACTGGTTTATAACTCCTGTGACCTGCAGATTCAGGCCCCAGAGCTGCCCTGGGGTCGCCCATGGAGACCTCCCGCCTCTCCCCCATCCCTCCCACCCCCCCAAGGCGGCAGGAGGAAGGTCAAGAAAGGTGATTGGGGTCACTTAGAGCTGCCTCTGATCCCCACAACCTGTCTGTGCTCCCCAACACACACCCTCACTTACCTTCCTGGGCCTGGGGCTCCTCCTCATGATCTGAAGCCTCTGGGGGGACATATGGTGAGGGGAAATCAGGTCCCTGAAAGAAGCAAGGGGTCACAGTGGGAGCTAGTGATGAAGGATTCAAAGATTATGACAGGGTCAGAGGTTCAGAGGCGCCAGCTGGCTACCCCAGCTTCAGATTTAGTCCAGCCCTGAGGGCAGGGCTGGCAACCAGCTGCAGGACCAGTTGGGCCTGTACTTCACACCCTATTCACACTTCAGGGTCTGCCCTGCCTGACTCCCAGCGTCCCACTGGTGGAGGACAGTAGGATCTGAGTCCTACACCTCACCCAGCCGGTCCCCACTCCACCCCTAAAAGCCAGAGTCAGAGATTCCCTCAGAGGCCAGGTCCCTCATTGGACAGAGGAGGATGACAAGCCCTGGAACAGGGTCTCCTGACTCTCAGTCTGGGACTCTTTACCCAGCACATCTCACCTCCACTCCAGGGGCACTGCCCATTCATTTAATAGCTCATTCAGTCACTCATTACGCACCTCGGCTTCCTGGCTGAGCCTCTCTTGGGGGGCCTGGCCTATGGAGAGCCTAGGAGTAGGGAAAGGTGGTTGTCAGGGATGAGACCCAAGTGACTGGTAGGCACCCTCCCCTTGCAGCCACCCTTCCTTACCTGGGTTTCAGCTGCTCTTCAGTCTCTTTCCCAGCAGCCTCAGCCTTCCTATCAATGCCCAGAGCCTGGTCTCCTGCGCACAGTGACAAATTCTGTGAACCCCCATTCTCAGGAAGTCTAGCCCTTGGAGATGCCACCCACTTCCCGTCCACCTCCCATAGCCCATGGAGGGGTGGTGCCCACCCAAAGACACACACTAGCATGGGCAGCTGGGACTGGAACCCAGGGGCCCTCTCTCCCTGTCCACATGTACCCGGTAACCCAGGCTGCATGAGGCCTGCCCTGCCCTGGGGATCTCCTCTCACCCCTGGAGCTCTTCTTCCTACGGATAGAAGCTCGGACGAGGTCAGAACCAAGGCGGGCATGGTGGTGCCGTTGGGAGCGTGCTTCCTGGAACCAGTCCCCTGTCAGAATTTTCAGCTGCCCAGGGTCTGCCAGGGAGGCCCGGAGCTTGCTGGAGGATAGGGGAGAGCGTGGCTGTCACCACTCACCCAAACAACATTCCTGCCACCCACTCTGTGCTAGGCCCTGTCCTGGGGCCAGGGACACAACAGCAAGTCAGACTTGATCCCTGCCCTGGAGGAGCTCAGGCTGGTGGGGAGCCCGAGTCCGGAATAGACAAGGACGCTATAGTGAGGTAGGTGCCATGACAGATGTGAGAAGGGCCGGCTTTGCCTGTGGGCATTCAGGAGGGCTTCCCAGAGGAGGCAACATTTGAATTGCTTCTTAATGGACAAACTGGAATTCTCCAGGTAGAGAAGGAGAATAATTATTATTCATTAAGTGACTACCGTGCATAATCTCTCCTAATTCCATGAGGTGAGTCTCCTTAGCCCCATTTTACAGATGAGGAGAGTGGTGCTCAGGTCAGGTGAGTTGCCCAAGGTTACATAGATAGGAGGTGGCTGTCTGTCCCCAAACACTACTTGTAAGTCCCATGCTCCTCTGCTGCTGTGCTCTTTCAGGAAGAAGGAACAGCCTAGAAGCGAAGGGTGGGTGTGTTCAGGGACAGTGGAGCCCCCAGGTGGCTGTGGGAGACACTGAGTATGTGTGTGTGTAGGGGTTACTGGTGGAAGATGACGTGGGGGCGGCTGGCAGGGACCAGGCAAGGAGGCCGTGTGGACCAGGCTTCGGAGCTTGCCCCTCACACGAGGTGCTGAGGAGCCGTGGAGGCTTCCAGCAGGGATATTAGGACAGATCTGGGCAGCTCCAGCCGCAGCCTGGCAGGTAGGCTGCAGGAGGCAAGCCTGGAGGTGGGGGGGCTGGCAAGGGGGCTGCTGCAGCCACCCTGGGAGAAGTGATGAGCTGAGCTGGCCAGGGGCAGAGGGAACCAAAGGGCAAAAACAAGAACTACCCAGTAATCAGGCTACATGTTAGTGGGGGCAGGTTGGAGGCCACCCCAGCCTCCCAGTGCCTGAGGCCCCTCCTCATGGGCTCCCCTGCCCTGCGTCACCTGACCCGCCCTTCCTCCAGCTGGCACAGGTGGGCATCTCGCTTCAGGACGTCGGCAATGGCCTCCTGCTCCTCCTCTGTCAGGAAGCTCAGGTCCAACAGTCCATCAGTCTCAGGCTCTGGCTCATGCGCCATGAGGCAGACTGGGGCCCAGAGCCCTTCTTGAGAAGGGTGGCCCCTCTGGGGCATCAGCTGGGGCAGTGCCCCGGCTGGGCACACGTGGCTCCCTGGGGGGAGACCAGGGGTCAGGTTAAGCCCTGCCCAAATACAGGGAACATCCTGGAGCTGACTGGCCTTTTCTGCCCAAATATATGCCAGGTGGTGGGCAGGGTACAAACCCAGGGAGGCTGAGGTCAAGGTGGCATGAGATGCACCCATGGACATATGCATACACTGGCCCATGAACATACTCAGGGACACACTCGAAGATGTGTAGAGACATACATGCACATACACTGACAAATGTAGACACAACTACCCACAGTGAGATATACACCTGGTCACATGTGCACTCTGATACCTGTACAAGGACAGGCACATGCACAGGCATTCTTCCACGAAAGGCCCTATGCAGTCATAGCCCAGTCCCAAGCCCAAACCAGGTGACACACCTAACAGTCTTAAACTGGCACACAGGCATGTGCGCACAAGGGAGACAGAACCCAGGTGGGTTCCCTGTACAAGAATAGGTCCAGGACAAAGACATGTCCCTAGATAGACACAAGTCACACAGACTTTTGCACACACACATTAGCCTCCAACTGGATTGTGAGCCCCTTGAAGGTAGGGACAGGGCCTCATCCCCAAAACCAGTACTTTGCACCCAACAGATGGTTGGTAAGCAATTGATTAATTAAATGCAGAAATACATCTGCACACACATGGGGAATGCGCACAAACACACACACACGCCCCCAGACACAAAAGCACATGCACATGATCTGCTTACCTGCCTGCCTCTGAACCTCCCAACCTGGGTCCCCTCCCTTCACCTCCACCCTACACTAGCTCATTTGGTCTTCCTGTCTGAGGCAACCTCCTCCCCAGCCCACACCCCCAACTTCCTCCCCTCTGAAGTAACCGCCACACCCACTCCCACTGAGGCCTCCAGCTCAGGGATACCCCTGCTGCCAGCGCTTCCCTCTTGCCCCAAGCCCCTGGCCTCTCTGCTCTGGCCACATGGGTCCCCCACCCCCTGACCTGGCTGGGTCCCAGTGGTGGAGGCCAAGTGCTAGCAAAGCAGCTTGGGCCGCTCAGATACCACGGTGACTCCGGAAGGAAAACATTTGCCCACGCCTGAGGGGCATGTGGACGTGGCAAGGGGCCCATGACTGGGCCATGGGCAGAGCAGAGCAGTGGCCTGAGCCCACTGGGCAGTCTCTCCTCTCCTCCCCACCCTTCCCATGCCAGGGCACCAGGCAGAGTTGTGATGGGAAGAGGGCACCTCAGCAGGCAGGTCCTGGCTTGTGCCTGCTGCCTGCACTCTGCGCCCTCCCAGATGAGTCAGTGTCCAGGCCTGAGCAAGCCCTCTCCCCTGCTTGCCCCCCTCACCCAGAACCTGGGGTTTCTGCACGTCTACTTCGGGTATTGTGTATAACACTGTGTGAATGCCTGTGTGCCTGACGTTAACAATATTTCCTGAACATCTGCTGTGTTCAAGGTGCTGGATGTTGCAAATGCACGGTTGGGGCTCTTCTGTGGCCTGGTGTGCGAGCCCATGTTGATGTCTCTGTGTTGATTGTGCCGTTGTGAGAGTCTCGGTCTGGCAGGCATGTCTGTGTACTGTGGGATCCATGTGCCTGTATATTTTGTAGGCATGAATATTGCATTACTGCATGTGTGTCTGTGTGTCATGTCACAGTGTGACACTGCATGGGTGACTACTGGCCGTGTGGTGTGTTCAGTGACTTTCTGGGTGACAGCGTTGTGAGGTGTGTGCACTGTGTGTGTATTTCCTCCTATGCTGTATGTATGACTGGGTTATAGTGTGTATTGTTGTAGTGCGTACTCTGGTGCCCCAAGGGCCACCAGGTGTGTGTGTATGAGTGTGGAGGTGGGGGGGACATTCTGCAGAGCTGACCCTGCTCTTGTCCTGCAGGTCTGCCTGGGCTGAGCTGTGGGCATCTGAGCCCAGGGTTGCCAGCAGCACCCACCTCCCTGCCGTCCCCTTTCCTTCCAGAGGCAGAATCAAGTGTCTGGTCCTCACTGCTCTGTTTCAACACTATAGGACAGACCCATTGGTCAATATAGGGTCTGTCCATCTGTCTGGCTGTTCTAGTCCTAGACACGCTCCTGCCTCCCCCACCCCAAGGTCCCAGAGGGTACTCAGGATATGAGGTGGCAGTGCCTGCCCCTTGGGACACTAGCAGGGGACTCCCAGCCCTGAGGTGTGTTACCTGTAGGGGTCCAGTATGGACGGGACGCCTTCGTAGGGTGACCCCAGCTCCCCTGGCAGCCGAGTTTCAGGGACTAGAAGAAGAGCAGTGAGGGACTAAGGCTGACTCAACAGGCAGCTCAGCCCAGTGGCTGCCCCTCAGAGGAGGAGGAAGAGGAGGAACACCTTCTCAGCAGGGCCTGATGCAAAACCGGGCCTGGATTTGGCCTCCCCAGGGGCACGCCCCAACCTCAGCTTTCAGAAAACCCAGAGCCAATTTGGTGAGTGGGAAATGCCTGGGGCTTGGCCCCAGCTCACTGCAGACTTACTCTGTGACTCCTGTAACCTCTCAGAACCTTGGCTGCTCCATGTGCAGAATGGGTAGCAGCCCCACCAGGCCCGCTGAGGAGCTGGTAGGAACTTGCTTTGAAAGCAAAGTTAGAAACCTTTCTAAGAAGCAGAGCAATGGAAGGACTGCAGACTGCAGTAAGACAACCCTGAGTAGAGTTCCTGTTCTGCCACTGTGTGACCTTACGCAGGTCTCTTAACCATTCTGAGCTGCAATTTCCTCCTATGCAAACTGTGGGCAGCAGAGTGTGAAGAACCTATTATAAGGGAAACGAAAGTGCCTGGCGCAAGCTGGCATATAGTAGGTACCAGGTGGCCCCTCTCCAACATGGTTTATTTCGACAATGACTGCCCTTCCATGTCCACGTATGCCTCCCGGGCAGGGCTGGCCACACCAGAGCTGCTCTCTCTGGTCCTTCTACCACCCTAGGCCCCATCTGTTTGAGGAGGCCTGGACTCTTCTGAGGCCAACGTGAGGCTCCTACACCCTTCTTCTGTCCATGGGGAGCCCCTCTGAGCACCCCATTCTGCTCCCAGATTCGGCCCCACCCTGAGAATAGATTTGGTCCCAAATTACCTTTGCTTCAGGACCACGAACCAAGGCCACACCAAAGCTTCCAGATGCCTCCAAGTCTGCTTCATTCCACTCTGCCTGTCCTTCCACACCCGCTGCCATGGCTTAAATATTAGAGGGTACCTCACAGACCCTCCAAGAGAGGAGGTGGGACAAGGAGTGGACTCTAAATGAAACCCCACCCTTCCTCCCCCTCATGGAACTGGCTCCCAAATGTTACCACCACTCTGAACACCTGAGGGTCCCTCCTCCAACCCCAGCCCATGGTCTGACATTCCTAGTTACTTTGTTGCAAGTCATTCTTATTTGCTGAGCCTCATCTATTAAATGGTGGTAATAATCCCTCCTCAGATGGTTTTCACTACAATTCATTGAGATCCCTAGGCCCTTAATAAATATACATATACGTTTGTATATGCAGTATCCATTGAGGGTCCGGCGTGGGAGCTGTTACTGATGCCTGCCTCCTCCGTCAAGTCTCCCTGAATGGGAGGAGAGTGACCAACAGCATCCTCACTCCTTCCCATCATCCTGTCCTGGCTTCTCCCAAGGATGTTTCTCTAGCTCCCCCCACCTCTCAGCAGCTCTCACCCCTGGAAGGCATCAAACTTCACTGTCTACTTTTCCAGCTTCTAAATTCCCTTCCTCTCTCTCATCTGTCCTTACAGCTTCAACTCTGCCGGACTCTCAATTTCCATCCAACTCTCCTGCTGTCTTCTCAACTTGAACTTCTGTATCCTCCCCACCTGAAACCTTCTCTTATTTCCAGGTTTCCACTTCTGTGAACAGCCCCCTGGCCTGGCCCCAGGTCTCCTGCTGCTTCCTGCCAGTCACCAGACTGCCTCCTCCTCTCCAGGTGCTTTCCCACCCATCGCCCAACGCCCCCCCCCCCCCCCCCACCCCATCTCCATCACCCTTTCACTGCCCAGGTCTCAGTCCCCACCCAGCCTCTTCTGGATGCCTCCTCCTCCCTGTCTCCTGGCTTCCTGACTTGGCCCCTCCAGCCCTGGCTTGCACAATTGTCAGAGGGCCCTTTCAGCACACACCACTTTTATCTGTCATTCCTTAGCTTTGGAAGGTGCCAGCAGACAACCAGGGTAACCCTCTGACCCTTTAAAAAGTCTGCTCCAGGGGCTGGCCCCGTGGCCGAGTGGTTAAGTTTGTGTGCTCTGCTTCAGTGGCCCAGGGTTTTACCAGTTTGGATCCTGGGCGCAGACCTAGCACCACTCATCAAGCCATGCTGAGGTGGCAGCCCACATCACAGAACCAGAAGGACCTACAACTAGAATACACAACTTTGTACTGAGGGGGCTTTGGGGAGAAGGGGGGAAAATATGCTCCAAGTAGTACAGCCTCCCTTAGACACTTTCACTGGCAGAAGTCTTACCACCTCCCAAGAGAGTCCAGCCTCCTTGTGGGCTGCTCAACCCCTCAGCCCAACCCTCAGGACCCCCACCTGGCTCTGACTCTCCTTGTCTTCTGCATCCTTAGAGCCTTACCTACTGACTCTGCTTCCTGTCCCTTCAACACCCTGGTCCATTTGTGCTCCCTACTCCTCAACTGCAGAAGGCTTTTTGCCCACTCCAGGGGGCTCAACGCCTTTGCACTGTAGCTAGTCTCTAGGCAACTTTCCGCAGTTAAGAGGCCCCAGATCTGGGTTAAAATTCTGGCTCTGCCACATGGTCCCCCGTGGCCTTGGATCAATGACAATCTCTGTAAGCCTCACTCTCTCCCTTTATAAAAGAGACAATAGCAGCCATCACATAGGACTGTGTAAGAAGTGTTTCCTCTTTCTTGCCTCCAGCTTTCATTCTCCATTCTTGTCAGTCACAGCACCCCAGTCCTTTGGAGAAACAGTCCCTCCCCCATTTCCCTCCTCATGCTCCAGTGAGGCCATCTTGCAAGTGGCTCCAAGCGGAGGCTCTGGGGGCCCGGCTGCTGGATTTGAACCTGGTTCCTCTTCCTACCTGTGTGACCTTGAACAAATCACTTTACCTTTGTGTGCTTATTTCTTCATCTGTAAAATGGGGATGATAGCACCTATCTCATAGGGCTGTGGTGAGGATAAATGATACTTTATTACAAGGCCTAGCACACAGCAAGCACTCAACAACTGTCGGTGATTTTTATGGCACCTATTTATGTCCTGTCTCGCCAAGGCTAACTTAAAGTTCTGCTGGGCGGGAACAGAACTTTTTTCTATCCACTTTGCTGTGGTCCTCCACACTGGAACTTCTCCCCCAGCCAACTCTCAGATGGACCCAATATGCAAAACAGATTTTGAAAATGGAGTTGCTCTAAAGTGGGGAGGGGGTCACCTCTGCCTCACCCTGAAGAAAGCTCAGGCTTGGAAACCACAGCACTGCAGAGTCTGGGATGAGCTGACAGGCATCTGATCTAGGGCCCTGAAGGCCAGCAGCTAGAGCTGTCCTCAAGGCCATCCTCAAGATGAACACAAAGGCTCTTCAGGATTCAGAGACCAAATCCTTTGCTAGTTCCAACTAAAGTGATACACGGTATAGGGCAGGGTTAGGAAAGACTTCACCAAGGAAGTGGCTTTTAAGCTGGGCCTTGGGAAGGCAGGCCATGATTTCAACAGGTGGAAAGCAAAGGACCAGGAGTGGGCAGGTGCTGGAGAACAGGTGCTGGCCTGTCTCACTGCAGAGTAGGTGCATGGAGAGTGAGGAGCCTGCAGGGCCTGGAAAGCCAGAAAGTGGAGGTACCAAGGAACACGGCAGTGAGCAGACCATTGGGGCTCAGCCTGAGGAACATGGCAACGTGATTGATGGATATGGCGGAGGCCAGGGGCTGGGGTGATTCTCTTGGCTTATCTCAAATTGTGTACCCCTGGTTGAGGAGACAGGTCCAGGCCTCAGGTCTTCCCAGACCCAACTCCCTATCTGGCTGCCAAGTTCTTCCCAACAGGGAACATGGCAGGGGTTTCACAGTCACCTGCCTTGAGAAGAAAGCTTTGGGATACTGGACGTGGGATGGTGGAGAACTTCCACAGCCTGGGCGCAGGGTAGGACACACCAGAGGGATGCTGATGTCCATGTAATCACCAGGCACTGGACAAGGACTCAACCATGACCCAGGCAACCAGACCCCTTGCTGCAGGGGCAGGGATACCCAAGGACACCAAGAAGATAGGAGCTGAAGGGGCGAGGGGGCCACTGAAGGACAAAGCACCATCTGGAGTCAAAACTCTTTATTATCCTGCCCCAGGAGCCCACACAAAGGAATCCATGGAACAGGGAGAAGGCGGACAGCACAGCCCCTTTCCACAACTTGAAGAGAAGAGGGAGCCATGGTAGGTGGGAGGAAACAGCTCCCCTTCAGCTCCCTGATGGCACTGGCTGCTCTGACGGCCCCCCAACATCTTGGGCCCAAGGGTGCCATGACCAGCGTGAGGCCCATAGCCGGGACTGGGGCCAAGCTTTGTCTACATTGTTCTGATGGACACGGGGTCACTCTGGACATGTCAGCGTCACTCATCTCTCCAGCCTGGCTGGAGTACCCCAGGCCCCGAACTGCAGGGGCAAGTGGGCTCAAGTGCTCAGAGGCCCTGGGAGATTGGGAAGAGGGAGCTGCATGGACTGGAGGACTCCAGGAGATGGGGCACAAACCACCCCTACTGCAGCTTCTGACAAATATCCAAAGCGGGGTCCGTCCATCCTCCTGGACCATTCTAGAGGCCAGTGGTGAAGGCCCCAGGGCAGCTTAGCTTATGGAGACTTCTTGGTGTACCTGACCCACCCCGGAACCAGAGCCTCGGCAGGAGGACGGGCTCCAAATCCAGCTCTGGCTCCTGTGCTGCCTTGGCTGGTGGGTCCAAATGTCCTCCCTTCCCCTACCAAGCACTGGACTGAGGCAGGGGGAGCCCAGCAGGCAGTGGCAGGAATAGCTCTACAGAGGCAAGCTAAGGCCCTTTCAACAGACGAACAAAGAAGGTGCCTCAAGGGCAGGGGTCACAAGCCTGGGAAGCAGGGTACAGGGAGCGTCTGAGTGACCAGTGAGACACAAAAAGCAAACACCCCGCCCCATGCTCATCCTTACCCCTTATTCCAACCACCTAGCCCAAAGCCCTGGGTCAAAACCAGCAGGCCCATCCCTGCCTTTTGGGGTGAGAAAAAGAATCTGGAACCAAAAGGGGTGGCGGCTGCCTCCTCAGGAGCCTGGTGGTCCAGGGCCATGCGGTAGCCATCACCGAAGGTTAAAGACCAGGCTGATGGTTAGGATGATGCCCAGGAGGAGGACGAAGGGTAGCCAGGTCTTCACGAAGGCCCCAACACTGATGGAGAGGAGAGAGATGGGAGTGACGGTGAGAGGGGCCCAGTGAGTGGGCGTGCAGCCCAGATCCCTTCCATCCACAGACCCAGACAGGGCTGCTGCCCTCAAGCAAGTTCCTGGAACCACTCCCTCACCTCCAAACTTGGTCAATCAAGGGATTGAGCTGGGCCTGGCACCCACTACAGAGAACCACCAACTAAGGTCCTGGGCAGGGGCTGTTCCAGGCTCTTGGTGGAGATGTGACACCTTGCTAAGTGGGTACAAGAGACGTGCCCACCCTCTTTGGGCCTCACTAGCTCCATCCACAATCACCCTTTGTCTGGGGAAATGTCTCCAGTGAGAGGACCAGGAACTTGAGTCTGGGTGGAGAAGCCAGGAGTGCCCTCTGCCCACAGCCCTCATAATGGGGCCCACTGGGAGGGGAGGGGTCAGCAAGAGTTAGCACAATGTTGTGGCTGGAGCGAAAGGGCTGGAGTCAGGGCCCTGGGTTCAACTCCAGCTCTGCCTCAGTCTCTGTGTGACCAGTCTCAGCGGAACTCTGAAAGCCTTTGGACTAACAAAAAGACCCCTGAGTCTCCTTTTCAGGAGCTTGTAATGATGAATGCAGCTAGAAGAAAGGCTGGAGAGGCAGCCAGTTTAGCCTAGGTGTGTGCTGGCTCCCAAGTGGGTGGGTTACTCAACCTCTCTGAGCTCCCCTTACCTCTAAATTGGGATTGCCTTTGACCTCACAGGTTGTGAGTGTGTGGCTTCAAATGTCCTCCAAAGCCACAACTGGGGCCCACCTGCCCAGAACCCTGCCTCTTATGAGGGATCCTGGGAAGGGACCCGGTGGGATGGTCACCTACCCCTCTGTGAGGGTCTACCTCTCCATTTGACCTAAGCAAAGGGCTCTGTGGGCTCATAGCCTCCCCGAGGAGCCAAAATCATTATCCCGATTTTACCAAGGACAGTTGCAGCTTAGAGAAGCCAAGACAGTTAGGTACCCAAGATCTGTGAGCAAGTGACAGAGCTGGGCTTGGGACCCAGGTAGAGCTGGACTTTAGCCATCTCTCCCTCCACCAGAACTCATGAACCTCCATGGCTCCAAGCAGCATCTGCTTTGTCCCTGCTGGCTGAAGGACTCCAGAAACAGCCTTGCTGGGATCCCTGGGAGAGCAGCCCAAGGGAGGGCGGTGAGTGACAGGTGGATGGGCAGCTCACCTGACATACTTCCCATAGAGCAGGCAGAAGAAGCACAGCGTCACCATGTTCCAGTTGGTGCTGTTGTTGTAGCGCATCAGGTTCAGGGCCAATGCCACATGTGAGTGGCAGTTGTCACAGCAGAGATTATGCTGGAGATACAGGAAGGGTTGGGTCAGACCGGGCTGCAGGGGAGTCTCCCAGCCTCATTCCTGCCCCCAGGAGTGGTCCACCTACCATGCGGTGCTTGTACTCCTCAGAGGCATCATGCACGCCTGTGTCCCACGCATTGGGCCCACTGGCATACACCTGAGCAGGGTCCAACTTCCAGTACCTGAGGAGAGAGAGGGGGTTCTGGGCACTGGCTCAGCTCCATGAATGTTCCCTGATGCCTGCTCTGTGTAGGGCCCTGAGCTGGGTGCTGAGGCTGCAGGGGTCAGTCAGGTCCAGGGAGAGCCGTGCAGCAGACAACTGTAACACAGTGTGACATGCCCAGTGCCAGGTGGATCCTGGGGAGGATATGAACTAACTCAGTTGGGGGGTGACACCTGAGTCCAATCCGAAGAAAGAGGGATTAGCCAGGCGCAGAACAGGGACTGGGTGTTCTAGGCAGAGAGAATAGCTTGAATAGAGGTAGAGGCACAAAACTGTGCAGCGGGTACCAGAAATTAAGTAACTGGGCACTGCTGGAGGATTCAGAGGGAGGAACAGGGTGATAGGATGTTGGAAGGTGAGGCTGGAAATGCAAGTGGGGCCATGTTGTGGGGGACTCGAATGCCACCCTGAGGAACTCATCCATCAGAAAGTATTCTCCCCATCAGCCTACATGGGAGACCTGGTTGAGTGGGAGAGCAGCTGGTGGAGCTAAAGCTCATAAACCTTAAACTGAGTGAGACCCCAAAGGGTCTCAGGCCAGGGGATGCTGGGAGGTCAGAGCACCATCTGGCTGCTGTGTGGGGAATAGCTTGGTGGAGGAGCCCAGAGATATGGGACCAGTGAGAAACCAATGTGGCGTGGACTGGGGGGCTGGAGGGTTCCTTCCTGGAAATGGATGCCCTTAAAACTGTCCTGGAAAAGCAGCCTGGCAGTAGACACCCAGCCCAGAGGCCCTTGGCCCATGTTTCCACCTGCCTGTCAGGGAGCCCTGCTCCAGGCCACCTCTGCTGTGTGGGACACCAACCCCACAGGCCCCAGCCCTCCCGGGTGCAGCCTCGGGCAACAGAGCATCTGATGCTGTTCTGAGCACACTGATGACTGAGGCGTTGTCACCAGACCCACAGTGAGGTGGGTCCCCAAGACAGAGGAAACGAAGTCTCCAAATCCCAAGCAAACCAGCAATAGCTCCCAGAGGGCCTGAGCTCCAACCAGAACTTTCCAGCAGAGTTCTAAACAATGCCTCCCTTACACCTTAAATGGCGGGTTCGTTCCTCGAGGGGCAGGAGAGAGTCTAGGTTTTGGAGTGAGACAGACCTGGGTAAGTCCCAGCTCTGCCACTTCCTGTGTGATTTTGATCAAGTCCCTTCCCTTCCCTCATCCTTCCAAAGGAGTGGAAAACATGACCTTGCAGAGCTGAGGCAAGGCCTAGATGGCCTGTGGGTAAAGGACCCAGCCAGGGACTGGCACAGTAGATGGTGGACCCTGGCTGTCCCTCCCCTCTCCAGATCCTCAGGATTCTGGCTCCTGCTGTGCCCCAGAAGGCCTGGCCTGCTACTCTGGGCAGGAGGAACCTGGCCCTAGGGTCAGTCCCACAGATGTTCATCACTTACTTGGCAGGCTTCCCAAAGGCCATGTTGTCTTCCTGTTGAGGGACAAGAGCAGAGATCAGTGGGGAACCCGCATCCAGCTTGGAAGATAGACCTGGGTCGGTGGTGAAAGTGCAGTGACTTAGAAGGAGGTATGTCGGGTGGGCAGAAGTGGGGTCCGGGCCCTGCTCTGGGGCTGGCACAGTATCTGAAGTATCTTCTGTGGGAAGAAGGCAGCGCGGCAGGAGTACACAGAGCACGGGACCCAGAGACCAAAGACTTGGGGTGCCTGCTGCAACTGCGCCTTTGTGTGGCTCCTAGGTAATTCTCCCACCCTCTCTAGGACTCCTTTTCTCCAAGTTCTATGGTCAGTCTCTGATATTTTTTTTTTTTTAGAATTTTATTTTTTCCTTTTTCTCCCCAAAGCCCCCCCGGTACATAGTTGTATATTCTTCGTTGTGGGTCCTTCTAGTTGTGGCATGTGGGATGCCGCCTCAGCGTGGTTTGATGAGCAGTGCCATGTCCGCGCCCAGGATTCGAACCAACGAAACACTGGGCCGCCTGCAGCGGAGCGCGCCAACTTAACCACTCAGCCACGGGGCCAGCCCCCTCAGTCTCTGATCTTTGATCACAGGTAGGCAGTTTCCTTCATGGCATGAATGATGACACCCTCTGACCTCCTGACCCGACAGTGGTGGTCCACATGGAGCCTTTCTCTGTGTCTGGCAGTATGACTGCATTCAGAGCAGGACTGTGGGGGCTAGGGCTCGAGAGGCCTCCTTTGAGGGAGACAGTACAGCCAAGTTCTAGACCTGCCACATAAGATGTGGGATACAGGGGCTGGCCTGGTGGTGCAGCGGTTAAGTGCGTACGTTCCGCTTTGGTGGCCCGGGGTTCACCAGTTGGGATCGCAGGTGCAGACATGGCACTGCTTGGTAGGCATCCCACATATAAAGTAGAGGAAGATGGGCACGGATGTTAGCTCAGGGCCAGTCTTCCCCACCCCCCCCCCCCCAAAAAAAAAAGATGTGGGATACAGGAGTCATGCAGGGACAGATTCTGGGTTCAGAATCAGGAAGATCCTGCTGACAGCTGGTCAAAGATGAATTATCATAAAAGTATATGGCAGTGAAACTAATAGATATGAAAGACCTTTGTCATGTTAAGGTGAGCATGACAACTACCAACATAAACAGATTGGTGCCACCACACCCCTTCATTCCAGTCTCTGATAAAGATGAAGCTGGAACCTTGAAATAGGCAGGATGCTGCCTGCTCATCTGGAGCAAACTCACTGCACCCATCTTGGGCACACCCCCAGGGAAGAGACCTGAGAACACAGCTGGTTCCTTCTAGAAGGCCCACCCCTTCTTCTCCATGGCCATCCCCAGGGAACCATGTCAGCCTCCCCTGTGCCCCCACCTTGTGACTCCCACCTTCTGAAGCTCCAGAGATGTGGTTCCTGGATGGTTTGACTCTCCACTCTTGCCTCTAATCCCTACCCATGTCTCGGTACCCCAGGGGTGGACAAAGGGCTGGGTCAGTTACTTAAGAATCCTTCTGGCCACGCTGCCCTCCCGGCCTGTCCTGGAGGCAAGAGAGGGGGGAAAGGGGTCAAACATTGGTGAGGAGCAGAGGGCCAGGGAGAGGACTGCATGGTATCTGCATTCTTTTAGGTTTTGGGGAGATAGGAAAGGTGCCTACAGGCAAGACAGGCCAACCTTCCACTTAAGCCTTGGAAACCTCCAGAGTGGAGTGGAATGGGCACTCACCGAGACAAAGTAAGGGCCAGCGAAGTCCCGAATGACTCCTGTGGATGTGCAGATGCCCATGTGACCAATGATGGGGAAAAACCACCTGTGAGAAAAGAGGACAGGGAAGGAGCAGAGCTTAGGGTGCCTTTCAGCCAGTTAGACAGATGCTGGGGACACTCTATGCAGTGTTAGAACATGTGTGACTTTTGTGATGATCAAGGTGGCCAATTAGGGTGGCCAGAGGGGCTGGGGAAGCACAGAAGAGGGGCAAGAGCAAATGAAGAGCACAGTGGGATACCACAGCACCCCTACAGAATAGCTATAACTAAAAACACGACAACACGGAGTGTGGTGAGGATGAGAAGCAAACGGAACTTCACTATGGGTAACAGTATAAATTGTTTCTACCACTTTCGAACACTGACAATATACTCTACACCTCAGCAATTCCACTTCAGAGTATACACCCAACAGAAACAAATACTTGTATCCACCAAAGCCATGCAGAAGAATGTTCACAGCATCTCTCCTCAAAATAGCTGGAAACATTTGTCAAAACTCATTGAACTGCACACTTAAAATGTATGCACTTTATTGTATGGGAATTATATCTCTATAAAGTTGATTTAAAAAATAACTGGAAATAATCCAAATGTTCAACAATAGCAAAATGACTGAGTAATTTAGGGTATAGTCATACAATGAAAGGGTAGGTAACAATGAAAAAGAACAAACTTCTCCTACATACAACACAGATTCTTGTAGATATAAGGCAGAGTGAAAGAAAACTTACGCAAATGTACATACACATTATTCTGCTTACAGGAAGTTCAAGAAAAGGCAGAAGAGGTGCTAAAGGGCAAAAGAGGGGTTATTTCTGTGGTAGAAGTGACTGGGAGGGGCACAAGGCAGCCCTCTGGATACTGGAAATGTTCTCTGTCTTGACCTGGGCGACAAGAGTGTATACACACAGAAAAATTCATTGAGCCGTATACATAGGATTTGTACACTTTATATTTTATACCTCAATAAAAAAGTTAAAAAAAATAGGTGGAGAAAGGCATTTAAACCAATCTGTGGGTGTGGGGGAATTCAGGCAAGTCTTCCCTGAGGAAATAATGAAGAAATAGTAGGTGCAAGGGTAGAGATCAGGACAAAAGCATGGTGTAGTCCAAGAACTAAAAGTTCAAATTCTTAAAAGCCATGGGCATTTTTACAAGACCAAATCTCAGATGGACCCCGATAGGCAAAACACACAGGAACCCAGATCTGCCTGTAGTCTGAGAACCACGGCTCTACAGGGCCTAGGTGCTGGAGGGACTGATCCAGGTTAAGGACTCACGGGAAAAGACTCATGGGGCCAGCGGTCAAGTGCTGGTCTGAAGGCTGCACCCTGTTAAGGAGGTCAAGGCAAAACCTACACAGATGCAGCTCAAGGAAGCTTTTCTGTGGGGCTGGGGCAGTCAGCAAAGACTTCACAGAGAGGGTGACTTTTAACCTTGACCTGTGAAAGGACAGAATGTCAAGAGGCAGGAAGCAAAACTTCGAAGCAGCAAAGTGGTGCATGTGTCTGGAGAATGGGAGTGGGACTGGAGTGGGCAGTTCAGAGGCTATTCTGGAATACTGACAAGAGATGATGGTGATCCTGACCAGAGTATTGGTGGTGGGATGGTGAGAAGCAGATGGATTCAAAAGATCTTTTTTCTTCTTCTTCTTCTCCCCAAAGCCCCCCAGTACATAGTTGTATATTCAGTTGCTGGTCCTTCTGGTTGTGCTATGTGGGATGCTGCCTCAGCACGGCCTGACGAGCGGTGCTAGGTCCATGCCCAGGATCCAAACCTGCTAAACCCTGGGCCACCGAAGTGGAGTACGCGAACTTAACCACTGGGCCATGGGGCGGGCCCCTCAAAAGATCTTTAAAAGGAAGACTGGGCAATTTTATGACGACAGTATAGAAGTCTTCCGGGTCTGCAGCCTGAGCACCTGAAAGGATGGTGGGGCCAGAGTGGTCTTTTGAGAACAAACTTCAGATTCCATCATCCTCTTGCTTAATATTCATTAACAGCTTCCTATTACACTTATACCTCAAACTCCCCCAACAGTTTGGCCCAGTCACCTCACTCCTCTCTCTAGCTACGTGGCCCACTTCTGGTTCCTCAAACACGCCAATTCCTCCTCACTGCTTTTTCTGGCATTTGCCCAGCCCAGAACACTCTTCCCCTAGACCTTTGCACACCTGGCTGCTTCTCAGCATTTAGGCCTCAGCTCAACTGTCAACATCAGAGGTCTTTCCTGACCATGCCTTCTAGAGTAGCCACACACAACCCTAGGCACCCCAGACCCCATTACTCTGCTCTAATTTCTTCCTAGGATCTACTACTATCTGAAATTATCTTGTTTACTTGCACGGTTACTGTCTGTCTTTCCCCACTCGTGTGTAAGCTCCAAGAAAGCAGGGATTTTCTCTTATTTATTAGCCTAGCTCCCGGGCAGTGCCTGGCACACAGCTAGAGCAAAGTACTCATTACTAAATGATCAATGAATGAATGTCCTGCATTTAAGAGTGGCGTCAGGCTCTGAAGTCAAACCTGGGTTGAGTCTTAACTTTGTTTTGGGCAAGTTACTCATTCCTACCTCTGTCAGTGAGAGGCAGATAGCAATAATTACCTCAGTGGGGGGAGGGGCTATTGTGAGGATGAAATAGGACATGCTTGCGAAGTACTTAGCACACTTCCTTGCACTTGGTAGTTGCTCAATGCTGTCATCATGAGGTGTTCAATAAATACTTGCTATCTGATTGGCTGGACTGGCGTAGAATAAGTTGCTGAAGACCCACAGTGGCCACAGGACACTCAGAATTATGGGAAAGTAGATGCTCTGGCTTCTCAGACTCTGATCTCAGGACCCATCCCCCTCTCCTGCTCCCCACTCCCCAATTCTTTTCATCTGGCTGGAGAGAAGGTCTGGGTTTGACCAGTATTTCACATACCACAGCTGTGCCAGCAGCTGCTGATGGAAATTAAGAGTAAAGGCTGGAGACAACAGCAGAGCCCTGTGCTGGGGAAGCCCCACAGAGGAAACTCTCAAAGTTTCTTCTATTTACTGAATGAATGAACAAATAAGTTACTGACCCTGGAGCTCTATCTGGGAAGGTAGACTACGTCAGTAGAAAAAGCCTGACGCCGGCTTCTAAGCCTTTATTTCCTCATCTATAAAAATGGGACGACAGTATCTATTTTCATTGGGTTGATGTAAGGACTGAACAAGAGAGTGAATATAAAATGTTTAGAATAGAGCCCAGAGTAAGTATCCATCTTAGCTGTTTTTATTAGTAACAGTAGATATTATCTGGCTTTTTATGCTTAATTATCAACATCTCTTGAGGGAGTGGACAAATCTTCGGACTCAGTTGCCTCCTCTCTGATCCTCCGTCCAAGGACACACGACAGTTCCTTGTGCCACATCTAGTCCTAGTTCTGCACTCCAGGTCAGCAATCATCACAAGGCACTATGATGGTTAGTTCACTTGTCTCTCTCCTGCTGGAGGGTGAGTCCTTTGATGGGAACATGAGCCCTTTGACAGGGGCACTATGGCTCGTTCATCTTGGTCTTATGAACACCTGTACACAGATCTGAATAGAAATGGGGTGTGAGCTGCTTCTGGCCTAGATGATTGGGGATTGTGGTGCCTCTATCTCATGATGCTACCAGCTTTCTGAAGAGCAGAGGACCGCACAAATGTGTTATTGAGAATAGAGAAAACCCAGAGATCTTAGGATAGTAAGAAAGGTTTTAGCAAAGCCAATATATTCCCTGACTATCCCTCCCAGGTATTCTCACATTAACATTTTTTTCTTCATAGCACTAATCACTATCAGCAGTTCTCTTATTAACTTACTGCGTATCTCCTTCTACCATGACTTAAACTCTGTCACAGCATCATATCTGCTTTATTTACGACTGTATATTCTTATCACCTAAAACTACTCTAGGCACTTAGGAGTCACTTAGCAAATGTGTTAAAAGAACACTGAATGAATCAACGAACACTCTCCTAAAAATTTTATTTCTAAAGGACTCAGACTTGGATGTTCTTAAGCAAATGCATAAGCATCTTAAAATGCAAAACAACTTAAGTATTTTAACATTAATACAAAAATTAAGGTCGTTTTAGGATCAGCAACATATAAGGCCAAAAACGATCCCTTCTCCACACCACTTGGCTGTTTTTGAAAGAAGGAAAAAAATCTATCCCATCAGGTGAGAGTGGATAGGATGCAGTCATAAGAGAGCAAGTTATGGAGTCAGAAGACTGAGTTTGGGACACATTTGCTTATAGAGTGTAAACCTGATCAAGACATTAATGGTACAGGAAGCTCAGCTTCATCATCTGAGAAGAGAATTCGTACCTTAGAAAGTGGCTGTGAAATTCAGAGAAAATGGGTGTGAAAGAGCTTGGTCAACTGTCCAACACTGTGAGGAGGAGTTATTATCAGCTATCAAGGTTGAAGCAGGAGGGCAAACAAGCTCCCCCCACCCAGGAGCTGCGGGCTAAAAGGCAGCAGCACTACCAGAAAACCTGCTCTCTCTCCTGACAAAGGCTAATGCCGTAGAAAGACCTTGGTCTGGGAGGCAGACACCCCAGGACCTAAATCCGTTTTGCAACTGAGATGGTGGTCCTTCCAATGGTGACATCCAGGAGCCAGTGTGGTCCCAACCAAACTCCCACTTGCCTCTAGACCCACCAGGACGTCTTGCGTACGGGAAGTAATCAGCAAGCATTTGCTCAACGAATGAACAAACCAGTGAATACTGAAGACGTCTCCTCAGACCAGGTTAGGGGCCCCTCTTCTGCACGCCCACAGGTCCTGAGCTTGCCAGCCACAGAACCTTTCCCGCCGGCCTACAACTGTCCTTCTCCTCGACTAGACCAGGTGTGAGGAGGGCGGGGAGCGTGCTCCATCCGTCCGCAGAAACCGGCACCGCGCGGGTAGCGGGGTTCTGATGCCTGGGTGAGGCGTGAGGGCCAGACCCGAGGGAAAGGATTGTTGCGCGACCGGGCCGGAAGCTGGCCCGGGGCCGCCCGAGGTTGCCGCGCGGGCCACGGCTCTTTCCGACCCTGGAGACTCACGTGAGCACCGGGATGGGCGTCCACACCACGCAGTAGGGGAAGCGGCTCCGCTCCACGTCCATGGCGCCGCCGCCCGAGCCGCTAAATTGCTTCTTGTCCGTCTCGGCCGCCGTCGGCACCTCCACTTCCGCCATTCCGGGCGGGGGTGGCGGCGGTGGCAACAGGAGCGGCGAACTCCCTTCCGCTTCCGCCATGGTGCGCTAGCCCCGCTCCGGCCGGCCCCTGCTCCGGCGCCTCTCGCCGTGGCGTCACTTCCCGCAGATGGGGGTCCGCCCGGTTTGGCCTTCCCCCCGGGAATTGAAGCCCGGTCCCTCTGGGCCCTGCCTGCTTGGCCCCCCTCCTTCTGCGCCCGCCAGCCCCGCGTGTTTGTGCCTACACTGTACGGCTGCGGAAGGGATGCCCTCAGGCAGCGCTCAGTCTAGCGCAGGAGACCAACCAAGAACTCTATAATTCAGTACGCTGGGGGCTCCTAAAAGGTGTAGTGCAGTCGTTATTTATTTAGCACTTCTTAGGTGCCAAGCACTTGACATACATTGTTTTTAATCCCCATAATTAGACATGCGAATTTAGGTTATTTTCTCCAGGTTACAAGTGAGAAACTGAGGCTCAAGCGGTGAGGTGAGTGGCCACGTCTCAAACCCAAGTTTGTCCCTCTTGTCCTTTTCATCGTGTGATCTTTCACGAGGTAGTGGTAGCATAAAAGGACAGACTGAAATATTGTGTGTAGAAGCAGGGGAGATTTGCCTGAAGATATTTGAGCTGAGTCGATGTTTGCCAGCTGGCACGGGTGTGGGGGTGGAGGGATGCGTGCAGCCGTGCAAAGAAAGGCCTTGCAGAGCACAGCGTGCAGGAGTGTGAATATCACCTTGGCTGGAGTAAGTCACAAGCCTTAGATGTGATCCGATCCCTTCATTGTATAAATGGGAAAACTGAGGCTCAGGGAAGGGAAGTAGTAATTGTCTGAGATCACACACAATCATATAAAGAAGCCAAGCTGCAATCTTGGATTCTTTGGGCTTTTTAAAGAATGCCAAAATAGATAAAGAAAATGGAATCTGCTAGGGTGGAAAGGGGTAATGGAGGGACAAGAAGGAAGGCAGCAGCTAAAAATCAGGCTAGAGGGAGGTACGGACAAATCCATTCAGGAAGGTGGGAGCCATACCTTTTGGGGGAGGTCTTTCTTCTGTTCAATTACCCTCCCTCCATGCTGATCTGTAGAAAGCCTGCTGTCCTGTTTTTAGCACCTAATATTTTAATGCCTTTTGGGGGGTATGTCTGTCTCTGTTATGGAACTCTAAGGTCCTTGATTTCAGTAGCTAGCACAGTTCCTAGGGCAGAGCAGATGCCTACTAGATGTTTATTGACTGGATGTTTTATAAAGGCCTCATAGATATCAGAGCTGAAAGGATTCTAACCCACTCAAAATTCTTTGAGTATATTTGTGCCTCTCCTGTGACTCAGGTGTAGTGTGTGATCCTTGAAGAGCAACAACCAGCGTCTAGCACAGGGTTTGGAGCAGATTAGGAGTGCAGTATATTTGTTGAATGAATAAATTGCATTATCTCTTGACTCAGTCACTATAACTATCTAATCTCTTCTGGATCACAGGCTCTGAGGAAGGTCTTACATGTTCCTCTACCATCACTATCAACCGGTAATTCTAGCACAGGGCTGGTGGGTGCTCTTTAAACATTTATTGTATGTATGGATGAATAAACAACTAAAGTCAGTCTTTCTTAGGGCCTGCCACAAATCTGGTAGTACTAACACAAGTACTGCATTTCATCTGACAACCTTCAGTGGCTTCCCATTGTACTTCGAATAAAACACAAATATGTTACCATGGCTTATAAGGTCCTGCATCTGGACCATGCCCTTTTCTTACTTGTTCACTATACTACAGCCATCCTAGTCTTTTTTCAGTTCCTCTCATGTGCATGCTCTTTCATTCCCTAGGAACTTGGCATTGTTCTCCTCTGCCTGAAATGCCTCCCCCTGCTTAAACTGGCTAACTCCCACTCATCCTTCTGGTCTCAGATTGTTACTTTTCTCAGAGAGTCCTTCCCTGGCCACCCAGCCTAATTAGAAAGCCCCTGTTAATCTCCCTTGGAACACCTTGTTCTTTTCCTTCATAGCACATATGTACTGTGGGACTCCCCCACTAGGCTGGAAACTCCTTGAGGGCAGAGACTATATTTGTCTTGTTCATGTCTGTAAACCCAATGCCTTGTAGTGTCTAGCACATAGCATTTGCTTAATAAATATTTGTACATGGAATGAATCGCAAATACTTACAAGGTTGGTGTCACATGCTGGCTACAATCTGAGGGCAGGAACCGAGTTTATCACCTGCTACCTCTTGGTGCCCCTAGGTTTTTTAAGGGGCCCATGGAGGTTGGTGGGCACAGTGCTCAGGAGTAGGGTCTGACTAGAGAGCCCTGGCTCCCCTCCCTATAGCCTGCACCATCCTACTCTTGAGCTACACAGCTGCAGAAGCAGAAACATGAGGAGGGCTAGGTATCTGGAGGGAGAAGCTAGCTCCTTCTCTGGCTGCTCTGGGGCCTCTCTCCTAGGCTTGTCCTCCACCACAGCCTGTCCACCAGGGCCCCTTCACACGTACACATCACCTTGGTTCTCTCACCCAATGTGAAAGCCTCCCTGGCCTGTGCCCTTGCCTCCTCTGCTGCTGCCACCCTGTCACCCACAGACAGATGGGAAATCTCCATCAAAGACTAACCCTTCCTTCCAGGCTCAGAGGATCACAGCAGGGTCCTGGAAGAAGCTCCTCTAACAGTGAGCTCAGGAAAGGATTGATAGGGCTCACAGCTACCCCTCCCCCCAACACACACACCGACCTAAAATAGGAATGACCATCTGGATCCACTTACAGGGCTGGCTGGGGGAGGGAAGGATGGCAGAGCTGGAACTGTCAAGATGGGAAAGCTTCGAGGGTAAGATGCTGCTTGTTTGAAGGGTGAACTCGGGGCACATCCTGTCTTGGTGGGAGTCTGGGCACCCCCTCAACTGGCCCCATGTACGAGTTGCCAGGGCTTACATACTAAGTCTCTTCCCTCATCTCAGCATTGGAGGCCCCCATGGTCTGGCCCCAAACTCCAACCTTCTTTTCCAGCCACACCTCTCACTCTCTCCCTTGGGACTTGCTTGGAGTAAACCTCACTGGGCTGTCTGCCCTTCAGAGAATGAGCCCTGCACTTCCTGCCTCGTGTCTTTGCTCACACTGTTCCTTTAGCAGAATGCCCTTCCCCTGCTCTCCTATACCACCTTCAAGGTTTCTGGCAAATTCTGCCTCTTTGCTCCCAGAGCACGAAGGCTGTGTTCCTACCTATTGAATATTCATGTGTACTTGCATTAGCATTAGCTGTTTACATGTCTGTCTCCCCCAAGAGACTGTAAACTCCTTGAGAAGGGGACTGACTGGATCTATTGGTCCCTGTAGCCAGCACAGCACCTGGCAGATAAGAAGTGCTCAGGAATGTCACTGGAGCTATTTGTTAACCATAGATGGTCTCCTTAAGGGCTCCGGGGAAGAATCACCTCAATCAATAACCCAGAGAAGCAGGGGCGAGCCGGGGCGACTGCGGTGCAGGTTGGAGGAACTGCTGGGTGTGATGCAGTGTGTGTGTGTGTGTGTGTGTGTGGAGTGTGAGAGGGCAGTGTCCTCTCTTCTGCAGCCTTTCTGCTTCTCCGTTCATTACCTTCTCTGGCTCCTGGAGACTGGGATTCTCCCCATTAAGCCCTAAACTGTCTTCCAGGATGGCTCCAACTCTCTGTGGTGGCAAGGGGCCATTTTGAGAACAGACCCTCTGACCCTTTAGAGATCAGTTTACAAAACAACTTTCTTCTCCATTCCATTTTGTAGATGGGCAGACTTACCCAAGAAATTAGAAAGCGCAGCTAGGACCAGAATGGAAGTACCCTACTCCCAGGTGGGCAGTAAAGCATTCAGGAGTCAGTCAGCAAGCCCAGTGTTTGAACCTTTTCTCTGTCAGGGTCATCATACCTTGGGAAAGTAACTGAACCTGTCAGGGCATCAGTTTCCTCATCTTTAAAATGGGAAATGATAATTCACATCTTGTAGGGTTTTTGTAAGGTTTATTTGATAGGCTATACCAGAACAGTTCATGGCCCAAAATAAACACTCACTGTTAGCTATTATAGCAGTTAAAACCACACATCTCTATTGTAGGACTCTTAACCACTTAAAAAGCACTTTGATGCACATAATCTCACTCTGATTTGGAGCCTCCTTACAATGCGGTGAAGTAACCAGAGCAGGTATCGTGACACCCATTTTACTGATGAGGAAAATGCACCTGGGGAGAGCTTCAGGAACTTTCCTGAGGTCTAAGCATATATTAGACAGAGTTGGGGTTCTGAACCTCAACTCTGGGCTGTCTCTGCTGGTGACCACTTTTAGGGCCATTAAAGAATGAGGCCAAGACCAGCCTGAGATTCTGTAAATCACCATAAAACTATGCAAACTATGGCATCATTAGGACTAGGACCTATTTTATATATATAAAAAGAAGTGGGTCGGGCACAGGAGGCAGAAGAACAAGGCCAAACAATAGAGTGCCTCATGGCTGCCATTGTGGCACTCGCCTCTCACTAGACACAGGGCTTGGCACACGGCAGGGCATTTGATGGCAGAATATACTGGGGAGGACTCATGGTCCCAGTGAAATCCAACATTCAGGGACCATGAACAACCTCTGTACTTGCTATTCCACATTTTCCACATTTTCCAGATAATGTGGAGGCTCCAGGAGGGCAGGGACTAGTCTGCTGCGTGCATTTTCATTAAGCCAGTGACAGGACATAGGAGGAGCTCAAAAAGTATCATGACACCAAATAAGAAAGTGATTTTTAAAGAACTGGACCAAGAGTCAGAGATTAAGGATCCATTCCTGGTTTTGCTTCTAATTCACTGGGGTCCTTAGGCAGCCCATCCCTTTCTACTGCCCCTTTGGAACTCATTGTCCCTGTTTGTACAGTGTGGACATGGGGCTAGATCAGTGTTTCTCAGCTCTGGCCATACATGAAAATGAATCCTAGGTGCTTTAAAATAATGGATGGATGCCTGGGCCCCACCTTAGACTAATTAAAACAGAATCTCTGGGTGGGGCACTGGTAATTTTTAATGTATCCTGGGCGATTCTGATGTATACCCAGGGATGAGAGCCTCCAAGCTAGATGCTCTCTCACCACCTTTTAAGTTTTGCAACCACATTTCAGCATGCTCCTGAGCATCCAACACCAGCAGCAGGCCTCTGGGGCCATACCTGCCCACCACAAACACACAGGTCCCAATTCTAATGTCTGTTTTCCTGTACATTCACAGTATGGGCTTATCTGAGCCCCAGGCTCTATCAGCATGGATAGTCACACGTGGAAACATGTTAAAATTGGAGTACCATGGATCTTTTTACTGTCTCTACAGTTTTGCCTTTTTCAGAATGTCATATAGTTGGGATCAGGCAGTATAGCTTTCAGACTGGCTTCTTTCACTAAGCAATATGCATTTAAGTTTCCTCCATGTCTTTGTGGCTTGATAGCTCATTTCTTTTTATTACTGAATAATATTCCATTGTATAGCTGTACCAGTTTGTTTATCCACTCACCTTTTGAAGGACTTCTTGGTTGTTTCCAGCTTTTGGCAATTATGAATAAAGCTGCTGTAAACATTTATGTACAGGTTTTTGTGTGGACATAAGTTTTCACCTCATTTGGGTATAAATATTGAGAGTGATTGCTGGATCCTAGGTAAGACTATATTTAGCTTTGTAAGAAACTGCCAAACTGTCTTCCAAAGTAGCTATGCCATTTTGCATTCCCACCAGCAATGAATGAGAGAATTCCTATTGCTCCATTTCCTTGTCAGCATTTGTTATTGACAGTTTTTTGGATTCTAGCCGTTCTTATAGGTGTATTTTAGTATCTCATTGTTGATTTCATTTGCAATTCCCTAATGAGATAATGCTGAGCATCTTTCATACGCTTATTAGTCACCTGTATATCCTCTTTGGTGAGGTGTCTATTTAGATCTTTTGCCCATTTTTCAGTTGGGTTTTTTTTTCATAGAGTTTTAAGAGTTCTTTGTATATTTTGGATACAAGTGCTTTATCTGATGTTTTGCAAATATTTTCTTGGTCCTTGGCTTATCTTTTTCATTTTGTTGATTTCATAGAGAAGTTTTTAATGAAGTCCAACTTATCAATTTTTTCTCTCATGGATTGTGCTTTTGATGTCGTATCTAAAAGTGCATCGCCAAAACCAAGATCACCCAGATTTCTCCTATGTTTATCTTCTAGAAGTTTTATCCTTTTGTGTTTTACATTTAGGTCTATGATCCATTTTGAGTTAACTTTGTGAACTGTGTAAAGTCAGTGTTTAGATCCATTTTTTTGCATGTAGATGTCCAGTTGTTCCAGCACTATTTGTTGAAAAGACTATCCTTTCTCCATTGAATTGACTTTGCTTCTTTGTCAAAGATCAGTTGACTATATTTGTATAGATCCACCTCTGGGTTCTTTATTCATTCCATTGATCTTTTTGTCTATTCCTTTGCCATTACCACTGTCTTGATTATTGTAGCTTTAGGCTAAGTCTTGACGTTGGGCAGTGTCAATCCTCCAACTTTATTCTTCTTTGACTTTGCTATTTGTGTTGGCTATTCTGGGTCTTTTGCCTCTCCATATAAACTTTAGAATCAATTTGTTGATATTCATAAAATAACTTGCTGAGATTTTGACTGGGATTTCTTTGAAGTTATAGATTAAGTTGGGAAGAAATAACATCTTAATAACATTGAGCATTCCTATCCATGAGCATGGACTATCTCTTCATTTATTTTGATTTTCCTTGATTTCTTTCCTCAGTTTTGTAGTTTTCCTCATATAGATCTTGTACATATTTTGTCATATTTATTCCTAAGTAATTCTTTTTTTTTTTGGTGCCAATGAGGGCTGAATAGGTGGAGCACAGGGGATTTTTAGGGCAGTGAAACTATTCTGTATGACAGTGATGGTGGATACATGACATTATGCATTTGTCAAAACCCATAGAATTGTACAATACAAAGAGTAAATCTTAATGTAATCTATGGGCTTTAGTTAATAATAATGTATCAATATTGGTTGGTTAATTGTAACAAATGTACCACACTATTGCAAGATGTTAATAATAGGGGAAACTAAGCCAGGGAGAGAGGTGGTATATGGGACTCTCTGTACTATCTGCTCCATTTTCTATAAGCCTAAAACTTCTCTAAAAAAATAAAGTCTATTAATTAAAAAAAAATAAAAAAGGAGTACCAACTCCAAATGAAAGGGAGCCCCTGGTGAAGTCTTCCACTGGCTCCTCCTTGCTTACAGTATCAAGCCTACAGTCTCACCAAGCACAGGAAGTCCTCCACAGTTTGACTGCCTCTCCAGTCCATAGGCCGCCCCATCTCTACAGTGCAGCTGAACTGAATCACTCAGGCTCCATGAGGAAATCTGGGACTTTGCACTACTCCCTTCGCCTAGAACATTGTTCCTCCCTTGCCTGGTCTGCAAATGTCTTGAAGAAGCTTCTGCAGACTTCAATTTGGGAACACAGAGGAATACCAGCCCACAGCACCTGCTCCATAACACCACCTACTGTGCTTCTGGCAGGACTTCTTTCCTGTCTGTCTCCTGCACTAAACCGAGCATACCCTGCTGACCCCAGCCTGATTGTTTCCAAATGTAACAAAGAGACGAATCACAAAATTTCAGTAGTGAACTGAAACTATTGTTTCCACAGTACTGAGCCACAGTTCCCAAACTGTACATCAAGGCCCCCTAGGGTGCCACAGCAAATTCACAGGGAGCACAGTAGGGTATTTTAAATTTGAGAAGTACTCAACACCTGTTGGCTACCAAGAGAACTCCTAGCTCAAGGTAGTTTCATCATTAGGTCACGCTACATTCCTTTGATTAAGTCATCTTTGAGAACCTGGGTTTTTAGCGGTCGCTGTGATAAAAAGCAAATGAAAGTCAATGTGGAACAGGAAATAAGGGTGGTGATGTCCAATCTGATTAGAAAGTTTGACAAGTTTTGCAGTGCCCAACAAGCTGAGAGATCCCATTAGTCGTTGTAGTTATTTAAGAATGAAATTAAAATAGTTTCTTCTAATTTATATGTATTATTTTTTTAAATGATGACTGACTTAGTAGGACATAAATTGTTATTGAGTGATTTGTGCTTAACTACTTAATAAATTGAACTGTTAGGTATTTCTTGTGGCTTAGGGGCTCCATGAAAACATTACTGAGACACTAACAATGGGGTGAGTGCTATGAGCTGAGAAAGTTTGGCAATCTCTGTTCTAAGAAATCCTCTAATCCAGGGCACATCAAAAAACTGCAGGCTGTGAAATCAATTTAGTGGGTTACAACCAGCATTTTTTCTCCTTAATAAAGTAGAAGGGCAAATAGAAGACATTGCATGTAGCAAGGGTAAGTATTATTGTGTCTAACTTATGCTCATTATATACATACAAATAAGCATGGGTATCTTGGGTCACAATGTAAAACATATATTTCCTGTTTGGGTACGGATTTAAAAAGTTTGAAAAACCACTAAGACTCCAACCTCCTTATTTTACAGATGAGAAAACAGCCTGGAGAGTGAAAGCTGATTGTTGCAAATCACAGCCACCAGTGCTGGGCTCTGCACTCGACCCTGCTAGGCTGGGTGACAACTCCTCACAGGGACCCTCCAAGGCAGGCCTCATTCTGCCTGGTAGAGGTGTGGTTACTCAAAGTCACAGAGCTACAGAGGTGAGGGATCAGATACCCTTACTTTGGTCCCAAGACCCATTTGCTCCCCACAAATGCCACCAGCCACACCTAGAACAAAATGGTTTTAATCAATTGCGTCACCCTCACTCTCCTGGGAGCGGAGCAACAAAAAGGCTCGGCTCCTGCCCCCAGAGGACAGTAAGGCTTATGTGTCTCTCCACACTGCAGGGCCCAGGCTGGGCAGGCAGGGTGCAGGGGGCAGGAGGGAGGGAGGGAGGGTGGGAGGCAGGGAGAGGGGAAATGGTGGGTGGCTCGAACACAGGAAAGCAAAGGGGCCCCTGTTGGTCCTTGGGCCCCAGGGCCCAGCCCCAATTCTCCCGCTCTCCCCTCCCTGGCTGGAGAAAGGTCATGGAGAAGAGATAGGGGAGCAAGTCCCAGCAGCAGGAGAAGCAGCAGCAGCTGTTTCCTTCACCAATAAATATACTTCATTACCAAGCTAGAAGAGAGGGGTGGGAGGAGGGACAGGGGTGGGGAGGAAGGGGGAGAAGCTGCCACCTGTGTTGCTGGGATTAAAGCAATGACAAGATGGTGCCAGACCCCCCACCACTGTCCTCGGGCCCCCTGTCTTCTTAAAACTGTGAAAAAGCTTTTAACATGGCCCTTCTGTCTCTAGGGCTGCTCTGAAGCCTGACTGAGAGGAGGCACCTGGCAGAGACAGGCGGGGAGGGAGGGCGGGAGGGAGAAAAGAAGGGAGGCTGCTTCTCCCCAGAGGCTGCAGCTGGAGGGCTGCGGCCAAGTAAGCACTGAGGGGAAGTGGGAGGGAGAGGGCAGGAAGGATGAACCAACTACCAGGAGCAGCTCTGAGCTGAGAGCCAAGGGGGCAGAGAAAGGGAGGCTTGGTGAGTGGTGGGGTGACCATTGCATCCAGTGTAAAGCTTGGGGCTGCTGAGGAGGGAGGGAGCTGAGTTGGGGACTTTCCCATCCAGAGTGGCTCAGGAGACCCACCCCTCTCCCCCCAGAGCAGCAGGGACAGAGAAAAGCCATCACTTCTTTGGTCTTTGTGGCGGCTCAGCATGTGGGGTGGGAGGGAGGGCAGAATGGGCTCTTAGCAGGGAGCGCCACCTCAGTGAGAGTAGGCCTGGCTGGGAGCTCTGGCAGAAAGGTCACAGTGAGGCTGAGGAGCGCCCAAGAAAGGAGAGTGGCCGTAGTGTGGAAGGGCTGGGACGGGTGGATGGGATATGGTGTGGTGCCCTACCCTCTGCCAGGCCCTCAGGAAAGGCTGAGCCCCAGAGACGGTCAGTGAGAGCAGGTGCAGGGCCCAGAACCAGTGCCTGGCAGGAGGGAGAGGATGCTTTACTGCGACCAGGCAGTGGCCTGGCTTTGCCCACTCCAGGGCTCCCATCCTTCCGTCTGCTTCCACCCTGACACAGTAGCTCTGGAGGGAGAGTGGGACCCCATCCTTTTTCAGAACCTTCCCTGAAGACCTCAGGTAGAGTGAGCCTTTCCTGCCAGGGAGCAAGTGTGGCAGCAGGTCAAGGCTGGCCCTTATGGTCTGGGAATCTGGGAATTCCACTCCCCTTTCTGCTGCCAACTGAAGGGTAGGACAGTCCTTGAAGACAGCTTCAGCCCTTGCCTCCCCACCCAAGGCAGGCCGAGCCCTCTAGGGACATGGAAGCGGGAGGTGGGGGGCAGATGGAGGGGCTTCCCCTCCTGCTCTTCTGCTCAGGGCTGGGACCAGTCAAGGGGCAATCCACCCAAAAGTCTGAAAGCCAGCAAGTTGCAGCAACCCCCACCCCCAATGCCAAACTAACAAACAAAACAGGGGAAATGAAAAAATGGGGGTGAGGAGACAAACCAAAACAGAACCCCCTGACCTCCTGCCCAGGTGGAGGGTCCAGCCAGTAGCAGGGGCTGGAGACCAGGGCTAGGAGGGTCTAGCTGGGCCGGCACTGCACCTGGCCCTCAGAGCTGTCCTCATCGTCAGAGGCCCCAGCACCCCCACTGCTCAGGCCTGTGATCCGGTAGCCCATGTTGAGCAGCATCACCTCCAACGGGTCTGCATTCATGCGCCGCTGGTTGGCCTGGGAAGCGCCCTCCATGTCCTCTACAACTCGGCCTGTGAGGTCTTCACTCTGGAGGGGAGGGACACATACTATTGGGATGTATGTGCAGGGGGGTGGGGGACACATACACACACAATGAGCTATACATATGGAGGGGGGATGTATATACCAGGAGATGTATATGGGTATTCCATCGGTTTACCCATATGTGTGTATGGGTGGAGGCGAACGTGCATACTGGGATATATACGGGACACACATACCACATCTATGTGATGGAGATGAGATGCCACATGGGGTTATATGTTTGGGGGGTCCACATGGTAATATACATTGGGAGGGGACAAAACACACTGGGATACATATTGGGGGAATACACAAACCAGGGTATACACAGGGGCCCCACAAAGGAAAATGCTGGGGACACAGCACATCAGGATATATATGGAGGACTCATACATGGACATGTATGAGGGAGGACTCACCCCAGGATATGTTGGGTACACACACTGGATCTCAGAGTTGGGGGTGCAGACATACTCCCCCAATCCCACTCTTTACTGTTGCCGCTCCCAACAACCCTTGCTTTTTTTTTTTGGTGAGGAAGATTGGCCCTGAGCTAACATCTGTGCCAATCTTTCTCTGTTTTGTATAGGGACGCCGCCACAGTACGGCTTGATGAGCGCTGTTTAGGTCCACGCCCAGGATCCAAACCTGTGAGCCCTGGGCTGCCGAAGTGGAGCATGCAATCTTAACCACTACACCACCAGGCTGGCCCTGCAAAAACCCTGTCTTTATCCTTCTTTTCCTCTCCCCTCAACGGAGGGTCCAGTAGGCTTGTCTCTTTAAAATTTGCAGCAAATTGCCTTTGGAATTAGATATACCACTTGACTTCTGTTTTGCCAGCTGGGAAGAGGGAGGTGGTGGGGCAGAGGGTATGAGAGGCCTCAGGCCGGCCTGCCTGGCTACACACCCTGGGAACAGAGGGGACCACACTGTCCTAAGTGTCCCTGTGGGCTGGACACCTTACAGGTATCACTTCTTTAATCCTCAAAGCAACCTTCTGAGGTAGCGCTGTCATTTCCATTACAATGTAGATGATAAAAACCTGAGGCAGAGATGGTTAAGTCCCTCAGGCAGTGATTGAAGAGCCCAGGATTCAAAGGCAGGCCCATCAGACTCCAAAGCCTGCATACGTCCCATATGACTGAGAGACTGGGCTTCTGGGGGACACACCACAGTGGTATATGAGGGGTACCTAAGGAGCCATGATGTGTGCTGGAGCTGGTCTGTTTCCCTCCCCACCCTCCCACACGTGTCCTTGGTTACTGTGTCCTGTATGTGAATCTCAACCTTGCAGCTTGCTCAAGAATATGCCCCTTGAAAGCAGGAGCCAACTCTTGTCCCTAGAACTGCCCACTGCATTTAGAGCCTTCAGAACTTGATGGCTCCCACCTTCACACATCCTTGGGCCCTGGAGTAAGAGCTCACTCATTCTAGCAGCTTCTACTCTGCGTGACTCATGTCCCTTCCCAACCCTCACAGCCTCAGCTGGAGGCCTTGTGCAAGGTCCATCCCTACCTTCCTCCCTGTCTGGCTTCAGCCACCTTGTTTACACTCTCACCTCTGGCCGGGGGTTCCAGAGCCGCACAACAGGGTCGATGCCGCTGGTGGCTAGGAAGCAGTAGCTGGGGTGTGGCTGTAGGCAGTTGACGATGGACTCATCCCCCTGGAGCACGCGGACCAGGTTGGTGGTCTCCTTTTCCCAGATGAAGAAGGAGCCATCGTCAGAGCCACTGACGATGTATTGAGCGTTGCTGGCAGGGGGGCAAAGGGCAGGGAGGTCAGGTGGGGTACTGCCCTTCAGCCTCAAGTAGAGGCTGTGTGGCTGAGGGCAAGGGGGAGCAGGGAATTCTGGAGCCACTCAGACCCCCGAACTCCCACGCACGTGGTAATCCCCTCCATACTGCAGAGCCCTAGTCACGGTTCAACTGTTCTCTTGAACTCAGGTTCAAGGATTGCCTGGGTCTCTACAAGATACTCTCCCCCAAAGTACATTATAAGCTCCTTGGGTACCAGGATTGGATCTTGCATCTCTCAGGTCTCTGGGGACACCCTTGTCTAAACCTTCTCTCAGTAGTACCAGCCTTCCTGGATCCAGACCCCCAAATCCTACAGTACATGTGCCCTTTACACACTGCTGACATTTAGAGGGGATCTTGATGGAGAGATTCTTGATTCCTGTCCATGTGTCCTACCTCCTCAAAGAAAGTAAAACATCTACAAAGGAGTGTTGTGGGTAATGGTGTCTGAGAAACAGGCTGTGCCCTCAGTACCTGGGGCACAGTTCTGAGCACACAATAAGTGTGCCAACATTGCCAGGCTCTGAGGGCTTTTGCCTCATACCCCCAGCAGAGGGAGGCTCCAAGCATCCAGATAAAGAAACCAAGCTCCAACACATGGAGACAGGGAGGAGGGGATGGTGGATAAAGGAATAGTCCAGGCACTGTGCTGGATGCTTTATGGATTACCTCATCAGTCCTCCTTATGGCCCCAAGAGTGGGGATGGCTGGTTTCATTTTATAGATGAAGAAACTGAGGCACACAGAAGTGAAGCCACTTGTCCAAGGGTATAGAGGCAGAGCTGGGATTGTGAGACTTTTCTAAAAGCATTATGCCCTTCCCGCCCCCCACCCCCAACCTTCTGCTGCCAACTGGGCTGTGCCCTCCTCCTCTTTAGGGCCTCGGACCTGCCAAAGAAATTGGCCTCCTTGATATCCGTGGTGGTGTTGCAGTGGCCACAGTAGCGGAACTGATAGTCGTAGCTTCGCTCTCGCAGCACCATCTCATCCTCTGAGATGGAGTCCTTGCGGCTTGTGCTGCGGAGGCGGACTGGGCCGCCACCGCCACCGCCACCAGCTCCCTTCTTCTCCTCTGGGGGTAGAGATCAAGGAAAGGTGAGTCCTAGCCCTCTCTCCCCTCCCATATCTTTCCCCATTCCTGGCCCTGTTTTCATCTCAAGTACTAGCAACGCAGGGCTAACTGCCTCTACCCCTACCCGGGAAAACTGGAAACAACTGTGGGGAAGAAGCATCTTTGGATGCCACCCTTGAGGATGTTGAAGAGGAGACCTTTGATGCCAGGAGGGCCTTGGCTCAGGTCCTTGAATAATGTCTGGAAGCCCCAAGGTTGTACAGGCCCAAGGTCTGTTTCTGTGGAGTGGAGAGGCAGGGTGGGGAGGGTGAAGCACTACCAAGAGAGCCTCGAGGGGATGACTTTTCCAAATACAGCCATAGCTCTGAAGGCAGTAAGGTCTTCCTTGCTGGAAGACAAGTTATCATGGATTCCAACTGAGGCACTGATGGGTTAAGTGCCTTGGGTAAAATCACACCAGTTTCCTCAGTGCCTTAAAAGTGCCTTGTTCCTGCTTGCTTCAGGGCCTTTGCACATGCTGGTCCCTATACCAGGAACTCTTCACCTCCCACAGCTACGCTTTGTATCTAGTTAAGTCTTCCTCTTCATCCTTGAGATCTCAGCTTAAATGTCTCTTCTTCAAGAACCCCAGACTGCCATCAAGCCTTTGCCCCATACACTTATACCATATCAGGTCCCCATAGCACTCGTCACACTGTTTTTCCTTCCTTGCTTGGTTCTTTCACTAGGCTGTAAACTCTAAGAATACAGAAATCCCAACTGACTTGTTCACAGCTTATTCCCAGGACCCAGCACAGTGCCTGGCACACGGTAGGTACTTAAAAGCTATTCAAACAAATGAATCAATCATATTGTTAGTAAACTGCGAAGGAGAGAGGTGACAGTCCTGTCTACCTCCAGTGAGCTCATCTTTCATGTTTATAGACCACACTAAAATTACCCAGCTTGCTCTCCAAAGTTACCAAGGTGAGCTGGGCAGCGTTTCAAATGCTCTCTGTGCAGGTGAGGCAGCAAGTTCAGAGAGGCTGTGCTTTGCCCAAGGTTACCACATGCAGGAGCTGAGATTGGAACCTGAGGCTCCACACCCTGTTCCCGAGGCACTTCTACCGCCCTGTACTGCTGCCTTTGCTGCAAGCATGCAAAGTGGAACCAGTGCAACCCCAGCTGCTGCCCCTTACTCAGATGCCCAAGGGAGTATCCAAGGCCCTGTCTGAGAGCAGGTGAGAATGCCCTGGGCACCCCATGGCCTGACTGGTCTCAGCTTCTTCCTATCCTGAGTCACAGGCACTGCACCAGGCTATCACTAATCCTCAATAGAAACTCTGAATGAAAGGTGCTATCATTCCCCCTTTTCAGTGAGGAAACTGAGTCTCAAAGAGACCAAGTGACTGTCTCAAGGTCACATGGTTTCTGAATCAGCATCTGAGCCCAGGCCTCTTCAATCCCAGAACCATGTCCTCTCCAGAGTGTCATGCAGCATCTCACATAGAAAGAGTGACAGCAACCCCTCCTCAGTACCCACTTACCACCATCATTTTTGGAGAAGAGGGCAGCCGTGATGTCACGGCCCAAAGCATCACAAGCGCTGCTGTGGGCCTGTTCCGGGAACTTCCCTTTGAAGTCATCCAGGCACTCCAGAGCCTCAGCCACGTACTTGAGCTCAAAGAGGCAGCGGGCCAGGCGGAAGTGTGCCTTCAGGTGACATGGGTTTAGGGAGATGGCCTTGAGGCAGTCCCTCAGGGCATCGTAGTGGTCACCATCCCTGGAAAGGCAGGGAGTGTGGCTTGGAGATAGGATCACACGGCAAGCAAGGAGTTCCTACTGTCTCTTCTGCTTCGTGCGGCCACCCCAGCCCACCTCTGACAGATCTCAAGGGGAGGGTACTTGGGGATGAAGAGAATCCTGGCTCCACTGAGGTCTTGCTCCCCAGGAGACGGAGTATGTTAAGGAGGCAAGCTGGGAACCAAGGCCTTGGGGATTTGTGGAGGTGGGAGGTAGATGTGTGGCAAAACCCAGTATCAGGCTGCCCTCTGCTGGACACAGAATGCAACCGCACACCCGCTCACCCCAGGCACCCGCAGCTCTGCAGCAGAAGGCCTGGCATCTTGCCCGCCTCAGGCTCCCCAAGCCCTCCTTCTCCCTTCCTCCATCCGCCCCTTCAAATCCCCCCCCAACTGGCCTTCAAAGCCATGTCCGAGGCAGGGGGCCCTCAAGGATGGTTCTGTGGTCTGGGGAAGCCAGAAGTGCCAGGCTGGGGATCCAGGGTCTGACCAGCAGGCTGCAAGCCCTCAGCCAGACCCCCCTCTGTCCTGGCTGACTGATCCACAGCAGCTGTGGCCTCTGCCTCCGGGGGCTGGAGGATGGGGCCTGACAGACTGGCAGAGTCAGCTCTCTGGAAGCTGATGGCGATGGGGGGAGTGCACGCCAGGAGCTCCAAATCATCCCCACTCACTTCTCCAACCTCCCAAAGCATAGATAAAGGGAAGTGGGAATTTTCTTGTGGGGGGAGTAGGTGGGGAGGGCTCAAAGGAGAAGCCCCTCCTTTTTCCACCCTGTGCTAGAATATAGGATACACACTCCCTCAGCACCCAAAGACCGGTTCCTAGCTCTCATCTGGAGAGCCAGATGGGTCACAGGGGCCACTTCTCCTTTGGGGGCTGTTTTTTTTCCTGCTGGGCTGAGGTGGGCCTAGGACCCAACTGTGCCAGACAGCACTCCCCAGAGCTGATGGCCCCTCCACCAAGGCACAGCTCACAACCCTCCTGCACAGGGCCAAAGCAGGCCTGACAAGGGAAATGTCCTCCTGACCCTCCTCTCCTACAGCACTCAGAGGGAGCATTCAGCCCTTGGAGCAGCCATGCTCAGACTGGGAACAAGGAGCTCAGCCAGTGTGGGGGCAGGTAGGAGACAGGCTGCTTCCATGGCGCGGCCTGCGTCAGAACAAGTGGCTGTGACGAAGGAGCAGGCACTGTTTGGAAACCCAATTACCGCCTGCAAGGTGCCCCTCAGAGCTCCTAGGGAGAGCCAGACCAAAGACCAGCCAGAAGCCAGAGGGTGACAGCTCCCACTGCATTCAGGAGCAGATGGCAGCCCTAGGGAGACTGGCCTGGGACAGAATGTGACATTCTAGGGGTCACTGGCAGGCATGTGGGGATGGGGAGAGAGCAGGCTGGCCCCAGGGCTCACCCATCTAGACTCACTGCCAGATCAATCTCCCTGAAAGGACAGCCCTCAGCACATCCCTCTCCCGCTCAAAACTCTTCAGTAGCTGCCCATCATCCACTGAATTGAGGCCAAAACGCCACCGCTCTGCATTCCAAGTCCTTCCCAGGCCGGCCCCAGGCTACCTCACAGACTCATCTCCTGCCAGTCCCTTCTAGAACCCTCTGCTCCAGCCAAATGGATTTGTTGTTCTGCAAACAAGCTCTCCAGTCAGCCCCCCACCCCCATGCCTTTGTTCACACCACTTCAACTCCCTGGGAATGTCCTTCCCCTGCAGTCCCCTCCTCCTTTTCATCTCCCTGTCTAAGCCTGCCCACACTTAAAGCCCATTCAGACACCACATTTCCTGATGCTTCCCTGATTCCCCACTAAAGTGACCCAACTTTTCTTGATGCCCATAGCTCTGCACCTGACCATTCAAAGACTTACTGCTTCCTGTCTCTTCAATGATGAACCATGCCCATGCCTTTATCCCCTGTCCAAAGGCTGGGCGCTCTGGAGTACAGGAACTCAGAGAGACAGAAATTTGTCCCTAGTATCTAGCACATAGTAGGAGTTCAGAGAAGTCAACGGCACCTGGGATTGGGAAATCATCAGCCTCTCTTAGCAAGAATGCAAGAGTGAAACAGCTCTCAAGCTAGAGCCTGGATGAGGACCACTGCATTCTACCCAAATGCTGGGACAGAGAGGCGAAACACTTCAGGATGGCCCCAAACTGTCATCTCCTTGGTTTGGCTGCCATCTGAGCCCTTGGCAAACTCCTGATGCCAGAGCTAAGGCCTGTAGGGGTAGCATCTTCCCAAACCCCCATCCACCATCCTGCTGACTTGGGTGGGTTTCTTAAGCTTCTCTCTCTGGCCTGCCTAGTTGCAGCCAGACGATGGCACACCAGCTGGCCTGTCTGTCTGGGCAGAGCCGACGGATGCCAGACGGAGCAGAAATGGCTGTGGGCCCAGCTCTATCCATCTCCAGTCCTGGCCCTGGCTGGGGGATGGGGTCTGCCTGCCTGCTTGCCTGCTGGTGCTGCAGGCAGAAGGACTGGGGGCCCTGATGGCCTCCAAAGATAAAGGGTTCTTCAGGATATGGACCTACTCCTTTATCACCAGCCACTACAACCCAGCACAACCCACAGCTGGCTTCAGATCTCTGGGATCTTATTTGTGCTTGGTCCAACTAGTCTAAGAGCTCAGGAAAGCAAATCTTAAGGTCAAGGGAGCTGCAGAATCATTTCAGACAGACAGCAACTGAATTAACCAAACACCTCACTTCCATCTAGCAAGATTTCACTGCTCCTTCAAAGTCCAACTCAAGGCCCAATTCTCTAACAGTTGGGATTAACCATTCTCTCAATTTTTACTTCACCAGTGGCCACAGCACTTTATAACAAAGCACCAGGTTGAAGCTACTTGTAACATGTCCCACTTAACTGTGAGCTTCCCTGGTGCCTGAGACTTCCTGACTAATGGGTCAGACAGCTGCCCACCACCAGCCGGGAGGGGGAGAGGAGAGGCTAGGGCCTAAGAAGCCCTAAGAGGGAGCAGGATATCACTGCCACCTTTGCTGGATGCCTCAGCAACTTGGCTCCATCAGGCCCACTGCCTTCCTCCCTCGTCCTGGCCAGGCCCACTCACCACTTGCGCTTCATGTAGGCAGCAGCTCGGTTTCCATAGAGCATGGCGTTGTGAGGGGCCCTCTGAACAGCCTTGCTGTAAAGCTGAATGGCCTGGGTCCACTGCTGGCAGGCAAAGGCCTCATTGGCTTGCTGTTTCACACGCTCCAGGTATGGGGGCAGCTCTACCTGGGGGCTAGGGGGAAGCAGAGCCAAGTCAGGCCAGTCAAAGAAGGTCAGGGCAGCTCATCAGCAAGTCTGTAGCCCAGCCTGAGGGCCACCTAAGTTTTCTTGGCCCCTGGGATCTGCACTGTCATCTAGAATTGGGGAGTACGTGTATGCTTGACCTGGGTTACTGTGATAGTAATGGGCACAATTCCAGATACGCTGAGCCAGTGAAAAAACAGAAGGGAAGAAATAAAGCTGTCCTGACAGGTTTAAGGCAATTCTTAATCAAACTCCTGGGCATGACAGTAGCTGACATTACTTGCCTCCATGCTGAACTGAACCTTGTGACCACCCAAGTCCCTCCCATGGATCTCTCTATAGAGAATTCTGTTTCTCTCAAGGACCAGAGGATTTCAGGTCTGTATCTAGAGCCCAGAACAGGGCCTGGCAGAGAAGAGAGGCCATAAGATGCTATGGGATGGGGAAAAATATAATAGAAGAGGCCCATCTGTGTAGAACCCCTTTAGGAGGGAGCTCAGTGCTAAGATGCAGCTAGCCTCTGGGTCTTGACCCCAGCTTCTGGGGACCAGAAAGGGACCAGAGCTTCAGTCTGAGCATGACTGGAGTCCTACCAGGTGGGAGTGACATTGGGATCACTAGCCACACTCCAGAAACCTCTTTGCCCCAGTCTCCCGACTCTGGTGTGTGCATGGATAAGGGTCAGGAGGAAAGTTGACAGGACATGCCCCCCCTCTATAAGATGTAATTGGGGCTAGGAGGGCTGGACAAGTCAGGCTGGCCTACCTGATGTGTCCTCTACTCTCTGGCAGCCGGAAGCCATTGCTGTGAAGGTGTAGGCCATTGGACACACCATTGGACACGCCATTGGTGGACATCTTGCCGTTCTGAACTTCTGGCAGGGAGTGGGGAGAAAGGAACAGCATCAACTCAGGAGGAGGTCCTCATTTCTTCTTGGTAGCTCTCCAGCTTCCATTCCATCACAGGGTCTGATGGTACCATTGTGGGGCCATCCTCCCAGGGTAAGATCCATTCCCAGAAAGCAAGTTCTGACAGATCATAAGGCAAGGGCATAAAGAAAAGCCTTTGCGCCCTCTGCTGGATGGAAAGGGACACAGCTTCAACTTGGCATTACCCTTAGCCCGTGGTGGGGGTAGCAGCAGGGGGAAGAGGAGGTGACTAAAGCAACTGTAGGGCTACAAAGAAGTCAATGAGGAGGGAAGGGCGACTACTTCAGGTCCTCAAGAGCCAAGCTATGGAAAGAATCTGCTTTTTCAGAGGAAAGTGAAAAAGGCTGTGACGTAAACCCCTTTGACAGATCTCTCTGACCTAATATTATCTTCCTTTTCACTGTAGAGACAGTGTTATTTCAGAGAATCTGCTCCTTTTGGAGAATCACAGCCATAGCCCAAGGTAAGGGTAGGTTCTCACCAGAGGTGGCACACACTCAAGCTCCCCAGAAGAGATACCCCAAAGGATACCCTAAAGGAGAACTTACCCCCTGAGGAGTGGCATTTTCTAGGCAAGAGGAAGGTATAGGGCCGCTGCTTGTAAGTCAGGTCAAACAAATAGACCTAGAGTAGAGGGGTCAAGAAAAGAGATGGAGGCTGTGAGGTAAGTGTGGCTGGACCACAAGCAAGGCCTTGGTGGCTCTCAGGAACACAGTGAATGTTGAGCAGGGAATCATCAAGGAAGGACAGGAGGGGTTCTGTGGAGCAAGCCTCAGACAGGAAAATCTTCCCAGTTCCTGGCCCTTAGAGTGGACTGCCTGAAATACTGTCATTAATTAGAATCACTTTTACAAGGTCTCAGAGGTCACAAGACCAAGTGTCTCATTTTACAGATGGGAAAACTAAAGGCTCAGAGAAGGGAAGCAGTTTGCCCAAAGTAACACTGCTAGTTACTTCCCTCAGTAAATATTATCTATTATTACATTTATTGAATTCTTACTTTGTTCCAGAAATTATGCTTAGTGTTTTATATGACTCATTTAATCTAGAAACCACCCCATGAAGAGGTACTATTATCATCACTCCCTTTAAAGAAGAAATATAGGCTCAGAGTTTAAGTAATTTATCCAGGAGCATAAAAGCAGCCAGGACCCCAAACCAGGTCTGTCTGGCTCTGAACCACTCTGCTAGACTGCTTCTCCACTCATCCTTATGCTACCTTAGGCCAGAGATGGCTCAGCAATCGGAAACCAGGGCCCTATGCTGAACTCAGGTGCTCACCTATTGTCCAACCCATTTCTTTTGTACAAAATCACACCTTGCCTTGTAATATCATCAACTGTTTCAATTGCCATGTCTCCCCTGTCAGCCTGAGATGGATCATATTTTGCATTTGTCTCTCTCATGTTTCTTTTTTTTTTTCCTTTTTCTCCCCAAAGCCCCCCGATACATAGTTGTATATTCTTCATTGTGGGTCCTTCTAGTTGTGGCATGTGGCACGCTGCCTCAGCGTGGTTTGATGAGCAGTGCCATGTCCGCACCCAGGATTCGAACCAATGAAACACTGGGCTGCCTGCAGCAGAGCGCGCGAACTTAACCACTCGGCCACGGTGCCAGCCCCTGTCTCTCTCATGTATCTGATAATGCTAGTCCAGAGGAAGTGCTCAGGGAGTGAGAGTAGAATAAATGAATTTATGCAAAGCTTACTAAATATCCTGACTGAGAACATGCAAACAGGATGTTTAGCAACCTGACATTATCAAAAAATACTTCCCAAAACTGGCCCTAAACCACAACCTGACTGCGTCCTCTGAGCCCCAGGATTTCCTCCTAGGAAAATAGTGGATGAGGAAACTAAGTCTCAGAAAAATGAAGAGATTTGTTCAAAGTCACAGTGCACAGCTGGTAACCAGAAGGCCAACATTTGAAGACAGGTCTGTCAATTCAAAAGCTTATGCTCAAGAAAAAGACCAGGCCAGGGCACCTCTCTGTGAATTCCAATGATTCCATGTCACTCCTACATGTCACTGTAAAGTCATGTACAATGAGGTTTCTTATCTCCCTCATGGCAGTGGACGTGAGGTACACAGCCCTGGCTGCTGGATAAAGGGGGAGAGCAGAGTCACCCTGGGCAGCCATACATACCTGTTCCCCTCCCATGTTGACCAGTAGCTCTGTGCCATTGGGGCTGAAGGTCACATAGGTGGCAACCAGCACTCTCAGACGGTTGTTGTAGTCAGGCAGCTTCACTGGCAGGTGACCTGCAGGGAACAGCCCAGTCACTAGTGTGAGGCTCCCAGTCCCCCGCAAAAGGGACAGAAAGTTCTGTGAAGTCAGTCATATAATCATGATAGCAATCATTTTCACCATAAAAGCAGCTGTAAGTGCTGAGCCCTTACTATATGTGCTAGGCCAACTGCTTTATATGCTTTATCTCATTTAGTCATTACATCCTCATTTTACAGAAAATAAATTAAAACTTATTGAGGGTAATTTGCCAAAGGTCACATGATGGCTGGTCAATGGCAGTCAGGATTAAAGCCCAGGTCTGTCTGACTCTAAAATCCTTGCTCTTGGCCACCATGCAACACTGCCTCCCTGAACTGCCCCAGAGAGAGTCAGCACCCAGCCAAGAGTTTGGGGCCAGAGCCTGGTTGAGCCCTACCTGCTACGTAATACTGGGCTGCACCATCCGGAAGGGGCTTCTGCCGGTCACAAAAGGTGTGCACACCTGCTGAAGGGCTCTGCTTCATGCTCTTTCTGGTGGGAAGGCAAACCATATAGGTTAAAACACCTGGCACTAGCCCTGGCTAGACCAGACCACACTCCCTAGAGGAAAACCTAAGTTTGTGTCCCTGAGAGACACAGGAGGTATCTTTCTTCCTTACCTCAGCAACCTCAAAGGTCCACCAACTAGACAGCTGTGGACACATACATTATAATGCTTTACAAGTAGGTCTTGCCAACTGTCTTAGTCCTTATGACCACACTATTATCTCCATTTTACAGATGAAGAAGCTAAGGCTCAAGGCCTACTTCAAGTCATACAGTGTGTGAGGAGCAACAGTGGTCACTCAAACCCACGAATGAAAGTACAGCAGGCCACATGTTCCTGCACCTGTCCCAGAAGTCCACTGAAAACCCAGGCTGGAGGAGCTGCTCAAGTCTGGGACTTCTGTGGAGGTTTTGAGTATATTCTACTTTTGTTTTAAAAAAAGAATAAAATAAAATTACATGTACAAAAAAGAAATTACAGGTACGAGATTATAACTCTGTACAAACATTTATAGTAAAAGAACAAGCAGAAAATACTATACAAAGTAATTTTTTCAGGTGATGGATTACAGGTAATTTCCTTATTATACTTTTCATATTTTCCAAAACAAGCATAGACAAAAATTTTTAAAAATCAAATATTTAACAAACCCACCTTAAAAAGAAGAGGGCATGGCAATGAGGGAAAGGGGCAGCAGGTTCCCAGGGCCTTGCCCGCAGGAGGCTGAGTTATTCATACCTGTGGTTATGGATCATGCGAATGTCATAGAGCCTCACGAAGGGCCCGCTGGCTCCTACCGCCAGACAGTTGTTGTCCTGGGGGTTGACGGTGAGGCACTTGGCCTCCACCAGCTGGCCGCAGTACTCTGTCAGGTCAATCAGCACCTCTGAGTGTTTGCTGTTCTCCCGAAGGTCATACTGGCTGTGAGAGAGGACAGAGTCAGGGGACTGGGGGCTGGGTGGTTGTGTAGAAGACAGGGGAGAAGCCAAGGCCTTGTTAGGTAAGGGGATTGGGAGGGGCTTTGGACCTGTTTGTAAATAACGAGAACATCAAAAACCACTCTTATTTCTTGAGTGCCAACTGTGTGCCAGACCTGTAGTTGGCTTTTCACACATTCTGTTTTATTCTAATACAAATCCTTACAGTAAATACTACTGTACCCTTTTTTTTTTTTACAGATGTCAGTATTATTGCTAAGTACTATTACTACTGATTACTAACACTTAGTGAGAAATTGCTTTGTGTCCACTATTGTCCCTAAGTGTTATACATGTATTATCTAATTAACTCTTCCCACCATCCCTAGGTACCATTAGAACACTGAGGTTCAAAGAAGTTAAATAACCTGCCTGGGATGACACCGCAGTAAGCGCAGGGGGGGACAGCTTCCTAAGACTGCATTTTAACCACTCTGCTCTGCTTCTTAATTCTAATCTAGTTTCTTGCAGGAAAAAGGAGAAGTACGAAGATAACAGAAAAGAGAATCTGGAGGTCATCTAAGAGCTACCCACAAACACCAAGAGCCAAGCCAAGGCTGAATCCCATCCAGGTGGTGAAGGTGATGCCAAAACGCCCACCCGCAGAACTGAGCCTGGCGTTGCAGTCTCGGGACTGTTCTGTAGCCGGCACACAGGCACATTCAGACTGGGAGGGATATCACCCATGTGCTCACCCACCTCCTGCCTAGAAATCTTCAGCAATCTCTTCACTGTCGCCTTATCTTTCTAAGCCATCCTCACCAGACTGCTCTTCCTAAAATATTGTTTTTGCTCTATCTCTCCTGCTCAAAAAATTGCAGAGATTCCTCAATACTTTTAGCGTAAGTGTACTTTTAGTTTACTTTCACCAAACTCTTCAGTCTGGTTTTCAAAACCTGGCTTCACATACCTCTCCAACCTTGTTCCTCAGCTTTCTAAACACGGGTCAACTACAACTACAGAACTCTTCATCCTATCCGTGCCTTTTTTACCCCTAACTTCACAAACTCTGCTCCAGCTGGGGAGTCTACTCTGCTTTTCCTTGCCCATCCAAATCCTGTCTATTCTGGAAGCCCAGCTGATATTCACCCTCTGCTAGGACACCTTCATGACTGTGCCTGCACCTAAGCACTTAGGCTCCTTCCCCATGCCCTAGACACTCAGCCTCTACCTGCTGCCCTGGCACAGTCTGGTCAGTCAAGGTCAACAAGAACAATGCAGAGTTGGACTCACCACTGACCAAGTGCTTTCTATCTTCTAAGTATTATGCTAAGGTTAATTTTAATGCTCAGGCCAACAAGGGAGATACTATGATAATTTCCACTTTACACATGAGGAAACTGAGGTTCAGGGGTGAAGTGACTTGCTCCAGTCAAACACTGAATGACAGAGGTAGGACTTGATGCCAGGTCTGTCTGACTTCAGTGCCCTGCTTCTAACTGCTGTGTTATAGTGCATACACGACTAGATACCACTCCTCCTTTCTAACAGGGAAAAGAGCACAAAGTCCTACAGGATCTTAAGGGAGACAATTAAACTAGGTTGAGGAAATAAGAAAAAAGTTCTAAGGTCACATCTGAAGAAAGGAGTTAAAGAAGGGCAAGGAGACAATTTTAGGGGGAAGGGAAGGTGTGACAGGGCACTGGAAAAGGGGACAGTCCACTTTATCATTTCTGGCTGGCTCTCCCCCTCAGGCATATGCCTGCTAACCCAATGTTCAAGAGAAATGTATCAAGAGCCTCTACGTGCCAGGCACTGTGCAGGTTCTAGGGACACACCCAAGGACAAGACAGACAGGGAACTGCTCTGAGAGAGCTTACTACTCAGCGAAGGATACAGACAAAAAAGTGAACCAACAAGTAAATAAAATAAAAGAACGGCAGATAGTGATTAGAGTTATAGAGGATACAATTAGGGCACTGAGACAAAGAATAATGGAGGGGGGGGGTGTACTTTAGACAAGACAGAGAAGGTGCTTCTGAAGAGGTGACTCTTAAGCTGATCTCCTTAGGGTGGGAAAGATTCATACACAGAAAGAGCTGGGGACAGAAAATCCCAGGTAGAGGGAACAGCAGTGTGAAAGCCCAGAGGAGGCAGACTCTGGACATCTGAGGTGGTGAGAGAAGGCTGGTGGGCCTGGATGTTGGGCAGGAGAGGGTAAAGGTGGGGAAGGAGAGAGTAGGGTAAGCAAACGTTCCCAGCTGAGTATTGTCTACAGACAACTTCCCTGGGCAGACAAACATGGCTGGAACTCAGCTGGTGGGAAGGAGCCAGGCCTGTGGAAGGAAGCAGTATGGGCAGACACGATGGGGAAGCGAACGTGCAGTGGAAGCAGGGAAGGCACAGGCCCCATTTGATGCCCCAGGCCTTTACCGGATAAGCCCATCCTCAGCGGCACTCCAGAATGTGTTGGGCCACATGGGCGCCGTGGCAATGCGTTTCACCCGGTTTGTGTGGTCTCCAAACATGTGGATCGTCTCCTTTACTGTCAGGTCGTGGACATGCACCTTGGAGTCAGCTGCCCCCGTGATCAAGATGCGGTCCCCAGCGTGAGGCAGGAACTGCTCAGGAGACATTGAAGAAGAGATTGCCAGGCAGTAGAGGTAGGGTTGGCCATGGAAGGAGACTAGCCTGGATGTTAGCACCCTCTTACCCTCTCCATATCAGATAAGAAAATGAGCCCATCAAAGGCAACCCACCAAGAAAACTTTGGATCTCAAGCATCAGCTCATAAGGTCAAAATCGGGACATGCACCTTTACTTTGCTAGAATGATCCTGACCTATGTCAAATCAGACTACCTAAGGAGCCCTTTTCTTCTGATTCTTCCCCAGGTAGGAGCTGAGTGGATGATAATCATAGCTGTAAGCATCTACCATGTGCTAGACATCAGGGCAGGTACTTTATCGTATTAAATAACCCCACTAAAAAACCCCAAATAATAAACTCTAAAACCCAGATAATAAACTCTAAATAACCCCATTAAAAACTGAGGTTTGGCACTAACATTTACCAGGACTGTGTTCAAACTCAAGTCTGTATAATGCTCACATGCCATACTGCCTCATGATGACTATTTAATAACCAGGTGATTAAGTAATAAATTAGTCTTAAAATGAAAAGGACTTTCAGTGTTTTAAAGGAGGAGGTGTTTTTAATTGGTTCAAATATTTCTGGACAACAATCTGGCAACAGATAACAAAGTAAAAACTATTTCTATATTTTGACCTCAAACTTCCTCTTCTGAGAAATAATTCTTAAAGAAAAAAGGGACTTGTGCAGAAATGCTCGGAGCAGCACTCCTTATAATAGCAAATACCGGGAATGCCTCAAATGTCAGACTGGGGAAGGGCTGAGCAGAGAGATGATACATCTCCATGTGGCCATTATAAAGAATGAGAGCCCCAGCATTCTGGTGAAGATGAGAACAACATACTCCAGAAGACATATGGTAAAAACAAAAGAGCCACAAACTTGGGGCCGCCCGGTGGCGCAGCGGTTAAGTTCGCACGCTCTGCTTCAGCAGCCTGGGGTTTGCCGGTTTGGATCCTGGGTGTGAGCATGGCACCACTTGGCAAGCCATGCTGTGGTAGGCGTCCCACATATAAAGTGGAGGAAGATGGGAATGGATGTTAGCTCAGGGCCAGTCTTCCTCAGCAAAAAGAGGAGGATTGGCAGCAGATGTTAGCTCAGGGCTAATCTTCCTCAAAAAAAAAAAAAAACAAACCAAAAAGAGCCACAAACAGCTTTGAATAGTAATTTTTAAAAAGTATGCAGTTCTATCACCTAGCTTTGAGGAAGAAAAATATTTGGGTGTAGTGTGAGTTGAGTTCTTCTTTCTTGAGTTCAAAAGATTGAATTATCTTTTTTCTTAATTGAAAAGTTTCTCCCAACCCACAAGAACACTGAATGGGTGCTGGGGGTGGGCCACTATGCTGCATTTAAACAGCTAAAGTCCTGCTTGACTTAAATGTTCACGCAAGAGCAACAATTCACTCTTTCCACATACACTTCTCTATTGGCTCACCAGGACAAGAGCTAGATGAAATAGATGGAATCTAACCATTTTTAGGGATAACTAGCAGTCTTTAATCCTATCTGGAGACAGCATATGCTCCATGCACAACAGAGATAAAGAGGTGAGCCCTTGGGAAGAGCTTGTGGCTGTTGCCATACTCATCATACACTGTAGCTGCCACCAGGGGGAGCTTGTGGGTTAAATAAAAGATCTGCAGTGTTCTACTACCCCAAGACAGAAGAATACTTTTCTACACTTTTTTTAACAGAAGAGGAGGCTGAGGGTCTGTGAATATAAGCGCCTTGCCTGAGGTCTTATTACTAGGGAGTATCAAGGCCATTGTCAAATTTTGGTCTCTGAATTCAATGTTTTGTGCTCCATGATGCCAAACTGATGGCATAAATCCCTTCCCCAGATCCCACGGCACAGACTCAAACTAGACCTAATACTTCTCAGTGTGAAGAAAGCAGTTTCTGTTCACCATGCAGGAGGTGAATCAGCATTGTTTTGTCTCTAAAATCACAGAAATTCACAGAATTGGTCCCTGGAAAGGAGATGAGAATCAGAATTTGGGAAAGAGGTGGGGTTAAGGGAAATAAGTAGGTTCTGAGCTCTCATAGCTACCTTCTTCTTCAGGTGTCTTGTAACTCCTCTCGATACTAATCAGGAAAATATTTCTTAGATTAGTGAGGCTTTCCAAAGGACAGCCTCACTCTCACATACATCCATTATAGAATTTCAGAGCTGGAAAAGTGCTTTATTAAAGGTCATTTCCTCCAACTTTAAACATGGCAGATAAAGTTCCCAACAAGGAGAATACCTCAGTGCTGGGACATTTACTACGTCCTCAGAGGGCCTATCCTACCTTTTTCAAACAGCTATAAGCATCAGACAATCTCTTCCTTCATTAGGCCCACATTTGCTTCTGTGGACTTACAGCCACTAGTCTACGTCTGTTCTCCGGGACCAAAAGGGACAAGTTTCATGTCACTTCCACATAATAGGACTTCAGAGGTCTGAAGACACTTCTAAGTCAGCTCAGCTCCCTTCCACCAACAGATCAGCAGACTCAAAGGTAGAACAGCTGGAAGTACCTGTGCTGGGGCTTTTTTTTTTTTTTTTAACCAATCATCTCAATACTGTAACATCAACCCTGTGGATTGCTACTTCCCTTTTTTAAATTAAATGACTTATTTACTCATTTATCCATGAATGGGGGGGTGGGTTTCCTTAGTTACTTCCTTTTCACAGACGAGTAAACAGACTCAGGGAGGTCAGGTGATTTGCCTGGGTCACACGGCTTCCAAGAGGCAGATAAAGGTGTCAAACACAGGTCTGCTTGCTATCTAAGTTCATGCTCGGAACCATAACTCCCACCACACCACTCACATAAATATAAATTCATCTAGAGCTGGCCTCTTGGCTCTAACAAAGGAAGCAGAGCATGAAAAAGAGATGGGGTTTCAGGAATCACCATTGGATGCTCAAAACACAAAAGTGTCTGTCACCTCGGGGGTACATGGGTCACAGGCATGCAAACACGACCATGCGCACAGCCCAGTCACCCCTTTCACTTGTTCTTTTGGCTTATCCTGCTCACCTTGACAGAGAAGATATTTGCAGTGTGTCCCGTGTGCATGGAGAGCAGCTTCTTGTGGTGCAGCGGGTCCCACACAATCGTGTGCTGGTCATCAGAACCAGAGGCCAGCAAGCTGCAAGCACAGTGAGTGGTTCTGACCTCTCCTCAAGTTCCTGGGCCCCCTCCTCCTGTCCCACATTCCCAGTTGAAAAGGAGTGAAGCCACAAAGAACTTGAAGAACAGTAGATGTCATAGAATTTAAGATTATCTTGTAAACATTAGTTGATTCTCTTTTATTTTGCCTGAGAATTTCTCATTATTCTTTGGAAGGTCATCCAACCTTCCATCTCTCTGGGATTCATTGTTTGTGTGTGTATAATGATGGACTAAACATAAGAACATAGCAGAAAGCAGCAGTCTCTTTTCATTGGGTTCACTCTTTTCCTTAGATCAACTAAGAGAATGGAAAGTCCCCTTCATCCAGCCTCCCTACTCCCCTCTCCAGCACTCCCAGGTGCTGTAGCTCATACTTACTCTCCTTTCTCATTCCACTCCAGACAGTTGACACATCCTGAGTGACCCTGGGGAAGCAAACAGAAAAGGACAAGGAGAGAGCTAGTTAGAGGTTCTCCTGGGAACCTCAAAATCGAGAAACGGAACTGAACAGGTAAACCAGCCTTTCCATCATCAACGTTTTCCAGGTGCATGTGACCAGAATTGAATTAAACTGCCTGGGATCTTCCAATATATAAAGTATGTCATACTCATGATTTCACTTGACACTGAACACCTCTGAGCCAGAAATTTTGCAGAATTGATCCCATTTTGCAGAAAAGTACACTGAAGTTCAGATAACAGTAAGCAGTGGAAGTGAGACCCAAACAAATTTCTGCTCCTACCACTAGAAGGGACATCCCCTCAGCCACAGAAAATTTGCCCAGAGAAGCATCTGACTCAAAGGCAGCCCACTAACTAGAAGGTTGATCTTTCATTCATTAGGCACATATTTAATTTGTTGAGCACCCACTGCATGCCAGGTACTGTTCAGACACCAGGGATTCTGTAGCATACAAAACAAAGTCTCTGATCTTCTGGAGCTTCCTTCGAGTAGGTGGAGCCTGGTATCGCAAGGTAAATTGGACCAGAGTCTTGAGCTTGGGATTTGAATTGAGAAACATGGAGAGAGTGAGGCAGTTAAAAACAGACATTGAATCTGAAAGTATGCACAGAGAGAAATCATGGCAAAGGAAGAGTTACAGGAAACAGAATCCACGAAAAGCAGAAGGCAGGAAGTGGGAGAAACAAGTCTTATGTGGGAGAAGAGAGGACAAGTCACGAGGCATTCCTGCACACCGTTCTTTCTGTTCCCTCACCCTCCCTCATTCCTAATGGTACCTTGATTTTCATTTAATCATCTCCCTGTACCAAATCAGACCATGTGTTTTAGGACGTGTCAATCCATTGTCCTTGCCACAGTGACAGGTTTAGGAACTTAGGCCTAAGCCAACTGGACATGGCATTCACTTGAGCACAGGGATTGGCTCAGACATGAGCCTGTGATGCAAATCAGATGCAAGGGGCACAGTGGCTGGGAGCTTCTGGAAAAGGAGTTTTCTCATTCTCAGGACAGAGTCTATAAAAGAGATGCCTCTCTTCCTCTGAATGCTAGGTGTACTGATGTGACACCTGGAACTGCCAGCATGAGGGAAGCCAGCCTGAGTGTGAAATCAACACAGAGAGGAAAGCCCAGCCAAGGGAAAGATAGAAATATGGAGCCAGAGTGACCAGAGTAACCAACCCTAATGACTACTCTACTTCTGGACTTCCAGTTAACTGAGCCAATCAGTTCATTACTGTTTAAGGCCATTTGAGTTGGGCTGTTACTTGTGGCCCAAAGCATCCTAACTGATAAACTCCAACTCATTCTTCAGGTCTCAGTTTATAAGCACTTCCTTCAAGATGCCTTTCCTGTCCTGTAAATTTGGGAGGGAGACATACCCTTTGTGGGCTCCTACTGTCACACTGTATTATGGCTCTGTGTCAACGTGGTTGTCTGCTTCACCAGACTGAGCCCTGAGAAAGCAGGCTTTGTGTATTGTATTCATTGCATTGCCAAGGCCAGGTACAGTGCCTGGCGCATATCTGTTGCCTGAAGGTGCAAATAAGTCCAGTGGGACTAGTGGGAAGAACTGAGAGATATGAACAAATCTAATCCCCTGACTGTCTGGTCAGAAAAGGCTTTTCCTCTGCCTTCTTCCCTCTTACCCTTTGTCCAGTAAAGATTCTCATCTGGGTTGAATCTCATTTCTTTCCAGGTTCTACTCTTACATACATTACAGACACATTCACTCTGTTCAAACTTGTTACATCACTTGCTGACTTGAGCATCTCACTTTCCCATGGCACTTGGTGGAAACCTCACACATGGCTCTGGCCATCCTTTCTTGGTCAGAATCATTTCTGTCCTTAGCCCTCTCATTTTCCCACCAGGCTGTAAATTACTTGTGCCTGGGGATCACATATTCAGCTTACAATCTCCCAGAGTACCTAGGGCCTTGAATGATTGCTACTTACTGAGGGCTTACAAAGAGCTAGGCAGGGTGCTAGCACTTCTGGTAAGTAGAACAATGGCCTCCTACAGATGAACATGTCCTGATCCTCTGGAACCTATGAATATGTTATGTTAGGTAGCAAAAGGGACTTTGCAGATGTGATTAAGGTTAAGGTCCTTGAGATGGGGAGATTATCCTAGATTACTGAGGTGGACCCAATATAATCACAAGTGTCCTTATAATCAGAGAACCTTTCCTGGCTGCAGAGAATTAGAAAGATGTAGGTGTGAAAGGGACTTGATCTGCTGTTGCTCGCTTTGAAGATGGAAGAAGGGGGTGATGAGCCAAGAAATGCAGCAGCCTCCAGAAGCTGGGAATTGCAAGGGAACAGATTCTATCCTACAGCCTCCAGAAAGAATACAGCCCTGTCAGAACCTTGCTTTTAGCCTGGTGAGACCCATGCCAGACTTCTGATCTAGAGAATTGTAAGATAATAAATTTGTGTTGTTTTAAGCCACTAAGTTTGTGGTGATGTGTGTGTTATGGCTACAATAGGAAACTGAAACAGCACTCTACATCCATTATCTTGTTTAAGGAACAGGTATCATTACTCATTTTATGGATAAGAAAACAATGCTTAGAGAGGTTAGGTAACCTGCTGTGATATTGTGATTTGTAATAAGAAATATATATCTGGTCTTCATCCCTATTTCTGGCACAGAGCTTCTAAAACTCTTGGAATTTTCTAAGTGATAAAAGCAAAAAGTGTGCCTTTTTTTGTTATGTATAACAAACCGCTTTTGACCACACCTGAGTTTATGTTAGCGAAGTGATTTTTGGAAAGCACCTAAGGAAGGGGTCTGGTTGCCAGGGGAGTCAATCATACAATTGGAGAGTTGGAACTTTTAGTCCCACTCCCCTGACCTCCAGGGAGGAGGGAGGGGCTGGAGGTTGAATCAATTACCAACGGCCAATGATTTAATCAATCAGGTCTATGTAACAAAGCCTCCATAAACCTCCGAAAGGACGGGGTTTGGAGAGCTTCTTGGTTGTTGATTTGGGGAGACTGGCATGCTCTGAGAGGGCCTGCAAGCTCTGAGACTGGCACATACCTTGCCCTATGCATCTCTTCTATCTGGCTGTTTCTGTATTATATCCTTTTATAATAAATGGTAATCTAGTAAGTAAAATCTTTCTCTGAGTTCTGTGAGCCTCCTTAGCAAAATAATCAAACCCAAAGAGGAGGTGGTTGGAACCTCCAATCTATAGCCGGTTGGTTAGAAGCACATGTGACAACCTGGACTTGAGATTGGCATCTGACGTGGGGGTAGGAAATGTGGAAACAGCAGGGCAGTATCGTACAACAGAGGCCTTAACCTGTGGAATGATGCTATCTCCAGATGGATAGTGTCAGAATTGAGTTAAATTATATGGCACCCAGCTGGTGTCAGAGAATTGCTTTGTGGTGTGAAAACAAAAACAACCCCACAAACATTGGACCTGCCTAATGTGGCATGGCTAATAGTGGTGACAGGAAGCAGGATTTTTAACTTGAAAGTGCAGGCTCTTAAGTACTGTCTGAGAAATGCACGAATGCTTCCAAAATTACTGTACAGTATTTGTCCTCAAATCAGTAACTCATCCAAAGCACAGAAGACAGAGGCCACAGTGGACAAATATGATTCTTATGATTCATTTCTACAGAGTAAAAAATAGCTCAGAGGCAGGTAAGTTGGAGAAAACACAGAGAGAAAGCTCAAAGCAGATTCTACAAAAATACAAAGTAACTACTGACCAAAAAAAACTGATACAGGGCTTTATAAGTTAGAACGGGTCTGAAAAGCTACTTTACAAGGAACAGAGTGTTTAAGAGGAGTTATTTTGGCCTTGATAAATAAGGCTGGCCTAGATATAGGTACACAATCTATAATTACATTGAAGAATACATTGGAAGAAAATATACCTACGACATATCAGAATTAAAAAGTGGGTAAAAAAGGGCCAGCACAGTGGCGGAGCGGTTAAATTCTCACGTTCCACTTTGGCAGCCTGGAGTTCACTGGTTTGGATCCCAGGTGCGGACCTATGCACTGCTTATCAAGTCCTGCTGTGGCAGGCGTCCCACATATAAAGTAGAGGAAGATGGGCATGGATGTGGGCTCAAGGCCAGTCTTCCTCAGCAAAAAGAGGAGGAGGATTGGCAGCGGATGTTAGCTCAGGGCTAATCTTCCTCAAAACACAAACAAACAACAAACAAACAAATAAATCTTTAAAAAAAGTGGGTAAAAAAGAAGGGGAGAAAACTTAAAATTTCTAAGGAATTGAGAGGAACTATTGTTCAGAGATGGCTCCTAGAGAGGAACAGACCTCTGTGTGCCTCCCTAGAGCCCTGGAAATGTTTCTACTTAGGGTAAGCCTTGCACACCAGGGACCTGAAGGAAACAGAACATGCACAGAGAAAGAACCTGCAATAAAAGCTCCAAATCTCACTTAAGTTCAAATTACAACCTAACTCTTAGTTCCTGCTTAACTCTATTAAATATTGATCATAATTACTATTTATTATAAGTCTCTATAATTTGCTAGGTAGCATGGTGTACAGGAGGAGAAGAAGGCAGGGAGAGGTATTTTATCACTGACACCGCTCAGAACTGTAGGTGCATAATGATGGTAAAAAACAAATGGACTTTTAGTTGGTTTTATTATTGCTTTTAAATTCCTTACAGACTATGAACCCCCTTACAGCCTGCGTTACTGTTCCCACCTTGGTATGCCACTGCTGGGTAGAACACTAGATATTAACAATAGACATGATCCCATTATCACTCCCTTTTTACAGGCAAGACCAAGTCTCAGAGATATGGGAACCCAGGTCAATAGGACTCCAAAGTATTTCTTTGGCTATGCTGGACTACCTCAAATGCCACTCTTATTCCTACCTGTATTAAAAAGAGATCTCATTGCTACCATCACCTTAGAGAACTGCTAGGTAATTTCATATGAAGTTAAGCTTATATCCACCCTTGACCCAGCAATTCCATTTCTAGGTATTTACTCGAGGGAAATGAAAACATTTGTCCACACAAAGACTGGTATAAGAATATCCACAGAAACTTTATTTTTAAAAGCTCAAAATTGAAAATAACCCAATGGTCATCAACAGGAGAATGGAGAAACAAAACGCAGTATATCCACACAGTGGAATACTACTCAGCAATAAAAAGGAACAAACAATAGCTAAGTGCAACAACATGGATGAAACTCAAAAAATATTTTGCTAAACAAAAGAAGCCAAACACACAAAAACACATACTGTATAATTCTATTTACATAAAGTAGAAGAGGCAAAACTAATCTGTGGGGACAGAAGCCAAAAAGCGGTTGCTCTGAGGTAGGAGGGTCGACTGCAAAGGGCACCAGGGGAACTTCCTACAGTGATGGAAGTATTTTCTATCTTGTTGTGATTGGCAATTACACAAGTGTCAAAACTCATCTAACTCAATACTTAAGACCTATGCACTTTATTTTTACATAAATTATACCCGAATAAAGAAAGAGAGAAAAAAGGTAATAATAATAGCAGTAGCAGTCACTAATATATACTGAACACTATCTCAGAGGTACCAGGGTCAATAGCGTGCCCTTCATATATGCTTTTAGCTAACGTTACAACTATCTTGTGATAGAAACAGCATTACTATTCTCATTTTTCAGATGAGGAAAAGGTTAATACTCCATATTGTGTAAACAGTGTAGCCAGAATGTGAACCTAGGACTGACAGTTTCCAGAGTGTAGCTTTTAACTGTGATGTCATACCACCTTTTTAAATTATGAGCTGTCTCTCTTAAAACTTAAATGTCTGCCATGTGCCTGCCAGTATTGTACTGGGCTCAGAGACACAACTGAGTCAGATGGACACATCTCCTGTCTTCTCAGAGCTGAAGAGGTTTTGTTTTCTCCTTCTTTTCTCCAAACCTGTAACATTAGCCTTTCCCTATGTTATTATGATCTCCTCATAGCATCACCTCAAATGGCTACAGAATATTCCTCCAAAGGTCAAACTATACTCACCTCTACCTTAGTGTTGTACATTTACGTTAGCTCCAATTTTGGTGAGTTGATCTATTTAAAAAGTCAAGTGGGAGAAGAACATTTACAGGTGACTGGGCAGCCCACACTAGGCATAATGTCATGGTTTTTTGCATTTGACTGGAAATGTGTAAAATCTGTGTTGTCGCCCAAGGTATAGGCCCTGCTACTCAGGAACTCTAATGAGCAGTCATGGTGTGGAGAAGTATATTTAAACAGGAAACATTATTAATAAGTGCAATATAGTATGCAACAATCTATCAAAATGTGGGGTCCATAGGGGAAAAATAATGTCATCTTTGCCAGGGGAAAAAGCTGGGACCCACTGCATTAAGGGAATAAAAAAAGAGAAGCAAAGAGCTAGGAAGTCTGCCAATCAAAGTATATCCTGGTATAATCAAAAGGACTAGAGATCCTTTTGTCCAAATTTATTTTTTTACAGGAGGAAGCTGAGGACATGAGGCTGGTTAGTGAGAGGCAGAATTGTAAAGTGAAAGAGCTGTCTGGGTTCAACCCTGGCTTGGCCTCTTCCTAGGTGTTTGGGCAGTCACTTAAGATTCCCAGAGCAATAGATTTTTCATTTGGAAATGGGGATGATGATAATGCCATCCTGACAAGATCACTGTGAAGATTAAATGATGTAATATACGGAAGGTGCCTAGCACACTTTGGGAAACGCTGGCTCCCATCCCTGGAACTAGCCCTCAGCTATCTTCTTTTGCCAACCATGTGTGTTCCTTCTGGATCCCGCCCTTGAAGACCCCTCCACATGGCTAGGATACTCACAAAGGGTATACATCTTGAACAACTGAATTCCTTTCTATTTACTTACTTTTTCAAAAGGGTTATTTCTGCAGCTATTAAATTGCTATCCTAAACTCTGACCAAACAGACAACTCATTTATTCAACACCATTATGTATAAGGTTCTGAGAGCAAAGGGAATAAATAGTAGGATAAACAAAGACAGGTCCATGTCTATGGCAACATGAGACAAAGTTCTACCATAATAGAGGAAGGAGAGAGGCATCAAAAAACCCCAGAAGGAGATAGGTATGTCAGGCTTTAGGAACAAGCTTAAAGAATCTTTGAGGACATTATCTGGATTGGAGATAAAGCCTGTGGCCCAGTTTGCATAGCAACATGTAAGGACCCTCTCTTAACTGCAACCCAGTCATATATACATTTAACTTACCCACTGACTTCAGACCTAAACTCTTGTATAATGAAGTTCCACTTAAAAAGTCAATGTCAATGAGCATGAGAGTTAGAAACGCTCAGTGGAGGGGCTGGCCCAGTGGTGCAGGGGTTAAGTCTGCACGTTCCGCTTTGGAGGCCCGGGGTTTGCCGGTTCAGATCCTGGGTGCGGACATGGCACCACTTGGCACGCCATGCTGTGGTAGGCGTCCCACATATAAAGTAGAGGAAGATAAGTACGGATGTTAGCTCAGGGCCAGTCTTCCTCAGCAAAAAGAGGAGGATTGGCAGCAGTTAGCTCAGGGCTAATCTTCCTCAAAAAAACAACAAAAAAAACCCCCAAAAAACTTTTGTGCATCAAAGGTACTATTAAGAAAGTGAAAAGACAATCCACAAAATGGGAGAAAAAAATTTCAAATCACATATCTAATAAGGGTCTAGTATCCAGGATACATAAAGAACACTTAGAACTCAACAAAAAGATAGATAACTCAATTAAAACACCGGCAAAGGATCTGAATAGACACTTCGAAGAAGATATACAAATGGCCAATAAGCTCATGAAAAGATGCTCAACATCAATAGCCATTAGGGAAATGCAAATCAGAACTACAATGAAATACCACATCACATCCACTAGCATAGCTATAATCAAAAAGATAGATAAGTTGGTAAGGATTTGGAGAAACTGGAACCCTCATACATGTTTAGTGGGAACGTAAAATGATGCAGCCACTTCGAAAAACAGTTTGGCAGTTCCTCAAAAAATTAAACATGGAGTTACCATACAACCCAGAAATTCCACTCTTAGGTATATACCTAAGTATACCTAAAAATATAAAACAATATGTCTACACAAAACTTGTACACAAATGTTCACAGCAGCATTATTCATAATGGCCAAAAAGCGGAAACAATCAAAATGTCCACTAACTGCTGAGTGGATAAACAAGATGTGGTAAATCCATACAATGGAATGTTATTTGGCCACAGTAAGGAATGAAGTACTGATGCACGCTCACGTGATGAATCTTGAACACATCAATGCGAAAAGAAACCAGATACAAAAAAGCCACATATTGTATGATTCCATTTACATTAGATGTCCAGAATAGGAAAATCCAGAGACAGAAAGTAGCTTAGCGGTTGCCAGGGGTTAGGGCCAGGGGAGTAACTGCTAATATGGGTAAAGGGTTTCTTTTGGGGGCGATGAAAATGTCTAGAATTAGTGGTGATGGCTGCACAATGTTGTGACTATACTAAAATACCACTGAATTGTACACTTCAATAAAATTTAAAAATTAACTTATAAAATCAAACCAACTTATAAAAACACACTGGGGCAGGCTGGATTTGGCCCACAGGCCCTAATTTGCTGACCCCTGACCTACAGGAAAGTCCTTGAAATCTCTCACAAAGTCAAGTCTCCTCTCCATCTTCTTCTTTGAGAGTGACTATTTTAAAAACTTGGTATCTAATTTACTTCTCTAAAATGATATTGTAAAAAAACTCAGACAAGTCTGTTAGAATAAAGTTACACTATGAAACTGCCCTGGTCTAACAACTATATTCAAAAAGAAAGTCAATCTAGTTTGATACAACTTGTTATCAGTGAATTTATGCTCAAATTATACAAGAAACAAGCAATCAGGCCAATTGTGAAGGTGAGATATATAATGTTTGCAATTTGCTTAAGGAACACATTAAGAAAACTAATAATGCAAGAGAATAAATCTACCAAGTCAAGAACTATTTGTTAAGCCCTTTTAAAAAGCAGACATGGGGCCAGCCCCGTGGCTGAGTGGTTAAGTTCATGCGCTTCGCCAGTTCGGATCCTGGGCACGGACATGGCACCGCTCATCACGCCATGCTGAGGCAGCGTCCCACATGCCACAACTAGAAGGACCCACAACTGTGTATTGGGGGCTTTGGGAAGAAAAAAAAAGGAAAAATAAAATCTTTTAAAAAGCAGACACATGGGTGAGGTGGGAAGACTATGAACTCTAGAGCCAGAGAGGCCTGATATAAATCTTATTAATTTTATTTCCACCACTTAGGTGACCTTGGAAATGCTCAGTTTTACTCTCCTTATTTATAAAGTGACGTTCCTTTCCTCTCCCTCTCTCTACCAAGTGTCTAACAGTGTGCCAAGAAATCTCACAAGTGAAGAAATAGAATAGATCAAAGTGTGATCAGAACTTTAAGGTCGACTTGGAAGATCCTGGTGATACAACCAAAAATGAAAGCAAGTCCCACTCCCCAAAAAGTGAGGACTGCAGGCCACAAATTGGAATCCCAAGATATTTGGCTCCTGTTCAGTTATGATAATAAAACTCACTGAGAGAAGATGAACTAGCACATAAAACTCAAGGGGAATCTGGAATGCTCAGCAAAGATGTCCAAGGAAAACAGAGAACTGGTTTGATCTATATGCCAGGACATCTCAGAATTAATCCTAATTAATATTAAATTTAAATCCTCTAATCTCAACCTCCATTCTGGCTGTCTCATTCAGTTGCTGCCACTACAACAGTTCTTTGTATTTTCTTATTGAACATTTTTAACTTTCTATTTTGAATCAATTTCTAACATATAAAAAAGTGCAAGAATAGTACAAAAGCACCCATACAGACCTTTCCCTTAATTCAATAATTGTTAACATTGCCGTATTTGCTTTCTCTCTCTCCCTCTCCTTTTCTTTCTACACACACACACACGCGTGTGCATACTTTATTCTCTGAACCACTTGAGAATAAGTTGCAGACTTCAGGACCCTTTACACACTTAACTACTTCAGTATGTATTTCTAAGAACAAGGTCATTCTTTTATTTAACCAGAGCACATTTATCAAAAATCAGGAAATTTGACACTGACACAATACTATTATTTAATATTCAAATTTCACCAACAGTCCCAATAATGTCTCTGATTTTTCTGATCCAGGATCCAATCCAGGATCACACGCTGCATTTAGCTGTTATTTTCTTTTTTAGCCTTTTTTTTTTTTTAAAGATTGGCCCTGAGCTAACATCTGTTGCCAATCTTTTTTTCCTTCTTTTCCCCAAAGCCCCCCAGTACACAGTTGTATATTCTAGTTGTAGGTCCTTCTGGTTCTGCTATGTAGGATGCCGCCTCAGCATGGCTTGATGAGCAGTGCTAGGTGCACATCCAGGATCCAAACTTGCAAAACCGTGGGCCAAAGAAGCAGAACAAGGGAACTTAACCACTCTGCCACGGGCCCAGCCCCTTTTAGCCTCCTCTAATCTGGAACAGTTTCTCAGCCCTTCTTTGTTTTTTACGACATTGACAATCTGTTCTGGAGAAATGTGGGTTTGGATTTGTCTGATTATTTCCTCATGATTAGTTTTACGTAATGCATTTTGACAGAAACACTATCTAAGTGATCTTGTATCCTCCTCAGTGCAGACTATCAGGTGGCATATGATATCTATTTGTCTTGGTTAAGGTCGTATCTACCAGGGTTCTCTACTATATTACTTTTTCCCTTTGTTATCTGTGAGGAAATACTTTTACGTTGTGCAAATATCCCATCCTCCATCAGATTTCCACCCAATGGTTTCAATCATTCACTGATTATTCTTGCCTGAACCAATTACTGGTATGGGGTATGACGGTTATAAAATGGTGATTTTCCAACTCCATCATTTCTTCATTTAGTAGCTGGCAATCTACTAGAATGAAGCGCTTTTCTCTCCCTCTCTGCCCCCCTCCCCTTCTCCTCTCCCTCCTTCTCTCTCTTAGCAGTGCAAACTCAGATATTTTTTATTCAGTGGGTGTTAACTCTTTACTATTATTATTCATCCTGACGCTCACAGATCTGGCCAGTAGCATGTCCTTCAAGGTAGCTCCTGTGTCCTTATGATACGTCCCTATCATTTTTCGTATAATTCTTTACTTTCTGTTTATCTTCTGCCACAAAACGTTGTAGGTTCATCTTGTACACTCCCTGTCCCAGACCTGGGATCAGTTATTTCTCCAAGGACCTCTGGTTCTTTGTAGTGGGGAATGGTATTTAGAAACCAGTAACTCAAAGCTATTGGGGTATCACTGCTTCTGGACCCTTTCAGAAGACAGAGATGGAAATAATATATAAATATATATTAATATATATGTATTTTTAAAACAATGAGTTCATACTGATACTGCTAATTCCAATCCAATACTTGAGAGTTGTTCTTTGCGTTTTCCTATTCCATATCTGAATTTCCCTTATCCCACAGTGAGAAGGGAACATAATGATATATCTATTTATTATAAATATTATATTTATAATTATATATTTTATATAACAAATATATTATAAATATAATTATAAATATATTTATTATATATTAATATAATTATAAATATTATATATTAACATTTATAAATTTACTCATTGATATAATTGCTCATTTGCTCAATTCTACAATACACACAAAATAGTTACAGAATTGCTATAGCAATACCACTACAAATGATAAATCTACTAACTAGAGTTGAATCAAGATTTCTTTAAAGTTTATTTTGTCTTTAAAATATATAGTCAATGTACTGCGTTGAAAAATTACTTGGGTTAGTTAGCATCCTCCTCCCCATCTTTGTTGATTTAATTTTACTTTTTGAATGTGCAAAACCTCAAGACGGTTCTAAAAGACTCCACAAGAAAGTCCAGAAGAGGGTTACTGCCCTCTCTCTACCCCTCCACTCTATACCTTCCACCCTCTGGAGATGACCAACTTCATTGTTTCTGCTTATCCATTCTGTGCTTGTGTTTGCAAAAATATGCAGGTATATACATAAATTGTTATTCCCCCTCCTTTGTTACACTTAAATTGGTAAAAATTATATTAAAATAGCCCTTAAAGATATGGAAAAGATATTCAATTTTACTCATAAGAGAAATGTAACTTAAAACTATATTGATACACCATTTCTCATTTGTTAGAATGGTGAAAAATTCAAAAGCTTAACCATACAGTCTGTTGGAGAGTTGTGGAGAAACAGGCACTCTTATGCATTGCTACTGGGAAGACAAAATGGTGCAACTCCCATGGAAGGAAATTTGGCAATATCTAACAAAACCACATATACAATTTACCCTTCGGCCAGCAATCCCACTTCTAAATTTTTACATCTGCTGAAGATACATCTCCAGCAAAACTAAAACACATGTGTACAAGGTTATTCGTTAAGGTACTGTTGCAATTACAAACTATTAGAAACAACTCTAAGAGTCCACACATGGGAAATTCATTGAATAAATCTTGGTTCATCTACATAATAGGGTACTATGCAGCTGTGAAAAAGAAATCTATGAATTGATATGAGTGATGTCCAAGACATACTGGTAAGTGAAAAAAGTGAATATATATATCATGCCTCAATGATTCTTCATCCTCAACAAGTCCTCCAAGATCAGTCAGTCAACTCTTCTATTCTCTCCTTACATGGAACCGCATGTCTTTATTTCCTTCCCTATCCTCCTAAGAATCCATGATTCATTACTACAATCATTCTCTTGCAACATTCATCTGACAAAACCCCAACCCCAGATGACCTTCTAGCTCTCCTGTATCTTCAACTTCCCCTTTCTCTACTGATTCTTTCCCCTTGGGATTAAACAAGCTCAAGTTTCTCTAATCTAAAAAGCTTCCTTGATGCCAAATCCACATCTAGCTATGGCCTTCCATTTCTCTTCTCCTTTACAGCCAGATTGAAAGAGTAGTCTATACTCAATATTTTCACTTCCTCACTTCCCAATAATTCCTCAACCCATTTCTATCTGTCTACACCACACACCACAAAAATGGCTCTTGCCAAGCTTACCATTGTAACTTCCTTGCCCTAAATCTTAGCCCTTATCTTACTTGGCCCCTTGACAGTATCTGAGAGTGCTGACCAGTTCCTCCTCAATGAAACTTTCTTTTGGGTTCTGCAGCATCACCCTCTGTTTTCCCTCCTACTCCCCTAGATGATTTTCTTGACACCTTTTGCATACTCTTCTTTGTCCAACTGGCCCTTACGTTGGTCTTCTTTATGGCTCCATCCTAGGCTTTCTTCCCACTCTTCACACTCTCCAAAAGCAATCACAACTCACTCTCATTGCTCCAATCTATGTGCTGCTCACTGCTCCCAAATCGACATCTCCAGTGTGTACCTCCATCCTAAGCTCAGACTCAAGTATTCCAACTACCTATCCAGAAAGCACTAAACAACACATGGCCTACAGCTCCAGAACATCCATAACCTCCCCTAAAATCTCTTCCTTCTCCAGTGCTCCCTAACTCAGCACATGATACTATCATTTACCCTGTCACTCAAGCCAGAAACTTGACCTTCATCCTTGACTCCTCTCTTTTTCTAATTTTCTACATTCAGTCACCAAGAATTCTGTTAGTTCGACCTGTTAAATGTCTTTCAAATTCACTGACTTCTCTCCATCCAAATTACCATTATCTTAGCTCAGGTAACCCGTCACCTCTTCCTGAATCACTGCCACAGCCTCTTAAATGGTCTGGCTGTCCCTAGTTTAAACTGCTGCAATCTTCATTTTGAAGCCAAGATTAACGTTTTTTTAAAGCTTAATTCTGATCATATTGCTCTCATGGTAAAAACCATTCAATGGCTCTCCACTGCCCTTAGGATAAAGTCCATAGTCTTCAACATAGCTTACAACATCCTTTATTATGAACATCTCACCCACACTCACCTCACCAACCTCATCTGGCATCCTTCTTCCACTTGCATTCTGTGACCATCTTTTCTCTTGAATTGAGTATTGTCTACTTTCTCTTGCATCACTCATATGCTGTTCTCCGAGCCGAGAACTTACCTGCCCCCAAAGCTGAGAATTTTTACTCTCCCTATCCCCACCTGCCCCAAATCTAGCTAGCTTCTCCCATCCATCCTTCAGGTATCAACCTAGACTACACTTCTCTTAGGAAGACAGCTGAGACCTCTCCAGCCCATCATGTTTCACTCATTTGTGAAATTTCTCAGAATAATGACAGACACATGGAGGAGAAGAGATTGGGGTTGGGGAGAGAACAAACATTTGCTGAGCATTATGTTTGATATAAAAGTGAAAGTGTCTGATAGGACTATAAATTGATACAAACTCCATGAAAGGCAATTTTGGTTAATATTTATCAAAATCACAGACGCATATACCCTCTGATCAATAATTCCACTTGTAGGTATATATCCTATAGATACACACTCACATGTGCCAAATGATTTTCCTTGGAAGGAATAACCCACACACAAAAGACTGTAAGTAATCCACATGTCTATCAACAGGGACAGTTTAAATAAATTTGGTATATTCATACAACAGAATACTTTGAAGCCATGAAAGAATTAAAAATTAGAAATATCTTTATGTATTGACATGGTAAAATCATGAAAGTATCTTTTTAAAATTAAAAAGTAAGGTATAGGGGCCCGGCCTGGTGGCCCAACGGTTAAGTTTGCAGGTTCTGCTTCTCGACCGCCCAGGATTTGCTGGTTCAGATCCCAGGTGTAGACATGGCACCGCTTGGCAAAAGTCATGCTATGGTAGGCGTCCCACGTAGAAACTGGAGGAAGATGGGCATGGATGTTAGCTCAGGGTCAGTCTTCCTCAGCAAAAAGAGGAGGACTGGCAGTAGTTAGCTCAGGGCTAATCTTCCTCAAAAAAAAGTAAGGTACAAAGCAGTAAATATGTTAGGCTAACATTTGTGAGAAAAGGTGAGAATTTTATGCATAAAATTTCTCTGGAAGGATACTAAAACTGATTACATTAGTTGATTCCAGAGAAGTAAATTAGATGGCTGGGACAAAGAGTGGAGAAGGAGACAATCTCTCTTTTTTTTCTTCCTTCTTTTTTCTCCCTAAAGCCCACCATTACATAGTTGTATATTCCAATTGTGAGTGCCTCTGGTTGTGCTATGTGGGACACCGCCTCAGTGTGGCCTGATGAGTGGTGCCATGACCGCACCCAGGATCCGGACCTGCTAAACCCCGGGCCCCCGAAGCAGAGCGTGTGAACTTAACCACTTGGGGCCAGCCCCAGAGACGATCTTTTAAACTTTTAAAATTAGAACCATATGAAGGTTTACCTGATCAAAAATAAGTAAACAATGTCTTCTCAGACAAGGGAAACAACAGAAAGAATAAACAAATGGGACTTCATCAGACTAAAGAGCTTCTTCAAGGCAAAGGAGAACAGGATTGAAACAAAAAAACAACCCACTAACTGGGAAAAAATAATTGCAAGTAATACATCTGACATAAGGCTTAATATCCATAATATATAAAGAACTCACACAACTCAACAACAAAAAAAATCAAACAACCTGATCAAAAAATGGGCAGGAGACGGGGCTGGCCCCGTGGCCGAGTGGTTAAGTTTGCGCGCTCCGCTGCAGGCGGCCCAGTGTTTCATTGGTTCGGGTCCTGGGCGCAGACAAGGCACTGCTCATCAAGCCACGCTGAGGCGGCATCCCACGTGCCACAACTAGAAGGACCCACAACGAAGAATATACAACTATGTACCTGGGGGCTTTGGGGAGAAAAAGGAAAAAATAAAAATAAAAAAAATAAATAAATAAATAAAAATGGGCAGGAGACATGAACAGACATTTCTCCAAAGAAGTTATACAGATGGCCAATAGGCACATGAAAAGATGTTCATCATCGCTTTGCATCAGGGAAATGCAAATCAAAACTACACTAAGATATCACCTTACACCCATTAGAATGACAAAAATAACTAAAACAAATAGTAACAAATGTTGGAGAGGTTGTGGAGAAAAAGGAACCCTCATACACTGCTGGTGGGAATACAAACTGGTGCAGCCACTATGGAAAACAGTATGGAGATTGCTCAAAAAATTAAAAATAGAACTACCATATGATCCAACTATCCCACTACTGGGTATCTATCCAAAGAACCAGAAATCAGCAATTCCAAAAGTCCCATGCACCTCTACGTTCAGTGCAGCATTATTTACAATAGCCAAGACGTGGAAGCAACCTAAGTGCCCATCAACAGATGACTGGATAAAGAAGGTGTGTTATATATACACAATGGAATACTACTCAGCCATAAAAAAGAACAAAATCGTCCCATTTGTAACAACATGGATGGACCTTGAGGGAATTATGTTAAGTGAAATAAGCCAGTTAGAGAAGGACAATCTCTGTATGACTCCATTCATATGAGGAATTTAAAAATGTGGACAAAGAGAAAAGATTAGTGGCTACCAGGGGAAAGGTGGGGTGGGGGGTGGGCACAAAGGGTGAAGGGGTGCACCTACAACACGACTGACAGACAATAACGTACAACTGAAATTTCACAAGATTGTAACCTATCATTAACTCAATAAAAAAGAAAAAAAAAAAAAAGAAAAAAGAAGTAAATAAAAGAAAGTGCCTAACAGTCAGATGACAGGTTAAAGAAGAAAATGTTTAAGAAGCATCATTCATGTCATCCATCCAAACCTCCAAGTCTTTTTGATTCCAATGCAATGAGCAGTTTTAGATCATGATTTAGTTAAAAAATCTAAAGTGCCAAGATTTGAGAGTGCCAAGGACAATTTCCCATCACAAGAGGGCAGAGTGCAACAGCACTGATGTACTTCTTGATTCAGATCTTCCTTAGGAAGAAAAACCAGGGACAAAATAATGAAAAGACCTAAAGGTGAATGGAAACTGGTCACAGAAGACAAGAACTTTCAGGAAAGAAATAAGAAAAATAAAGAAAATCAGCTTAGAAAAGTAGATTTTTCAGAGGCTTGGGGAACTGGTAGGATGAATACAATGGAAAGAATATCTAAGAAATAGTTACCCAAGTTAACTTGGATGCTTTTTGAATAGGCATCTCTGTGGGTACAAATTCTACCAATATACAGGAAAGGTAACAAGATACCACACTGGTTAAACTTGGAATTTTTAAGAAACTCAAAATGCAAACTAGAAAGTCAAAAAGTAAAAATCAGGCCACATTATGAAGCTGGAAGGTAGAGAAATAGTATGGTTGAATAGGGACAAGGTTAAGAAGGCTAACTTAAACAGAGGAAATCACAAAAGCCAATCAAACCTGAGAGTTCTCTTTGTTTCCTTTTGCATTTTTCAAAAGCATACAAGCAGTAAATTAGGAAATCCAGGAAAAAAGTTTCCCCCAGATAATAAAGAAGAAAACGTTATAATCAATAAACCACAAAAAGACAGGAGCTTTTACTGTTGATTTTACCTCTTTTATCCCACTTCCAACCCCCATTAATCACCTCTTCCTAATGCCAAAAATCAACTGTTGTTAACCAATGTGTGGTCCACATGTAACAATGGGTGGGAAATAAAACAAGGGAAGGAAATGACCATAAAGTGGTTTTAAAAGTTAGATGCCATCAAATCAGCATCTTAGGACTAGCATCTTAGGAAACTTTTTTTCCTCCCTCTATTTTATATGTGGGATGCCACCACAGCATGGCTTGATGAGTGGTGTGTGGGTCCGTGCCCGAGATCTGAACTTGCAAACCCTGAGCCGCCGAAGCAGAGCATGCAAACTTAACCACTACACCACTGGGCCAGCCCCTGTATACTACTGTATAGATGAGGAAATGGGTGTTAGAAGTTAAAGGACTTATCCAAGGTCAAAGAGCTAATAATGGCATTTTTATTACTATTTGGGGAGGGAGTCACAAAAAGGCATCCCCTCCATCCTCAAACTAGGAAAGAGAGAAGTAAGATAGACTCTTAAGAGTTAAGATTGTAAAAATCACTACACTTGAACATTTCCTCTTCCTTGGCTTCCATGATACCATGTTCTCCTCAGATTCTTCCACCTCTATGCCTGTTCTTTCTGTCTCCCGTGGGTAGAGTAAGAGAAGAAGCAGGTAATCTCTAAATGTTGAAACACCTTGGTTCTTGGTCCTGGGCCCTCTTCTCTCTCCTACTTTCTGCCCAGGGGATATTATCTAGTCAGGCTGTTTCATGACTCTATAGACCACTGGTTCTCAAAGTTTTTAGTCTCAAAATCCCTTTAAACTATTCAAAATTATTGAGGATCAAATAATCCTCATAATAATTGAGGACCTCAAAGAGCTTTTGTTTATAGGGGTTATACCGATTGATATTTACCATAGTAGAAAATAAAGCAATATCTCACGCTATTAATTTCATTTAAAAATAACAATAGGGGCCAGCCCCACGGCCGAGTGATTGAGTTCATACGCTCCGCTTTGGTGGCCCAGGGTTTCGCCGGTTTGGATCGTAGGCGTAGACATGGCACTGCTCGTCAAGCCATGCTGAAGCGGCGTCCGACATAGCACAGCCAGAAGGCCCTAACTAGAATATACAACCATGTAATGGGGAACTTTGGGGAGAAGAAGAAAAATAATAAAAATAACAATAACAATAATGATAAAAATAAACTAACACATTTTAAATGAAAAGTAACTATATTTTCCAAGATAGAAGAATTTAATGAGAAAAGTGGTGTTGCTTTACATTTTTGCAAACCTCTTTAATGTCCAGTTTAATGGAAGACAACTGGGTTCTCATACCTACTTTTGTATTCAGTTTGTTGCAAATTGTTATTTTGGTTGAAGTATATAAAGAAAATCCAGCCTCACAAATATAAGTAGTTTGAATAGGGAGGAGTATTTTAATAGCCTTTTCAAATAATTGTAGATATCCTTCTTGTCAAACTCTACAAGTAATGCTTTCTTCAAGTTACAATGTGGAATCTGAAACCACATAAATGAACTATTGGTACCCTGCTACATTAAAACCTATTGGTCTATTCTGCATTATGCACGGGTTTTTTAAGCATGTATGACTCTGTTCCACCATACAGTGGTCATTTTGAAAACAGCGACTCACTGAATTTGAAGATCTTCAAATGTTAACATTCACTATACAATATTGTTGACATCTGTTAACATCACCACAGATCTTATCAAAAAAGTCTTTTAAATATTGAGAAGCTATCAAGCTCATGGTGGCAGATACAAGTTTTTTTTATGTTCTTTTTTTGTGATTCTGCTTAAAAGCTCAAATTTTATCCTTGGCAACAAATAACTGTCAGTTGTTTTTCTTGAAGTGACAGCTCACTTCATTCATTTTTAAGAAAATGTCTGCCAAATACCCATGTTTGAATAGCCACAGTTTTCACCTGCTACTCATTCTTTCAGATAGAGTTTCATGAAAAAAGTGGCTAGTCGAGCTTGCAACTCAAACAACTGAACAAGTGCTTTTCCTCAAGACAACCATCCTAGTTCAGTATGCAACAGCAGTATTTTATAGATCCTTCCCATCCCAGAAGACAGAATACTGGAGAGATGTGTGCTTAAGGGTTGAAAATGAACAAAATTAATAACTTTTACTGCTTCACATCAAGGACATTTTAATTAAAACTGCCTTCTTTCTTTGATCACTGCAAGTGCATGAGGCGAATAATTCAACAACAGTTCAACGCTACTTGCCTTGATTCATGCTAAGGTGACAGTAGTTTTACTCACCATTTTTTATTTTGTAAATTTTTAAACGAATTCACTTTTGTTTTTTGGGGTTTTTTGCAAATAACGTCTTTAGTATTACTATGAAAGTAGCTTTGACCTCATGGATTCCCTTAAAAAGGTCGTAGGGATCCCCAGGGCTCTGCAGACCACACTTTAAGAACTGCTACTATAGACTCTCTATGTCCATGACTCTCCAGTTTTTATCCCAGTCTATGCCCCTCTCCTGATCCCAGATCCAGTGGATCCTCTAACAACGATAGAAATGTCTTTGCTCTTATGAGAGGCCAAGTCCTCTACTTGAACTCTGACCCCATCCCTTCCAGCCTTCCCCAGGATTCTGGTCCTTCAGTCATTCTGTCCTTCTCCTATATTAGCAATCCCTTCCTCTCTCATCAACATACAAACATCCTCTAGTATTTCTTCCCATTCTTACAAATCTCTCCTTTGATCCCACAGAACCCTCCAGCTACTGCCCCATACCTCTGTTTCCTTTTGTAAACAAAGCTTTTGAAGAGTTGTTTACAATCTCAACAAAGCTGGAAAAAAACCAAAATTACTTTGAAGAGAGGAAACAAGGAGAATAAAAAAGATGTCATTCTTCCTCCAATCTCCTGAAATGACTCCCCATCAGTTAAAGCCAACCAGAAGAGTGACCACTGACCTATCTGTGCAAATGAGCTGCCCAGGCAGTGAGCTGAAGAAAAAAAGGTGAAGACTAGGTGTAGAGGGACAAGAGCCGGTATCTTTGACAGTTTACCCTTTTGACTGCTTACATGCCACATTCCTTTCATCTGGGGGAACGGAAGAAAGGAAGAGAGGAAAGGAAGGAAGGTGGGGGAGGGAGGAAGAGAGGGAGGGAAGGAAGGGAGAGAGGGTGGAAGGAGGGAAGGGTGAAGTGAGGGAGGGAGAGAAATTTCCATCACCCTCTAAAAAAAAAGGAAGAAAAAAGAGAGTTGTCTATACTTGCTGTTGCCACTTCTCCACCTCCAATCACTCCTCAGCCCCTCCAATCTAGCATCTATTCCCACCACTCCAGCAAAACTGCTCTAGTCAAGGCCACGGTTACTGTTTTGTCCTTACCTTACTCCACCTCTCAGCACAGACTACAACTGACCACTCCTTCTGTCTTGACATACTCTCATTAATTGGCCTTTATTCTCTTCCGGTTTTGTTTCTTTTCCACTTCACTGACTATTCTTTCTTGGTTAAGTTTTTATCTCCTTAGCTTGTAATCAACTTCTGAAAGCTGGAGTGCGTCAGAGGTAGGTCTTGGACCCTATTCTCTGTGGCTCCATTGCTACTTCTGTCTCCAGATTTTCCCCTATAGTCCACATCTCTCTCCCGATTAGTACTGTCAAGTACTTACCTGACATCTCCACAAAGCTATCCAACAGGTTTCCCAACTTAACATGTCCAATCTCTGATGTTCTCCCAAACCTATTTTTCTCCCAGTCTTCTTCTTTCCATCTGCTCTCACTTCTCTAAGTCTCACAAGTGACAAAGCTGGGATTTAAACTAGGTCTTTTTTTTTAAACATCTAAGCCTATGTACATTCCTTCATACTATGTGCTGCTACTACAGGTCCTGGCCAAGGTGGCCTTTAGACAAGTGCAAACTGAAACAGTCCACTTTAAAACAATTTTGTTTTTGAGTTCTAGCCCTTGGGAAACAATAGATGGAATTCCATTTTGTGTTCATAGAAGTTTCCAAGTCTATTCTGGACAAAGTTATCAAACCAGGAAGAGATGGTAGAGACAACATGGGCTGGGTGGAGGCAGAGCCAAAAGGAGGGGTCTAGTACGCCAGGGGTCACTGTCTACTTAGCATCCACCAGAGCAGGGTTTCTCAACCTCGGCATTATTGACATTTGGGGTTGCTTAATTCTTTGTTGTACTGCACATTCTAGGACGTTTGGCAGCATCTCCAGCCTCTACTCACTATATGCCAGTAGTACCCTTCTAGTTTTCACAACCAAAATTACTTCTGGACATTGCCAAATGTCCTCTTCGAGGTAAAATCCTCCTCGCCCTGCCCCCAACGGCACTAGAGGGACATACTTTGAGTTATGTTCCAAAGGAAAGATGCAGAGAAACTAAAAAGAACAGAGTAAAGGATAAATAACAAAATATCTCAAAATACTACGTCTTCAAAGAATTCTTAGAGATATGGGAAAACAATCATGATATAAAAGGAGTTTACCAAACTGAGTAAATGGTATGAGCCCCATTTTGTAGCAAAAAAGTTTACATAAGCATGGAAAAAACTGGAAGACTTAAGAATCATAATCATTATTTATTGAACTAGCTCACTATGATCCAGGCACTGTATGAAACACTTCACACAAATCTTCTCATTTAATTGTCACAGTGATTCTCATTTATTGCTCTGTTTTACAGATCAGGCACCTAGGGGTAACTTGCACAAGCATATATAGCTGTGGAGAAGATAGGTCTTGAAACTTAATTTATCTAGCTCCAATGCCCATCTCTTAACTAGTATTCTGCTTCATAATACACAAAGGTGGTATACCAAACATTAACAATGTTTATCTCTAGATGGTAGAAATAAAAATTAATTTGTTTCTTCTCTATATTTTTCTATCTATTCCGTATTTTCTACTATGGCATTTATTGCTTCTATAATCAGAAAAAAAATTTTAAGTGAAAGCTCTGCAGACAACTTGGTTACATGGAGAAAAGGATTATTATATGTGAACTTAAAAAATACAGAAAATTCGGGGCTGGCCCTGTGGCCGAGTGGTTAAGTTCGCGCGCTCCGCTGCAGGCAGCCCAGTGTTTCGTTGGTTCGAATCCTGGGCGCGGACATGGCACTGCTCATCAGACCACGCTGAGGCAGCGTCCCACATGCCACAACTAGAAGAACCCACAACGAAAGAATATACAACTATGTACTGGGGGGCTTTGGGGAGAAAAAGGAAATAATAAAATCTTTAAAAAAAAAAAATACAGAAAATTCAATGTAAAGTATGATTACAATTTTGTAAAAACATGCAGGAGATAAAAGGAAGTATACAAAATGCTAATAGTAATTGTATTAGGGAGGTGGGACTAAAGCAATTTTTACTTACTTTTTCCATATTACTATTAATGTAGTCATATTTTATAATGGATAAAAGTTTATATTTAAAAGAAAGCAACAACAGTTATCTATAATATCATTACCTCGAGATAACACTGTTAACACTCAATAAATTTCTTTCTAGTCTTTTTCTAAGATCAACATAATCACTTAAAAACACTATCCTGAAGAAACCAAAGAGAATTCTTACTCAACCTGCAGATAACACTAAGTTGGATAGGATAGCTAAAAGTTGGATTCAAAACATGATCTTGAGGAAAGAAAGAGAATGGAACTAACATTATGGAGTCTCTGTGTTAGACACAATGAAAAACCTGAACTTCTGAAGCCTTGGCTCCCCATGGACGCACAGGACAACACTGGACAAGGTATGTGACCTTTCTAAACCCGTTTTTGTTTTTTTTTAATACCTTTTCTTTATCGACCTCCCCACAGCATTTCTTTGAAGCTATAATGAGAAAGCATGTGTGTGTGCACGTGTGGGTGTGTGTGTATAAAAATACTTTGTAAACTCTAAATTCTTGTTCAAAGGTGAGATCATCACCGTCCAAGCCAATAGTAAAAACAGTGGTGTGCAACTAAACAACCTTTTTTCAAGCACAGAGCAAATAATACAACCAAAACATAATTTCTGTGTGACCATGTCAATCACTAATCTTGATTCAGATTTGCCTGCCTAATAAAACTGCTGGAAAGGAGAGGTAACCTTCAGGTATGACCTGCAGAGAAAAACTTGTTTATGCTTGAATGATGCCAAGAGGATTGTCTGCAGGCAGAGGATGGAGAGCTGGCTATCTGCATCTAGGGTGCAAACTGGATCTCTTACCTGCAGCTCTGCTTCCAGGCCCAGTCGTCTGATAAAGGGGTCAGTGACATGGTAGCGCCGCTCAAAGCTCAGGGCACCCCGCTCCTGGGAGACAGAAACAAACTCATAGTTTCATTGACTCAATTCAACATGATTTACTATGTGCCTCTTATGTGTCCAGCTCTGTGCTGGGCACCACAGGAACTAGAAAAGATAAGAAATTGGCTGGCAGTAGCTTGCACTGTACTTGGGCAGGGATTAGAGAATGACAGAAGAAAATATATAATTAAGCACTAAGTTGTGCTTGTTGGGTTACAAAAAAAAGTCAAAAATGAAAAAAAGGAAAGAAAAAATTGGAAACAATAAATAGGGAATTTTTCCATATTTAGGCTGGAGAGGGTGGGCACTGTCTTTAGGATACATAGTGTAGGGAATATACAAAGAAAAAAAATAACTTGCATGGACCCCCCAACTCTACGATCCTGTGCCTCTAGGAAATGGTCCTTGCCCTTGAGGGCCACTCAGTCTAATGAAATCACAAAAAAACCTATAAATGGACAAAGCTCCAAAAGGATTCAAGGATGCAGGGAAAAATACACAAAACACAGACTAACGTGCACCAAGTACATGGCTCATGTACAGGGCTGGACTCAATCCTTCTGGATGATGACCACAGCTTACACTGCAGGCCACTTAATTTTTAAAGATTTTTAATTAGGGGCCGGCCCGGTGGCACAGTGGTTAAGTTCGCTCGTTCCGCTTCGGTGGCCCAGGGTACACCGGTTCAGATCCCAGGTGCAGACAAGGCATTGCTTGGCAAGCTATGCTGTGGCAGGCGTCCCACATATAAAGTAGAGGAAGATGGACACACATGTTAGCTCAGGGCCAGTCTTCCTCAGCAAAAAGAGGATTGGTAGCTGATGTTACCTCAGGGTTAATCTTCCTCAAAAAAAAAAAAGATTTTTAACTAAAAATTTTTTTAGCACTTAACCTTTTCAAAGAACTTTCTTATGTTCTTTTGGATTTCATTCTCAAGATCAGTCTGCAGGCACTCAGACATTATCACTTAATGTCACAACAGAATATCACAACAGAAAACTGAGACACAGGGAGGTAAAATAAAGTCTTATATGTAGTTAATTAGGGCAATGGTGAGGTTCAGCTCCTGACCCCAGCTTGGGGTACTACAGAAGAACAACATGTCTTGGTTGAATCTCTTCCGTTAAATCCCCGTCCTCCTTTACTGAGGGTTTCCCTGACAATGCCTGGGCTACCTCGCTAAATGAACTTGACTGCCCAGTCATCCATTCATCTCACAGTATTGGAGTGTCTTCTGTGTACAGACTGCAGAGGACAGGTGCAGGCTTTGGTACAGGAGACCCTCAAAGAAGAGAAGAGAAGAAAGTCTAAGCTGACCTGGGACTAAGACTCTCCCAGATTCTGTTATACATACAACTTATCTCCCAGAACAACATGAAGAAGCTATGTTTACTCCTGCTGCATCCCCTTCCACACACACGGATGTGCACACACATGCACAACACACTGATCAGCCTCCCCTCATCAGCCTCCATTAATCTCAGCAGCCCACGTACAAGCATTTGGACAGAGGAGTCTCCATGAATTCCATGTTCTCGGGTAAAAGAAGATGGGAGTCAAGAGACCTTGATTCTAGTCCTGGGTCTAATTAGCCACTCATTAGCTATGTGACTTTAAGCAAGTCACAGACTGTAAACCTCCGTTTCATCAGCTGTAAAATGAATCTGTGGAAGAAAAAGGAGCTCATGTTCTGGTTCAAAGGTTTGGGCTGCTTACCTTGATCTGCCTACGGATGAGGTCTCTAGTTATGTTGACTTTTGCCATCTTCTCTTAATGGATTCAACAGAAGGAAGCTATAGAAGGATCTTCAGGACCCTTGAGCATTCCAGCCAAGCCCAGGTCCACAAGACACACATTTAATTACCTGGGGAAAAAACATCATCAAACCTTGCAGGATGGAATAAGGTGGCTTCAGAGACCTGATTCCACCCCTCAAACTGCCCACCAGCCCACCCAGTAAACTGGCTATAGCCTATGGTTTATGACACGATAGGCCTACTCCACAGCGGTGAAGAACCTCTGGAGGGTGTAGGGGGTAGGAGGGCGGGGAGACAATGACTCACAGCCACAGGAAGTATTGGAACACACACTGAAGGAGTCATGTGTGCCTCACCATAAAATGGGGAGTTGGATATGAGTATGAAGGAAGATGGAAGTATATCTTGAAGGTAAGAACAAGGCACACAGCACGAAAGATGTCCAGTTTCACTTGCTCAGTATGCATCTGTGGCAACCAGTCTGAAACTTTTATTTATGCTTCAAATCCCTGACCCTCAGCTTAGCTTTCGCCAAAACCAAATCAGTATCACAGACAGAACACCCAACCATCTAACAGATTCACAGAATCAAAGAGCAGACAGGAAATATAATGGTGACCATGTCCAAGATACAATCCAATAGAGAAATCCCCCTTCACAATCCTGATAGGTAGGCTTTCTGTCTCATGACCTCTTGAAGCAACTCATTCCTCTATTATACAACTGACAGTGAGAAAGACCTAGTAACCTCATTTCTGATAATTTACCATAAGAAAACACAAAATATAAGAAACAGAAAAGTTGCACACCCAAGCATACCCATCACAGATTTCGTAACAGCAAAAAAATTAAAAACACCCAAGTTTCCAATGATAGAGGAACAGCCAAATAAGGTATAGCCATATGATATTACACAGCATTAGAAATGCTACTTACGAAGGAAAAATGCTTACATCCCAACAAACGTTTATATAATAACATGATGCTTTTTCAATAAACAAAATTATCACAGCTATGTTTAAGAAAGGAAATATAGGGGCCGGCCCAGTGGTGTAGTGGTTAAGTTCGTGCACTCTGCTTCAGCGGCCTGGGGTTCACAGGTTCGGATCCCCAGCGTGGACCTAGCACCGCTCATCAAGCCACGCTGTGGTGGCATCCCACATAAAACAGAGGAAGGTTGGCACAGATGTTAGCTCAGTGACAATCTTCCTCAAGCAAAAAGTGGAAGACTGGCAATAGATGTTAGCTCAGGGCCAATCTTCCTCACACACACAAAAATAAAAATAAAAAATAATAATAGCCGTCTTTGGATAATAGTATGACTGACATTTTTCCTTTTACTTTATGAAGTTTTCAAATTTTTTCTAAAAAAGCACATTAATTTTGTAATCAGGCGGAAAAAATAAACCATCAGCTTTTAAAATAAAGTTCTGTCACCTGTTTATTTCCACCTTTTGGTCCCGGTTCCACCTCTAGAGCCACATAGAAGGTCTAGTCTTTCTTCCCCATGATGGCCCTTTGTACGGTGATGATGGCTCTCAAGGCCCACCAGGCCTCTCTGTCAACCCTCCCAAGCCAGCAAGACCTCCCGAGGCCACTGCTGGATCTCCTGCCTCTGGCTTTCCATCAGCTGGCCTCCTGCAGATGCCCAGCTTCCTGAAATCACACCTTTCTCCACCTGATCTGTGGGCAGACTCCTTCCTTTCCTTTGGCATTTAACCTACAAAAGGAAACTCTCTATATAAACACCACGTTATTGCGGATTTTTTTTCTTTAGTGCCAGGCACACAGTAGGACAATAAAGAACTTGCTGCCTGATGTTCGTATTCAGTCAAAGTTCTTTGGGGCTTATGCCTCCATGATCTGTTTTGGGATCATAGGTTCTTAAAAGGGCAAGAACCTTCCCTTAAAATGTGGAAGCTATCAGCACTGCATCTTAGTGAGCATTACCAAGGAGATATGGAAGTCACTAACACTACCTAGGATCACAAAACCTGGGAGCACCAAGAACATCAAGGGATGTCAACTGAGAACAACTACAGTTTCATGATGGCTTTTCCAAGGGCCTTTGGCCATCAAATTAAAAATGTGAATTTGAACAAACTGACATAAAGTAAACAATGGCCTGCAATTGTGTTTATGGTTCTGGTTTGTGATATAACGGTCAGAGCCAAAACAACAACAGTAACTTCCCTCACAATCACCAAGAATATGGGGTAAGGCTCAGAGTGGAAAGAACACCAAAGTCAGTGAGCATATCTGGTATTAACACCAGCACGTGGCCTTGGTCAAGCCTCCATCTCTCCAAGTCAGTACTCACTCCTGTGACTCCCAGGCACAGGAGGCGCTGGAACAAGCACTGAAGGGGCCACGCATGCTTCACCAGAAACAGCCTCACTCTCTACCCCAACATCCTTTTCCTTAGAAGACTTCTGGGAAAGTCAAATGAAATAATGTTAAGTAAAAAGTTTTTTGTTTAATTCTATTTTGAAAAGAATAAAAATACTTTTATCTGCTAAGAAATAGTAAGTTGCCAAATATTATGCACTTACTATGTACCAGGAATTGTGCTTAGTGCTTTATGGTCATTCATTCAACAAATGAGCACAAGAAGCTTCCACTATATGCCAGGTACTATTCCAGGCCCAGGGGATTCAGCAGTGAACAAAACAGGCAAATTCCTTACTCTCATGGTACTTACATTCTAGCATTCTAGAGGGGACAGATAATGAATGATAATACAAATGAAATAAGAATATATCCAGTAATGAGAAGTGCTACGATGAAAATAAAACAGGTTGATACAAGAGTGACTGATGGGCTACTTTTAGACTGGAGGTCAAAGAAGATGTAGTGCACATCCGTGCAGTTTTCTGGCTGCTTAGCATCTGAATCCCTTCCTGTATTTTGGGAATTTCCCATCTAATGAGTCTGGTGGGAGGCATAGCGCCTTTCCACTATGAAGTGAGAACGGTGGAGACTAAGATTCTCTTTCTGAGGCTTGCTTGCAGCTAGAGTGCGTGTATACGGCCCTGGCTATGGCAACCAGACACATCAGCCCCAGACCTTAATTGGGATCTGGTATCAAAGAATAAGAGGACCACGGAGAGTCCACGATAGCAGCAAGGAGTGGCTATAGTGGCCATTAAGGTCCAGTCAGCTGGTGGTAGTGGTGTAAGCTGTATAAGTGGCAGCAATGACCTCATGGACTGGTTCTGTGAATGATTTTGGCTGTGGGTCCTGGCTGCTTCCCAGTTTCCCTTGTTCGAGCCCATTCTTCAAGCCTGGCTTTGTGGCCTTCTCTGATATTTTGTGAGTTTCCCTACTATCCTTTCAATAATCAGCTGAGGTTGGTTTCTGTTGCTCACAAGTACAAATCTTGCCTGATACAAAGGGGCTCTCTGAGAAGATGACATTCAAGGAGCAACATGAATAACAAGAAGTCGCAAAGAACCATGGGAGACCCTTCTGAGGAAAGAGAACAACCAGTGCTAAGGCTGTAGAGGAAGACTGGTTCAAAAAGCTTGTATGGTAGATGCTGTTACTATCATCGTTTTGTAGATAAGGAAATAGAGTCGTGGACATGAAACAATTTTCACTATGTCACACAGCTAATAGACTGGAGCTGGAGCAGGCATTCAAACCCAGAGCTGTATGCACTTTTAACCATCATGGTATGTAATTCTTAGAGTAATGATCACCATGAGAATCCACCAAAAGAGCCAACTAAATTGTCACTACTCATTCATTAATTTTCTTAAAACATTCACTGAGTATTTACCAAGTACCAAGCACTGTGCTAGACATGGGGGAATACTGAGATGGAAGACATAGTATCTATACCAAGACAGCACAGAATCAAAGGCAAGGCGCTTTAGCTAAGATTGGTGTGCGGCTTGAAAATACTAAAAGGAACAAGAGGAGGATAAAGCAGAGAAACCAGACAAGCAAAAAACCAACACAATTCAGGTAAATGGCAAGAAGGAAACTGGGATTTAAAACAATATCAGACTGGTAGGCAGAGATTTAAAATACCAAAATGTCAAATTTATTAATTTTTTTAAAGATTTTACTTTTTTCCTTTTTTCTCCCCAAAGCTCCCTGGTGCATAGTTGTATATTCTTCATTGTGGGTCCTTCTAGTTGTGGCATGTGGGATGCTGCCTCAGGGTGGTTTGATGAGTAGTGCCATGTCCGCGCCCAGGATTTGAACTGACGAAACACTGGGCCACCTGCAGTGGAGCATGCGAACTTAACCATTCGGCCATGGGGCCAGCCCCCAAAATGTCAAATTTAATATAACTATTGTTCAGTTAGCATTTTGGTGAACATTTCTGTTCCCATCCTGAGAAGAAATGATGGCATCCTGGCAGACAGCTCTTTTTGGAGCACGGCTACCTTCTCCCCTCTCAAGGAAACAGGGATTCAATGCCTTTCCACAAACTTTTACAAGCAGACAAGCGTAACTGGAAACACTTCTACGAAGAGATTATTTAAAGGGTTCATATCGGGGGGAAACACTCTCAGATCTACCAAGGAGCACAACTAGTTTCATATTTCAGTCCAAAAATCTCTCAAATATAAATAATCAGATAAATAAATGAACAGTTATTTTAATATGAGAAGGTTTAATCATGGCCAGATTTTAAAAGCATTATTTCAAGGAGGGCTCTGAAATAGTCAATTCTACAGAGTAAAGAACTCATAGACGTGGAATGATATGAATGAAAGATTTGGAACTGGCAAAGGAAGTTATATATACGATTAAACACTAGAAAAGACTCTATCAAGGGGATTTCTATCTCGGGTGCAGTATGCAAATTACATAATATTTGGTTCTGCTGAGAAGGAAAAAAACTGAAATAAGTGACTTCAAGAATCCATAAGATAAAATTTTCAATGCCTATTGTCCCAGGCACTGTGGCGGACTTCGAAAATATGGCAAAGAACAAGACAAACACAGATCCTTCTCTTCAAGAGCACACAATATAGTCGTCATTAACTGAATGCCAATGGCACCAAAGCTACTGTAATCAGAACTCCATAGAGGGACTAAAAAAGGCTAATTTAACCAAATGACCAAAATAGATAGCTAGGACAGTAAACTGAGAAAGAACAGCATGGAATAATAAATTAAATCTTGTTTATACTCATTTATTCATCCAACTTAAAACAAAGTACAAAAATGACACTGCAGAAAACAAACTAAACATGACAGTAGAATAAAAAGGACAACTTGGAAACCACTAAGGAAAATGAGAACTTAAACACACCACAAGCAACTTTTAATGTATATTCTTCATTCTAAAGATAGCACTAACTGAATAGACCCTTATTTTCACACTTAAAGATTTAACAACATTGAGGGTTAATTTGTTTTCAGAACACGAAAGCTCAATAAAAACTTTCTCTAGCTAGAGTACAGAGGTTTAAGAATGGCATGTACTGTACTTTAGAATATTGCAGGCCAGCTCCAGTTGATACTCAACGAAAAGGAGGAAGGAGGAAGCCAGTTTCTGGGTGTTGGGAATATGAAAAATATAAAAATACCTAAGGCACAGAGAAAAACATATGACATAATGTTATAAAGAAAATATGAGCTGCTATGCAGATGTTACACCTCCCAAAAGGTATTCTATGCCTGGAGTCCTAAAATGCCTAACATATCACCACTTAACCCCATCCCTTCCACAAACTTTTAACCTAGGCTACTGGGAAACTTTCTTCCATGGGCATATGTCTACTATTATAAAGGAAGCTAATAAGAAAACAAAATTCAATTAACAGCTTGATTTGGAGGAATTAATCTACTTCATAATGCAAAGGGTACCAGTAATATAATAGTCTGAGGTCAACAAGCCTTAGAACAAAGTACACCCAGTGAAGATTACGCATATGGAACCAAGGATTGAATGGTAATATCCAAACAAACATGAGAAACCACCCATTTCAGGTGTGCCACAGTCCTTTCTTGGGCTCTGGATAATGTAGCAGGAAAAGAAGCAAACTTAATATACTTAGGCACCTGGGCCTGAATTCTAGCCCCCTCACTGGGCCAATTGGCACCTCCTTAGGGAAGTTACTTAACCTTTCTGAGTTTCAGTTTCCTCATTCGTAAAACTGGGATGCTAACCTACTTCAATGGGTTGTTGTGAGGAATGAATGATGAAATATATACGAAAGTACATGATAGTACCTGGATTGTAGTACATGCTCAACAGATGTTGGCCAAATCTGAATTCTACTAAGACCTGATTAACTCCTATTATCTATGCTCAGCTGCATGGTTACAATATTTCTCCCTTACTTCCTTTCCTACCACAGAGACAATGCTGACATTGGGGATTCCACTGTAGGATGGGGGGGGCATTATTACAGTAGCTAAAAGTATTATTCATAATAGCTAAAAAGTGGAAACAGCCCAAATGTCCAACAACTGATGAATGGATAAACATAATGTGGTATATACATACAACGGAATGTTATTTGGCCATAAAAAGGAATGAAGTACTGCTACATGCTACAACACAGATGAACTTTGAAAACGCTATGCTAAGTGAAAGAAGACCACATATCATATAATTCCATCTCTAGGAAATACCCAGAATAAGCAAATCTATAGCAAAGAAAGTAGATTTGTGGTTTCTTGAGGTTGGAGGGTTTGGGGGATAGAAGGATGACAGCTAAAGGATATGTTTCCTTTTTTTAAAAAAAATGTAAGTGAAATTCAGGTAACATAAAATTAATCATTTGAAAGTGTAAAACTCAGTGGTATTTAGTACATTCACAATGTTGTGCAACTATCACCTCCAGCTAGTTCCAAAGCATTTCTATCACCCCAAAAGAAAAGTCTATATCCATTAAATAGTTAGTCCTTAGTCCCTCCTCCCCTCAGCACCGGGCAATCCCCAACTTACTTTCTGTATCTATCAATTTACCCATTCAAAATATTTCATATAAATGGAACCTTTCAACACATGGTCTTTTCTGTCCGGCTTCTTTCACTTAGTATACATTTTGAGGTTCATCCATGTTGTAGTATGTATCAGTATTTCATTCCTTTTTATGGCTATTATTCCATTGCACTGATATGCCACATTGTGTTTATCCATTCATTCATTGGCTGTTGTGAACAGTGCTTCTACGAACATTTGTGTAAAAGTACCTGTTTGAGTACCTGTTTTAAATTGTTTTGGGTATATATCTAGGAGTGGAATTGCTGGGTCATATAGTATTTTTAACTTTTTAAGGAATCGTCAAACAGTTTTCCACGGCAGGTGTACCGTTTTACCTTCTCACCAGCAACGAACAAGGGTTCTATATCTCTACATCGTCACCAACAAGTGCTTCCCCCCTCCCCCCATTATAGCCATTCTAACAGGTGCAAAGTGGTATTTCATTGTGGTTCAGGATTTTTTTTGAGATGATGAATATGTTCTAAAATTGACTGGTGATTGTTACACACATCTATGAGTATACTAAAAATCACTGAATTATACACTTTAAGTGGGTGAATTGTATAGTATATGAATTATATCCCAACAAATTATTATACATACATAAAAAAACAAAGAAACTACTGATACTGGCAACAATGGATGAATCTCATAGATTCTGAGCAAGAGAAGCGAGACATAAAAACATATATACTGTATGACTACATTTATAATAAGTTCTAGAACAAACAAAATTACAGTTAAAAAAAAAATCAGAAGTGTTGCCTGGGGGCATGGAGATTGACAAGGATAGGAGATCTGAGAACTTCCTTGAGGGAGAGAAAGGTTCGATATACTGATGGGAAGATGGGTTACATGGTATTGGAAATACTGGTTACATGGGTATATCCATTTGTAAAAATTGTACAGTCAAGATTAGCGGATTTTAATGTTTGTAAATTTCAACTAAAAAATAGAATGGGAGGTGGAAAGCAGGGGAGGTATAGATGAAACAAGAATGGCAGAATGTTGACAGTTGTTGAAATAGGATGATGAGTGCATGGGGGTTCAATATACTGTTCTATTTATTTTGTATATATTTGGAATTCTCTCTAATAAAGTCCAAAAATCCTTCTTTCCTATCATAGAGTCATTCAAAACATGGAAGATTGATTAATGAAATGGAAAACCATTAATCACATAGTTAGAAAACCAGGTTCAACACATAAATAGACATTCCAGCCTTGGGGGGTAAAAAGACAAACCAAAAAGTCAACATACCTATAATGCTATGACAAGAAGGATATGCACCAAAAATGCTAGCCAGTGGTTATCTCTCTGGTAAGAAAACAGGCAATATTCTTTTCTTTCTGTTCCTCTGTATTTTCCAAGTATTCTACTGCTAAAATTTATTATTTTTATAATAATGTAGAAATAGCAGTTAGGAACCAGCTTTGGACTGAAAGGAACTTGAGTTTGAATCTGGCTCTACCACATGCTATGCTGTGTGATATTGGGCAAAATTATTTACCTTCTCTAAGCTCCTGGGTTTTTTTTTCCCCCTTTGGAAGATTAGCCTTGGGTAACATCTGCTGCCAATTCTCTTTCTGCTGAGGAAGAGACTGGTCCTGAGCTAAGAGCTGTGCCCATCTTCCTCTATTTTATGTGGGATGCCTGCCACAACAAGGTTTGACAAACGGCACGTAGGTCTGCACCCGGGATCCAAACCTGAGAACCCCAGGCCGCCAAGCAGAACATGAGAACTTAACTGCTGTGCCACCAGGCCGGCCCCTCCTGGGTTTTTGGGTTTTTTTTAAGATTGGCCCTGAGCTAACATCTGTTGCCAATCTTCGTTTTTTTTTCCCTTCTCCCCAAAGCCCCCCAGTACATAGTTGTATATTCTAGTTGTAGGTCCTTCTAGTTGTGCTATGTGGGACACTGCCTCAAGATGGTTTGATGAACACTGCCAGGTCCACGCCCAGGATTGGAACCACGAAACCCTGGGCCACCAAAGCAGAGCATGTGAAGTTAACCACTTGGCCATGGGGCCAGCCCCGCTCCTAGGGTTTTCTGAACCTGCAATGTAGGTATATGTAATAACAGCTATCTCACAGAGTTATTTGGAACATTAAATGAGCTAATGCATTGCATAGTACTTAGCACAATACCTGCCATGTGGTAAGAGCTCAAGAAACACTTCAATAAAAACTTTCATCTGTTACATGAGATAATAACAGTACCTACCTCATAGGCTGCTGTGATGGTTACATAGGATAACTGGCACACCGTAATACTTACTAAGTGTGAGTGACAGTATCACTTGTAATAAGAAAAAATTGTTTAAAAAAAGCTTCCCCCTAAAAAGTGAGACACAGAGCTGCCACATGACTCAGAAATTCCACTCCTAGGTACCTACCCAAGAGAAATGAAAATATATGTCCACATGAAAATTTGTATATGAATGTTCACTCATAGCAGCACTGGTTATAACAGCCCTGAAGCAGAAACAACCCAATGTCCATCAATGGATAAATAAAATGTGGTATATCCATGTAATAGAATATTATTCAGCCATAAAAAGTAATAAAGTACTGAATCTTGCTACAACATGGATGAAACAAAAACATTATGCTAATTGAAAGAAGCCAGACAAAAAAGCCACACATTGTAAGAATCCATTTATCTGAAATGCCAAGAATAGGAAAAGCTATAGAAATAGAAAGTAGATTAGTGGTTGCCTAGGATTGAGGGGGAAGATGGGAGTGATTGCGGGTGGGCAGTGATAGCTGGAGGATATGAGTTTCTTTTCGAGGGTGAGGAAAATGCTCTGGAATTACATAGTGGTGATGGTCGCACAACTTGGTGAATATATTAAAAAGTGCAGAACTGTACACATCAAAAGGGTAGATTTTATGGTATGTGAACTATATTGCAATTATAAAAAAGAAAGAAAAGCCTCCAAACCCTTTCTTCTTTTCTCTACCTCAAAATCACAACTTATGCAAAGAAAATTTAGTTCTCACCCTTTCCTTCATCTGTCTCCTACCTTGAACTGTAACTGTTTATGTGACTTTTCTTCCTTAAAAGACTAAAAGCATCCTAAGGGTCAGCTCTTCATCTGATTCATCTATTGGTCCTCCTAGGTCTCCAAGGAGTGATGTGGGCTAGCAGGTGCCAATAAACTCTTGCTGAAGGAACAACAGCGTGACTACCTTGCATTTAGATAGTGTTTTATAACTATCAGAGTGCTTTCATTCATGCTTTTAATTTGAACTTCACAACAATCCTGTGAGGAAGCTGGAAAGCTACTATCATCCCCATTTAACAAGGGAGAACTGAAGCACGATGCTATGTGGTACTGAGGAAAAGCACTGGACTAGGATCTAGGGTCTTGTGCTCCAGACCAGGCTCTGCCTCCTACTGGCTGTATGACCCTGAGTGAGGCATTTCACTCTCTCAGCCTATTTCTCCACCTGTAAAACGAGCGGCAGACTCTGAGATGACCTACAAAACCCCTTCCAATGCCACTAGCCTATGATTCTAAGGACACACTGCTGGGTAGCAGTAGACTGGAGATGGAACCCAAGCCATCTGTATTCTCTTTCCTCTGGACATGCTGCCTCCCACTGCAGGGAGTGCCCCCAGCCCGAGTGACAACTGACCCCCTTTCAACATTCTGAATTATGCAAAAGATGTACGCAAGTTTCCTTTCACTCTATTTGTGGTGGTTTTCCTACTGGAGCAATCCTATAGAAGAGAAAAAAGTGCAGTTCCAATGCATAAAGCTCACTGGAACTAGCATAATAAAACAAAAAGAGTGGGGCCATGGAGTCCCACAGACTTAAGCTTCAAATCCCAGTTCTGCCACCTACTTTCTGTGAGACAGCACTTCTAAACACCAGTTTCCTAATCTGTAAAACAGGGATGACGCCTACCTTTGCAGAGTAATGAGGAAAGGAAGAGCCACACATGTAAAAAGCCTGACACTGAGCCTGGTAAATAATACTTACTGAATAGTCTAAGCATTTTACAAGTGTTATCTGACAGATTCCTCACAACAACTTCATGAGATAGGTACTATTATTATTCCCATTTTACAGATAAAGGATCTGAGGCACAGAGAAGTTAATTTGCCCCAAGCTACATTTATTAAATGGAGAGTCAAACTAGATAGTTTAACTCCAGGGCCCAGGCTGTTGGCCACTAAAAGATAGTTACTATTACTTTCTTTAATCAGACCATGTCCATGCTGTCTCGCCTAAAAGAAACTTTGTCTCTCACCATTCCTCAGGATTAAACTAAGGAATCAAAATCACTTCGACTCTGCTGGTCTCAAACACAAAATTAAAGAGTGCATTTCAGGGTCATGGACTAAGTTGGCACAAGGACAGCATCTGGGAAACGTGTGGTTGATACGACAGGCCCAACAGCAAAGTATTTTTGGAAAAGTTCTTTGTCATCTTTGGGGTTCCTGGCTCAAATGAGCCCCCATTTGGGACTTCTCTGTGGAAGTCCATCCTAGGAAATGCTTCACTTTCTAGAAGGCTCTGGATGAAAACTCACCTTGATGTCTTCTCTGCCTGAGTGGGTTCTGTATCGCCATTTGAGCTTTGTGAAAAATGTTCCTTGAAGTTTTCAGAACTTTGCTTTTCAGTGATCTTAGCTAATTTATCTGCCTTCTCCTAGGGCCACAATTACCTTAAGGTAGTAGAAGGGAACAGAAAGAGAAAAGGGAGCATATTTTGATAATGCTGTCCTCTCTCACTGTATTTAAGAGCATCCACAGTCTTGGATTCTGGCTTTAACTTGCATCCTTCCGGATCCCACCATGATTTAATTATCTCTCACAGGGAAGCCTTTGACATTTCACCCTCTAACTTTACTCCTAGCAGAAAGGTCAAGGAAAGCTAAACCAATCAATTGGAAATGCCTCCTTTCTAATTTAATTTCAGCTGTGTTATATCCAGACGTCTGACTCAGGAGGGAAGCAGGTAAGTCATCGGCATCCAAACACTCGGGCCTCAACTGATGAAGCTGCCTGACCAGAAACGCCTGATTCCCATTCCAAGAAAGTCTCCCTAAAAAGTTCGGGGATAAGCACAGTTTTATGCTTTCTGAAAGTAGAATCTGGGAGTTATGAACAAGGACAAAATTTTATCAAGGTCCTGATCCTAACACTGCCTCAGAGAGCCCCTGATAGCTACCTGGGCAAGGTCTGATTCTGGTCCATCCCCCTCCCCAAGAAAATGGGGTTAATAACCTCCCCAGATGGCTACAGGGATTAAGGGTTATTATTCTTGGCATGCACGTCTGTCACAGCTCTAGCAGTTGTGACCTTGTTCATCCTAAGACATTAAATATAAAAATGCAAATAGTGATCCCTGAATCTGATGCTACAGTAGGGTGAGAATTTCCTTTCCACAAGGCCTTTGACACAGTCTCCTGTACTCCAACCTGTTGGCTAAATCCGCCTCTTATTCAGGCCTCAAGTTTTTAAGGTATTAGTCACTAACACCACAAAGCCCTTCAAGCAGTAGGCAGCTATTATTAACAGCACAAAGAACAAGCCCCAGAACTCTCACAGTTTCAGTGAGGCCCGAATTCACCTTAAAAGTGCCAAAGTGGAACCTCCTTACCCCCAAACACAGGCTCTTGAGGGCAATCAGTGAGGTCTAGTGAAAAGCATACATTACATCATTTAGTCCTCAAAAACTCATTGTAAGTTAGGTGCTGTCATAAGTCTTATTTCACAGATGAGGAAACTGTAGCTCCAAGAGGACATGTGATTTACCCCACGTGACACAGCTAAGAAGGTGCAGACACAGGTTCAAATGTTAGCTATGTAACCTCCAGCATATATATATTTTTTTACTTTCTGGAGCCTCAGTTTCCTCATTTGTAAAGTGGGGATAATGACAATACCTACCTCATAGGGAATTTCTGAGGATTAAATGAGATATTGTAGGAAATCTGTCTAGCAAGTGCCTCGCACAAAGTAAGTATTTAATACATGTTAGTTTTTTACAGATCAAAATGACAGAAGTTTGATATCATTTCCACATAATAAAAGAATTTAAAATACTAAAAGACCACTTAGTCCGATTACCTGCAGAAGGATGAACTCCTCTACCATATTCTTGATAAGAAGTGGCATTGGCAAAGCCTCTTCTTGAATACCTCCAATGACAGGTAACTCACTCCCTCACAAGGCAGCCCATTTTGTTTTTAGAAAGCCAAATTCTCTGCTATCAAGCCAATGTCTACCTCTCAGAATTTCTGTCCTTTGATCCTAGTACTCCTTCCAAAACGACACAGAGAAAGTCCAGTTCCCTTTCCACATGACAGTTCTTCAAGTATTTGAAGGCAGGTATGGTGTTCTCCTAGGCTTTTAGCTTTGGTCCTTTCAGCTCATCCTCATGTATCACAGTCCCAGAGGAGTCAGACCTGGGTTTGAATTCTGATCCTCTCCCTTACTAGCTGTGAGACCTTAAGCAAGTTATTTAACCTCTCTGAACCTGTATCTTCATCTGTATAATAGGGAAAATGATTTTCACCTCACAGGGCAGTCATGAGGGTTAAATTAGATAAAGTAAAAACACTATCCAGCAAAGAGCCCAACATATACCAGGCCTTCAATAAATGCCAGTCACTTTTTAGGATGTATTCCAATTAGTAAATATCTCTCAAAGTAAATTAGTCAGAATTAAGTGTAATACCAAGGGATTGGTTTCAGATGGCAACTTCCAGGGCTTGGGTTTTTGAAGAGCTTTCTTCTTAGATAGCTAAAAAGAAAGCACAGCCTAGGAGTTATGTGGGTCCATCTGCAATGGCAGCCCAAAGATGCAGTGGAGAATCTGGAAAGGTGAGGATCAAAGAAGAAAGGAAATAGGATGGATCACTAAACCAGTGACCCAAAAGAAAAGGTGAGTATTACCATATTACATGTTGTCTATGACTCCCTCTCTGAGACCCAGGACTGCACATGCAGGCCACATTCCCTAATTCAAAAAGGAGAGGAGAAAAAGAAAAAGAATTAAGGAATAATTAAAACCACAGTTCCGGGTCTTCCTAACAGTTGGACCATCAGGATCCACAGATGTTTAGCAGAGGGCTTCAAGGTCTTCAGTTGTATCCTTCCAGATCCTCAAGTTCAGGTATGTGGAAATATTCTACAAATGATGTCTCATGAGTCAATACTGAGTTCCCTTCCAGCTAGAAAAGTTGTCAGCTCTGTGACAACTCTCAAACTCAAAACTGGCAAATCATCAATGTTAACACCATCGCCATAATCATTACACATATTCTCTTTCCTTCAGTGACCTCAAGGGAAGGACTCCCAGGTAGAAACACGGATTGTTGTTCAGTTATTCTGCAGAGTTGACCCAAAGAACTGCTTCTACAAATTGAGATGTGACTTGAACATAAGTATCTCCAAAGAGGTCTAAAGAGGGAAGGATAGCAGGACCCCAGAATTAAAGCAGTATGATCACAAACTATGGCAGAAAAGTTTGTTTCCCACCTGTCAATGAAATACAACAACCTGCACTGAAGAAATCCATTGTTAGTCTCAGACGCAGCCCAAAGGAGCCTACTAGTTACTCCTTGGTTTGTGAAAGAGGATCTGGTTATTATACTCAACAGCCAAGATTCAATTCAATTAAAAATATAAACATTATAAGGAAGAATAAGCCAGAACTCAAACCAGAAATAGCCTTAAATAGTTCCTTCACCTCAGTTAACAGACTGGCCACCCAAGGACCGTAAGGTACAGAAAAGCTTAGTGCAGGCCACTGGGCATACTTGTGCCCTAGGAGGGGATTTCATAACGTCTGAGTCAGGAGGCGCCCTCAGAATAGTTTTCCTCTCAAAACTGTTTCAGTCTTCGTTAAAAGGCAACACTTCACCCTGATCATCTACCCCATCCTTCGGAAGAATGAGGAAGCTACAGCCACCCTACCAGGCTTCTAAACTCATAACTTGAGAGGAAAACTTTAAAGTTGCTCTACCACTACTCCAGGAAGTTAAAGAAAGTCATAGAAGAAAAGGACTTCGGGGAAAATAGTCAAATTAGGCTGTTAGATATTAGTCATAAGTCCCGGTACCTCTTTCCTAGAGACCCTAGTAGTACACCTGCAGAAGAGAGCCAGAGGGCACTAAGCAAATTCAACCTGGCTGGCAAGAAGGCGTCCCACTGCAGCTTTCAGAAACGAGAATTGGATCCTGCTGGTTCGCAGTCTCTCTTCTACTCTACACTTCCTATTTACCCTTTGAAATGGGCACTGAAAAGCCCGTTCCCAAGTAAAGGCCCTTTGTACAGCGCCACAGTCGCCTGGTGGAAACACCTTGGCAGAGTTCAGTTTAGTGCCAGGATGGGCCACTGAAGGCATCTGCAGCTGCCAGAAGCCTGGACACGGACGGACCGACGGACGGACAGACACACACACACAGAGGAAACCAAGTGAGCAGGTCAGGTCTACGTTGCCCTCCCGGCACTTCCACCTGCCCCCTTCTTCCTGAGACCGGAGCCAGATCAGATGTCAAACAAAAACTCCGCAAAAAAGTCCCGTGATGGGACGACTTCCACCTCTCCGTTGGCAGAGCCTCCCCCGACGTCCCGGCTAGCCCTCCGTCCCTATCCCGACCCCAGCCCGCTCTGCCCTCCGCCCCGGCGAGGCCTGCCCCCTCTCGGGACATCTCGGAGTCCCGAAGCGGGCAGGTTCAGACCCCCGGGCCGGCAGGACTAGGGCCGGCCCAGCGCTGGCGGCCCGTGTGTCGGGGCTGCGGGAGCGGGTCCTCGCCTCGGCGGCCGCGGAGGACAGGGGGCGGCGGCAACCCGTACCTGTCAGGCCTCTTCCCAGGACCAGCGGCGGCGCAACTTCAGGAGCCCATGTCCGTCCGGGGGGCCCGGCCCCTCTCCCGGGAGCGGGGGCGCGGATCCCGGGGAGGGGGCTGGGGGGCCTGGGCAGCTCTAGCCCCTTCCCATGCTCCCCGCCTGGCGCCTGGCCGAGGCCGGACAGCGCCTCCGCCCGCCCCTGCGCACAGCCTCACACCCGCGCGCACACACACTCACACTCCCTCGCGCGCTCTCACACACGCACTCCCCTCCCTCCTCCTCCTCTGTTTATCTCCTCCAGCTGTCTGGGGACCCAGGAGAAGCCCAGCACCGCGCCTGCGCCACGCAGTCTCCGCCCCCGGCCCGCGCTTCCCAGCCGGCGGCTACGCTACGGAGTCGGCGCCAGGCCGTTTCCAGAATGGCGAGCCGGGTCCCCCCACGCCCCGCGCCCGGTCAACGTCTGCTGCCGGTGGCGCCCACTAACCTGCTAGTGGGGGAGACCCGCACCGGCGCGACCAATCCGCCTTGCCGCTCGCCCGACCGGCAGCCAGTGGGCAGGCGGGAAAGTCGGGCTGAGCCCTGGGGCATTCTGGGAGTCGTAGTTTTTCTTCATCGGAGAGCTCCTGCAGAGCGGGCTCAGCCCGTCCAGTTGCCATTAGTTACCCGGACGCACCGCCCACCCCACATCCACATAAAATGCTCCCTCACGTCGCTTCTGGAACATCCCTCCACGCTCACCCATTGGCCCCTAGAGCTCGAAACAGGCTCCTAAGAGCCTCCTCGACACTTCCTCAGAGCCCCTGAATTGCGGGACCCTTCAGGCTGGGATCCCAGGCCCCCTAGGACCAAGCTTCGGCTTACTCCTTCCTTCTGCGGGGGAGGGGGGGGGGGCGGCGGGGGAGGGGGGGGGGCGGCGGGGGAGGGAGGGAGGGCGCTGAAGTGGCACATTCCTCTCTCTTGTCTCCTGGGCCTGAAGGAAGAGGAGAAAAAGGAATCAGTCCTACATCAAGCGGCCTGGAGGGGAGCAAGCCACACACACCTCTGGGAACCCTCAGGCTGATGGAAGAGACAGGGTCCATCTGAGACTGATGCCGAGGTCCTGCTGTTCCCACCTCTGAGGAAGAGAGGTAGTTCCAGCCTTGTGGAGTCCCAAGTCTGATGGAGGAGATACCTCCCTTCTAAAGAATTTCCCGAGGTGACAAGGGAGCATAATGCCTAACTTATGAAGGCAGAGACCAGGCTCCACCCATGAGGAGCCTCAAGTCAGAAAAGGAAGACAGTGTCATCTTTTGAGAATGGAAACTTGTCACTCATCCACAGGGTGCCATTTGTCAGATAATAATAATTTTCTTTTATTGAGTATTTACTATGTCAGCACTGTATTGAGTACAGTTCCTTAGATAGTTACTGTTACTATCTGTGTTTTGCAGAAGAGGAAGCTGAGGCAAAAAGAGTTTAAAAGCAACTTGCCCAGGGTCACATAGCTGATAAGGAACCAAGTTGAGATTCAAACCCAGATCTGCCTGACTCCAGAGTTTGAGCTTTTGAACACTGTCTGTCCCTCCAGTGAAAACCAGGAAGCACCCACCCTCAGGAAGGACTGAATATACATATTTAGCATTTGTAGTGTTTGTATCATGTTTATCACTCCATGAGTTGCTTGTTTTTTCCTGCTTCTGCTCATATCAAAAGTATGAGTTAGGGGCCGGCCTGGTGGCACAGCGGTTAAGTGCGCATGTTGGGCTTCCGTGGCCCGGGGTTCACCAATTCAGATCCTGGGTGTGGTCAGGGCACCGCTTGGCAAGCCATGCTGTGGTAGGCATCCCACATATAAAGTAGAGGAAGATGGGCACAGATGTTAGCTCAGGGCCAGTCTTCCTCAGCAAAAAGAGGAGGATTGGCAGCAGTTAGCTCAGGGCTAATCTTCCTCAAAAAAAAAAAGGTACGAGTTAGTCTGTGAGCTCCCAAAGGGTGATTTCTCCCCATTTGGAAGAATTAGAACCTACCATTGTGAATTCAGTTTTGTGAAATGTCTTTCTCCTAAAAAATGTTGTTGGTCATTCTTTCTGATCTCTCCCCAATGGATGTTCTACTGAATATAAAAAATCATAAACTTTTGGACTAGAAGAAAGCTTTGAGATCATCTAACCACAGCTCCCCAAGTTCAGGCTGAAACCCTTGTTAGGGTCACTGGGTCAATTACACTGAATAATAGCTAACATTTATTGAACATTTACCATGGGAGATAAATACTTATCAGTGAATTAAGCAATACTCTCACAAATCACATAACTAGGAAGTGGTATGGTTGGGATTAGAACTCAGATTATTTTAATCCAGAACCCCCATTTTATACCCTTGTTCTATGCTATTAATGTTACAGAGGATATTAGAAATACCAACAGGAGTGTGGGCGATGTTTCTGTGACTCCTAGCACAGTCTCTGGCACATTGCAGTAAATATTTGTCAGTAATATTTGTCATCAGAATGAACTTTTGTTGGGAGTGGATGACAGGAAGAAGACAACTAATAATAGCTGCAACTACTATTTGTTGATTATTTTCTGCCAGGATCTCACTGATTCTCTCATGCTTTCTCTTTCTCTTTTCTACATATATGAATATATATGCATATATGACATATATATATGTATATATACATGTATTTATGTACATAGACATACTTTCACATACACACTAATTCATTTGATCCTCACAACCACCTTATGAGTTAGGTATTATTCTTACTGCCATTTTGCGTAGAAGAAACAGAGACTTTCAGGAGGATTAGGTTCAGAATCAGACACCTCTCCCACCTTTGGGTGTTTTCAGATCAATTTAAGAACTTTCTAACTAATAGAGCTGGGCTGCTTTGGGAGCTTGTGAGCTCTCTGTTTTTGCTAGTATTCAAATGTAGGATGTATAATCCTACAGTGTTCAGGATACTCTAGAAGCAATTATTGTGTACATATTTAATTAAGTGACAAATTCCAATATTCTCTGATTTGGCTATTGGAAGCAGACAAAGATTATTCCAATAAGTCATGTGGCGATGAATGCAACTCCTTTTTCTCTCCTAAGAGCATCAGATAATGTCCCACTGATTAGCTTTGCAGAGGTAGTCACAGATACTACCATTTTCTTTTCTCTTCTTTTTTTTTTAAGGTTTTATTCTTCCTTTTTCTCCCAAAGCCCCCCGGTACATAGTTGTATACTTTTAGTTGTGGGTCCTTCTAGTTGTGGCACGTGGGGTGCTGCCTCAGCATGGCTTGACGAGTGGTGCCGTGTCCTCGCCCAGGATTCGAACCGGTGAAACCCTGGGCCACTGAAGCAGAGCACTCGAACTTAACCACTCGGCCGCTGGGCTGGCCCCGATACTACCATTTTCATCTTCTGATTGGACTCCTGGGCAAAAGGGGGCATACTTAACCTAAAATTGAAGACGCTCGTATTTTACCACCCAGCAATTCTACTTCTAAAATCTTAGAGGAACTGTTGCGTATGTGCACAAGGAGACATGGGCAAGGATGCTATTTCCAGCCCTGTCATAATAGAAAAAAAGTCAAAACAACCTAACTGTCCTTCTGTAGGGGAATGGTTGGATGAATTGTGGTTTGTTTGTACAGTGAAGTACTACACAACCAATTAAATGATTTACATGCTATCAAGATAGATAAATCTTAAAAACATAATAATGACTGCAAAAAAGGAAGTTGAAAGGTGATACATTCAGTATGATATTTATGTAAAATTTTTTTTTTTAAGATTTATTTTTTATTTTTTATTTTTCTCCCAAAGCCCCCCGGTACACAGTTGTGTACTTTTAGTTGTGGGTACTTCTAGTTGTGGCATGTGGGATGCCGCCTCAACATGGCTTGATGGGTGGCGCTATGTCCACGCCCAGGATTCCAACCGGTGAAACCCTGGGCTGCTGAAGCAGAGCGCACGAATTTAACCACTCAGCGGCAGGGCCCGGCCCGTTATGTAAAATTTAACACAGTGGCCGGCCCAAAGGCGCAGCGGTTAAGGGCGCACATTCTGCTTAGGTGGCCTAGGGTTAGCTGGTTCGGATCCCGAGTGCAGACAAGGCACGGCTTGGCAAGCCATGCTGTGGCAGGCATCCCACATATAAAGTAGCAGAAGATGGGCACAGATGTTAGCTCAGGGCCAGTCTTCCTCAGCAAAAAGAGGAGGACTGGCAGATGATGTTAGTTCAGGGCTGATCTTCCTCAAGAAAAAATAAATAAATAAATAAATAAATAAATAAAAATAAATAAAAGATGTTTAAAAAAATTTAACACATTGGCCTATAATTAGTTTTTGGGTGGTGAACGATGTAATCTACACAGAATTTGAAATACATTATGATGTACATCCGAAAGCTATATAATGTTATAATCCAATGTTACTGCAATTAAAAAAAAATTAATTAAAAAAATTTAACACAAAAAATACTACATATTATAGATACTTACATATGTAGTGAAATTACAAAAACTTAAATGGGAAAGACATACAGCAATTTGGGGAGAGTGGTTACCTCTGAGAAAAAGGAAGAAAGAAGAGGCGAGGGATGGGGTTTTAGTTATATTTGTAACATTTTATTTCTTAAAAGAGATTAGAAGTAAATATAGCACAATTTTAAACATCACTTTTATCTTAGTGGTTATATTATTCTCTGTACTTTTCTATATTTTTGAAATAGTTTGTAATTAAATATTAAAAATTTTTTTAAACATTAAATGAGGGGGAAAAATTCACCTTGTCACAGGTGCTAGGCCTGTCTAAAAGTTAAAGGCCTATATCTGTCTTGTGGTCATCGTTATCATACAAGAATCTCATTGTTTAAAAAAACAAACCGGGTACTACTTCCTTGTGTTTCCTTTAGGACTTGTGGTTGCAAAGCCTGTGGGAGTACGGTCTACGTTCCTGTGAGGAAAGACTGAGACCTACTGATTTCAGTTAGTCCTTTCATTTTACCAAGGAGAACGCTGTGGTGTAGAACAGTGTGGTGACTTGCCTAAAGTCACACATTGCCAAGGGCACAAACTGTCCCCTCCGGTCCAACTGGTCCATCAAGACCTGTGTCCAAGCTGTTCCCCCCTCTGGGAATCAGTCTCCTGCTCCCATTTATCCTACTGATTTTCTGTTCCTTCTCTAAAAGCCTACTTAGCTAGACTAAAAGAATTAGCCAATCTCACTCCCCAAACTTGAGTCTGAATCCTAGAGTCAAGTGGGCCTTGACTGCTTCCCTGCTTGGCACTGTCAGTTCTCTGCTCAGCCCTTCCCAGGAAAAAAAGTTCTGTCTCACAGAGCAACATGTTTCCTTGTTTGCACTACTCTGATCATTAGGCAATTCTTCGTAATAATAAAGAATTCTTTCTTAATAATAAAGTTCTTACTTCCACTTATTTGTCTCAACTTTGTTCTCTGTGGCAATATAGATTTTGTGTATTAAATGATGTGATATTTGTTTAAACAGTAAAGGCCCAGGCCAAAGTGGTGAGAGATAGCAGGAGTGGTAGTCATAATAGTCCCTTTTGCTCTTAAAAAACCTTCAGACATGGGGCCGACCCGGTGGCGCAGTGGTTAAGTTTGCACGTTCCACTTCTCGGCGGCCCTGGGTTCGCCGGTTCGGATCCTGGGTGCAGACATGGCACCGCTTGGCATGCCATGCTGCGGTAGGCATCCCACATATAAAGTAGAGGAAGATGGGCATGGATGGTAGCTCAGGGCCAGTCTTCCTCAGCAAAAAGAGGAGGATTGGCAGTCGTTAGCTCAGGGCTAATCTTCCTGAAAAAAAAAAAAACTTTCAGATAATGAATACAGCTCTCATGTTCCTGCTGAGTCTTCTCTTCCCTCAATGAAATGTCTCCACTTCCAACCCATCCAAAAAAGAAGCAAAGATTGCCTCTAGTGGAGACATTCAAGAGAATGTGTCAAAGAATCCTATGGCATTTCCAAAAGAAGCATTCCAAAAATGTCTATGCAATGACGGCCCCACTAGAATGGTTAGCAGATCAGCTGAGACTGTTTTCAGTTGCAAGTTTACATAACTTGACCAGAAGTGACTTTGACACATGAGGTTGAGTTTTCTCACATACTAAGAAGTAAGTAGGGGGCCACCCCGTGGCCGAGTGGTTAAGTTTGCATGCTCTGCTTCACGGCCCAGGGTTTCACTCGTTTGGATCCTGGGCACAGACATGGCACTGCTCATCAACCCATGCTGAGGCAGCGTCCCACAGAGCATAACCAGGAGGACTCACAACTAGAATATACCGCTAGGTGCTGGAGGGCTTTGGGGAGAAGAATAAAAAAAAAAAGAAGTAGGTAATTGTTGTAAGTAGCTCAGCTCTTCGATATAATTAATTTCTGTTTTTTTTCTGCTCCAACATCCTTAGTTTTCATTTCTACTGTAGTAACAAAATGGCTGCTGCAGCACCAAGCATCATATCTATGTTCAAGGAAAGAAGAATAGGGGGAAAGGGAGCAACACTGGCTGCCTTTTATTAAGAAACCAAAGGCTTTTTAGAGGCCCCCAACAGATCTCTGATTATATCTCTCTTGCCAGAACTGTGTCTTGTAACTACCTACAAGGTAGGTCTGGAAAAGTCAGGAAAGCGATTATTTAGCGTTTCCAGCCTCTGTATTTCTAGAGGAGGCAAAGGAAGAGAGATTACTGAATGGATATTGGGATAGCCAACCAGGAGTATCTGCCATAGAATCTTTCAAGATGATAGTTTGGGGCAGAACTCAGAGTCCAGGCGCCAAGCCCAGTTCTACATGGTTAAACTCTCTGTGGAGCCAGGGTTCCCGGTATCAATCAAAACCAGAGGAATGACTTCTGCTAATCAAACTCACAAAAGACACATCAAATAGAACTCCAGTCTTTTAAGGTGTATTGGGGAATAGTTGCTAATGTTGCAGACAATAGAGCAAGGTTCCTTCCCCAGGGAGCAGTTTAGTGCATCCAGGCACTGAAAAGCCAAGACTCTGTTACCTGTTGGGTAAGCAGGTTACTTAGCCTCTTTATGCCTCTGTAAATAGAATATACCATATGCCACCATCTACTTGACAAGAGTTATAAGTCAAAATTAGCAGAATGCATGTGGAACACATTGAAATTATGAAATTCAAATTTTAAAATACCAATGAATCAGAGGACTGATGCTACCAAACTTTAAGGCTTACAATAAAGCTACAATAATCAAGACAGTGTGGTACTGGTGGGAGAATAGACAAGTAGATTAATGGAACAGAATAGAGAACCCAGAAATAGAACCATACAAGTATAGTCAACTGATCCTTGACAAAGGAGCGAAGATTATTCAATGGAGAAGGGGCAGTCTTTTCAACAAATGGCGCTGAAATAACTGGACATCCACATACCAAAAAAGAAGAAAAGAAGAAGAATCTAGACCCTGCCCTTACATCTTTCACAAAATTAACTCATAATGGATCACCAAACTAAATGTAAAACATAAAACTATAAAATTTCTAGAAGATAATAAAGAAGAAAATTTAGGTGACCCTCAGTTGAGTGATGAGGTTTTAGATTTATGAAAGAAAAAATTGAGAACCTAGACTTCATTAAAATGAAAAACTTCTGCTCTACAAAAGACACTGTTAAGAGGATAAAAAGACAAGCCACAGACTGGGAAAAAATATTTGCAAAACACATATCAAATTGTATTCAAATATACAAAGATCTCTTAAAACGCAACAATAAAATAACAAACAACTCAATTAAAAAATGGCCAAAAGATCTGGACATCTCACCGAAGAAGATATATAGGTAGCAAACAAACATATGAAAAGATGCTCAACATCAGTTGTCATTACAGAATTGCTGCTTAAAACAACGAGATACCGCTACACATCTATTAGAGTGGCTGAAATCCAAAAAACTCACCACACCCAATGCTGGCAAGGATGTGGAGCAACAGTAGCTCTCATTCGTTGCTGATGGGAGTGTAAAATGGGCACACTTTGGAAGCCGCTTTGGAAGACAGTCTGGCAGTTTCTTATAAAGCTAAACATAGTCTCATCACGTGATCCTGTGATTGCACTCCTAGGTATTCACCCAAATGAGTTGAAAACTTATGTCCGCACAAAACCTGCACACAGATATTTATAGCAGCTTTATTCATAATTGCCAAAAACTGGAAGCAACCAGGATGTCCTTCAAAAGGTGAGTGGATAAACAAGCCATGGTACATCCATACAATGGAATATTAATCAGTGATAAAAATAAATGAACTATCAAGCCACAAAAAGACACAAAAAAACTTAAATGCATGTTGCTTAGTAAAAGAAGACTGTCTGAAAAGGCTACATATTATATAATTCCAACTATATTGTATGCTGGAAAAGGAAAAACTATAGAGACAATAAAAAGATCAGTGGTTACCAAGAGTTTGGGAAGAAAGGAGGAGGGGAGGGATGAAAAGAGGATTTTTAGGGCAGTGAAACTATTCTGTATGATACTGTAATGATATATGACATCACGTATTTATCAAAACCGCTATTGCTATACAATACAAAGAATGAACCCTTACGTAAACTATAAACTTTAGTTTAGTTAATGTACAAATATTGGTTCAATTGTAATGAAGGTACTACGCTAATGCAAGATATTGATAGTAGGGGGAACTGTGGTGTGGGGGGATGGTGAGGGTGTATATGGGCCTCTCTGTATTAGCTGCTCAATTTTCTATAAACCTAAAACTGCTCTAAAAAACAGTCTATTAATTAAAAAAAAATAACAGTGAGATACCTTTGGGCAAAAGTTTCTTTTCTTTTTTTTTCAAATTGCATTTTGATGCCGACAAAGATGGGGAAGGATGGGCAAATTTACATAATGCTAAAATAAAAAGGCAAACCACAAAGGAGGATAAGATATTTACAATATATATAAATGAGAGGGGCTCATGTTTGCAATATATAAAGAATTACTATAAATCAATAAAAAAAGACAGACAACCTTTAAAATAAAGGGCAAGATAAAAATGGACAAGAAGCAGGGCCGGCCCTGTGGCCGAGTGGTTAAGTTCACGCACTCTGCTTTGGCGGCCCAGGTTTTCGCTGGTTTGGACCCTGGATGCGGACATGGCACCGCTCATCAAGCCATGCTGAGGTGGCATCCCACATGCCACAACTAGAAGGACCCAAAACTAAAATATACAACTATGTACCGGGGGGGCTTTGGGGAGAAAAAGGAAAAATAAAATCTTTAAAAAAAAAAATGGACAAGAAGCTTGAACAGAACACACTGAAAGAAGAAATTCGTATGGCCATGAAACATATGAAAAGTTGCTCAACCGCAGTCATTAGGGAAATGCAAATGAAAACTACATGCGATCTTACTACTCATTCACGAAAATGGCTAAAATTTAAAAGATTGCACTACCAAGTTTTGGTGAGGGTGTGAAGCAACTGGAACTCTTATTCACTGTTGGTAAGAATATAAAATGGTACAACCACTTTAGAAATCCATTTGACAATATCAGGTAAAGCTGGACATATGTGCATATCGTCCATCTAGGTAGACTGTGAACATACATTCTGTTCATAAGTATGCCAAGGATATTCGTAATAGCCAACAAAATCATAACAAAAACTGGAAACAATTCAAGTGGTCATCGATAGTAGAATGGATAAATAAATGGATATATTCATATAGTAGAATACAATATAGCAAGAAGAAGAAGAAAACTACTGCCACAAGCAGCAACCTAGATGAATATCACAACATAACACTGTAGAAGGTAGCCAGGCATGCATTATTCTTTTGTTTAAAATTTATTCAGCTTGACATATCTAGATCTAGCTCATTTAACATCTGTATGGTATATCACTGAATAAAGATACTATAATGTTGTTTCACCATTCCTATAGTGGCAAACATTTAGGGTACTTTCAATGTCTTTTGCTATTTTTTTTTTTAGGAAGATTAGACCTGAGCTAATATCTGCCACCAATCCTTCTCTTTTTGCTGAGGAAGACTGGCCCTGAGCTAACATCCGTGCCCATGTTCCTCTACTTTATATGTGGGACGCCTGCCACAGCATGGCTTGACAAGCGATGCCTTGTCTGCAGCCGGGATCCAAACCAGCGAACCCTGGGCCACTGAAGCGGAACGTGCGAACTTAACCGCTGTGCCACCGGGCCAGCCCCTATCTTTTGCTATTTTAAACAATGCTGCAATGGGATTGATTGTATGCAGTTTTCCAAACCAGACAATTTCTTGTGAGAAATATTCAACATTTACATATTAGATAAATAGATAAATTTCTTATTCCTGGGAAATAGCGTGTGATACCATATAATATTTGATTTCAGAATTTCAGCTGATGGTCAACAGCACAAGCAAAGGCTTGACAGTAGGACAGTTTGGCAGACAGGCTCTAATTAGGAGATTACCTTGGTTACCGCCAAATTTCCCTGGGGATTAGTTTGGATAGGGAAGCTGAGGTCTAATGGAGAGAATTGGAAAGCCCATATGAGGAGTTTAGGCTATATCCTCACAGGCACTGGGGAGTCTTTGAAAATTCTCGATCAGGGGAGACACATTCAGTCGTCAGAAACTCAGTAAACACCCACACTGCATTAAGCACTGAAATGGGTAGACATAAGGCTTACAAAGGCAAAAGGCATTGTTCTGTTCACTCATAACATAGTGAGAAAGATAAATGCATCTATGTTCAAAGCAATAAATTTGGTAAGTTTTGCTTGTAGAAGTTTACATCTGCCAACAGGAACAAATTCTTTAATTGTTTTTTTGGTAGGGAAGATTGGCCCTGAGCTAACATCTGTCCCAGTCTTCCTCTATTTTTTGTATGTGGGATGCCACCACAGCATGGCTTGATGAGCAATGTGTAGGTCCATGCCTGGGATTTGAACCTGCGAACCCCTGAAGTAGAGTGTGTCGACCTAACCACTACATCACCAGGCCGGCCCCAAGGAGTGACAAATTCTGCTTGGTTGGGGAGAGCCAGGGAGGGGTTTGAGATGAGCCTGGAGTTTGACAGACAGAAAGTTAAGGGATGACATGAAATCAGAGACTCTGAGAGCTGAGAGTCAAGAAGTGGCCACCTTCCAGGTGAGGACAGAGGAGCTCTGGGACAGGGAAGGGAAGGAGGTTTACTTTTTTTCTTTTTGTTTTTTTTGCTGAGGAAGATTCGCCCTGAGCTAAAATCTGTTGCCAATCTTCCTCTTTTTCTGCTTGAGGAAAATTAGCTCTGAGCTAACAACTGTGCCAATCTTCCTCCACTTTATATGTGGGTTGAGGCCACAGCATGGCTGACAGTGGTGTAAATCCATGCCCAGGATCCAAACCCGTGAACCCGGGCTGCCAGAGTGGAGCACACAGAACTTAAACACTATGCCACCGGGCCGGCCCCAAGGTTTACTTTTTATTCTATATCTTTTAGTACTTTTGAATTTTGCAGCTGCATGAGTACCTTGCCCAAGTTCTACAGCAAAGTCTGTGTAATTGCACCTGTGCTCTTAATCATTACACTAGGCTGCCTCCTAAATAATAATTCCAGACCTTGTCCACTTGGAAGAGAGAAGAGAGGTAGAAGAGATTTGGTGGCACTGACTCTGATGGATGAAGGAAACAGCTCAAACAGAAACCTTAGTTTGAATCCTGGGTTGCTAAAGGAGGGTAGTGCCAATGACCAAAACAGGCATCCTGGGAAGGTCTGTTGGTTTGGGGAGGAAAATGATTAGTCTGTTTTAGGAAGGGTGAGCTAGAAATTTGGCAGAAACATTTTAACAGAGATATCCTGTAGACTAATCCCCAAGACCTTTTCAGGAGGTCTGCAAATTAAAACAATTGATTTGCCTTTTCCCTGTCATTCTCTCACAAGCATAGAGTGTTTTCCAGAGGCTACCAGACATGTGACAATGAGATCAGTCTGATGGCTAATGGCATGTATGCTTGTGTGTTCCTGTGATTTAAAATGTTCTCAGTTTTAATTTCTAATATGATAAACATCAATAGATATAATCCACAAAAACAAAGTTTTTTCAGGTTCTCAATAATTTTTAAGATTATAAAAGAGTCCTGGGACCAAAGAGTTTGAGATCTTCTGCTGGTCAATGGCTTTCAAACATTTTAACAAGGTCTCACAGAGGGAATTCGATTTTACATCATGACCCAGTATCCACATGTATACACGTGTGTATACACAGATGTGTAATTGAATGAGAGTTTCACAAAACAGTATTTGAGATGCACTTGGTGTTTCCTGGTTCATTTTAAAAATTAAAATGCTGGTAACAGCTCACTAAATTGATTTCATGACCCACTAATGGATAATGACCTGCAACCTGAAAAACACTGCTCTAGAGTCTAGATGATTGGAAATATGGAAGGAAGCTGGAGCATTAGGAGAAGCCACTCTCAACAGAACGTGGCATATACTTAGTAATTGTTGAGGAAGTAAATGGAGTAAATGTATTATTCTTCAAGGTTCCAGTTCTCCAACTAAGTACCATTTGCATAGAGCAAAGAGGTTGCTGTGAGGATCAAATAAGGAAAATATAGGTAGGGGCTGGCCCCATGGCCAAGTGGCTAAGCTCACGTGCTCTGCTTTGGCGGCCCAAGGTTTCACCGGTTCAGATCCTGGGCGTGGACATGGCACTGCTCATCAAGCCATGCTGTGGTGGCGTCCCACGTGCCACAACTAGAAGGACCCACAACTGAAAATACACAACTATGTACCAGGGGGCTTTGGGGAGAAAAAGGAAAAATAAAATCTTAGAAAAGAAAAGTAAAATGTAGGTGAAGTCTCTTCGTATACTGTAAATACTACAGAGACAGAAGGGTTTGCTGTTATAAAAAGCTGATTGAAATGTATAAAGATCATTAGCCTTAAAATCAGAACATTTAGGTTTAAACCCCAGCTCCACCATTACTAACTCTGTGACACGCGTATTACTGATGATAACTAATACTGACTGAGTGCTTACTGTATGACTGGTATGGTGCTAAGCTTTATTAAATGTCTATCTCATTTAATCCTTACCATGGCTTTACTCTGTGGGCTGTCTTACATTGCATTCATTTTACATACACAGGAACTGAGGCTTGGAAACTTAGATAATTTACGAGGTTACTTCATATAAAGACTTTTTCTTTTTGTTTGCTTATTTGCCTATCCAATGTCTAATCTCTTCTTTGAAGAATACCTGGATTTTCCTTTGGGAACCACCCCTCCCACACATTTAGTCCATGTGGTTTGGGGAAAGTGGCTCAATCTCTTGGATTCAAGTCCCCTGGGGAAGGGAGCTGAGGCCCCTAGCCAACAGCCTGCATTAACCACCAGATAAGTGAATGAGCCTTCAGACGATTCCAGACCTCAGCCTTTAAGGCTTCCGGCTAAGGCCCTGGACACTGGTGCAGAGACAGGCCATCCTGTGGTGCTCTGTCTGAATTCCCGACCCAGAGAACTCGTGATCATAATAAATGGTTGTTTTATGCCAATAACATTTGGGGGAATTTGATATGCACCTACAGTAACTAGAATACCTCTTCTCTTTGCCTGGTTAACTCCTACTTACGGTTCAGCTCTCATCTGAAATGCTTTCTTGAACAAGATGAAGTTAGATTCCTGCTCATAATCTCCCAGAGCATCCTCTACTTCTTCTTTTCTGACACTTATCACACCTGCCATGATTTTTTTCACTCTCCACTTTTACTATACTGTGAGCCCTATGAAGGCCAAGACCATGTCTGCCTGCAAAATCTCCGGCAGCTAGCCTGGTGGATACCTGCCCACAGAATGCTCTCAGTAAATACTTACTGAACGAATGAATGGATATTTGACCCCACAGTACCTGGCACAAATGCTGAACGTGCAGCAAAGTTGGACTTACCCTTGGTTTGGGTGGGTTTGAGGGTTGGGGAATTATTTTTGACAACATTCCTATGTGGGGTACTGCATTGTAGCCAGAGTAGTCTTGAATTGCTACGTAAATCCTTTACTGTTTCCATAAAAAGATGTCTAAGATATATTGTTCAGTAACAAAAAGTAAGTTTCAAGATAGTCTAGGGGCTGGCCCGGTGGTGCAGTGGTTAAGTGCGCACGTTCTCTTTGGCGGCCCGGGGTTCCCCGGTTCGGATCCTGGGTGCGGATATGGCACCACTTGGCAAGCCATGCTATGGTAGGCGTCCCACATACAAAGTAGAGGAAGAAGGATGTTAGCTCAGGGCCAGTCTTCCTCAGCAAAAAGAGAAGGATTGGCGGCAGATGTTAGCTCAGGGTTAATCTTCCTAAAAAAAAAAAGAGAGAAAGAAAGTCTATAGGCTTTCACTTCCACTTGAGATGAAAAGAGTGGCAAAGAACATCACTCCCACCCTAACAACAAGAAAAAGGTAGGTAATCAGGTAATCTACAAAGTCTAATTTCTCTTGAGCCCATCAGAGCTGTGTTTGCAAGGCAACCAAGTCAGCTGAATCCCAAAGAGGGAGAAGCCTCTCAAATGTGAGATGGGACACACAATTGTGCCACCTTTGTCAAAGCATGGGAGAAAGAGGTGGCTGCCAGATAAGTGGGAAAGAAGAAATTAGCTAAAATTTTAATAAATTTTTAAAGATCAATTGTGGGCTAACATGTCAGTTTGGTATAGACTGGGGCCCCAGACACAAGGGGAGTTTGCATTCACTCCGGGGTCTTCTCCATGGGCCTCCAGAGGGTGCTCACAAGATTGGAGGCAGAGCAGGAGACCAGAGAGCCCCCTCAGTGGCACAGGTGTGCAGGAGATCATTGGTTGCTGCTGAGGGATGAGCATAAAGTCTCCCATGCTTTTCCAGACCCTTCTTTCTTTTTCAACAAGCAAATCGTAAGCCTCTGGGGTAGGGGAAGCAAACCCTTTCATGCCAGGTCTCCCTCAGCAAAGATCTATTGCTTCTGCAGGAGGAGTAGCTGCAAAGCCTATCTGCCTGGGGCAGTGGGTGTGTAGGAAACACTCTTGCCCCATGACACAAGCAAGGCCCCACGGCAGGGGGCAGGGAGGGTAGAAGCAAAAACCTTCTAATTTTCCAGGAGAGGCAGGAAACCGTCCTGGGCCTGGGATTCTGCAGCACTACCAAGCTGAGATGCACTAGAAAATATTTTGAATTGGATGATAATGAAAACATTGTAGCAAAAATTTGTGGAACACAGCTAAAGCAATGCTTAGGGGAAAATTTATAGCATCAAATTTAGAAAACAAGAAAAATTTTAAATCAATAACCTAAGCTTCCACCTTAAGAAATTGGAAAAAGAAGAGCAAATTAAACCTAAAGCAGAAGGAGGAAAATAATAAAGAACAGGAATCGGAGAAATTCAAAATAGATAAATAATAAAGAAAATCAATGAGGCCTAAAGGTGGTTCTTTAAAAAGATCAATAAAATTGATAAATTTATAGGCAGACTGATCAAGGGAAAAAAAGAGAAAAGGTGCAAACTACCAAAATCAGGACTGCAAGAGGGGGAACAACGACATAGCTTGCAGATGTTAAAAAAATACGTAAGAGAATGCTATGAACAACTTAATGCCACTAAATTTGTTAACTTAGATGAAGTGGGCAAATGCCTCGAATGACACAAACTAGCAAAGTTCACTCTAGAATAAATAAATAAATAAATGGTCTATTAAAGAAATTGAATTTGTAGTTAAAACTCTCCAACAAAGAAAACTCCAGACCCAATGGCTTCACTAGCAAACTCTATTGTACTTTTAAGGAAGAAGTAATATAAATTTTATACAAACTATTCCTGAAAAATAGAAGAGGAGGGATCATCTCTTAGCTCCTTTTATGAGGCCAGCATTATCCTAATACCAAAACTGACAAAGTCATTATAAGAAAAGAAAATCACAGACCAGTATCTTTCATGAACATAGTTGCAAAAAACCTTAAAAAATATATTAGCAATAAAATCCAGCAATGCATAAATGGATAACACATCATAACCAAATGGAGTTTGTCCTAGGAATACAAAGTTCATTCAACATTTAAAAACCAATGAATGTGATTCACCATATCAACAGACTAAGAAAAACCATACAATCGGGGCCAGCCCCGTGGCTGAGTGGTTGGGTTCGTGTGCTCTGCTTTGGTGGCCTAGGGTTTCACTGGTTCGAATCCTGGGCGTGGACATGGCACTGCTCATCAAGCCATGCTGAGGTAGCATTGCACAGGCCACAGCTAGAAAGACCCATAACTAAAAATACACAACTATGTACTTGGGGACTTTGAGGAGAAAAAGGAAAAATAAAATCTTAAAAAAAACCCCATACAATCTTAACAGATGCAGCAAAAGCATTTGACAAAATTCAACACCCATTGATAATAATAATCTAAAAAAACAATTCTCAGCAAACTATGAATAGAAGGGAACTTACTTAACCTAGCAATAGGCTACGAAAACCTAACTATGAAAAATCTACAGCTAATATCATACTTAATAGTGAAACACTGAATGCTTTCCCTCTATGATTAGGAACAAGATAAGGATGTCTGCTCTTACCACTCCTATTCAGTCTTTTAGTGGAGGTACTAACCAGTGCAATAAAGCAAGAAAAAGAAATATAAGGCACATAGATTGGAAAAGAAAAAATACAACTGCATTTATTCACAGCTGACATGATTGTCTACTAGAAAAGCACAAAAACCTATTAAAGAGCTACCGGAACTATTAAATGAGTTAACTAAGGTTTTTATAGAATTTGATAAGCTAATTCTAAAATTTATATTGAAAGGCAAAAGAACCAGAATAGCCAAAATATTATTGAAAAAGAACAAAAATGGAGTCACCTTACCTGATTTTAAGACTTACTATAATGCTATAGTAATAAAGACAGTGTGATACAGGTGAAAAGATAGATATTAAAATCAATATAACAGAATAGAGAGTCCAAAAATAGACCCATATACATTTGGTCAATTGATTTTCAACAAAGTTGCAAAGGCAATTCAATGGAACAAGGATAGTCTTTTTAACAAACAGTACTGTAATAATTAAATGTCCATATCCAAAATTATGAATCCTGATCCATAGCTTGTACCATACACAAGAATTAAAACAGACCATAAATTTAAATGTAATACCTAAAACTATAAACTTCTAGGAGAAAATGGAAGAGGAAACTTTTACAATCTTGAATTAGGCAAAGATTTCTTATATATGACAACAAAAGCATGATCCATAGTGAAAAACATTGATAAATTGGACTCCATAAAAATTAAGAACTTCTGTTATTCAAAAGTTACTGTGAAATAAATGAACAGACAAGTCACAGATGGAGAAAATATTTGCTGATGACATATCTGATAAAGGACTTGTATTGAGAATATATAAAGAAGATGTATAAATACCTCTCAAAACTCAAATTGATATTGCTATTTGCCAGATACTCTGCTAGGTGCTGGGGATATAGAAGTGAATGAGACTGACACAGGTTGCATCTTCCATGAGGGAGACTGAGGCAGAGATTTCAAAAGGAAAGGCAATGTAACATGAACAGTGCCAGGCTAGGGGAAGTGTGAGGAATGGTGGGAGGCCCTGAAGAGCCTTCCTAACCTACTTTTGAGGATCAAGAAGAAAGGGTTACCCAGGAGTGAGATTTGAACCCAGGCCTCTCAGGAAGGTCCACAGTATAAACTCACATAGACCAATTTTGTCTTGCCACAGGATTCTCCAAATCCTTGCTGCCTAAAATGTGCTCTGGCACTAGCAACATTGGCATCACTGAGGAACTTATTAGAAATGCAGGTTTGTAGACTCCGCCTAAGACCTACTGAATCAGAAACTACATTTTAACTAGATATGTATACACATTAAAGTTTAAGATTCACTGTTCCAAAGGTACCTTAATTGCAGGAGCTGTGGTTTTTTGAACTCTGACCTTAGGCCCATTAGAATAACAATTCCATGAAGGGAGGATTTTTATGCATCTTATTCTCTTCTGTAACTCCCAGTGCTCACATATAGTTAAAAACTCAGGCTGAGAGCTGGGAAAATGTATGCACTTAATCCTACACCCTCCAAGGCTCTCACAGAGGATCCATAAGATACTAAATCTGGAAGGACCTTAAATACCAGTCCATGCTATTACAACTATTTGTGATAATAGAAACTGTCTATATCTGTGCTGTCCAATATTATAGCCACTATCTGCAACTGTCTGCTGAGCACTTGGAATGTGGCTAGTGTGACTGAGAACTGAATTTTATATTTTAGTGGGTTTTAATCCATTTCAAGTTGAATAGTCACATGTGGCTAGTGGCTACCATATTGACAACACAGATCTAGACTAATCCTCTATTCTATGGACAGGAAGACTGAGGCTCTGAACAGTATCAGTGACTTGAGTAAGATTACACCGTGAGTGGATGGACATCTAGGTGTGGTCTGATGAGCATAAAAGGTGAAGTGCACTAAACTTAGAGAGACCTGGGTCTCGGGTACTTGCTCAGCCACGAAACTGAACAACTTGGGTAACTTCTCTGGGCCTCACATCTCTTCTGCAAAAAGAACATTTACTTTACCTTTGCTTGTGCTAAAATCTCTTCTAATTATTCAAATTGGAAGGTGCCACTTGGGTAATTTGTGTGTTCTTCTTGCACAGTGCCACCTAGTGGTGCACTCTAAACCCTGCGTCTTCTCCTTCTGGATCAAATTCTTGGCCAAGGAGGATGGAAACACTTGAGAGTTGACCACTCCTTTACTGTGAGTGATTTGGCCATCAGATCCTACCCCCATCTACTCTCCTCACATAGTTCAGTGCTGACACTGCTAGATGTCCCAGGGCTTTTCCTAAGCACCTCTCACCCACTGCATCCACATGACCAAGGCTTTGTGACTGTGCTCTTGGTGGAGCCATATCTAACTTACATGTCAAAAGTCTCCTGTCCCTGTGTCTGGTCCATGGTATGGTGGCCACCTCCTCTGCCAAGCCCCTAGTTTGATTTTTTTCATTTTTCTCTAGACACGGTGCAGCTGATGACCAAGAGAAGAGCCAGTAAGTGGAAAGCCACGAGCCCCTTAACATCCATCTGGGGACAGTCCCAGAAGGATTCTCAAGGCCCCTGCCCCCAAGGTCATAACAGCTCTGTGACCGTGGACCAGTTATTTAGTTTTTTTTGAGCCTCAGTTTGCACAGTAGAGATAGAAAATACCTATCTCTTAAGTAGTATGAGAGTTAGAAAAAATGTGTGAAGTACTTAGTGCATAATAGGTGATCAATAAATGGTAGTTGGTTACAATCACAGTAATAACATGCACCTTCTATTTTCTCAGCACTGATCTCTGAACTCTAGGGGATGCAGAAGAGCTATAGAAGATGTGATGCCGGCTGGATTCTGCAGTGGTTGTAAACAGCAGGCTACCACACAGGAGCAAGAGCAGATAATTGGAGGCAGGATATAATTAAGCACAAAATTGTGGGTCGTGGCCTGTGAGTGCTGCAGGAGCGCAGTGCCAGGAAAGATAATAATCATCCACATGTCTACATAACACTTCAGTGTTTACACTGTCCTTTAACATCTGTAATTTTACTTATAACACTGTGAGGTAGATATTAATGCTATCTCTGTTCTACAGAGGGAACTGAGGCTGTCAGAGGCAAAGTGACACCCCCAAGTTTGCGTTAGGAGTGGCACAGGTGGGACTTGAGCTAGTGGCATGCTGACTCAAAGGCAACCTTCTTTTCACTCCCCAGAAGGTTTTCTGAATGAGTCTGAACTTGAAATGGGTCTTGAAGTGTGAGAGGCATTAGTGAGGCAATGGAGGCTGTTCAAGTAGTGACATCCATCAGGGATGCAATGGAAGAGGGTGGGACATTGGACCATATGACCAGTGGGATCCCTCCAGGCGGGGGGAATGCCCTGATTCTCTGCACTAAAGATTCCTAACCCAACCTGGTGGGGCAAAAGATGTCAGGGCAGGCTTCCTGGAGAAAGGGACATCCAGGCTGAGACCTGAATGATGAGCAGGAGTTGGCCAGAGCTCTTAGGTGAAAGAAATATCATGAGCACGTTTGGGGAACTGGAAGAAGTTCAACTAGGCAGAAGCAGAGCGTGCTTAAAAGTGAGGCTGTGGCCAGACGGGGCAGAACCTTGTAAGCCACATTAAGATCTTGGACTTGATTTCCAGCCACTGAAGACTCATTAGGATGTTTTCCCAGGCGATTTGAGCTTTAGACCCATCACTCTGATTGCAACATGGAGACTGAATAGCAGGGGCCAAAGTGGAGGCAGAGAGACTGGTGAGGAGGCTGGTGCAGCAACCCAGGCAAGAAAGGAGGGCTGCCTGGTGGAGGGGGCATAGCAGGGACTGAGACTTATGGCCAATTTGGGAGAAAATTGAGAGGTAGAATGAACTGCAGTTGGTGATTGATTGGAAACTGGGAGTAGTGGTGGGGGGCAGGCAGAAAGAAGGAAGGAGGAATTGAGGATGACTTCTGGTTTCTGGCTGGAGCAGCTGTGTGGGTGGCTGTGTCAATCTCTGGGCTGGGGAGAATGAAGGAGAAGCACTCCCTGAAGGGAGACCCAAGGAGTGAGGCTTCGAAGGGTGAGAGGGATTTAGCAGCTGCTGGGGATTAGGGGATCAAGTACTCTTGGTGGAAGAACCAGAATTTCCCCTTTTTATTCATTCAACACATATTTAACGACACAAGGCATACAGACCCTTGGCAGACAGCAGTGAACCAAAGAGACCAGGATCAGACCAGGAACTTGTCGTCGTAGAGTTCACATTCTAGTGGGTGGAGACAGACAGTAAGAAGAGAAATAAGTATATAAATATGTCAAGGTGTGGTGGGTGCTATGAAGACAATGAGACCGAGAAGGGGATGGAGATAATAGAGGCTGCCGTTTGGATGGGGTGATCAGGGAAGACTTCTCTGATTTTTAGGCAAAGATCTGAAAGAAGTGAGGGTGTGATATGGGGGACACCCTCCTGGGCAGAAAGAAGGGCAGGGGTTTGAAGCGAGAAGTTCTCTGCATACTACGGCCACTCTAGTCATGGTAGGGGATGAGGTTAGAAATGGGGGCTGGGTATCCTGCAAGAAATTTGGATTTTTACCAGAAAACCATTTCCTCCTCCTCTGAAAGGTGAAATTCCCCAAGATCATTTTCAAGCCTCTGCTTCCAAAGACTTGAACTGGTTTTGCTCTCTCCCAGCTCTGCCACTTACCAGCTACATAATCTTGGGCATGTCACTTACCTTCTCCCAGCCTCAGCTTTCTCATCTATAAACTGGGTGTACTAATACAGAGTTGCTGTGAGGACCAAACAAAGTTAAGCACAGTGCCTGGCACAGAACAGATTACTCATGCAAAAGATGACATGAGTGGAGCCATATTAAAACAGAGCCGGAGCAGCAGTTTCAGAGGAACTGCCTTGCATGTCTTGTTTTCTTTATCTTCCAAACCGAACCAAATTGTCAACAATCCAAGAAGTTGGTAAGGACAAGAATATCCTGTTTGTAAGGACTGATAAGGGCTTTGCTGATGACCGAATCGCTAACCAGTAAATGAAGTACGTCTCCTCTTTTGCCTGATGACTGAACCTCAAGCAAATCTGCAAATTACAAACCTAGCCTTACCTCCTCGAGCACCAATGAACTCTTTAATACAATTCACCTCATCCTCCCTTTTTCCCATAAAACCCCTGAGCCCCTCTCCTGTAACTGGAACACGTTTTGGGTCCCTATCTGAATCCATGTCTCCTGAATTGCAATTCTAATTGCCCAAATAAATATCTTCTGTTTACATTATAGTGATTTTTCCTCCGTCAACAGTCAATAATGTTAGCCTTTTGTTTTCTTTTTCCAAGGAGGGATAAAAGATATAGGCTGGAGAAAACTGGTTTAATTGAGGTGTGAAAACCTGATAAATCCTAGCATTGAATTTGCATTGCTACAGTTGCTGGCAGGAAAAGTATACATAGATACATTTCTTCACCTCCCTTTCCTCTCCCCTCTTTTCCTCCCCCCAGCTTCTAACCTGGACATATTTGTGTTTCCAAGCAGGTCCGTTGAAGAGAGACTGATAATGGACAATTTCCCTGGTGGCACGATATCCTAGACTCAGTTTTGAAGCCCCCTCTTCTTCTGCCACTTACCCCCCCTTCCCCCACCGGTGGACGGGTTTCATCTCACTGTGGGAGGAAGGAGTGAGCAGAAGGGGTGTGGTGGAAGAAATGACTCAACCTAGAGCTTGAGGATATTTACATAAGGCTCCACCCTGCGACGCCCTGCCCAGGGGGTCTCTGCGCAGGACAGGCGGCTCCAAGCCCTTACCAGGTGTGGCATGATAAGATTCTTTTTTTTATCTTTTTTAAAGATTTTATTTTTTTCCTTTTTCTCCCCAAAGCCCCCCGGTACATAGTTGTATATTCTTCGTTGTGGGTCCTTCTATTTGTGTCATGTGGGATGCTGCCTCAGCGTGGTTTGATGAGCAGTGCCATGTCAGCGCCCAGGATTTGAACCAACGAAACACTGGGCCGCCTGCAGCAGAGCGCACGAACTTAACCACTCCGCCACGGGGCCAGCCCCATGATAAGATTCTTAATGTTGAGCCTCTAAAGACCACTGAACCAGGATGGGGTGGGGGTGGCAGGGTGGGCAGTGGAGGTGATCATCTCTGTGTTAGTGACTTAGAACTTGGTCTCCGCAGGCAAAGAAGGAAGAAAGGAAGAGCAGTGGAAGGAAGGGGACTTGGGAGGGGAGGGTTGTAAGAGGCCTCAAGAAGCTGAACTGTGTTACCTTGGCTGAGTCACTAAGTAATCAGCCACACCTTTGCTCAGCAGCCTTCAATGGTTCCCCACTGCCACAGGATAAAGTCTCAAAGAGTTAACCAGGGATTGGCTCAGCCCTTACCCATTCTCCCTACAATGCAACCTTATCAGAGGGCTCTCCTTGGAATATGCAAGACCCCCTTTCTTTTGTTGGTGCCTTTCTCCCCTGGGTTTCATATATATACACACACACACATATATTATATATATGGGATATATATTAAAAAAAAATTTTCCTGGGCCCGGCCCTGTGGCGCAGCGGTTAAGCATGCACGTTCTGTTTGGGCGGCTGGGGGTTCACCGGTTTGGATCCCGGATGCGGACATGGCGCCGCTTGGCAAGCCATGCTATGGTAGGCATCCCACATATAAAGTAGAGGAAGATGGGCACGGATGTTAGCTGAGGGCCAGTCTTCCTCAGCGAAAAGAGGAGGATTGGCAGCAGATGTTAGCTCAGGGCTAATCTTCCTCAAAAAAAACCACAACTTTTCCTTTGGAATAATTTTGGATTTACAGAAAAGTCACAAAGACAGTCAAGAGAGTTTCCACATGCCCTTCACCCAGGTCCCCCTAATATTAACATCTTATATTACTAAGGTGCGTTTGTCAAAACTAATAAATTAGCATTGATACATTATCATTAGCTAAACTCCAGGCTTATCCAGATTTCACTAGTTTTTCCATTAATACGCTTTTTCTCTTCTAGGATCCCATCTAGAATACTACATTGCATTTAGTCCTCATGTCTCCTTAGTCTCCTCTGCTCTGTGACATTGTCTTAGTCTTTTCTTGTTCCTATGACCTTGATAGTCTTGAGATGCCCTGGTCAGGCATTTTGCAGAATGTCCCTCAATTTCAATTTATCTGATGTTTTCCTCATGACTAGATTGGTGTGATGGATTTGGGGGAAGAATAACACAGAGATGAAGTGCCCCTCTTGTCACATCCCATCAGGGGGCAAATGCTACTCATGTGACTTATTACTGGTGATGTAACGTTCATCACTTGCATGATATTTGCCAGGTTTTCCACCCACTCCCACTCCCTACTCCCTCTCCTCCTCCCTCATCTGCCCTTTCCATACTCTACTCTTCAGCAAGTCACTAAGCCCAGCCCACGCTCAAGGGGTGCAGAGTGTGATTAAGCTCCACCTCTTGGAAGGGGAAGCATCTCCATAAATGATTCGGAATTCTTCTTTAAAGAAGATTTATTTCTTCTCCCCTATTTATTTATTTAGTCCATCATTTATTTTATCAATATGGATTCACATATATTTATTTTATACTTAGGGTTATAATCCACTACTATGTTATTTATTTTGTTGCTCAAATTGTCCCAGCTTTGGCCACTGGGAGCTCTTTCAGATTGACTCCTGTGTCCTTTTGCCATGCCCACATGCTTTTGTTTTCTGAGCACTTCCTTACTTTCTGTCACCACAAGATGCTTTGGGTTCATCTTGTCTTTTCTCTTCACAGCCTTAGAATCAGCCACTTCTTCAAAGATCCCTGGTGGGGGGCCAGGCCGGTAGCCAAGTGGTTAAGTTCGCTCACTCCGCTTCGGCGGTCCAGGGTTACGCCGGTTCAAGTCCTGGGCACGGACATGGCACCACTCATCAAGCCACGCTGAGGCGCCATCCCACATGCCACAACTAGAAGGACCCACAACTAAAAAAAAATACACAACTATGTACAGGGGGGCTTTGGGGAGAAAAAGGAAAAATAAAATCTTAAAAAAAAAAAGATCTCTGGCGTCTTTTATTGGAGAATGGTTTTTAGAACCAAAATCCGGCTGTTGGATCATTGCTCATTACTACTGGGGAGTAGGCTTCTGTTTTTAAATTGTGAAATATATACAGAAGAGTACATCAAACATCTAAGTATAGTTTAAAGAATAATTATAAACTGAACACAATCAAAGCTGTTTTTAACGTTAATTATATTCGTTCCTTTGTATCTTCCTCCTGAAACCTTCCGCTGACCTGCAAGGCCAGCATTGGGGGCCCTTTGTATGAGCACCCATAGCTCCTAGCACTTATTTCTATCCTGATTCTGTATTAATACATGTTCAAGGTAAACAAGTGGGAAGACGCAGAAAAGTTTAAAGAAGAAACCAAGCCAGCATTATTCCACCATTCAAGGGAAAACTTTCTAACTACCAGAGTGGTCTGAGGATATAATACATTCCCTCTAGATCTGTGCTTCATTCACTAGCCACATGGGGCCACGGAGCACATGAAACGTGGCTGGTCTGAACTGGCATGATTTAGTATAAAAAAAGAATGCAAAATATCTCATTAGCAATTTTTTATACTGATTATATGTTGAAAGGATAATATTTTGGATATGTTGAGTTACATAAAACATTATTAAAATTAATTGCACCTGTTTCTTTCTACCTATTTTTTTTTTTTGGTAGTTACCAGAAAGTTTTAGATTATATATGTGGCTTGCATTATATTTCTTTTGGACAGGGGGCGTTCTATAAAGAGCGACCTCCCAAGGACCAGATGTATTTGAGCACTGAGGGGATTTTGGGGGAGTGGTGATGGTAGGAGTGATCTTTAGGTGATCTTTAACGTAGATTTTAGCAGTGAGAATTTATGATTTTGTGTCTCCAGCCTTTTCTTCCACTCCCTGCCTATACCTACACTCTGCTTCTCCCAAAGTGTTCTTACTTCTAAACACACCCTTTGGTTTCTTTTCTCTGAGCCTCCGTTCAGATAGTACACTCCATCTGGAATGCCCTCCCTACTCTCTCTCTGTGAAAATCCTACCCAACCTGAAAAGCAGCTCACCTGTCACCTCCTCTGTGAAGCCTTTCCTGGCCCCCCACGGCCAAAATAAACTCTCGGACCACCTCCAGTACTACTTATCAACCTCTCAGCACATTTGGCAATTTGCAAACTTCTCTCCCTACTAAATTGGAAGTGCCTTCTGGGCAGGGGTCCATGGCACAGACACTTCCAAGAAACCGACGTCCAGATCCTCCAAATTTCTTGTCCTCCTTCCTAAGACTCATCTTCTGGAGAACATGCTCTGAAGTCCAGGTCCATCTTCTCCTTTCCTATCTCCTGTGCTCACCCTTTACAAAGTTTCTCAACTCAGGTTTTTACCCATAGCATTCCCCTGGGGATAACAACCTCCAGGACATGAACCAAAGGTGAAGGACCCTAATGATAGGATAATGAGGCATTTTTGTAAATGGAGCAGTTGCTAGTTCTTTGCTTCCAAAAAAATTGTCACAAGTTCTAATTTTGTTGTCATGGAAAGTAACTTTTGATAATAGATCACTGTATGATTTTTGGCTTGTAACTCAGAAAGAAGTGAAATAATTCATGACATTATTGTAACAAAACTCCCTCCATTCTCATCTACATATTGTTGTGAACTTGGTTTCTCAGTGATTGCGTTTATAAAAATAAAAAATAGAGATAAAACTGATGCTGAACCCAGCCTCATTCCAGCAATAAGTAATATTTATTCATAAATATATGAACTAATTGAAAAAAATCTACTTCATTGAGATGTATTTCCAATATCATTTTACTCTTTAATAATTATTTATCAAGATATACTTTATGTTGCTTTGATCAATTGTGTACTAATATAATAATACTACTAGTGACACTTCAACCGAAGAAATTTTAAAAACATAAAGCTTAGAGTCAAAGGAAATTTAAAAGTTTTTGAGGGGCCTGCCCCGTGGCCAAGTGGTTAAGTTCACGTGCTCAGCTTTGGCACCCCAGGTTTTCGCTGATTCGGATCCTGGGCACAAACACGGCACCGCTCGTCAAGCCATGCTGAGGTGGTGTCCCACATGCCACAACTAGAAGGACCCACAAGTGAAATATATACAACTATGTACTGGGGGGATTCAGGGAGAAAAAGCACACACACACAAAAAGATTGACAACAGTTGGCAGCTCAGGTGCCAATCTACAAAAAAAAAAAAAGTTTTTTAAATTGCAATTTTATACATAAATTTCTATTGAAGTATGATTTAAGTCATCAATAACAGACTTCCAAGCACAAAATATATCACAGATAACATTGTGTGAGAGGAAACAAAATGTAGCTATGCATTCAAGAAGAAATAATGACGTAGCATCTCTGCCTGTTAAAAGTAGTGCTTGTTCCAGTATTTTCTTGAAATGAATGATAGTGAGTATCAAATCATGATGGTACTTACATTCAGTTGATGATGGAACAGTTTTATTTAAAATATTGATGTTTACAATATGCTAGGAAACATATCCTTTGCAGTGATTTATGTTTAAGATGAACATTTTAGTTGTCAATTTAAAAATGTGCCAGATATCCTGCACGGGACCCACAGATCCATTCTCCACCCTCCTCCTCTCTGCCTCTCCCTGAGTTGGCTGACGTGGATGGGGTATATCAATGGCTCTGTGTCTTCTGGCCATGGCTTGGGTTTGGCCAATGGGGAGTCCTGGCAGGAGATAGAGGGAGAGAAGAGAGTGAGGTCAGGGTCTCTATTCTCTTAGTCCCTAGACTAGACTCCTTGAGGTCTAGTCAGTCTGGCCCTGTTCCAGGATAGAAAGTTAGTGCTCCTCTTAAGGAAGAAGAATTGCCTCTTTAGGCCTCAGGTGGTAATAGACTGACTGCTGCCCAATCCATCTTTCTGTATGATCCCTTGTGATTTCCCTACACACTGACCACACCTTCTAAATTTGTCCTTTTGAATGTATATAACCCTCTTGAATTGTCTTACTTTAAGTGTACCATTTGTTTCCTGTTGGAATCCTCACAAATACAGAGAGGGTACAGAGTTTAAAAAAATTCTTTAAGGGAGCACAGGAGCAAAAAGTCTGGAGACCACTGATTCCAATGACGGCCTCATCCATTCATTCCATAGACATTGACTGCATCAGGCCCAGTGCTTGCTTACAAAGATGAATTAGATGGGGTCCTTCTCCTCAAGTAATAACAATCTAGTGGGACAGAAAATACACAAACAATTAAGCAAAAGGCAGTATAATAGAATATGATACGTGCTTTAATAAAGATACAGGCAATAAGTCGTGGGAGCATTGTGGAGAGAACAACCCACAAATTCTACCTATGGGAATCAGGGAGGCTTCGCAGAGGAAGTCTCTTTTGGTTTATGGCACTAAAGATAAGTAGGAGGTTGCCTGGCAGTAAAAGGGAGGAAGGGCATTCCAAGCAAGGAGCCAATGTGAATAAAAATCACAAGAACCAATGGTTATTAGGAGATTGCTGAGTCATGGCTGGGTGTTCTTAAAGCACAAAGAATAAAGGAAGCAATATGTACATATGATTAAATTAAAATAAAAAAACTTATACATTGCAAAAGATATCATAAACAAAATACCAAATGATTCCCTGGGAGAAGATAATTGCAATTTATATATAAATAACACCCAGAAATCCATAAGAACTAAAGACAAGCAAACAAGCTGAAACATAGGCGAAGGACATGGGCAGGAATTCTCGTAAGAGGAACTCCCAATAGCAGGGAAATGCAAATTAAAATGATTAGATACCACTTCCAAGGAATAGAGTATGGAAATAGGAAAAACAAGGACTTTACAGTGGGGAAACCTGAAAACACCACCTCAACCAAGTGATCAAGGATACTAACGTCACCAATAATAAGTCATGTGGGTAGCATATGGCCCTGAGAGGATGTGATGAGAGGGGCACTTCATCTCTGTGTTCTTCTTCCCCCAAATCCATCACCCCAGTCTAGTCACGAGGAAAACACCAGATAAGATCAGATTGAGGGACATTCTGCAAAATGCCTGACCAGGGCACCTCAAGACTATCAAGGTCATAGGAACAAGAAAAGACTAAGACACTGTCACAGAGCAGAGGAGACTAAGGAGACATGAGGACCAAATGCAATGTAGTATTCTAGACGGGATCCTAGAAGAAAAAAAGGATATTAGTGGAAAAACTAGTGAAATCTGGATAAGTCTGGAGTTTAATTAATAGTAATATTATTATTAAATAGTAATATTAGTTTTGACAAATCTACCATGGTAACGTAAAATGTTAACATTAGAGGAAATTGAGTTGAGGGGTACATGGGAACTCTCTTGACTACCTTTGCAAATTTTCTGTAGACCTAAGGATATTCCAAAGTAAAAAGTTTATTTTAAAAAATGATAAGATACTATTTTCTACCCATCAAATTAACAAAGAATAAAAAGTCTGACAAGTATTGAAGAGGATATGGGAAAAATGGTTCTCTCATACTTGCAGGTGGGAGGGCAAAAGGCACTTTAGGAAAACAATTTAGTCTAAGAAAGCAGAGAATATACAAATTCTATAATCCATAAATTCCATTTTCAAGTATATAGGGAGAGGAGTTCTTATACATGTGCACCAAGGGGTACATATAAGGGCTTTTGATACAACGTTGTTCACAATAACATAAAATTGGAACAGCTCAAATGTCTATCAATAGGAAAACAGATATAAAAATTGAGACATTAATATGATGGAATATTTACTATAGAGCAGTTAAAAGGAAAGAATGGGATATATATATATCAACGTGGCTAATGATGTTAAAAATGTAATATTGAGTGAAAAAGTAAAGATAAAGAAGGCCATAGAGCTGGCCCCGACGGCCTAGCAGTTAAGATTTGGCATGCTCCACTTCAGCAGCCCGGGTTCGGTTCCCAGGTGTGGAACCATGCCACTGTCTGTCAGCGGCCATGCTTTGGCGATGGCTCACATAGAAGAACCAGAAGAACTTACAACTATACACAACTATGTACTGGGGTTTTGTTGGGGAGGGGAGAAGAAAAAAGGAGGAAGATTGGCAACAGATGTTAGCTTAGGGTGAATCTTCTCCTGCCAAAAAAAAAAAAAGAAGGATGTATATGATATGATGCCTTTGATATAAATTTAAAAGACACAGAAAAATACTATATATTGTTTATGTATATATGTATCCTAATTCATTCATATAACAAATCTTTCTTGAATGACCTGTTATGTGCCAAAGTGCTATTCTCAGTTCTGAGGATAAAGCAATGAACAATAATTACTAACAATTATTTTGGACTTACTATGAGCCAAGCATTCCATAATAATAATGATAATAATAATAATAATGATAATAGCAAACACTTATGAAGCATTTATTATACAGCAGATATAATTCTAAGCACTTCACATGCACTAACTCATTTAATTCTCACAGTGAACTTGTGATATGGGTTCTGTCATCATCCTCATCTTACAGATGAAGATACTGAGGTGCAATGAACTTCAATAGGTCGCCTAGGGCTACGCAGCTAGATAGTGGTAGAGACAGCATGCAAATCCAGATAGTCATTACACTCTCTCCCTTGAATCCCTGCTGTCATGGCGCTTACATTGTAGAGAAGGCAAGACAGGCCATAAAAATATGTAGTAGGTCAGACAGTGAAAGAGATGTGGAGAAAAAGAAAGAAGGGAAGGAAAGAGGGAGTGTGGGGTGGGGGGATCACACTTTAAAGAGGAGACGTGGGTGTCAGGGAAGGCCTCCCTGAGAGATGACATCTAAGCAAAGACCTCAAGGAAGCGAAGGAGGAAACCATGCTGACATCTGGAGGTAGAGGAAACAGCAAAGTCAAAGGCTCTGAGGAAGCAGTAAACCTGGAGGGTCTGAAAAATAAATAGCAAGGAAGCCAGGGTGGCTAAAGCAGAGAGAGCAAGGGGAAAGAGTCAGGGACGAGTCTGGAGAGAGGTGGGGGTTAGATGGGGGGGGCCTCGTAAGTCATAATAAGGACCTTGGAGGGATCTGAGCAGGAGGTGATAGCATCTGACTTAGGCTTTAAAGGGATCTCTGCCAGAGGTTATTTTAACAATCTAGTCAAGAAATGGTGTTGGCTTGGATGAGAGTGGTAGCAGTGGAGGTGGTAAGAAGTGGTTGGATTCCGGATACATTTTGAAGGTCTAATTGCCAGTATTTGCCGAGGATTAACGTGAAAGAAAGGAGTCAAGGATGACTCAGATTTTTGGCCTGAGTAAGTGGGAAGATGGAAGGACTGTTTCCTGGATGGAGAAGACAGTGGGAGAAGCAGATTTGGGGAGGGGATGGGCAGGCCTGGAATTTCGTTTTGGACATGCTGAGTTTGAAATTCCTGTTGACAACCAGGTGGACATGTTTATTTTTCAGTTGGACGTAGTGGTCGAGTTTAGAGCAGAGGACTGGGCAGGAGATAAAAATCTATGCATCATCTGCATATAGATGTTATTTGAAACCACAAGAAAGGGTGAGATCATCAGAGAAATGATAGATACAGAGCAGTGAAAAGGTGAGAACTGAACCCTGGGGGCCCCAACGTTTAGAGGTTGTGGTTGAGGAGGAGGAAGAGAAGAAGGAGGAGGATTCAGCAGCAGGAGACTGAGACAGAATAGCCAGCGGTGCGGGAGGAAAACCAGGAGAGAGCAGGGTCTCATAAGCTAATTAAAGAAAATGTTTCAAGATGGAGCAAGTGATCAAATGTGTTGAGGATGCTGATGGGTAAAGCAAGATGAGGACTGAGAAATAACCATTTGACTGAGCAACAGGAAAGTGTAGAGTGGCAGAATATGCCACTCCAAAACATGCCACTTTGGCACAAGGATTATTGGGAGCTGAAGATAATTGAGAAGAAGCAGATACAAGAAAAGCTCTCGGCCCACCTACTATTTGCATACAAGCAGGCACAAATTTACAAAGGTGTCCCTCCTCCCCTCTCTACCAGGAAGGACAAAAGTTAATCACCGGAGACAGCCTTAGACCCTCATCCACCTGGAGAGAGTAGCAGAGGAATCCACATCGCAAGCTTCCTAACTAGCCTTTATCTACCACTAGTTTCCCACATATTTGCCTTCCCACAATTAACGGCCCCTTCGTCTTGTCACTTCTCTAAAAATTTATTGCTCCTTTGCTAAGATGCTGTATAAACTCCAGTTCTAACCAAACCTTTGAGTCACTCATCTCTGGGTACTCTGGGTACGAGAAGCATGTTTATGAACTTCTGTTTATTTTTCTCTTGTAAATCTGTCTTTGGCCAGCCTAATTTACAAGGCCCCAGCTGGAGAAACTACGGTCTGGAGAGGAAGAGCTTTTCCTTCCCTGTGGAGGTCAGAAGTGACATTGAAAGCAGTTTAGGTACAGCATACGGGTGTGAAAGCCTAACTGGATCAGATATGAGAGACTGAGAGGAGAGAAATGATTCAGACAGTACAAACAACTCTCAAGTTTTTGGCAGTAGCTGGAAGGGAGTACGAGGTGAAGAGATGTGTGTTAAAGTGTCAAAATAATACATTGCACTCATGATAGAGGTTGATGTCATTGATGGTTCAAAGAGACTTTAAAATTCAATAAAACAATAAAAAATATCAACGGTAAAAAAAAAAACTGAAAGCAAATGTAACAAACTGTAACAGCTGATAACCCAGAAAGTTGAAAATTTTGGTGTTTGTTGTATTATCTGTATACTTTAAAATTTCCTTACAAATAATTAGGAAAAAAAAGTTTGTGGGCCTGAATGTGTGAAAGACCTTGAGCACTGTGCCAGGAATGGGATATGCACCTGTCCAAACAGGGGATGACCGTGGCTCAGAAAGTTCTCCCTGAAAGCTGTGTGTGGGGCAGCCTGGAGGTGGGAACAATTTAAAGTTACTTTAATAGTCGAGGCCAGGGCCTGGCCCCACGGCCAAGTGGTTAAGTTCACACACTCTGCTTCGGTGGCCCAGGGTTTCGCTGGTTCAGATCCTGGGCGCGGACATGGCACCACGCATCAGGCCATGTTGAGGTGGCATCCCACATGCCACAACTAGAAGGACCCACAACTAAAATATACAACTACGTACTGCAGGGATTTGTGGAGAAAAAGCAATAAAAAAAAAAAAAAGAAGAAGATTGGCAACAGTTGTTAGCTCAGGTGCCAATCTTTAAAAAAAAAAAGTCCAGGCCAGAGTTTTCCAAAGTGTGGACAGGATCATCTGCATCAAACCCTGCCAAGGGCACTTAATAAACATTCAAACCCTGGGCCCTTCTCTTCCACCTCCTAAATCCTAACCTCCTAGCAGGACCAAGCAATCTGAACCTGAGAACAGGGTGTGGAAGCAAGTTCAGGGAAGACAGGAGGCTGTGTTTTGTACCTGTGTTTCATCCAGTCGGTGAACGGACCCATAAGAGTTTCAAGTTCACTGACGAGTGTTTATCAGATTCTTTCTTTCTTTCGCAGAAGATTAGCCCTGAGCTAACATCTGCTGCCAATCCTCCTCTTTTTGCTGAGGAAAACTGGCCCTGAGCTAACATCTGTGCCCATCTTCCTCTACTTTATATGTGGGACGCCTGCCACAGCATGGCTTGCCAAGTGGTGCCATGTCCGCACCCGGGATCCGAACCAGTGAACCCAGGGCTGCCAAAGTGCTTAAGCGCACTTAAGTGGCGCACTTAACCACTGCGCCACCGGCTGGCCCCATATCGGATTCTTTATTGAGTCTCTCACTGCAGGAAGCACAGGGACTTGCACACAGTAGGTGCTCGATGTTTATTGAGTGAATTATGAACTTAGATTAGAAGCAACTCACTGAATCCCAAATTCTAACTCCTTACCGTTCTCCCAACTCTCTTCTTCTCTCAACCGTCTTCCCAACCCGGGATGTGCATGTTTTTTCACAGTGGCTAACAGCCTGGAGAAGGGAGGAAAGCTTGGACTTCAGAGTCAGCCAGACTTGGACCCACCCCTGGCTCCTCTCCCTCCCGGCTCTGTGGCCTCAGACAAGAAACTCTCCTCTTAGAGACTTGGTTTTCTCATATGCAAATAATGTATCGTGTGATTGACTCATTCATTCATTCAGGAGAGTGTTCCTACTCTTCTGGAGCTCATATCCTACTGGGGGAAATGACACTAAACAATAAATGTAGTAAATAGGTAAATTATACCATACGCGAGAAGGTGAAAAGTGCTATGGAAAAAAGAAGAAAAGGAGTTGAGTAAGGGGCTGGGACTGGGTGGTAGTGGTGGTGGTCAGGCAGTGTCACTATTAATTAGAGTTACCATGTATTAGGCCACGTTGAGAAGGGAGATTGGTGGAAAGGCTTGAAGGATGTGAGGGAGGGAGCTGAGTGGACACCTGGGAAAGAGTGTTCCAGGAAGAAGGAACAGCAAGTGCTAAGGCCCTGAGGCAGAAGTGTGGCTGGCAGTATTTGAGAAATAGCACAGAGGCAGAGTGGTTGGAGTGGAGTGAGTGAAGGGGAGATTGGAGGAAGAGGGCCTTGGAGGGCTGTGATATTCTATAACAAAGGAAAGAAAGAAATGAAATCAGTTACTAAGTGCCAGCTATGTGCTAGGAACTGGGCTTGACACACATCGGCCACTTAATTCTTGCAAAGAAGATATGACTCCATCTACCTTTTATACACATGAACAAACCGAGTGACAGAAGCAAAAAGTGACTTGCCCATGATGTATAGCTAGTAAGTGGCCCAGCAGATCCTTTCCTTGTCCCACAATTTATTTTCCATGTGTCTGTTGATGTCATAGCCATAGCAATTCCATACAATTCTCATCACGTTTTGTGAAAGGATTCAATGAGAGGATGGGGAACAGACATGGCCTAAAGAGGGGGAGACGCTGCCCAGGGCCCGGGCATCCTGAGGCTGCCCTAGATTTCCAGGAGAAAGAGTCTGCAGAGACACGGCCTCTCTGAGTCAACAGTGGTGTGGGCCTGGAATAGTTAAAAAAATGAGGACTTGCTAAAACAGGGTTACAAATACTGCAGTATATTTTAACTGATTACCTTTAATCAGATCATGCTTTTAACATTCAAAATATGCAGCAGTATAATTTATCTAAAATTATTAAATTTATATCATGCCGTAGGTGGTATGGTCTGAATATGGGACCAATTTCACAGATGTGAGGGTCTTCTTTCTAGCCTATCAATGTCTCTCTGTAACTGCATGTCTAACTTCACGTGGTCCTCACATCAAACGTCTACATTTGAGACCCTTGGCACACTGCTGGGTGCCGCTCTAAGGGCTATGTGTGCACTGGCTAAAATCCTCATCACAGCCCCATAAGATTGGCACTGTTGTTGTCCCCATAATATGGAGGACGAAACTGTGGAACAAGGAGGTTGACTGATTTACCCGAGGTCTTAGAACCAGTGAGTGGCGGTGCTGGGATTTGAACCTAGACAATCTGGCTATCCATGTAGGCAGCTATCCATGGTAGGCAGCGCCTGTACTTAACTCTCATCCTACACTGTCTGGGCTGGGCTGGGCCATGGCCATGGGCTGTCCCAGGTGGTTTCTCTCAAGGGCTCTTTCCTGGCACTGTCATGTTGTTATAACCTTCTCCAGGCTCTAGAGGATCTCAGAGCTGGCATTTCCTGGCCCTCTGGGGTTCTGCTACCTTCCAGGCTAGCACCCAAGGACTCACTGAGGACTGGAATGAGGGAGAAGGAGAGAGTAGGGAGGATCAGAGTGCACCAGTGAGCGTTGTCCTCGAGACTGGAAAGAACTGTGGGTCTCAGTTCTGGCTCCGTGTTACCTGTGGAAAGTCCCTCCATTAGCCCCATCCTTTCGCTCTTCTTTTTTCTATACTGAACCTGTGGTATTTTGGGCGAGTGCTGGATTTAGAGGTTAGAAAGCTGACTTAAGTCCTGGATCTGCTACCTAATAGGTGTGTGACCTCAGCCAAATTGCTTCACGTCTCTGAGTCTTAGTTTTTTCATCTGTCAAATGGAAATGAGAATAATAACTACTATTTAGTGAGTCCTCACTACACACAGGACTTGGGTCATTGATAAACCTGGGGCACTTGGTTGTGAACTATACAGGATGGAATCATTGTGAGCCATTATTGTCGTATTCTGATCCTTGCCCTAAATCCTGTTATTCTCTGGTTATTTCCATTATAGCTGATGCTCTCCTTTCATCTGCTCCCAGGTGACACAAGGTCCTTGGCCTTCTGAAGGCTCTTCTAGGCTCTTCTGTCATCTCCCAAGTGGCTGGACCTGTGCCAGGAGAATATGAGGTACAGAGAATTCAGTTTAGTGTTGGCACCTTCACTCGTTATCACATCACTCTATTATCATTTTAATATACCTTTTTGTGAAAGGATAGCATTTCGCAAGAAAAGTGCACAAATTATGATTATGCGATGAGTTATCACAAAACAACCATATCTGTGCAACCTTTGTAACCACCACCTGGTAAAGCAGTAGAACATTATCAGCACCCTAAAAGCCCTGGTTGTGTCCCCTCCCAATCACTCTCACCTCCTTCTTCCTCATGTCTTAGCTCTGTGCTGCTAGAGCCCAACACAAAACCTGTCAGGAGGCCCAGTAAACATTTGCTAAACTAAACTGAACTCCTTTGAAATATTTTGTGATCTCAAGCTAGTCCCTTTGACTTTCTTGGCCTTGATTTACTATTCTGCACAACAGGGATGTAATGTCAAGAGTTGTCAACGCCAGTTATACGTTAGAATCACCTGGGGAACTTTAGAAAAAATACCTATCATGCACTACCCTAGAGCAACTGAATCCAATCTCTGAAGGTGGGTCTTGGGCCATGGTAGTTTTTAAAAGCTTTCCAATGATTCCAGCATATAGACATGACCTCTTGAATCTTACCAATTCCAACCAACACTGTGTTCAAATCCGAGTTCCACTACTGCTACAGGATGAATCGTGTCCTCTCAAAAGATGTTGAAGTTCTAACCCCAGTACCGATGAGTACGGCCTTATTTGGAAATAGGGTTATTGAAGATGATCAAGTTCAGATGAGGTCATTACGGTGGATCCCTAATCTAGTTTGACTGGTGACCTCATAAAAAGGGACCCAGAGACGGAGACATAGGGAGATCACCATGCGAAGTTTGGAGTTGTGCTGCCACAATCAAGGAACACTGAAGATTGCTCGCAAGCCACCAGAAGCTAGGAGAGAGACATGGAACAGATTCTCCTTCACAGTCCTCCAGAAAATGAGAAAATAAACTTCTGTTCTTTAAGCCACCCAGTTAGTGGTACTTTTTTTTTTTTTGAGGAAGATTAGCCCTGAGCTAACATCTGCTGCCAATCCTCCTCTTTTTGCTGAGGAAGACTGGCCCTGAGCTACCATCCGTGCCCATCTTCCTCCACTTTATATGTGGGACGCCTACCACAGCATGGCTTTTGCCAAGTAGTGCCATGTCCACACCTGGGATCCAAACCTGCAAACCCCAGGCCGCCAAGAAGTGGAACGCGTGCACTTAACCACTGTGCCACCAGGCCGGTGGCTGTGGTACTTTTTTATAGAAGCCCTAGCAAACTAATACAACTACTTAAATAGTAGCCAAGGAACTCTCTTCACCCGTTTCCTCATCTGCAAAATTGGAACCATAATAATGGTTCTACATGCGGTCTCCATTCTACACACTTTACATAGATTATCTCATTTAGTCATCAGAGTATCCCTCTGATGTAGGTGCTCATACTATCTCCACTTTACAGATGAGAAAGCTATGGAACAGAGAGGTCAAGTAACTTGCTCAAGGTCGCAAGTTAACTAAACGCATGAGAAAATACATCTTTCACAAGATTATCGGGAAGCCTTCATGAGATTGTGGATGTAGATGCGAAAGCGCTTTGTAAATAGTAAAACATTTTGCCTGTGTTAGTTAGAATCTCTGTAGATTCAGGACTTTTTTTCCCCGTGTCTGACTCTTCTTCCTCTTCCTACGCGATACTTCCTCCCCTAGGCGAAAGGGGTCGCTGCGCTGCGCGGGCGCTGATAGGTCCCTCTAGCTCGCTGCGCTGGCTGCTCGCTGGTGCCTATAAGTATCAGCGCCGGGCTCAACGAGGCATCAGTCAGCCGCCGCCGGGGCTGGTGAGGGCCTTGCTTGTGGAGCTGGAGCCGGACGCCGAGGAGCTGAAGCAGGGCCGGGGCGGAGCGCAGCGCTGCGCCGGGGCCGCAAGGAGGGGCGTCTTGCTGCTGGCCCACCGCGAGCCGCCCCCAGCCCGCGCCGAGGTGCCCTCCCGCCAGGCCGCCTGCCTCCGCCTTCCACCTCCCTCCATTTGCCCGGAATCTCAGCCCGGCGCGCCTGCATCCCGGCCCTTCACTGGGAGAGGAAGCTCCCGGCCGCTTTCCAGCTCCTCTCTTTCCTCGCAGCCTGGACTCCCACCCCCCTCTCTTCTTTTCCTGGTCTGGATCCCACTCCCTTCGGTCCCCTTCCTGTAGCCCAGGCTGCCTGCCCCTTCCCTTAGCCGAGTCAGCTCTTCAGTCACTTTCCTCAGCCGAGGGTCCCAACCTTCCCTCTTCGTTTTCCTTGCTTGGGGTCCAGTCTATCCTGTCCCTTCCTCTGTCCCTAGGGCGCAGTCCCTTCCCTCTCCCCCTTTCCCAGGCCTGGAGTTCCAGACTTTTTGGTCTCCACCTGTGGTCCTTCCTGGGTCCTTGTTCCTCTTCCCCATTTTGGAGTTCAAGATCTGGAAACCAGCCTCCCTCCACCCCCCAGAGGACTGCTTCCACAAAATACCTCTCTAAAACATGAACTTTTCCTAGAGACCACTCCAGTCTTTCTTCTCACCTGCTGACCCCTTGCTACCTATGTCCCAGGTCTTACTCTCACTTTGCTAAGGGTCAAGGCCTACTGGGCAGAGGGAGCAGCGCAATGCTGTGGTCTGGCATCTGTGGCCTCTCGCCGCCTCGAATCTTCCCTTCGTTGCTTGTGTTGGTAGCCTTGGTGGGGTTGCTCCCTGTTCTCAGGAGCCATGACCTCCAGTCCAGCCCTACTGCCAGCACCATCCGAGGCTCAGAGCCACCACGGGAACGCTCCATTGGGGATGTCACCACCGCCCCACCGGAGTCCCCCCCTGAGAGCCGCCCTGTTAACCATTCCGTCACTGAACATAGCATGAAGACTCGAAAGGCCTTTCCGGTTCTGGGGATTGACTACTCACACGTGCGCACACCCTTTGAGATCTCCCTCTGGATCCTTCTGGCTTGCCTCATGAAGATAGGTGAGTCTAGTTTGCTCCAATGCTTCTGCTGCCGCCAAACCGGTGAGCTTCTTGTCCTGTCCTTACCACTTGAGGCTGCTCAGGAATAAGGATCTGGACAGTAACGTAGGCAGCCTCCATTCTGCCATGTTGGTTCTTTTCAAACTTGAGCTCTGTGGCCTCTGTGGTCTGAGGCCCCCAAAGATTGGAGCCAGCATTGTGCATGGGAGAAAGCAGGATTAGAGCATGGGTTGCTTCTGATGCTAGATACCTTCAGCAAGGCTTCCAGGCCTGGCACATCTCCTTTGGTGGGGTCAGACCCCGAGGGGAGTCAGGCACCCAGCTGTGTGTGAGGGAGAGAAGAGTGTCTTCCAGCAATCGGCACAGTTGGCTCTGTCAACTGCACCAGTGCAATTACATGCTTCATGGGAGGGCATTCCAGGATGGAGTGTATTTCTACTTGGCCTGTCTAGGGTGTTTGAGTATAGTGGGGGACCTGTGTGATGGAGACTTAGAAGAGTGGTGGAACATGAAGGATCCCCGTATTCTCACCTTCTTTATCCTGAGAATGTTATCTGTAAGCTTTGCCTGCCCAGGCTGGTCAGGAGCCCCTGAGTCAGTTTCCGGCTCAGGAATACCAGCCCTTATACAGTTTATGGGACAAGGAGCCCTGGAAATTTCTGAAGTCTGTTTGAGGGTGGAGAGGGAGTGGAGGAGGTTGAAGCTTGGTCTGGCCCCAGCTCACCTCCGGATTGGCACCCGGCTGTGTCTCAAGGTGCTGTCTGGGCTGACCAGTCACATTAGCCTACCGTTCAGCCAAGTGGGAGAGAGACAGGTGGAGGGGCTCAGGATGTTCTGGTCTGAAGAGACTTTGAAATGTTCATTTTAGGAGAAGGAAACAGAAAAGTTCCCTTCCAAAGGCTTGGTCTCCCTGCTAGGCCTGAGTACTTTTCTGCTGGGTGATGGATGGAGCTCACCAGAGTCTGCATAGCCCAGAAGTCCCTGGAAGTACATCCGGGGAGGGGGGCTTTGAAAGCTGCCTTTGCTTTTTTTTTGTTACCCTGGCTTGATGTGGAAGGCATGAGGGCCTGGGACTCTGCTGGCTTGGGTTTGGGGAGTTTGTGACTCTTGACAGGAAGCCTCGCAGCTTTCCCAAGGACATGCAGCAGCCGGGCTGTCGTGAGGCAGGCTCTGGGACATGCTGCAGGAGGCCACTCTGTTTTGACAGATCCAGAAGCTGGCTTCCTGGTGCAGGGCTTTAGTGCTGTAACAGTAACAGGGCTGTGCGTGGAGCTGGGCCACCAGCACCTATACCCTAATGGCAGCCAACTTCCTGGAAAAAATCAAGGACTGGGCAAGGGGAGCCATGTGTACTGATTCTGACAAATACATGACCTTGAACAAACTGGGGCCATTTTCTGAAGGTCTCGTCCACCTGTGAAACTGGCGAGAATCTCTAAATTTAACCATATCAATTGAGTCATGAAACCTCTATCTTAATTTGTTGTGGGAAACTGAAGTGACCGTGATGTGTCATTTGCCTGTGTGAGAGCAAGAAGAGACCTCACAAGCACTGTCTATAATTTGTTCTCCTCTCTCCAACCCCCTCACCTCCCAGCCACATCTGGCATTGTGTTAGGGCCTTGGGGCTGGTACACACACTGCAGGTCTCAGTGCCTCCTGGTGGGATGACGGCATCACCAAAAAGATTCTACTGTGGACAGTCAGGAGTTTCTCCCTGTAGGCCTGATATCTCTAGTTCTAATGGGGTCGGCCTTGGCCTGCTTTGTCTCCACCAGAACCTGTGCCAGGGATCCTGGGCAGCTGGAGAACAGAGATGGTGCCATGGCAAATGGACCAGTCTAGAAGTTAGGAAACTTGGCTTGTCATCCCACCTCCCTCTGTGACCTTGGGCCAGTCGTGCCTCTCCACCTGTCAGTTGATCTGTGTGGCCCCTTCCAGGTCTGACATTTCTGCCATTCCCTGGCTTGGGTAACCCTGACAAGTCATTCAGCCTCGGGCCTCAGGTTTCCCATCATAAATTGGGGAGGCTGGATATGATCTCCGAGGGCCTTTGTAGCTCCATAAGTCTGTGTCTCTGGCTTGGAAGGGCATTTTTCTGCCTTGGAAAACAGAGGACCCCTAGCATCTGGCCACCTTGGGAAAGAGAGTAGAGAGAAGGGTGCCTTAAAGATCTCAAAGTTCCTAGTTCAGGCGGCAATAGTGAAAGCCCATTTTTTCCTTTGCCTTTGCAGTGTAGAATTGATGTTAGATGAGGGTTCCACTACTCTGCCACTTATCCTCTCTGAGCCTCAGTTTCCTTGTGTATAAAATGGAGGAAATAATAGCATCTAGCTATAGTGCTGCTGATGTGGCAGCGACATAAATTAATGCGCATAAAGCTGACTTTGTACCTAGGAAGCATTCAGTGAGTGGCAGCTGCCCCGTTGGTATTTTAACCACCTAAGGCAAACGCATCCCTACCGCAGCCTCCTACAGCGTTCCTCTCAGGCTGAAGAATTCCAAATCTGTCAACCGAGGCTGCCACGGGGTGTCCTTCCTTAAGGTTTCAGAGTTTTGGGTGTGTCCTACTGACTTTGTTCTTCCTCTCACTTAAGCTGCCTCCAGAGCTGGTCTGGGGGGAGGGGAGATGGCACCAGCTGACTTAGGGCACAGGAATGGGGGGCTGAGGCCATGCCCCCTCTGCACTGTCAGATACTGAAGAACTTAGGAGTTCAGTTTGGGGTCTTGTTTATTCTCTGAGTGCCCCAGTGTGGGTTGGAGCTATGTTGGAGGCCTCATTCTGTCATCTCTGGCAGCTGCTTCCCTTGCAAGGTAACCCTCCTTTAAAAATAGAAAGTGCTGTGTGCAGTTCTCATTCTTTTCCTAATCATTCCTAATCATCCTGAGAGCCTCAGGTAGACGTTGTCGGAGATGGGTGTGGGAGGGGTAGGGTTAGAGTTGAAGTTCTAGGGAAGATGCTTCTGGGTTCTCTTCTAGCTGACTCAGTAGATGACATTAGGTAAGTCACTTCCCTTCTCTGGGCCTTTTTGCTCTCACTGACAGTTAGGGAGTCTTGCCTTTTCCTTGACGGGGAGGGGCTAATGGCATGGAGGAGGTTTGGACTATTGGGAGAACTGTGAGAGTGACCCCAAACCTTAGGTTAGATCCATTCCGCACTCCTACCCCACCTTGTGATCTGGACCCTGCGTGAATTCTGCTTTGTCTTCAGCTCACCCGACTCCCAGTTCAGTGCTGGTTCCAAGGGAGAGCCTCACTGAAACCCAGCGTGCCATTGGCACCCCCTGCGTTTGTTTGCAACGCAAACAAATCCCTGCCCTGGAACTCCTGGCACAGGCCCGGGAGCCCATAAAGCAGGTATTCATCGTGTCTCCTGACCAGAGACAAAAACGCCTTCCCTTGTCCCTTATGTCGTATACCTTTTTTTAGTTTTGGTCCTTGCAAGGCGTATCCTGCCATTTCCTCCTTAGAACAAGTCTGTGAGTTGGGGAGATGGGGGTCATTATGCCCACTACACATGCGTGGATATCAGACCCAGCAACTGGTTTCCGGTAAAAATAAGACTAGAGCTTCCCTCTCCCACTTCTCAGAAGGAGAGAGGAATGACTTAAAGGTCACCTTGAAACGTCTCAGGAAGCCCAGATGGGAGTCTTTAAAAAGAAAGAGGTGACCTTTTTCTCTTTGGGACAACAACTGACTGACTGTAGGACGGTGGGAGGGGAGGTCACCTGGGAACTGGGCAGAAGGCTTCAGGTAGGACATATGTCTCCAGAAGGGCCAGGACACTCAGAGGCCCTCGGCTGGTCATATTCCCTGGACTCCATTCAGCTGAGCACCCATGAGGCACGCCTTTCCTCTCGTTTAGCCACACCCCTCCAGCTTTGGTGGAAAGGAAAGACATGGTGACAAAGCCTGGGCTTTGCCCCTTGGTACCTGTGTGACCGTGGGCTAGGCACCTCATTTCTCTGCACCTGACTTGCATCATCGGGAAGGTGAAGACACCATCTCTAACTTCTAGGACTGATGTAGGGACGGAATGTGGGCCTGCCCAGCACGGTCCCCGGCTCGGTCTGGCAGCTTTCAGGGCCTGTTCAGATTCTTTGGGCGGTCGTCCCAGCCCACTCCAGCCCACAGCAGTCGCTTTCACTTGTCCCCCGAACCCGTTTCCCTTATTGTTTATCCACAACCTTGGCATAAGGCCTAGCCTGCCCTGTGACATCTCTTCTGTTGGGGGTGTGTGTGTTTTAATAAGAATTACCATTATTGAGTATCTACAGAGAAGTGTCAGGAACTTTATAAAAGTAATCTCATTTAATCCCTACTAAAATCATATGAGATAAAGGCTATCTCTGTTTCACAGATGAGGAAACAGCTCATAAAGGTTATCTTCAGTGATGTGAATTGCTATTTATTTCTGTTTGAGTCTTGGCATAGCCCCCTTTAGGGGTGCAGCTGCATCTCCTGCCCCCCACAGTCCCCTCAGCAGATGCATGCTGCCCTGACTGAGTAGGTCCCCAGCTCACTGCACCTGCACTTGGGAATTTTAGGACTCCCTCTGGGGGCTGGGCAGATGTCAACAGTGGGAGCCTTCTCTGTGCCCTGAGAGAGCTGTTGGGGTTCTGTGCCCAGCTTTGGGCCCATCCTCTGTTCCTGTGCGTTGCATGGGTGCAACTGAATCCTGCAGTCCTTGTCCAGGGGTAGTGACCCTGCCTGCCGTGTCTTTGCTGGTGCCCTCTCCATAGTCTGACTGGAGCTTCTTCCCTGCTTGGGCAGGGGAGTGCCAGGTAAAGGGTAGTTTCCTTTAGCCAACAGGGGATGGCTAACCTTGTGAGTGTAATCCCCTGCTGCTGGGCAGGAAGGCTGCTGAGCTGATTTTGGTTACCCTCAGGGCCCAGTAGGATCCCCAGAGAGGCAGCCTCTATGCTGGGAGCAGGTGGCACAATTTTCTTTGGCCCTGTAAGGCAGGCAGAGTTTAGTAGTAATTCTCATTAGTAGTGTCATTTAAATGTTTCCAAAGCACTTGTGTATACAGTATTTAATTCTGATCATCTCAATGGTCCTGGAGTTAGAATAGCAGATGGTATTAATGTACCCATTTTATATCCGAGGAATCTGAGGTCACATGGCAAGTAAATGGCAAAGAACACAATCCCTGGACTTCTAACCAAAGGCCCTTTCCTCTTTGCTGCCTGGCTGACGTGCTGGGTCATTGTGAAGATAAAGGGGACCAGAGATCCCTGGGGGCTTTGATGAAAGTAAATGACCAGGCACATCCACACTGGTAACTTGGATGGTTGTCAGGACGGATACCAGTTTCTCCTGTAGGAGGGAAGGGCTGAAGGAGCAGGGCCTTCTGGGGTGGCCTGGAGCCCAGGCCAGTTCAGCTCTGAGTTGTTGTCAACCCCTTGAGGACATTTGTTTTGTTATGAGAAGTGTGAGGGCTGAACAGCCTTGGGACCTGTCATTCTCAGATCCCTTCTTTCTGGAGCAGCAAACCTTAGAAATGGAGGCCTTTTCTTTTCCCTTGAGGTGTTTGAGGAGGAGAAAGGAGGGGCAGAGAAGTGAATTACAACAGAAGACATGCTGGATGGGTGGGAGTGGGGAAGTCAGGAGACTTGAGAGCTGGTCTTAGCTCTTTGCTTAGCTGTGTGACTTTAGGCAAGGCACAACCTCTCTGAGCCTCTGTTTCCTAATTTGTAAGTTTTGGTAAATATTAGCTGCCACTTACTGAGCTCCTGTTTCAGAACCTGTGTTAGGTACTTGCACAGCTAGCAAACGTTGAAGTTTAAGCCCGGATCTGTCTGACTTCGGAGCCTACATTCTTTTCATCATCATGCCCTGCCTCCCTTTCAGTTCAGAAGTTTTATTTTTCCTGTAATCATTTTGAACAGGGAAGGGTTTAAAGGTTTTAGTATTTCAAGTCTTGGCTGCTCTCTCTGGATTATTTCTTGGGTTTAGGGAAAAGGCTGTGACCCCCTCCAAGTGCCGCTGTGAACCAAATAGCCCTTCTCAGAGGTGGAGGCATTCGGAAACACCGGAGGGCAGGGGACTGGAGCCGAGGGGCCCCAGGCTCCCTGTGGGAATGCCAGCCTGTACACAGCGGGCAGGCTTGTCTCCTCCCCTCCCTCCTTGGGTCTCCCCCTCATCTGCCCCCTTTCCTTCCGTGGTGGGGAGAGAGGGCTCACTCAGCAAACCCAGGACCTGGGTTATTCCTGAGTCATCCATTGCCTGTGTGGGCCTCATTTTGTAGCACTCACTCCCCGGCAAATGTCTGAGTCAGACATGTCTCAACCCAAGGTTGTCTGCACACCGCATTGGGCCAAACCCTCTCTTTAGATGCCGATAAACATCAACTGATGCTTTAAGGCAGCCCGTGATTATATGTGGGTATTTTTAATCTTATGGGCTAATCTAATTTTAACTGAACGAAGTTTTGGGTTGGGCCAGGATCAGTGGGCTGCCCCCCTTCCCTGGTATCATGCTGACTTCGTTTCCTTCCCCCTTAAAGCTCATCCAACATGCAGGACCAGTTTTGGGGTCTGTTAGGCCAGACCTGACCCCTGAGTTCTTATGCTGACTTGCTGAGAATCTGGAGTTCCCTAGATTACCCCAGGAAGCTCTTTTCTGAAAAGCTTTGTCCTTAAGTACTCTAAGTGAGGTTCAGGATGAGAAGTCCTATTTCTTCCCAAGCCCCCTTTCCGGTCCCTTGGGGGACACTTCCCCTTAAGCCCGGACTGGCCCTCCCACAATGCTCAGCCTGTTTGAGGCCAGGCCACTGAAGGTGAAGAGGTGACATCACGATTGTGTGTCAGGCAGAGCCCACAAGCTCACCAAAATAATAAATAGCTAGCACTTACATAGAACTTGCCGTGTGCCAGGCAAAGCTGACAAAGGCTGTGTCTTTGTGCTGGCCAGCCAGGACTGAGAGCAGCTAATTAATTCGTCGGTTCAAGTTGGAGTCGAAGAGGCAGGTCAGCTGAAATCAGCCATCAAGCATTTAGCTTGTGGCCCAATGGGGAACCAAGGAGAGTGAAACCCAGGGCCTGCTCATTAGGAGCTTCTAGTCTGCTTAGGAGAAAATGGTTGATCTGTGCTGAGGACTGGGCAGACTCCTGGCAGAGGCAAAGTTCAGAGGGAACAAGCAATCCCTGGGGGCAGAGGTGGTTAGGGAAGGCTGCTCAGAGGAGGTGGAACTTGAGCCAGTCTTGAATGATGGAGAGGAATTAGATAAGCAGGCAGGACAGAGAGAGCTATTCTTAGTACAGTCATGCATCACAAACCACGGGGGTATGTTCTGAGAAATGCGTCGTTAGGCGATTTCGTCACTGTGTGAACATCATAGAATGTACTTACAAACCTAGATGGTATAGCCTCCTACACACCTAGGCTATATGGTACTAATCTTACGGACCACCACCCATTCACCATCGTATGTGGGGTCCGCTGTTAACCTGAACGTCATTATGCCACACCTGACTGTACACAGTTTGCACAAGAATGTAAACCCATTGAAGACAGGGCCTTTGTTTGCTTTCTTATCTGTGTCTGGCACCAAGTAAGGGCTCCTAAGTATTTGGAGAATGAGTGAGTGCATGCTGAGATAGGGTCCGTGTGAAGCCTTTGGGGCAGACAAGAAACCAGTTTGACTGCTCAGAGATGAGGGAGAGCAAGGGTTGGAGAGGCTGGTCTCCAGACCGAATGCCAGGCCAGGGAGTTTAACTGAGCTCAGAAAGCGACACAGAGTGATGCTTTAGGCGTCAGCCTGTTTGTAAGGGGTGCTGCTGCAGCTGCCTCCCTCCTTCGGCTTGGCTCTAATGGAGGGTCTGCAAGGGCATTCTCTCTGGGCTGGTTGGGGTCTCTGTGGGAAAATCTGGTTCTGTTTGGTCTGCCCTCAATTTTTATAAGTAAAAGTGAGATACCAGAGCTTCCTCAGGGAGCTGCCAAGAGCCCTAATTGAATTAAGCTTTTCCTGAGAAGATTCCTCAAGCCATCAACTGCACTGTGACTATGAATTAATGAGACCAGTGGCCATAAACTGCAAGAAGGCAATCTCGTTAATTTATAGTGGTACCTGGACAGGTTGACTTATGGCTTCTCTTTGTTTTTATGTGTATGTTGGGGGTGGGCTGGGGCCAGAACCTCCCCTCTGTGGCAGATTTATTTTTATAATATGAATAAATAAAACATATTCATGGTAGAAAACAAAACAAACAGAAATAAAACCTAACGGTACTAAAGGGTATTAAAAAGTGAAAGTTTCCCTCTTCACTTCTCTGTCCACCCCCATTGTCTTCCTACCCAGAGGTTACCACTGTTAACTTTCTTGTGCATCTTTTCAGAAATTCTTTATGCATACATGAGTGTGTGGGCAGATTTAGTTTTCATAAAGCCATTTGTACGAAAGGAAAGAGCTCTAGGCTGAGAATGAGAGACCTCAGTCCTCTTCCTTGCTCTGCCTGTTTCTTGCGTATTGACCTATCATAAGTCGTTTTGCCTTCCTGGGTGTTAGTTTCCCTATCTGTGGATTTCAGTTGTTGAAAGACTCTCTGGGACTTTCTGTGGGAACAGCAGTCATCCCAGGGGAGCCCCCGCTTTGGTGAGGCCCTCAGAAGGGTATCTCCACAGCTCCATCTTTTGGGGGATGGGCCAATGCTGTCATGAGTTGTGGCTTCAAAGCACAGAATTCTCAAGTACCGGATTGTAGTTGTCTCCAACTCCAGCTCACAGTTATGGAGTTGAATAAATAGGTCCACGGAGAGCCAGCTCACTTGCTGGAGAAGTAAGACAACACACAAGGGAGAAAGCACAGGTGGGAAATTGTGTGGCTCAGGTTGGGATTCTGAGGGGATCAGAGAGGAGGAGGAGAGATGGGGAGGGCTTCGTGAAAGAGGTGATCTTGAGCGGTGGGCCAGATGGAGAAAAGGAACATCCTTTAGGAGGGGTTACTGTTGGAAGGAATTCTGGCTTAGGTGAGAGAATGAACTAGATAACCTGCTATTCTTCTAGGATCTAGGTTCCTAAGATTCTTCCTGAGTCTGTGATGGAGTTCGGGGACCTGCTGCCCACCCAAAATAGTCTGCAGACATTTCTATATGTGTGTTTTTATCAGAGGGAGAAGGCCGATAGTAGCCACAGATTCTCAGAGGAATCTGTGGTCCCCCAAATGTTGAGAGCTCTGCCCTTCGTGCTGTGGGAGTTTGAAGAAGTGTAAAGGACTTTCCTTGGATGAAGTGGTACTTAACTCTGGGATGAATGGGGTTTGCCTGGGGGACTGCAGAACTCCTTCTAGGCAAGGGGAGTGAACCAGTCAGAATGAGTAAGCTGTGTCCTTACTGTAACAAGAGAAGGGAAAATGACTGTAAAGTAGAGAAAAGCTGTTTTGGATTGGGGATCAAAGCAGATGCAGCAGGCTCCTTCTGCCCTGTGCAGGCAGGGAAGGTGCTAGGTGCCTTCTGCACCCTGGGTCTGCTGAGTTTCCAAGGTGATCCCAACTCATACTCCAGGAGGTAAGTCAGGCCTCCCAAACTTTTTCGTAAAGTGGCTAGGGCCCAAACACACCTCTGAGGCTCTATTAGGGGAAGCAGCTAACTTTGAGGTAGCAGAAGCAAGAGATTGCCTCTAAAGGGGACCGGCTTTGAGGGCCTACTGCTAGGCAGCCCGGATTGGCCTCTGCTGTTCCCTGGGCTGAGGACCTCCATCTCTTGCTCTCACCCTGTTTTTGTGAGTGAAAGTAGAGAATATTATTCTACCTCTAGAATATTAGAAGTAGAAAGAACCTTATTGCCTGTGGCCCTGAGGCCCAAAGGGGAAACAGAGATGTTTTGATCTGGTCCTCTCATTTTCCACTGGAGGCACAGAGAGGATGTGCCCAGAGCCACATATGAATTAACTCCAGACGGAGAACTTTCCTTGCTCTGTTAGCTAACCCAGGGATTTCTAGGCAGTCAGAGCTGGACCAAGAGAAGGGGCTGTGGTCTTTGGCCTGGATACAGGTATCTAAGCATTGGTTACTCTCTGGTGGGCCCTTTAAGCCTAAGGGCTGGAGAGTGTATCAGAGAGCTGTTCCTGGCAGGGAAGCCATTTGGCCTTGGCCATGCAGGTCCTTGCAGGAGAACCAAGTGCAAGGCTCGGGACTTCTGAGCCAGGTCAGAGGCTTCTGCTCTGACCCATCAAATTCCTCAGGCCTTTGTACTCCATCACAAGAGAATGTTGAGCCTGGGTGCTGTGCTTTTTATAGCATCTTTGCCATCAAACCGGGGAATGAGATCTTATCTCCTGTGTTCTGGGCCAGGGTGCACGGGAATCTGGATGCTGTACCAGGTAGGCAGGATACCAGCATGAGGGGAGGGCAGCTCACCTAGCTGAGCACAGCCCAAGACTCAGGTTGCAGCTCAGTCGGGGAGAGGAGCAGGCACCCTACCCCACCCTTCCGGATCTGCCTGGCCAGTGGAATGAAAAAGACACAGGAGAACTGCCTCTCTTAAGGAGCTCAGGGACTGGTCTGAGAAATGCAATATAGATGCAGAACTGTCAGGCACTAGAAAGTGGGTGTGATTCGAGGTGCAGATGGAATTCTCTGAGGGTCTAGAGGAGGCAGAAAGACCTTCCCACTTGGGAGAATCAGAGGCGGCTTTGTGGAGGTGACCATTGAACCTGGCCTTGAAGGATAAGATTTAAATAAGATGCTTGAGTGAAATAGGTCTCACTGGGCACAGCTAGAAGCATCTGCTTGGGGCAGGACCTTTGGATTGCAGAATAGTGTCCCAGGACAGTTCCCTTTGGAAACGTGGTGGTTAGACACACAGGCTTTGCAGCTCAACAGACCTAGGTTTAAATTGCAGCTCTGTCACTTTGTAGCACTGTGACTTTGGGCAAGTCATTTCCCCACTTTGAATCTCAATTTGATCAGATGCAACATGGGGTAGCACGTGGCAGGGTTGTCGGGAGGATTCAGGGAGAGTACCCTTGTAAGATGAGTGGCACAGAGTTTGGCACATTCTGAACACACAGTAAATGGTGGCACTTAGGAGTCCCTCTAGGATCAGGAAAAAAAGAAATAGGAGCTTGTTTTCTCTGACTCCTGAAGAATCTCCCAGCAGCTGAATGAATAATCACTCAGCAAGACTTACTGAAGCCCTGGTGTGTGTCCAGTGCTGTGCTAAGCGCAGGGGTGAGGATGCTATGGATAAATAATACTTATCCTTTTAATGAGCACACCCTCTAAGGTGGGTAGAGCACTTTCCAGCATGCTTCAGGAAATCTTTTGGGGAGATGCTCTTATTCTCCTTTCCACAAAGAAGGAAACTGAGGCCCAGAGAGTTTAGGTGATTTGTCTGGGGTCGTATAGCCTGACTGTGGTACAGCTAAAACCAGACCCAGGGCTTCCCATTCCAAGTCCGATGCTATTTCTCCTACATAGCAGTCACTTCACCACCTAGCTGAAGTAGCAAGACTTATCACTTGAAGCATTTAATGAGCAAAGCACGATTTTGTATGACAACTTGATGTGTAGCTATAAAAGCACTAAGTTTTGCAGAACAGATGATGGTTTTAAAAACAGGCCCAACTGTGATGAGGTGCCAGGTGAACTGTGCCAATGTCAAGGGCAGAAGGTTCTGCCACTTCATAACTGCATCACCCTGTCTGAGCCTCAGTTTCCCCAGTCAAAAGGAGATGGTATCTGTGAAGCCCCAAGCACGTCGTAAGTGCTCAGAAATGGAAGTTGCCACTATTCCTATAGCATTGGAGGAAGAGAAGAGGAGAGGAGTCTGGTAGTGGAGGATGATTTTAGGCATGTGGGCTGGAGGGCATTGGGATAGGGCTGAATGTCATCAGGACTAGGGTGGGCTTGCAAATGAGACTGTGAGCCGAATTTGGTCTTTAGTGGGGAGAGAAGGAGACGCACACTCAGCAAACACTGATTTGTGCCTGATAAATGCTGTGCTGAAGCTGGAAAGATGAATAAGTATAATCCCAGCCTCATGGGAGAGGCCAACATGTAAATAGGCACTTGCAATATGCTGTGAAGTGCCACAGTGGGGGCCCGCAGAGCTGTGGGTGCACGGGAGGAGCAGGGTGGGAGGTGGATCAGGGACGCCTTCCCAGAGCTTTGAGCTGAGCCTTGAAGGTTAAGCAGGAGTTTGCTCAGCTCATGTAAAGGGAGGAGCTCGAGAAAGGCACAGAGATGTGAATAATGCAGAGCCATAGATTTGACCTTTGCTTTTGAAAGCCAGTGGGGCCGTCTTTATCCCCTCCACCTCACTCCCAAATGTGCTACACCCACGTGCCTGGCTGGGCAGAAAAGCTGAGCCCCCCTTGGGGCAGTGAACACCAATGATGGGTGTTGCTACATTCCGGCAGTGAGAAGGGAGCCACCATTGATTGAGACCTACCACTTGTCTGGCCTTTTGCTGCAGGCTCTGCATAGTGCGTCATTGTCTGAGCGTTACAACAACCCCGAAGGTGGTATCCACCTTTGTCCAGCTTCCAGCTACCTTGGGAAAGTGAAACGGAATAATTTAGTGCTTGATGATTGCTGTGCCATTGCCTCAAAGCCCAGAGGACTTCAGGGAGGGGAGAGATGTGGCTGGGATGAACAGGGAGCAGAGGACTTTGTGTAGGTACCTTCACGAGACCCTCCTAAGAGGAGAGGAGGTGGCAGATCAGGCAAGGGTTGCAGCACCAGCTGAGGCTCTGAGCAGCAGGTGTGAGTGGGCACCTGAAAGGAGGCCCAGACAGCTGTATGTGGGGAAAGTCTGGGCTGGGGTCATTGAGAAATCAAGTTGAGTAGGTGCACCAGGCTGGATTCCCGAGCATCTAGAACTCCAGCCAGAGGGGTGTGGAGTTGACCCGTGCTTCTCAGGCTGGTGGAGAGCATGGCTCCATGGATCGAATGCTGCCCCTTCACTCTATTTCCACTTGTGCTCTCCGCATCCAAGCCGCGACCATCTCTAACCTGGGTGACTCCAGTGGCCTCCTGAATGGTCTCCCACCTCCACTACCCTCTGCCTGTAATTAGCTCTCCACAGGGCACTCAGAGGGGTTGTTTAGAAATGTAAACCAGAATATGGCATTCCCCTGCTAAAAACCTTTCAGTTGCCTTCTGATGAACAAAGGATAAAATCCGGGAGAGCTGTGGCCTACACCTCTCTCGACTTTACTCCCTGCTGCTCCTTCCCCTCCTCCACTCACCAGCCTTCCTAGTTCCTCAAACGTGCAGAGCCTTGTCAGGCGTGTTCCTCCACAGGCAGCCCCAGTTGCTCTCCCCAGCCTGGAAGACTACCTGTAGACTGCTGCAGGCCAGCTTCCTCATTCAGGCCCTGGATCAAATGTCCTCTCTTCAGAGAGGCCTCCTTGGCCACCCAGTCTAATGTGCAGCACCACCCCCCGCCCCCCATGTCAGACACTATTCTGGGTGCTGAGGACACAGCCAGGAGCAAGACAAGGAGGCTCCTGATATCAGGGGGCTCACATACCAGTGTACGGTGTTGGACAGTGACCACAACAATATCAGGTAGTGATAAGTGTCCTGAAGAAAATAAATATGAGAGAGATGTGCTACATTGGACGGTCAGCGAAGGCCTCTCTAAGGAGATAGCTTCTGAGCTGAGTGAATGATAAGAAGGAGCCCGCCTTTGAAAAACCAGGGGCTCTAAGGATGGGGTGTTTGAGGAACCTGGAGTGGAGTAAGAGAGGAAGGCGTGATGTGAGAATGCAGAGGAAGGCAGGGACCAGATCATGTTGGGCCTGTGGGCCTTGGGTTCGGCATTGCACTGGATTCTAGGTGCTCTGTGGTGCCATCAGAGGCTTTTGAGCTGGGTGACATGGTCTGACCTGGAGAGGGATGTTCAAAGCAGCCTGGGAGTCAGAGATGGAGAGTTGGCTCTAGCTCAGGGCTGGCCACAGTGAGCTGAGCAAAGCCAGTCCCTGGCCTGCAGCTACTCGGCCCAGGTCTGTGAGAGCAACAAGAATGAAGCTTTCTACCAGGCATCTCTGGCCAGGCCAGAAGGGGATGGAAGCTCTAGCCTGGGAGAGCTGTTCCCAGGGAGGGGTGAGTAGGGAGTAGGAGCAGAGCAGGAGGGAACGAGGGCATGTGGGGAGGGGAGGGGCTGACTGGGGCACCAGGCTCTGCTGGACTCCTGCCCTCTCCCCTGCCCAGCCCTGTGCCCGCAGGCAGGCGGTCACCAGACCTGTCATGTGGGAGGCGTGGCACCGCCGAGCACTAGGGCCCTGACATGCCTGTCCTGGCTGAACCCTATGGTCCCACGTGGCCTGAGGAGTTGTCAGACCCAGAAAGGGCAGGCCTAGAATCAGAGAATCAGACTTTATGGTTGGAAGGGAACCTAGAGATAGAGTGAGGATCCAGAAGATGTAGTGGAAAAGATAAGGTGTTGGGATGAGAAGGCCTGGGTTTAAATCCCAGCTCTTGCTCTGGCAGCAGTGTGGAGCCTGACTGCAGAGTCGTGGAGGTTCAGTGACAATGCTGAGGAGAGCACCTGGCAGTGAGGGCTCCTAAATGGTGAACAGTGATGGAGCCTTTCCCAACCCCCTCGTCTCACAGAGGAGAAAGCAGAAGGCCAGAGCGGAAATGACTTGCCCACAGGCCACAGTTGGCAGTGGTAGAGCTGGGGTTAGTTCTGGTCACCCAGCCGGTAGTCCACAGCTCTTCTGTGATGGTGTAAGTGAGCCTTTTTTCCTGTACCATTCCTTCTGGGACAGTCCCCTGTTCCTTCTGCAGAGTGAGGAGACTGCCCTGGGCATCCCACCTTGTCTTCAGCTTGCCTCTGAGCACCTACTATGTGTCAGGCACGGCCATGTGGGAGGTGGTTCCCACCCTTGCGGTGCTGACAGTTTTGTGTGGGAGATAGACATGTAAACAGCTAAAATACAAAGCAGGCTGAAGTGACACAGGGAGGCAGCACAATGCAGCGTGGGCCCTGGTGGCAGACGGGTCTTGGTTCTGGCACTGCTTCCTAGAATGTGGTGGCAACAAGGCCGAACCTAAGTTGGGACAGATCAGGAAGGCCTCTGATTCATTGTAGAGGAGCGTGGACTCTTTCCTGTAGTGGCAGGAACTGCAGAGGTTGTGGGGGGAGGTGTGACTATGACTGGCCTGTGTTGAGGACGAAGGCTCTCCTGGCAGAAGGAGACTGGACTAGATGAAGTTTTTCCCAGTGTTCTTGGTTCTTGGAATTTTCTGCCTCCTCCCTCCATGGGTAATTATCCTTCCTAAGAAACTGATCAGATGGGAAACTGCAGGAAATGATTTGGGACAAGGATTGTGTAGGAGTTGGGAGGAGAGTGGAGAGGATGCAGCAGGGAAGGGGATCCATGCCAAGCAGCAGGAGGTGGCTCCCTTTGGAGCGGGGTGAGGGGAGCCTAGGGAGGCTGGGAATTTAAAGCAGTGTGTGGGTGACTCTGGGGGAGCCAAGTCCCTCAAAGCTCCTCTGCTCCTGGTCCCTGGTGGGGAAGGGGGTGAGGTTGACTAGCAGGGTCTGGCTCTTCTGAGTTAACAGGAGCTGGGATCCTGGTGGGAAAGTGTGAGCTAGTGTGGCCCGGCAGCCAGAGGACTGGACCAGCTCTGCCGCTCAACTATCCTTCCACGTCTGAAATTCCATCATTGTGGGCCAGGGCCTCTTATGGCAAGTGGGTGTACACAGGGCACCCTCTCCTGGCACAGAGCACTCCTCCTCCCATCCCAGCTCCCAGCAGGCCCAAAACTTTAATTGTGGGCCTGGCCTCTGCTCTCTTTTGGTCTCACCAGTTAAACAGCAGCTCTCAGCGTGCTGAGGTTTTTGGGGGGTGGCAGGCTCCACTTAGCGTGAGCAGATGACTGAACCACAGAGACCAGTGATTAGCAGTGAGAAGCACGCAGGTCCCTGTGTCTGAACCCAGGGGTGAGGCTGGGTGCAGGGGCCTGGATGTTGAGATTCAAGGCATCCTTTGGGACAGTCAGGGATCAGTATAGCCTGGTGGCTTAAGGTCGTCAGAGTCCAACAGACCTGGCTTTGAATCCCAGCTCCACTGCCTGCCAACTGTATGACCTTAGGCTGAGTACCTGACCTGTGAGTGTCATTTTTCTAGAGGTAATTCTCCCTTGCATGTGTTTTTTTTTTTTTTTTTTTAAAGATTTTATTTTTTCCTTTTTCTCCCCAAAGCCCCCCAGTACATAGTTGTATATTCTTCGTTGTGGGTTCTTCTAGTTGTGGCATATGGGACGCTGCCTCAGCGTGGTCTGACGAGCAGTGCCATGTCCGCGCCCAGGATTCGAACCAACGAAACACTGGGCCGCCTGCAGCGGAGCGCGCGAACTTAACCACTCGGCCACGGGGCCAGCCCCCGCATGTGGTTTTTTTTTTTTTTTTTTTAACCCTTTTTTCCCTCTCTTTCTTTAATTGAGGAATAACATACATACGGTACATACATACAATAGAGTGCACCAATCTTAAAGTATAGAGCTCAGTGGTTATTTACAAATGTTTGTGTCCATGTTAACAACCACCCAGGTCAAGATAGCGGACATCTGTGTACGCAGCTAAAGCCTGCCCTTCCCAGTGTGTACGCCCACACTCCTCAGAGGTAACCACTATTCTGACTTCCATCATTATCAATTGGTTGTACCTGTTCTTAACCTCACACAACTGGAATCAGAAAACGTGCTCCTTTGTATCTGGCTTCTTTTGCTCAGCGTATCCATGAGTTTCCTCTTTGTCATCTCATGTACCCGAGGTTTGTCCCCTTTATTGCTCTGCGGCATTGACTTGTATGAGTACTCCACAGTTGGTTCATTCTCCTGTTGACGGGCATTTGGGCTGGTTTCCTCTTCTGACAATTATGAATAAAACTGCTATGAACATTCTTGTACTCCAGAGGGTTTTTGTGAAAATTAAATGAGATAATCTATTACAGCAAAATGTTTAATACTGAGTTTTGACTTAGAGCAAGTGCTCAGAAAATTTTCCTCCCAGATTTTTTTTGTTCATAAAAAGGAAAAAAATTCAAACACTGCATAAGTATATAAAGAAAACATACAGGTCAAATTTCTTTCACTCCCCTGCTCCTCAGAGCTTGTCACTCTTCACAGTTCAGTGTGTCTGCCTGGACTTTTCCCTACAGTTATGTGAAGTTCTTTTTAATAAAAATGGTTTCATAATAATAATCATGCTGTCCATACTCTTTTGCAACTGAACTGTTTTCATTAAATCTGATCTTTGAAGAGTCACTGTGTCTGCATTGAAGGAGCAGCTTTGAGAGCAACAGGCTGGAATGAGCTCCTGAACCAGTCACTCGGGGCCTTGCCCCCTGGCCTGGCAAGGCTGCCCTCTCTCTGCAACCCTGGGTGGAAGTCCTGGCTCTCTAGTGCCCTATCTGGTGAATTCTTGGGCCTAAATGCCTTGAGCTTTGGTTTTCTCATCTTTAATATAGGAGAACTGATACCTCCCTCAGAGGGCTGCCATGAGATTTAAGTGCGATAAAGTGTAGGGAAGTACAAAGCGAAATGGAAAGTGATGCATATGTGCTGGTTATTACGTAAAGTCATGGGGTGTCAGAGCTAGAGGAGGAGGCCTGTGAGAGGCTAACCTAGCCTGTTGTCTTACATGCGGAGGCTGTCGCCTGGGGAAGACCAGAGCTAGCAAGTGATGGAGCCAGCACCAAACCGAGGGAGGCGTCCGAGCTGCAGCTTCCCACCTCACCCCAAGGATTCCCACTCTCCCTTAGGCCAGAGCCTCGCTCTGACCCGCCTACTTCCTATCTGCTGAGACTCCCTGCTGGGGAGGAAGGGCACTCTAGAAAATTTCCCAGGCCGAGTCTCCCCACGGGTCCCTGGCTGAGGCCACTGAGGCAAGTAGAACTTCCAGGCTGTGATCTGTGCCCACCATCCCCTGGTCCAAGAGGGCAGGGAAGCAGGGGCTTGGATGAGGAGGGAGACACTGCCCCAGTCTAGCTAGGCCATAATGCCTTCCCTGCGCTAACCGTACCCAAACCTGGGCCTCTGTCAAACCCCCAGCCCCACAGAGCTCACTCCCTCCCCGTAAGAAGCCAAGCTAGCACCCCTGCTCCTGACGAAGGCCTGGAGCTGAGTAGTCTCTCAGATGTCTTCTAGCTCAGTGTTCGGATCTCTTGTGCCTTTGCCCTCACAGCTTCTGCAAGAGGATAGAGAGGGGTCCCCCAGGCCTGTGAGATTACAGCCTAGGCTGAGGTCAAGAAACCAGAAACAAACCCCTGACCGGCCTCACTACCCTGCCCTTCCCCAGGAAGAATTTGGCGTGATAAGATTTGCACAGTACCGGCCCAGGTGAGCCCCATGTTCCTCGGTGTTTAGGCACCGCACGCAGTGCCAGGCACACGGTGGTGGAAATGGCTCCTCGTGCTCTGGCTTCCACCTCTCTCGGGGCCGCAGTTCATTATGAAAGGACCCTTGGCAGTGATATCAGGCAGCCGGGCACGGCCCTCCTGGGAGTGCCTTGTTGGTTCAGGGTGAGGTTTTGGGAGGGGCTCTGAGCCCTGGTATCTGCTTTCAGGGCAAGGTTGTGGAGTGACACGTGTCCTAGTGGCAGTGATGGTGATGGCCACAGAAGTCCTGCACAGAAGATAGGAGGCACCACCACTTCATGCTCGAGCCTTGCTATGCATAGCACTATGCTGGGTCCTCTGTCTTCATCTCAGATGTGCCTCATGTGACCCTGTGAGGCAAGTGGAGGTGTCCCCATTTTATAAATGAGCACCCTGTGGTCTGAAGAGGTTAACTGGCTTACCCAAGGTCACATGCACCAGAAAGTAGTGGAACTGAGCGACCTTGAATTCCAGGAAGCCAGAGTAAAAGAGCCATTTGAGGTTACCTGGTCCTCTCCCCTCATATGGCTGGGCAAACCTGAGGCCTAGAGTTAGGGCAGTGTGGGGACTGGCTTTCAGGACCAGTGTTCTTCCCATTCCATTGACAACAACAATAGTTATTGCCATACTGAGGCCCCAGTGTGAACATTCTGAGACAGTTCTGGTAGGTCCATCCTTTGGGGAATTGAGAAAATAGTTATCCAGATCATTTTCTCTGTGGCTCAGATGAGGAACTCGGTTGAGAAATGCCCTGGAGGATGAGCCCCTGTCAGGTCTGGAGTCAGCTTCCTGGGTTTGAATCCTGTTTGGCCCTGACACTTACCAGTTAGGAGGCTTGGGCAATACCTAGCCTCTCTGAAGCTCAGGTTCCTCTTCTATATGTGGGTATGATAGTGCCTCCCTCACTGGGTAGTTGTGAGGACTAAGGAGCCCTCCACGAGTGCTCTCACCATTAACATCCCCAACCCATGAGGAAGCTGGCCTGAGCTGATTAGAACCAGGGCCCCACCTGGAGCTCCCGGCCCTCTGTGTCCTGCCCTGTGGGGGCTGCTTTCCCAGTTTCTGCTACCACAGGGGTCCCCGCCTTTGTGCCATGTGCAGAATCATAGGATGGGCCCTGCCCAGGCAGAAGCAGGTGCTGATGGAGGCTTTCTTTACTCCTTCCTGGGCACGGGGCTGTGACTTCTATGGGCTGGGCTGGCAGCAGGCAAGTAGGCAGGCCAGCAGCCTCTCAGCCTGTCTGGGCTCTTGCCCCTCTGTGCTTTGCTCATCACTGATGGGCTCCTGGCCTCTGGCCAGGCTGTCATTACACAGCCACATCTGAGCCAGCCTCTGGAACCTGTGCCCTGAGGATGAGAGCGACACCAGGAAGCACTTACAGGTCATTTCCTATCTGATTTGAGGGCAGAGCTTGGCCTCTGGGTCAGGCAGTCCTGGGATCAAATACCAGTTTTGTTGCTTACTGGCCGTGTGACATTTAGGCAAGTTCTTTAAACTCTGAGCCTCAGTTTCTTCTCTGGAAAATGGAAATAGTGCCTTCCTCATGGCGCTGCTGAGGCTAAATGAGAAAGCACAGGGCTTGGTGTTAACTCTCCCTTCCCATGCTGGTGTGCAGCTAGAGGGCTGCACTGTGTGCCCCCAAGGCAGTGCACACAGGCATGAAGCAGGCGCCCCGCAGGCTAGACTCCGGCCTGGGAGGTGCCTTCACAAGAGTTCCATTCCTCTTCACTAGGTTACCAGACAGCTCCTGGTTCTCCTGCTGGCTGAGCACACACAGAACCAGGGCATATAGGTACTGCTGGGGGTCCTAGAGGGGACCAGAGGTTTAGAGTGGGTGGGTGGCCCACCTCCAAGGTCACCCAGCAAGGGAGTGACAGAGCTGGAAGTGAACTGGGGCCCCTGCTCCCAGCACCACAGGACTCAAAACCAGGGCTCAGAGCTGGAGGTAGCATGGTTGGGCTATGGCTCTGGAGTCAGAAAGACCAGGCTTTGGGGCATGGGTTAGTCCCTTAACCTCTCCCTGCCTCCGTTTCCTCAGCTGCGGAATGAGGATGCTGATACCTACATCAGAAAACTTTTAGGAGGATCATGCAGTTAAGGTGTACAAAGCATCAGAGTAAAGCTCTTGATGAAAGGTAGTTTAAAGAAAAGGCGGGAGTAGGATGGGAGGGTGGCACTGTGTTCAAAGCAAGGGCCACCTTTGAAGTGTGAGTCTTGGCTCTGCCACCACCTTGCTGTGTGACCTCAGCCAGGTCCTTGTCCCTTTCTGGGCTTATTCTTTGCATCTGTAAGATGGAGGGGTTGGATTGGAATGGTCTGGGAAAGTCCTGCCTCCTCTAACCTCCTGTGGCTCTTTGTCACCCCTTTTCTCCCCCAATAGAGGCCTGACCTCCCTTTGCTGTTCCTGGAGCCCTGGGTCTTTCTGGCACCAGGACCAAAGCCTGCAGCCGGCCGTGTCCTCATCTTTTCTCTGCAGTGTCCTCTAAAGGGCAGCCTCCTCTGAGCATGCTCAACTCTCCCATCCATTCAGTACATCTCCTGGCTGCTAGAGGCCTGAGGCAACAAACTGTCCCCGGTGGGCAGGGAGAGGCCCTCTGAGTGCCCTCCTTCACGATGCCCAGCCAGGGGGGCTGTCTGCAGGGGAAACGTGTGGGAGACTCTCAGGGCTTCCCTGGAGGTGGATGCCTGGGGCACCTGTTTAAGGGGGAGCTCTGGCCCCTCCACGCCACCAGCCTGCCTAGGGACTGTGCTGCTGAGGTTTCAAGGACCCTGCATCTGCATGGCCCACCCACATCCACAGCTCTTGAAACCTGTACTCAGGTACCTGGAAGGAAGTTTTACAGATTTTATAGGGGAAAAGGAGCAGGTTCAGTGGGGCTTCAGAGGGCTTCTCTCTCCCCCAGCCTCCTCTCAGCCTCTCCTCTGCCTCCCTCAGCCTTCCCCCTGCCTTCTCCCACCCTCCCCCCAGCTTCCCGTTAGCCTCCCCCCAGCGATCCCCCACCCTCCCCTTAGCCTCCCCCCAGCCATCCCACAGCCTCCCCTCTGCATCCCCTCAGCACCTCTGGAGACTCCCGCTAGTCAGGCTCAGCCTGGAACCAATGATGACAGGGACAGGACACCAGGCTCTGCTTCTGAGAGGCAGCCTCAGAGTGTGGTCTGGTCTCCTGGCAGCTGTGCTCTGGTGCCAACAGGCCCTCTCTGGGCCCAGGGATGGGGGTACAGAGATGGAACCATGCCCTTTTGCTGAGTGCTTTCTTTGGCAGCCCTTTGCTCCAGATCCATAATCTCACTGGATCCTCAGCACAGCCCTTTGAGATAGAAATGATTATGAACTCTGCTTTTCAGATGAAGAAACTGAGACTCAGAGGTTGAGTACCTGCCAAGGAGACATGACTAGTAGGTGGCAGAGCCAGGAAACCAGGCTGCTGGGTTCTCAAGACCATGCTCTCTCTTAAGCACAGGGCTCTCTGCCTCTCCTGACTGGTGGCTGAGTTTGGGTTGAAACTTTGGACATAACCCTAAGGCGATACCTCTGTTTTCCAGTGTTTCCCCTCCCAGCCGTCTCACTCAGAACCTTCCACCCTGCGTGTGGACTACCTCCCTTGGCTCAGCCCTCCTAGCCCAGGCCCAGTCCCTCTGCCTCAGTGATCAAAGTGCTGGCTGCCAAGCCCCTGGAGAAGCTGCTTCTATTGCGTACTGCTTCCTGACCAGTGGGTCCTCCTCTCAGTGGGGCCTGGCTGCAGGGCTGGGCCAAGGCTCCAGAGTGAGCCAGGCAGTGAGTGACCTCTGCTCCAGTGGAGGGCCCAGCCCCTCTGGTGTCACAACATTCCTGCTGTGCTCTTGTGGAACTCAAGTCAGGTGGCAACCAGGGCTCTGGCTGAAGAGCAGGCAGAGCCCTGGAGGAAAAGAGCCCAGGAGCAGAGAGGCCTCTTGCCATCCCACCCCTCCATCCAAGATGTGTCCTCTGCCCCTTGTGTCTTCCTTGGAAGTGGAGTTCTCACAGTGTTCACTGCAGCTCGCTGGGTGTTTGTTTTTATCTTCCTTTGTATGTTTCTATCTCCATTTTCTCCTTTTTCTCACAGCATCCTGTGCCATGGCATTGCTTATCCCCATGCTGGAGGGAAGGAAATGAGGTTCAGGGCAGGACCCTGATTTGCCAGAGATCACAGAGAAGTTCAGGTTTAGAACTGGGACAGAACCCAGCTCCCTTGTTGGCTGACCAGGGCTCTTTATGCTGCCCTGTGCTGCCTCGTGCGATCTTGCTCCGCATGAAGACTGTTCTGGGTTCAGACGCCATGCTTGTTGGCATGGGCAGAGATGGTGAGTATTACAGAGCACCAGCTTTGTCCATTAGCAGAGCTCATTGGTCAGATGTCGCAGGTGGAAAGGCTGTCAACAGGCCTCTGAGGATGGGCAAACTGAGGCCAGAGAAAGGCAAGGGCTTGTTCAAAGCACCTAGTGAGTTGGTGGCAGAGCCTGGACTGGAACCCAGGTCTCCTGATCCCCAGCCTGGGCTTGGCACAGGTCCTTTCTCTCTCTGAATGTAGCTTTCTGGTCTCGGGAGGCATTTGGAGGTAGGATGGAGGAGAGCTTACCTGTCCTGCTGGAATCTGCAGGAGGCAGTGCCAGCTGCTCCTGGAGCCTAGACTTAATGACTATATGGTTGGACAGCTCTGCCTGCCCAGAGTGCTGAGCCTGGGGGACCAGCACCATCTCCTTTGTCTTCCTCCCTGAGGTGCTTGCAAGCAGGACTTTCATACCAGCCCCAGGTCAGAGCCCTCTGGTGGCTCTGCCTGGCTCACCAGGTTGACCCAGAATTTCTTCTCCAGGATATTTAAGGCCTTTCATGATCTGGCCCTGGGTGAGCACTGGACTGGGAGTCAGCAGTCTCAGGTTTGTGACCTGACTCTGCTACCCCATGTGATCTTGGGTGAGTGTTTGGACTACCCTGAACTTCTTTTTCATCATCTGTTGTCTACTGCCCCCAGTTTTAGTGAGGACCAGAGGAGAGTCTTCTTTTGACCGTCTGAATAATTATTTCCTCTCCAGCTTTCACTGTCATTTGTACCCAGTAGAAACCCTCTATCTATACCATGCTCGCTCCCCACACCTGCCTTTCCATATGCTGGTGCTTTGCCAGAAGGCCCTGCTGTGCCTCCCTAACCCCACCCTTCCTTCAGGGTCAGCCCAGTTCAGCTAGCATTTAGTGCACATGAGCTTAGTGCCAAACACTGGAGATTAGGTTAAATCAGACAGGAATTCTGCCCTTGAATAGTCATGCAGCCTCAGCAAACAGGTCTTGATCCTTGCCATGTGCCAGGCTCTGTGCTCAGTACTGTAGAGTGAACAATGAATAGGACAGGGTTCTTGATGGAGGGCTGTGTGTCCCAGGTTCTGCAGGACCATAAATTAGTTTCTGCCTTGGGGTGTATTCAGGGAAAGCTGCCAGAGGAGCTGATATGTGAGCGGTACCTTGGGGGACTGGCTCTCCAGTACCCTACCGTGACAGGGCCTTGCGGTTTGCTCAGTGCTCTCATGTCTGTGGTCTCATGTGATCCTCACAACAACCTTGTTAGGTCCTTGAGGCAGGAGATGATCAGCCGTTGAGCACATACTGATTGTGAGCCTACTGTGTGCCAGGCACAAGTTCAGGTGCTAGGTATACTACAGTGACTGTGACCATCTGCCCTGATGGAGTTCACCATCAGTGAGCACACACAGACTGTCAGGAAGTGGGAAGTGCTATAAAGAAAGATGAAGCAGGGTAAGCAGATGGAGAGGGTAGGGGGAGACCTCCCTGAGGGGGTGGCATTTGAGCAGAGACCTGAAAGAAGGGAGGGAATCTGCTGTCCACCTATGTGGGGCAAAGGCCCTGGGGTGGAATCATATTTACACTCAAGGAAAAGCCAGGAGGCCAGTAGAGCTAGAGGGGAGTGAGCAGAGCCAACAGGGTTTGCCTCTGGATTGGATGTGGGTGTGAGGGAAAGAAAGGGGTCAGCGTTTGGGGCCTGAGCACCTGAGTGATGCTGGGGAGATGGGGGCATTGTAGGAAGAGCAGGTCTGGGGCTGGGGAAATAGGAGTTCAGCTCCTGTGCCCTTGTCACTCTGCAGGTCCACCCCATCTGCACCCAGACACACCAGCCTAAGGGTCACCCCATGCCCACTCCTCCAGGAAGCATCCCCATCCTCTCGGGCCCACTCCAAGCTCTGTCCTCTGAGGGTCATTTTCTTTCATTAATATCTTTCTGGTCCTTCTGAGAGGTCACCAAAATGCTCAGGTTGAGGGTACCTGACACCCCTGCTTCATCACCACCCCCAGACGCTTTGAAGCACATAATAGACTCCATAGCTGATTGAGCTGGGAGAGGGTAGAAGCTGTTCACTCCCTAACCTGCCAGCACTGCCTGAGTCTTGTCCTCCCTTTGCAGCCCCCCTCCCTCCCCTGTAGCAGCTGAAAATGGGACGCGGTGACTCGCTTTCTGCAGGGCTGTTGTCCTGGAAATGGTAGAATTTCTCTTTGTGTTGCTCTCCTCCTGCCGCCTCTCTGTATCTAAGTTCGATGATACTGTGAGCAAGTTCCAGCTATATATGGTGGATTTAATTCATTGTTACACTTCTAGGCTAAGTGACTTTCAACTGGAAGGGACACTAAGAACAACTGGTATTTGGTATACTCAATTTCAGTTTTCTCCGGAATTTGCATTTTGCAAACTATACCCTACCCCCCACCAAAAGGAAAAGAAAAGAAAAATCCAGCTTTCCCATGGCTCTAAAGTTCTGGAAATGGAACCTCTTTTATCCTGCCTCTTGTTTCTTCCCCCATGCCAGGTGTGGGGCAGACTGGTGCTTGGAGCTCCTGATAGCATCTGTGAGTCCTGAGAGCCGTCTGGCAGGAGTCACAGACAGGGCCAAGGATGGGGATTGGCATGGGGAGGGGAGAGCCTGAGCTGGGGAGCTGCACACCAGGAAAGGAAGGGGACAGGGGCTTGAGAGCAGACTAATCCCAGGTTCTTTTCAGCTCAAGCCTTTTGTGCTTTCATCTCCTCCACACTCCAAGGTTGAAATTCAGGGAGCCTAGAAGGGCCTTCTTTGCAAGGGATGTGATGTAGATTTTTCTGCCATTGGTACCATGGGGTTAGGAGAAAGTGGAAACCAAGGCCCTCTGGTTTCACTGCCAGCCACAGAGGCAAGGCCTGCCTGGGGCTCTTAGTGGAGGATCTGAGTATGAGAAACCAGCCTTAGGTGTAATGCCATTGTAGAGGGACTGTCCAATACATTATGGCACAGACAAGGCCATATATACAGTGAGGTTTCGCCATAGGGGGCCGGGTTGGGGAGTGGGGTCAGCCTGGGTCTGAAATGCTGCTCTGTAGCCCTGTAACCTTGGGGCATGTAAGTGACCTTCTCTTTATGTATCTTAAAATGGAGATAATAATAGTACCTACTGCATTAGGGTTGTTGAGAGAATTAAATGAGATGCTGCAGTGAAGTGCTTAGCACAGTCTCTGCCCCATAGAGGCAGTTATAGCACAGTCTGTAGAATATACCGTTAATACAAAATTTTAAAACTATAGATGCATAGAAGTTTGGAAGTTTGCAATCAAATTGTTAACAGTGTAGATTTGGGGGTTGGGGGGCTTGTATAGTGGGTATAGGGAACAAGGGACAATCACTGGCAGATTATTCTCCTTCTACTTAATGTGCTTGTATACTGTTGGAAAAAAATAAATGACCATGGGTTCCATTTAAAATCACCAAAGCAGTATATTTCCATTTTGAAAAAATCAAAAGAAACTAATGTATAATATCATGTGGTGACCTGCCAGGGACCCAGACCAGCCAGGAGGGGCTTTGGAGCCTCAGGTCCTATGCACCCCCTGAGCTGCCACCCCTACGGGCTGCCTGGAGACCTCCACCTTGCCAGGCCCTATTGTTGCCTGATGGAGCTCTGTATCGTATCAACACACGGGCTGTTTACTGCCAGTTCCTGGTCCCTGTCCCTACCCCCTTCCCCTGTGTGAGTCATCCTCCACCTCACGCATGGGGACTCTCAATCCTGCGCCTTTCCTGTGGGGGGTGGGGAGAAGCTGCCGGAGTGAAATTTATTCAACAAATGTTTATGGAGAGCTTAGATGATTGGGGAAGCTGGGCTGGGTACCGAGAGGTGCTGCCCCAGCTCAGGGTGGGGTAGGGGCTACTGAAATGAGTCTTGAAACCCGGGAGAGGGCTCGTGGGAGTGAAAGGCAGGGCAGGAGTAGAACCTGGCTCAAGGCCAGGTCAGGGGCATTCAGGACCAGGCCTGAAGGTTAGGGGACCCTCTGAGGCCTGCAGCCTCAGCTTGGGCCCCTTGACTCAGTTCCTTGCATGTCCTGCCTGCTCCAGCTGTGTGCCAGCATCTCCCCCACTGTACAGTCTCATTTCCAGGCTGGCTGAAGGCTTCGGGGTCCTGGGAAGGCTTTTAAGATTCTCTATTCATTTGTTCACATTCTTTCCCTACTAGTCCACTGCCTTCAAGACCCAACTTCAATCCCACGTCCTTTAGGAAGCTACCATCATTCCCTTAACCTGCTTTTCCTGAGCGTCACCTTTGTGGGGCCCGGGGCCATGTGCTGGGATGTCAAGTGAACTAGAACACCAGCTACAGAGCTCCTGGCTCCTCAGTTTGGAGGAGCACCTGACTCAGCCTGGGGGGTTTGGGGAAGGCTTCTCAGAGGAGGTGACGCCTGTGCTGGATTTTGAAAGGTGAGTAGAAGTTCGAGGTAAAGAAGAGTTCCCCTCTGTGTGTGCAGACATGGGGTTTGAGGACTTCTGGCGACTGGAGCTCAGAGGTTGATGGGGATGGAAGTTAAGTGCTAAGGGTTAATCCTGAGCTCAGCCAGCTCCCTGACCCTGGAATCCTCATCACAGCAGAGAGTACCTGCTCTGGAGCAGCCTGTCCTGCTATGGTCTCTGAGAGGGCCCGGGAGGTCACTGCATCACTCTGCTTATTGCTCTCAAGGCTCCCTGGCCTCTGTGGCATTTCTGTCCTTACCTCTCCTTCATCAGTCATCTCTGGGGTTTGTCTGCCCCTCCTCAGGATACAAGGTGCTTCTCTCCAGTCCCGTGATTCTCGCTTGTCTACACACAAGGAAACTGAGGCCTGTGTGTGATGTAATGATTTGCCCTAAGCCTCGTGGTTACTCAAGGGCAGAGCTGGGCCTCAGACTGGGGTTTTGGCTTCCTGGCCCAGCCTTCTTTTTTCCACGCCTCAGGTGGCCCAGCGTGTGGTGCTGGGTTCTCTGCCAGCTTTTTAGCTGATTTCCTACCCAGACTTGATGTTCCTGGAATGTGGGACCCTGTCTCCCTGAGACATGGAGTGAAATAAGCAAGAAATAGAGGTGCCATTTGGAAGAATGATGGGGGAGGGCACAGAGACTGGCTCCCCCGGCATGGGAAATGGTTCCTACCCAGGTACTTGGAACAGATTTATTTATGGCTGTTTCTGCAGGGGAGGCATATTGCAGACTTGAATTCTCTTCCTGTTGATCCTGACAGACTTAGTTTTCATTGACGCAGCATGACACAAAGAACTGGCAATTAGGAGCCCTGGGTTCTAATTTTGACTTTGCCACCTTCCAACTAGGTAGCCTTGGGTAAGTCACTTCACATCTCTGAGCCTCGGTTTCTTCTTCTGTCAAATGGGGGTCAGGATATGAGGTGAAAGGAGAGGAGATATGTAAAAGCCCCCAGCACAGCACTTTGCTTCAGACACTTTAAGAGTCCACTCAGTATTTTTCTCCTTCTCTGTGCTGGAGAGTGTATCTTAAAGTGACTCGTGTTCAAATACAGTCTTAGTGAGTGGGCGCTGTTGGTTTGCGGTTTTTAAAAATTGTCATTCATCGGGTGACTCCTGTGGTCCAGGAGCTCTAAGTAAAATATCTCAGTGATGCAGCCAGCCTGGCATCATCTCCCCAGTTCCAGAGGAGGGACCAAGACTCAAAGACACGTATAATAGGTCTTGTGCTAAGTGTTTTACGTTCACCATCTCATTTATTCCTCACCGCAACGCTCATATTTGGATATTGGCGAAGGCTTGGTGAAGTGAGTCTGCCTTCCTGTTTGTCTTTTTCTTTCCTGTTTTCATTCATTCATCCCCTGTACATCGCTTTGCTTT